>NC_077228.1:253954826-254685451 GCF_027887165.1 Monodelphis domestica
CTTACCTTTTGTCTTGGAACCAATACTGTGTACCTCCTGTTTCTAGGCCTGGCTCTCAATCCACTGACCCACCCAGTTTCCCCCCCTCAGGATTATTTTCATTTGCATGATTTTGAGCATTTTTTGATATGGTTGTCAATATTTTGCAATTCTTTTAAAAACTGTTCATATCTTTTGATCACTAATCTGCTAGTGAATGAATATTGGCCACATATATGTTAATTCTTATTCTATCTTGGCTATCAAAAACTCGTCAAAGAAATCTGATACAAAGATTGTTTTCCCATTCAACCACTTCTCTTCAGTTTTTGGTTTCCAGTAATCATAACTATTTATTTTATCTTTTATAATGTCTCTATACTTTCTTTTTTTGTAGAATATATCTCCTGATCATAACTGTAAGAAGTATAAGGTCTATATATCTTATATTTTTAAAAATAGTATGATCTTTAATATTCACATATCTAGTTAGAATGTATTGTGGAGTGTGGTATAAGAAGTTGGTCTAAGCCTAATTTATGTCGGGTTGTTTTCAAGTTTTCCCACCTATTTTGTTTCCTTTCTTTTGGTGAATCTTGCCATTGTAGATTACAGTTTAAAAAAAATTGGCTCATCAAATTTATAAGAAATCAAAGCCATCAATTACCATATAAAATTTTTTCTAATCACTTTTGATTAGAGAAATGCAAATTTAAAAAATGCGGAGGTACCACCTTACACCCGTCAGATTGGCAATGCGTTGTTGGTGGAGTTGTGAACTGATCCAACCATTCTGGAGGCAATTTGTAACTATACTCAAAGGGCTATAAAACCATGCATATCCTTTGATCCGGTAATACTACTAATGGGTTGGTATCTCAAAGAGATCATAAAAAGGGGAAAGGGTCTACTTGTACAAAAATATTTATAGTTGCTCTTTTTGTAATGACAAAGAATTAGAAATTGAGGGGGTTTCCATTAGTTGGGGAATCTCTGGACAAATTGTGGTACACGTTGGCAATGGAATATTAATGTGCTATAAGAAATGATAAGCAAGATGATTTCAGAAAAATCTGAAAAGATCTGTGGGAACTGATATAATAACAATAACTGGGAGAACATTGTACACAACAGCAATATTGGATGATGATTAATGAAAACTTGGCCACTCTTAGTAATGCAATGATCTAGGATAGTCCTGAAGGACTTATGAAAGGGAATACTATCCATTTTCAGAGAGAGACCTGTTGGAGTCTTTCACATTAATGTATTTATGGTTTTTGTTATGTATGAGTTTGCTCTTACAACAATGAATAAAATTAAAAACTAAACGAAACAAACAAAACAAAATTGGCTCATTATTTTTCCTGTGCAGACCATAAATTCTGCTTTTATTATTCTCATTTCTTTTTCAAATCATTCAGGGATAGCATGTTATGGTTCCATGGTCTCCCTAAATTCCACAGACTCCTCTGTCTCATTAAATGTTATGTTTTTTCTGGAGCTCTATAGGTTATATTTTTTCCTTCTGTTCATATTTTCCTTGTTCATCTGCTTATGCTAAAGGTCTTCTTCCTGGAATTTTCAGTAATTTCAATATTTTTTCACCATACTTTTCTCTATTCTTCATTTTCTGATTCTGTCCTCTCTGATAGTGGTTCCCCTTAGGGCTGAATCTTAAAGTGTCTTAACCTCTTACCCTATTGGGCAATTAATGGTTCACCCATCTAAGTTTCTGCCCTAAGTGACTTTTTGGGGAAATGAAACTTGTCCTAGTTGGAAGCTGAGGTCTTTCTCTTCAGGTTTAGTGGAGCATTGAGAGGAGTATTGCCTTTCCCCTGCAGTAACCTGTTACCATCCCCCTCATCCCCCTGTGACGTCTTGGCTGATCACATAGCTGAGGCTTTCAGGGCTGATTTCCATAGTTTGGGTCTTTTGGAGGAGCTGTAGGGTGTGGAGGTGAGTTCTATTTCCAGCCTAGACATATGTCCTGCCCCTTTCCCTCTGTTCCTCAGTGACTACAGCGCAGAATGCTGCCCTGGTGGCACTGTCTCTGTGGTCCCAGTAAGCTTCTGCAGTGTATAGCATTGCCTTTTTATGGGCTCTCTGGCCTGGCCTGCATAAACCTCCACAGCCTGGAGCCAAGATTTCCAGGTTATTGGGAAGAGGGAGGGAGATTGAGGTGTAGGGGTGGGTTTTGTTGTAAGCCCATATGCTGGGACTTTGGGTCAGCCAGTGTAGCTTTGCTCACAATAGGGTGGTGTGTAAGAGTGATTCTATTGGGGTTCATTTATGGATTTTTAAAAATCTTTTTTTGGATTCCAGAAATCCTAAACCCTGGTGACAGCTGAAGTTGCTTTTTTTTTTGGCACATAATTTCTATTTTGGAGAGATCTGAGACATTGAGGGGGGTCAATAATAATATCTTGTTGATTTTGTGACCTGGAATTCCAGACTGATGGTTTTTAAAGACACTGCCTGTTCTGAATATGCAGTTAGTGGAAGAAAACTACAGGGAGTTTTTTGAGTGGGGAGAAAGAAGAGGGAGAGAATGGAGTCTTTCCTCCTCCTAGTCAAGAGCAAAGGGAGGAGGAATTGATGTTGGTTTTGGACCAAGAGGTAGAAAGAGGGTGAGCCTATTCTTTCCCCCCTTTCAGTCCTCTCTAGTTATGGCCCCTCATTAAGCCAGCCTGTTCACTCCCCACTGTCAGGCTCTTTCTAAATAGCAGGCATCTTATTCTAGGGAGAGAGGGATTACTTCTCTCCACCCCCCCCCCCCCTCCAGCTATAACTGCCCTTCACTCAGTCTTGAGTCAATTAGAGTTTGATAAGTTTATTCTAAACAACAGGGATGAAGGACAAGGTTGAACTGCTGGTAGATTGGGGTTAGGAGGGAAGATGGAAAAGGGGATCCCTAGCTAGCTAAACTCTTCCCCCCAAAGTTAGGTAAACCAGGTTTGGTGGCCTGAGTACCTGAGAGGTTCAGAGTGTTGAACCTTGACTTTTGGCACCACACAGCAGGTGTCCCCAAGTTCAGGGTAAAGGGAGATTGTGAAAAGTCTTCTTGTGGACTCCTTTTCTCTCCAATTCTCTTTTTACTTGTTGGTTTAGGAGGATTGTGATCAGGATCAGGGAAGGAAAGATTTCTTGAATCAGGATCCAGTCAGAGATTGACCTCCAAAAGTCTCAAGTCAAGAGAGAGCAGACCAACTGACTCTTTCTGGGTTGTTCCCTTTCCAAGGTTCCAAACCTTCTCAGCCCATCCCCCCTTACTAATGCTGGAATCTTTGCAGTCTCTCCAGGCTTTTCCATTTCAAAAGTCTCTGGATTTTTCTCTCTCACAGATCCAGACATGCTTCAAGGCCCCATTGCATAGGGAAGAAATGCATTTTTAGCTCATTTGATTGTGAAGAGAATATCTGCAAAGCATATATTTGTCCCATTGACGTCCACTATAAAATTCAAAGTTCTTTTCCATGTTGAGTGGGGTTTTGAGGAAATGAAGGAGAATTTTCCCCAATGGGCTTAGTGAGGAAGTAGCCCATGTTGCCTATTGGATTACCAGGTGAGGCCATGGTGAAGCTGTACTGCCCCAAGTGCATGGATGTTTACACCCCCAAGTCATCCAGGCACCACCACACAGATGGTGCTTACTTTGGTACTGACTTTCCCCAAACGCTCTTCATGGTGCCTCCTGAGTACAGGCCCAAACCGCCTGCCAACCAATTTGTGCCCAGGCTGTATGGCTTCAAGATCTACCCAATGGTCTATCAACTGCAGCTTCAGGCAGCCAGTAACTTCAAGAGCCCTCCCCAACATCTGAGGCTGTGACACCATTTCCTCTCCCTTCCAATACATACACCTTTCTAGAGCCTCTAATGGTTTTTATTTTAATTTTTTAATTTTAATTTTTTTAATTTTATTTGGTCAATTTAGAACATTATTCCTTGGTTATAAGAATCATATTCTATCACTCCCTCCCCTAAGCCCACTCTTCCCATAGCCCATGCACAATTCCACTGGGTATTACATGTGTCCTTGATCAGAACACATTTCCATATTGTTGATGTTTGTTTTAGGATGTTCATTTAGAGTCTTTATCCTCAATCATATCTCCCTCGACCAATGTAGCCAAGCAATTGTTTTTCTTCAGTGTTTCTACTCCCACAGTTTTTCCTCTGAATGTGGATAGTGTTCATTTTCATAGATCCCTCCCAGTTGTTCAGGATCACTGCATTGCCACTAATGGAGAAATCCATTACATTCGATTGTGCCACAGTGTGTCAGTCTCTGTGTACAATGTTCTCCTGGTTCTGCTCCTTTCAATCTGCATCAATTCCTGGAGGTCATTCCAGTTCACATGGAATTCTTCCAGTTTATTATTCCTTTGAGCACAATAGTATTCCATCACCAGCACACACCACAATTTGTTCCTCCATTCCCCAATTGAAGGGCATCCCCTCATTTTCCAATTTTTTGCCACCACAAAGAGCTCAGCTATGAATATTCTTGTATCTCTTTGGGGTACAAACCCAGCAGTGCAATGGCTGGGTCAAAGGGCACAGTCTTTTAGTGCCCTTTGAGCAGAGTTCCAAGTTGCCCTCCAGAATGGTTGTATCAATTCACAACTCTACCAGCAATGCATTAATGTCCCAACTTTGCCACATCCTCTCCAGCATTCATTACTTTCCATTGCTGTCATGTTAGCCAATCTGCTAGGTGTGAGATGATACCTCAGAGTTGTTTTGATTTGCATCTCTCTGTTTTAAGAGATTTAGAACACTTTTTCATATGCTAATTAATAGTTTTGATTTCTTTAACTGAAAATTTCCTATTCATGTCCCTTGCCTATCAATTGAAGAATGACTTGATTTTTTGTACAATTGACTTAGCTCTTTACAAATTTGAGTAATTAGATCTTTGTCAGAGATTTTTGTTATGAAAATTGGTTCCCAATTTGTTACTTCCCTTCTAATTTTGGTTGCATTGGTTTTGTTTGTACAAAAAATTTTTAATTTGATGTAATCAAAATTATTTATTTAACATTTTGTGATTTTTTTCTAACTCTTGTTTGGTTTTAAAATCTTTCCTTTCCCAAAGATGTGATATGTATACTATTCTGTGTTCACCTAATTTACTTATAGTTTCTTTCTTTATGTTCAAGTCATTCACCCATTCTGAGTTTATCTTGGTTTAGGGTGTGAGATGTTGATCTAAACTTAATCTCTCCCATGCTGTCTTCTGATTTTCCCAGCAGGTTTTTTTTTTTAATCAAATAGTGGGTTTTGGCCCCCAAAGCTGGGATCTTTGGGCTTATAATAGACTGTCTTGCTGAAGTCACTTACCCCAAGTCTATTCCACTGATCCTCCTTTCTGTCTCTTAGCCAGTACCAAATTGTTTTAATGACCACTGCTTTATAGTATAGTTTGCATTTTTTTTTCATGATTTCCCTGGATATCCTTGATGTTTTGTTCTTCCAAATGAACTTTGTTATGGTTTTTTCTAATGCAGTAAAAAAGTTTTTTGGTAATTTGATGGGTATGGCACTAAATAAGTAAGTAGGTTTGGGTAGGATGGTCATTTTTATTATGTTATCTCGTTCCCACCCATGAGCAGTTAATGTTTTTCCAATTGTTTAGATCTAGTTTTAATTGTGTGGAGAGTGTTTTGTAGTTGTGTTCATATAGTTCCTGTGTTTGTCTCGGTAGATAGATTTCCAAGTATTTTATATTGTCTAGGGTGATTTTAAATGGAATTTCTCTTTCTAATTCTTGCTGCTGAGATGTTTTGGAGATACCTAGAAATGTTGATGACTTATGTGGGTTTATTTTGTATCCTGCAACTTTGCTAAAGTTGTTGATTATTTCCACTAGCTTTTTAGTTGATTCTCTAGGATTCTTTAAGTAAACCATCATATCATCCGCAAAGAGTGGTAGTTTGGTCTCCTCATTGCCAATTTTAATACCTTCAATTTCTTTTTCTTCTCTAATTGCTACTGCTAGTGTTTCTAGTACAATGTTAAATAATAGAGGTGATAATGGGCATCCTTGTTTCACTCCTGATCTTATTGGGAATGCATCTAGTTTATTCCCATTGCAGATGATGTTTGTTGATGGTTTTAGATAAATACTGTTTATTATTTTTAGGAAAAGACTTTCTATTCCTATACTTTCTAGTGTTTTCAATAGGAATGAGTGTTGTATTTTGTCAAAGGCTTTTTCTGCATCTATTGAGATAATCATTGATTTTTGTTGATTTGCTTGTTGATATGGTCAATTATGTATATGGTTTTCCTAATATTGGACCATCCTTGCATTCTTGGTATAAATCTCTCCTGATTATAATGAATAACCCCAGTGATCACTTGCTGGAGTTGTTTTGCTAGTATTCTATTTAAGATATTTGCTTCTATGTTCATTAAGGAGATTGGGCTATAGTTTTCTTTCTCTGTTTTTTTTTTTAAACCCTTACCTTCTGTCTTGCAGTCAATACTATGTATTGGCTCCAAGGCAGAAGAGTGGTAAGGGCTAGGTAATGGCGGTCAAATGACTTGTCCAGGGTCACAGAGCTGG
This sequence comes from Monodelphis domestica, assembly GCF_027887165.1. Taxonomy (NCBI): domain Eukaryota; kingdom Metazoa; phylum Chordata; class Mammalia; order Didelphimorphia; family Didelphidae; genus Monodelphis; species Monodelphis domestica. Next base: position 253,961,379 of record NC_077228.1, read on the forward strand.
GAAGTGTCTGAGGTCAGATTTGAACCTAGGACCTCCCGTCTCTAGGCCTGACTTTCAATCCACTGAGCTACCCAGCTGCCCCCACTTCTTTCTCTCTTTTTAACCTGCCTGGCTTTGGGATCAGTACCATGTTTGTGTTGTAAAAAGAATTTGGTAGAACCCCTTTTTGGCTTATTCTGTCAAATAGTTTGTATAATATTGGGATTAGTTGTTCTTTGAATGTTTCATAAAACTAATTTGTAAATCCATCTGGACCTGGGGATTTTTTCTTAGGGAGTTCTTTGATGGCTTGTTCAATTTCCTTTTCTGATATGGGATTATTTAAGGATTCTATTTCTTCTTCTGTTAATCTAGGCAATTTATATTTTTGTAAATATTCATCCATATCACCTAGATTGCCATATAATTGGGCAAAATAGTCTTTAATGATTGCCTTAATTTCCTCTTCATTGGAGGTGAGGTCTCCCTTTTCATCTATGATACTGTTAATTTGGTTTTCTTCTTTCCTTTTTTTATTAGATTGACCAGTACTTTGTCTATTTTGTTTTTTCAAAGTACCAGCTTCTAGTCTTATTTATTTGTTCAATTGTTCTTTCACTTTTGATTTTATTAATTTCTCCCTTAATTTTTAGGATCCCTTAATTTAGTTTTCATCTGGTGATTTTTGATTTGTTTGCTTTCAAGTTTTTTGATTTGCATGTCCAATTCATTGCCCTCTGCCCTCCCTAATTTGTTAACATATGAACTGAAGGATATAAATTTCCCCCTGAGTACTGCTTTAGCTGCATCCCAAAGATTTTGAAAAGATGTCTCATCATTGTCATTTTCTTCAATAAAATTATTAATTGTTTCTATGATTTATTCTCTAACTGATTTTGGAGAATCATATTATTCAATTTCAAATTAATTTTTGATTTGCCTCTCCATGTATATTTACTGATTATTATTTTTATTGCATCATTATCTGAAAAGGTTGCATTTATTATTTCTGCTTTTCTGCATTTGTTTGCCATGTTTTTATGTCCTAGTACATGGTCAATCTTTGTGAATGTACCATGTGCTGCTGAAAAGAAGGTGTAATTCATTTTGTCCCTATTTATTTTTCTCCATTTATCTATTAACTCTAATTTTTCTAACATTTCATTCACATCTCTTACATCTTTCTCATTTATTTTTTCATTTGATTTATCTAAATTTGATAGTGGTAAGTTCAGATCTCCCACTAGCATAGTTTTACTATCTATTTCCTTCTTCAACTCCACCAGCTTCTGCTTTAGAAATTTGGATGCTATGCCATTTGGTTCATACATGTTGAGTACAGATATTTCCGCATTGTCTATACTGCCTTTTATCAGGATGTAGTTACCTTTCCTATCGCTTTTAATCAGATCTATTTTTGCTTTGACTTTGTCAGATATCATGATTGCAACTCCTGCCTTCTTTCTATCAGTTGAGGCTCAATAGGTTTTGCTCCAACCTTTAATTCTAACCTTGTGAGTATCTACCCACATCAAGTGTGTTTCTTGTAAACAACATATGGTAGGATTTTGGATTCTAATTCACTCTCCTATTTGTTTTCATTTTATGGGTGAGTTCATCCCATTCACATTCAAAGTTATGATGGCCACTTGTGTATTCCCCAGCATTTTGATATCCTCTCCTAGTTCTGTCCTTTCTTATTTTGTTATATCCTTTTAAACTAGTGGTTTGCTTTTAACCAGTCCCCCTAATCCCTGCCCTTAATAAGCTTCCCTTTCTGCCCCCTCCCTTTTTGTTCCCTTCTTATTTTTTTAGGATCTGTTAAGTTCCCTTCCCCCTTTCTTTCCCTCCATTTTTGTACCCCCTGCCACCCTTCTTTCTTTCCCTGTAGGGTAAGATAGAATTCAATACTTCAATGGATTTAGATGCTCTTACCTCTCAGAATTGATTTTGCTGAGAGTAAGGTTTAAGTATTACCTATTAGCACTCTCTTCCTCTCCTTATAAGAGCATTCTTCCCCTTCCCATGTGTATCTTTGTCTGATAAAGATTATCCTATTTATTTTATTTCTTCAAATATCTCTTGGTGCCATCTTCAATTTCCCCCTCCCTTTTTCTTTTTTTTTTTGCATATTATCTTATAGCACTTATTAACCCAATCTCTTCCTGTGAATGATTCTTCTAATTACTATAATAGTGAATATAATTTTTGAGATTTACAAATAACATTTTCCCAAATACTCTAATATAAATAATTTGATCTTCTTGAAGCCCTTAAAGAAGAAAGTTTGAATTAAAAAAAAAAACATTTTTCCCCTTTCCCTCTCTTTCTTATTTACCTTTTCATGTTTCTCTTGATCTTTGTGTTTGGATTTCAAACTTTCCACTTAGTTCTGGTCTTTTCTTTACAAATACTTGGAAATCTTCTATTTTGTTGAATGCCCATACTTTCGTCTGGAAGTATATAGTCAGTTTTGATGGATAGGTGATCCTTGGTTGAAGACCCAATTCTCTTGCCTTTCTGAATGTCATATTCGAAGCCTTGTGGTCCTTTAGTGTGGAAGCTGCCAGATCTTGTGTAATCCTGATTGGTGATCCTTGATATCTGAATTCTCTCTTTTTGGTTTCTTGTAAAATTTTCTCCTTAGCTTGGAAGCTCTTCAATTTGGCAATTATATTCCTCGGAATTGTCTTTTGAGGATCTAGTGTAGAGGGTGTTCTATGAACTCTTTCAATGTCTAATTTGCCCCGTTGTTCAGGAACATCAGGGCAGTTTTCTTGGATAATTTATTTTAGTAAGATGTCAAGATTTCTGTTTATTTCTGGGTGTTCAAGTAGACCAATGATTCTCAAGTGGTCTCTTTGTGCTCTGTTTTCCTGATCCATCATCTTTTCAGTGAGATATTTTATTTTTTCTTCTACTTTGTCAGTCTTTTGACTTTGCTTTATTTATTCTTGCTGTTTTGCAATATCATTGGCTTCCAATTGCCTAATTCTGGTCTTTAAGGACTGGTTTTCTTTTTCAGTTTGGTCTATCCTGCTTTTTGTGGCTTCCAAATGTTTCTTCAATTGGGAGTTCTTGTCCTTTAAACTGTTATTTTCTTTTTGAACTAGTTTCCACTTTTCTTGCAAGGAGGCTTCCATCTTTTTGATAAGCTCCAATTTAAATTCTTCAAGAGCTTGTGGACAATTTCCATTTTTGGGGAATATTTTGGTGCATTTATTTGTATTTCTTCCTCTAATTCCTCTGTATCCTGGGTTTTTCCTCCATAAAAATGATCTAGGATCAACCCTTTCTTCTTGTTTTTCTTGGTGTTGGGAAGTTGTTGTTCCTGGGCCCTGTTTGCTATAACTGTGGTGGTTTTTCCCTTCTCTTTCCAGTTAGAAATCTGAGTGAGATGGGCAGGCTCTTTGTGTATGGAGCTAAGGAGCAAGGATTTTGGCTAAGGCCAGCTCTGAAGTCTCTACAGCTTCGGCTGTTTGCTGCCTCTCTCTGTGCTATCTCCCTGCCAGTGCCCACGGTCTGTGTTCCTCAGCCTGCTGGGGTCTCAGGTCTAGCTGCCCTCAAGAGTAGGTCCTCAGTGGTCTCAGTCAGCCGCCAAGGCCCCAGAGGTGCCCCTCATTCGCTCTAGAGGTGCCCCTCGCTCAGTCACTGATTCTAGTGCATGCTGGCTCTGACTATGGCTCCATAGGTGGGGTGGGGGAGAGTGGATCAGCTCGCATTTTTGGTGGAAGCTTTTTCACCCCCTTATGGTATGATAATGCCCAAATCCCATATACCTTCAATGCTGCCCACTACTGTAGAGTCTCTTTGTTCATATGAATTTATGTTTTTTTTTGGGGGGGGCTTTTTGAGGTAGTCTGTATTGGTAGGTGGTGAGGAGAGGAAGAATCCTGGGTCTAGACTGCTGCCATGTTTACCTGGAAGTCCTAGTTTTTAGTTTAAATTAAGAAGTCAGTATTGTGGTGATATGGTGGGAACATGAAATAAAGTGAAGGAAAAGGCAAAAAAAAAAAGTAGGTGTAATATTGAGTGGTAGTAGAGGGAGTACAATGCCTGAGGGAAGAATGCTTTCATAGTGATATCAGAATTTTATAGCAGTAAGTAAGCATCATTTCCTCCAGGATACATGTGGAGAAAGCACAGATTTTGATCTCAAGTCCTAGCACTAACATTTATTTGCTTTGTGACTATAGATAAGACACTTCATCTTTCTGGGGTTTTAGTTTCCTCATCTGTAAAAACAATACTCATCCTACTACCTAATTAAGAGGTTCGTTATAGGAAAAGCGCTTTATAAATCTTAAATGAGATGGTAAAGTATATTGGAAAGATCACACACTCTATATGCAGAGAAGCTGGTTTTAAGTCTGTGACTTAGCTTACCTGAACTTCAGTCAGCTTCCTTATCCATTAAATGGAAAGTTTGGATTAGATGACTCCCTATGATCTTATGATTCAGAAATTTTACATAAAGTGAGAATTATCCAAACTTTATATTTTTCCCATTGTCTATACAGAAAATAATAAATGTTTATTTAAATGAATGCTATATCATAGTATAGCACTTGCTTTGTATACTATATGAATTTTATTCCTGCGTTCTTCTTTTGGGGTATAGAAATTAGAGGAATTGTTTGGTGGGAAATGACTTTTTTTTTAATCATTCTCCATTTCCACTTAGGACCAATCTATAGGAGACAGCATTCAACTTGAGGGAAAGGGATATAGTAATATCCCTTTGTAATATTAATTAATTACTGTAATATTAAAAAGTAATATTTAATACTCCTAGCATTATATTTTTATAAGATTTATTAATAATCATTTAAAGTAGAGGAAAGAAAAAAAAACCCTTCAGTAAAGATCAGTTTACCCAGACTGCACACTGTGGAGAAGAGAGAGAGAGGACTGGGAAAACATCCAACTATTTACAAAAGTGATCATGCCACGTGGTATAGAGAGGAAAGGAATTCTGGGGAATGTAGTCCAGGGGTACAATGGTCTAACTACACAACACCTAAGGAAAAATTAGGTGGCCAAATTAAATTGTGGTATGAATTACTTTGGAGGCTCTTGGAACTGAAAAACAACTCTATTTCCCTAGAATGCAGAGGTGGAATTCAACTCTTTTCTCAGAAGAATATTATCTAAGGATAGAATTTTAGAATCCTAGAAACCTAGAATTAAATCTTGGACTCACTAATTAGAATTTTGGGATTATGGAATTAGAAAGAATCTTCAAATACAATCCATAGCCATTCTTTTGTCTTGTATAGATGATTATAATAATATATTTAATTTTAATTATTATTTAGTTATAATTATAATTATATTAATTATATGTTTACATAGAACTATATAATAATATCTATTAATAAAATATCCTCTCCCTGAGTTCTTACCCATTTCTAGTGACTATACATTTTACTATTACCTTCTTCATTGCCCCTGAGACCTCCTTATTCCTCAGGCTATAGATGATGGGATTAAGCATAGGGGTGAAAACTGTGTAGAAGACAGATACTATATCATCCTGTCCTGGAGAGTGATAGGAGGCTGGCAACATATAGGTATATACAAGTGGTCCATAAAAAAGGTTGACCACTGTTAGGTGGGAGGAGCATGTAGCCAATGCTTTGTGGCGCCCCTCAGCGGATTTCATGCGAAGCACGGCAGCCAGGATTAGGGCATAGGACGCAGTGATAAAGGCAATGGGTACCAGCAACACTACCACTCCTGTTACAAACAGCACTTTTTCATAGGCAGCTGTGTCAGCACAGGCAAGTTGCAGCAGGGAGGGCACCTCACAGAAGAAGTGGGCAATCTTCCTTGAGCCACAGTAGGGAAATTGTAAAGTCAGAATGGTCTGGATGGAAGCATTCAGTGACCCACCAAGCCATGAGGCGATTACCATGAGGCAACAGGTCCGCCTGCTCATTAGTAGTGGGTAGCGGAGTGGGTTGCAAATGGCAACGTAGCGGTCATAGGCCATGAGGGCCAAGAGCAGGCATTCCGCTGCCCCCAAGAACATGAAAAAGAACATCTGGGCTCCACATCCCCCAAAAGAGATACTCGTCCAACCCCAGAGGAAGCCCACGATCATCTTGGGGACTGTGACTGAGGTGAAGAAAATGTCCAGGAAGGAGAGTTGGCTGAGCAGGAAGTACATGGGTGAATGGAGCCTGGAATCTGCCCAGATCAGAAGGACCATGGTCAAATTGCCTGTTACAGCAAGGACATAGATCAGTACAACAATGCTGAAGAGGAACAGGTGCATCTGACTGTTGTCGAAAAGGCTGGTGAGGTCAAAGTCAGACGTGAAGGAATAGTTCCAGTGGTCTGCGACCGCCCCCTGCTGGGACTGGCTTTTGGGGCGGGGGAAGAAAAAATCAGGAGACAGGCTGTTTATATACCCAACCTAAAATGGTATAAAATGAAAACAAACTATGCAAGGGATTTAATTTAGGATCCCCCAAATGTCTTGACAATCTACTGAGTTTAAGATAGTTAAACCAATAGGAAGAGAATTAGTCCCTCCACCTCACTCCTCAATCCTCACTCATAAGGGAATGTAGTTAAAAAGATTGCACAATGTTAGCCATACCCTAACATTACCCTGGTTTTTTTCCCCTTCTTTTCCTTTTTTCTCTTTGTACTTTGCTCTGCCTGACCATACTCATGATTGTCTGGATGTGGCCACTGTTTCTCAGCTTCTCTTCACATTCCAGGAGGATTCCTAGACACCCATATTTTACTTTCAAATAAAGTGAATAAAAAATAAACTTATAGAGCTTATAATAATAATATATTATAATACAATAATACAAAATAACAATTAATATTCATTACAATAAATAATATAAAATATGGTGAAAAATAAAAAATAATAATTAAGATCAGAGATCTTAATATTTATAAAGCAGATTATAGAATGTTTTATAAATGTTATGCTAATCTCATAATAATCTTGTAATTTAAGTTGCAAATTTCTTTGTTGTTTGAGATCTCTTACACTACATAACTAACATAGAAAAATGCTTTATGTGATTGCTCATGTAAAATCTATATCAAGAGGCAGCTAGGTGACTCAGTGACTTAATAGTGACTCTCAATAGGGCCAGACCTACAGATGGGAGGTCCTAGGTTCAAATAAGATCTCAGACACTTCCTAGCTGTGTGGCCTTGGGCAAGTCACTTGACCCCCATTGCCTAGCCCTTACTACTCTTCTGCCTTAGAACCAATACACAGTATTGATTCCAAGATAGAAGGTAAGAGTTTAAAAAAAAAATCTATGTCAGATTGCTTAATGTCTAAGGGGAAGTGGAGGATGAGAGGGAGTAAGGATGAAGGGTTAAAGGTAGGCAGAGGAATCCTCATCTGCCTATATGGTCAGCTGCTACAGTGCTTCTAATGAAATTTAAGTATATGCCTCTTCCTAGTGGAGCTCATTTCAATTCTTGTTACTTTACAATTTCCAAGCTACTAGCTGTTACCTTTTTTGGTCAGTGTTTTCAGGTGCCTTTGACTTTACCTACAAATCAAATCACACTGTTCTCCACCTTCCCCAGCACATCCTGATTTATTCATTTATTTTTTGTTATAGAATACTCCTGCATGAAGAAACTCCCTCTACTAATGCAGATTGGCAGCTGCCCTACAATCAATCATCTTAGAGAATTGTCTGGAGTCACTGAGCAGGTAAATAACCAGTGTATATCAGATATGATGCCTGATGTAGGGTCTTGTAGGGACCTCAAAATACTTTGATAATTTTATGAAGATGAAATCAGATTATAATGAATATTTAGGACACTAGAACTTTGAAAGAAGGTACAAAAGGGCAACAAGTTTCTTCTTGAACCCAGCTGTAACCTCCTGTAGTTACATATTAATATTTTTGTGGGTGGACACCTAAGAAGGAGATTAGAAACTGAGGGAAAATGTATAGAGGAGAGAAAGAGAGCTTTTGAGAGGGGGAGGGGGAGAGACAAAAGAATAAAGACTCAGAGACAAGGAGTTAAAAAAATATGGGCTCCCTCATGCCTCTGATGGAATTGAGATAGGGCTCTACACATGTCCCCAAACTTTTATTGGAGAATTTAGGAATATGGAGTGGGAGGTAACTAATGAACATGTGACATGGCATAGGCTTTAACCCTGGCTCAATTGGTAATCATATAATCAAAGAGGAGGAGGTTAATCAAACATGTGACTTGGTAAGGAATGTGGTCTAACAAGGTGGGAGCTAGGCCTCTGTGGCAAATATTGCCCTGCTCAGGAATTCTTTTGTTCTTTGGATTAAAGATTTGGAAATACGATAATCAATAAGTAACATGACCATGAGTCTGGTATATGAACACATAAGATATAATATCAATACACCAATAATACTTTCAAAATGCTAATATACCTGGTATGCTACACTAGCTGGTTTGTCCCCGAAATACAAAGCCCCTTAAAGTGGTGGTCCTTGGGCAATTCCCAATTCCTTAGGGAAATCTTTGCATCTGACTTGGGCTTCTAAAATTGCTCTCTTACTGGTTAGTGGCTGAATGTGATTGATATGTGTGACAGAGAAATCCTCATTGAACTCAATCTTCATAAAGGAACATGAAGATCTTGGAATCTTAAATGTGGAAAGAGTTGTAGGTGTTTTGTCTGCCTAATAAAGGAATCCCTTCTGGAGTATTTTTGACATATCTAGCTTCTTCATGGACATCCAGTGAAAGGGGAACTTATAATATCATTGTAAGGCAGCATATTCTGTTATCCAGAACATTAGTCTTTGAAAATTCTTTCCTACATTTAATTATTGAAAAAACTTTCCTTAACTTCTATCCATTGGTCCTAGTTTGTCTCCATGAAGTCAAGCCGAATAAATCTAATTTCTCTTCTAAATATCAGACTTTCAAATATTTGAAAACAGGGATTATGTTTCTCTCTTTTTCTCTTTTCCAGGTTAAACATTTCTAGTTAATTCAATAAATACTCATTTGAAATGGTTACAATTCAGTCACTTTTCTCTGGAAATACTCTACCTTATCCAAGTCTCTTTTACAATATGACTTCCAGAATTGGACATAATATGAGTAAATAGAGGATTTGTACCAAGTGCTTAAGCTAGAACACTCTCAGGTTTCTTTTTTGTTTTCCAAAATTTCATTGGATGAAAAAATTGCCTATGTAAAAACTCAGAAATCCATTTTTAATCAGAGTTAAATGTGAAATATCACATAATTAGTAAGTAGTATATTTGAATTATCTTTACAAGTTGAGGAATACAATTAATAGCACTGAAAAAAATTTTCTCATTTATATTAAGTGAAAAAAATGCTTGTGGGACAGATAGCAAGGCAATAAACAACAGTCCTTATTGGAGAGAGAAGAGCAGTTGGAATTTTAGAATTTTTTTGTAGAAATATTTTACAAAAAATTAGCCTATTATAGTTATAATCAGCAGCTCTCACAGCTTTTAATGTCTCATTTAGATCTTTGGCAAAAAGCAAATATCACAAGAGTATTCAAAGGGAGCTGCAGAGAATTCAGTGGAAAAGTTTCAGAGGTACTGGGTTCAAGCCTCAGGTCTGCCATGTATGACTAAGCAAGCCACTTAACTTCAGTTTATGCACTTATAGGCTCATAGATTTGTACCTGGAAGGGTTTTTGTGGTCATCAAGACACATTACAGAAAAGCAAAATGAGGCCCAGAGAGGTTAATGACTTATCCAAGGCCATACAGGTATGAAGTTTCAAAGCTGAGATTTGAACTCAGACCTTTTGCCTTCAAAAAGCATGTGTGTGCTTTCCAAATCATCATTTGTAAAATGAGGGAACTGGACTAGATGACCACTATGGTCATTTGTAGTGGTGGTCAATAGAATGAATAATATTTGCAATTTATAGTCCTTCTATATTGTCCCTTCTATATTGTGACTTTCCCTATTTCAGTTTTGATATATCACAGGTTGGCATAAGAAATTAAATGGGAAGTTTTTGGGAATTTTGCATAAGTTGAAGACTACATATGAAAGGCCAACAGAGAATATAGAAGTTTAAATTCAGAAATTAACCCCAGATTTACAATAAAGCTCTGTAAACACTTCATAAAAGAAAAAGAAAAAAAATCAGACTTCTCTGGTGGGAAGGGAGGGCCAAAAATTAAAATGATTTTCTAGATCGCTGGGGGATTGTGCCCCAACCTTTGCCATGTGGAAGGGATAATTATATAGTGAAAAGGAAACCAAGTTCATCTCCTTTCTAGCCATTGTTATAAAGGAGGTTTGGGACTTTGAATAGGTTACTTTGTGCACCTGAGCTTTAGTTTCCTTATCTATAAAATGTGAACAATATTTATCATACTTACCTCACAGGGTTGTTATGAGAATCATATGATACTAAAAATACATCACATTTATGTGGTGCTTTTTACTAGGAACTTAGGTAATGCTTAAGTCATCCTGAGACAATTAGTAGCTATGTGAGCTTGAACAAGTCACTTCACCCTCAGTTTCTTCCTCTTTAAATTGGTGATAATAATAGGCCTACTTCCCAGGACTATTGTGAGGCCAAAATAAGGTCATATTTGTAAGATGATTTGCAAACTTTAAACTTCTATATAAATAGTTATTAATGTAAATATTGCACTATTGATAATTACATTAGGCTCAGGGGGATAAAATAACTTGTCTAAAATCAACCCAGAACTTTTTTTATGTAAGAAATATGTGTTTTCTATTGGAATGTATTGTCTTTGGTTGGATGGATGCAAACATATTATTATAACAGATGAGTCAGACCCTGGATTTAGAGCTGGGAGGGATCTTTTGAGTTCAACCCTCTCATTTTATAAATGATGAAACTGAGGCACATAGGCTTTTCCAAGGTCATATAGTCAGGAAGTATCTGAGGTGGAATTTCATTTAAATTTTAATTTAAATTCAAGTCTTCCCGACTCTGAAGTCAGGAATGCCATCTAGTTGCCTCCAATTCAGGCTAAGTGAATGGAATTCACCACTCACAAAATTGTTCAATTGCCTTTAGAATGTTTGTGGTTGCTGCCATTTACAAGAACAAAAAGTTTTTGACTTAGCCATTTATGCCCTTGTTGCTTATATAGATAAATCTTTGCAAGATTTAATAACAAAATAAGGCTAGGATTAATCAAACTATAATTTATAGGTGAGGCTGTGAGATCCTTAAAAATATTTCACAGGAGTATAGGCCTAAGTGACTATTTCATTCAACACCATAATTTTATAGTCTAGAAAAGTTGAGTGACTCTTTATCCTCTTTAAAATAGTCCTGCATTTATGTAACTGTTTATATGTCATGTCCTTGCAATAGAGTATAAGTTTCTTGAAGGCAGAGGCTATTTCATTTTTGTTTCTGTATTTCTTCAGCACTTGGTACAAGGTAGCTATTTAATAATTAATTGAATTTTTTGAATTTTGGTGTCACATTAACCTAGCCAATTGCAATTGAAGACATCATCTTCTAAGTCATAGTATAAAATATGTACCAATATGGCCAGAGTACAATGAGTTTCAGGAGGAATTCACACCCTGAATTTTAAAATTTTGGAGTGGGTGACTAAAAGGATGTTTTGGAATCTCTGTCTCAGAAAACTAAGGCCAGTTGAAAGCATTCTTGTGATTAAAAAAAACAAACAAAACTGATATAAAAGTGATCTTGGGAAATGATTGACTTTCTTTTCAGTTTCTTTCAGTCTCTTATTTTCGTATTCAGTTTGGAATTTACCTTAGATTTCCTTGATTTGAGGCTTCCATTAGGATTCTTCAGAATTTTCTGTTCCTGGCTATTCTCATTCCTGTTTTATCCATCCCACTTTTTGGTTCTTTCAGCTCTTGACAATTGGTAAATTGGTTACCCTGGGAAATCTACAAAGAAGATAAAATGGAGATGAGATGTAAAACCAATTTCCTTTTATCTAGACTTCTCCACCCACCACAACTATTCTCCCTCTCTTAGTCCCTATTCTTCATGAACTACTGGAGAAATAGTAGCTAGATGGATTAAATAGTTTTCTTTCTATAACTAAAATTAAATTAATTTATTGTGACATAATTCACATTGCCTGAATGTTCTAGCATTGGAAAAGCAGGTTAAATTGGTGTAACCTGTTAAGAAAAACCTTCATCAGATTTATATGAAAGAAAGCTAATTTGATTCTCTTTCCTGTAAGAGATGAAAGATTTCCTCCCCCTAATGTAACTACAAAAGATATACCTTTCAGATTAGGAAGAAGAAAGTAAAATTAATGCTATAAGAAAGGAAAATCTTCAATTCCAAAAAAAAGAAAAAAAACGGGGCAGCTGGCTAGCCCTTTGGATAGAGAGACAGGTTCAGAGGCTAGAGATACTAGGTTGGGACACTTCCTAGCTGTGTGATCCTGGGCAAGTCACAACCCCAATCACCTAGTGTAGCACATCAATTCTATGACAGAAAGTAAGGGTTTAAAAAAAAAAAAAAGCTCATATAGTAAGCTAAGTAAAGAACTGTTGTCTCTTCTGTATCAAAACAAGTGATTTCTTCAGTTTTTGTTTACACATGGTCAAATAAATTCAGACAATAACTAAATAACAGATCAATTAAAAAGAAAAGATGATTTAAAAGGAGTTGAATTGTTTTACTGATTTTTTTATTTTTCAATTAGTTGTATTGGAGTCATATTTGGCTCTGTCAAAGTGAAAGTCAAGAGCTAATCTGTTTTTTGTTTGTTTGTTTGTTTGTTGTTGTTACTTTAGTTAGACGATATAATTGATTAGTCATCAGGGTTGTTTGCAGACTTTTTCCCCACCTCAAACTTTTTCTATTTTATATAAATATGGCTATGGACTGAAATAAATCTAGGAAAGCACATTAGTATTTCTTACTTGGGCAACTGCTCCAAGATGTCAGACTCAGGACTTGAACTTAGGCCCCCTACTTCCAAATTCAGTGTTCCTTAAACTATATATGAATAGATTCTTAAATTTATCTATGAAATAACTTAAAGTTACTAACCAACTATGACTAATTGTCTTAAAAATGGAGTTAAATCATTTCCTTCTCAGTTTTCACAGTAACCCAGTGAGGTAGGCTGGGCAGTATTATTATATTTTTCAGATAGAGAAATCGAAAATTAGAGGGTCAAATTACTTTTCCAAGGACATACAGGTGGTTAATGAATAGAACTGAGATTCAAATCCAGATCTCCTAGGTCCCAGTTCAGTGTTCTTTCTATTATCATACTTTCCCTTCTGCATTTCACTCACTTAATAACTTTTGAGTAATATTAGACTTTTCTCCCAAATTAAATTAAAAAATAATGGAATTTCAGACTTGAAAATAACTTCAAGAACCGTTTAATCCAATTCATACTTGAAAAGAATTCCCTCTATAACATTTCTGGCAAGAAATATAACATTCGGCTTTTGTTTAAAGACTTCTGCTGATGAAGTTATAAAGCAATCCATTTTATTTTTGGTTTAGGAAGGGTTTTTTGTTTGTTTGTTTTTGTTTCAAGATCCAAGATATCCTCCTCCAAATACTTGAAGATAGTTCCCCCTTCTATCTGCCTCCCCCAAATCTTTTCTAAATATCCCAAATTACTTCAATTGCTCCTAATGTGACATGAACTTAAGACTTTTCATCATCCTGGTTGTCCTTCTCTGGACATCTGCCAGATTATCATTATCCTTAAAATGTGAGAGCAAAGAACACAGTACTCCTGAAATCATCTCATTAAAGTCATAATAGAACACTTACCTTGCTAGGTGACTTTAATGAAGTCCAAGATCAAATTAGCTTTCTTGAAGGCTTGAAGTGTACTCCATTAAAATCCTTATATTTTTTGTTTTTCCAAGGTTGAACTGCTATTTAGTCACATCTCTGCCATCTTGTATGTATTAAGTCAATTTAAGAAACTCAAATGTATTAAATTGGCCTGTTAAGATTTTTTTGAACCTAGACTGTCATCATATATTAGCTTTCCCTCAAAAGTTTATGTCATCTGTAAATTTGATAAGCATTCCAATTATATCTCTCTCCAGTTCATTGATAAGTTCATTGATAAGAATGCACAAAGCCAAGCACAAATCCCTAAGGCACTCAAATAGAAACAAATAGAAAATTGACACGGTTATTATTGATTTTTGCATCTGGCTATTCTACCAGTTTTGAGTCTGTCTTACTAAATTACTACACAGGTCATAATTCAATTTCACAAGCACAGCATGAGAATTTTTGTCAAATGCTTTGGCTAAAATGTACATAAATTGTTACTACTAGAATACTTTGATGTCTCTTAAGAAAATGATTCAGGTTTTTTTTTGTCAACCTGGGGAACTCTCCACCAACCTTATAATTTAGTAGAGAAATTCTTGGGATCTATCCATAGATATCCAACTAAATTTTTTTTGAAGGGAAACATAGGTAGTCAGTGTTTGAAGGAGAATTTGAATCCAAGTCCTCTTTCCTCCAAGCCCCACACTTAACCCACAATGTCAGGTTGTTTCTGCACTTGTTTTATAACTTTGTCAAAAAAGGAAATGTCGAGGGTTGATTAGTAGTATTGATAGCAACATTGATTGATTGATAGTATGGCACAACCTGTTTTTAATTAAATCATGCTCTTCACTATCTTTGCTTCATTTTTTTTTTTATTTTTGATAACTGTCCTTTTAATAATATTTGATAGAATTTTGCTAGGAATCAAAGCCAATCTCATTAGGCAACTCGTTGGTAGACACTATTATTTTACCTGTTTTGAAAATTGGGACAATATTTATCTTTCTTTACTTTTGCAGTACCTTTCTGCCCCTCTGGGATCTATCAGAAATTATTGATAATGGCTCAGCTTTTTTACTACCTTAATAATATAGTTCATTTGGACTAGGTAAAATGAATGCATAATAGGCAGCAAGGTACTCTTTTATATAGCCCATATCAACTCTCTGTGATAATTGTACTGTTCTTTCTAGTCCAAAGATAATCTTCTTGGTGGGGAAAACAGACAACCTTGTTGTGGTAGTCAGCTTTCCTCATCAGTCTTGGCTCAGTTTGCATTTACAGTAATAACTGTACACTGTATATTGTACAAGAACACTGGGAAATCTTTTAAAATATGTAGTGTTTAGCCCTGGGAAGAAAAAACTCACAAGCAATTGTTTAAATGTTAAATTGCTAAACAATTCCTAAAGCTTAGGATATAAAAGTTAAGAGAAAACCAGTTCTTTGACTTAACTAAAGACCTGAACAAAAGATTCAAACTACCAAAGGAAGATTTAAGGTGAGTGATCAGAAGGAAAATATCGACAAAGATTCTGGCACAGTTTACAATTTAGCTTTGGTAAAAGGTTTTTGCAAACAGGAAGATTCTCACCTGCAGATGTTGATTTGAAAGGTGTCCTGGCTAGAGGGAAGGGCTTGGGCAAGATCACATCTTAGGTTTCTTCCAGATAGTGATGATTTGCTTCATAGCATTACCAATGGGATTAATCAATTAATTTCAGAAGGGAGACCTAAGAGAGATAGTTTTTAGCAAAAACTCCAAGTTTCCCAAAATTTTTAGAGAACTGGGGACTATGTGAGACTAATATCCTTAGAAATAGTTTATCCATATTAAGGACACCTTCAAGGGCTCCAGATGCCCTTGGTGCTCAATGTTCCATTCCTAATAAATAGGCCTGGTGAATATGGTTTGAGCAGAGAGATAGTAAGACAATACTCCTTCCATTAATGTCCAGGGGGAAATGTTCCCTTGTTAGCAATTATTGATGTTATGGCATAACAATTGCTGTTGCCACCTATTCATACCCCTCCTTATTTTTTGTCTGTCTCTTTATCTTTCTGTACTAAGGAACTATTATGCTTTGTAAGAAATGATAAAGTAGAAAGACCACTTGACCACTTCCATTCCTGGCTCTGCTGATGGATAAATGTGAGAGGGTGGACCCAAACTCTCACATTTTCCTGAACTTCAACTTCCCCCTTTGTACATAGGATCTTAGATTCAGAGTTGGAAGGGACAGCAGAGGTCACCCTATTTAATTTATTCATTTTACAGAGGAAACTGAGGCCCAGAAAAGTTGACTTGACAAAAGCCATATTGTAAGTGGCAGGGTAAGTAAGATAATGGACATAGAGTGATTTGTAAATGATAAAGTATTATATAAATGTAGGCTATTATCAATAGCCCTATGTAGTACAAGACTAGAGTAGACATCTCTAAATCCCTGCTATTAGGTTGAGTAAAATTTATGGTTGGACTGAATATATTTTAAGTTGGTCACCAGGGATTTATTTACAATAAAGAGAAGATATTAAGGAATAAAGAAAGAGAGGAAAAAGAGAGAGAGAGATATCAGGCAAGAGTTGGGGGGAGGGGCAGAGGATTAAATTCAGTACGGCTTCCAGCCAGGAGGCCTCCTCCAAGATGAGGGGCCTCTTCAGGGGCTAGTGCCTCCGGAAAAGCCAAGGAAAGTGTCACTCACCACGTGACAGCCTAAAGTAAGCTGTTTGAGCCAACAAGTGCCTCTCACGGGAAGTGAAGCGAAATATAAAGGCTGTTCTTTACATCACTTCCTGTGTCTTACATGTACCAATGGTGGTTTAAACTTGGCTTTGGACATCCCAGGGGGTCAGTCAGTTGTTTCTGATTTGTCACTTGCTAGACATGCAGGTCATAGACCTTTCTCGCCCACACTTAATCCTTAAATGGGGATGTATACATTCCTGGTTGCTAAAATTCTAAAGACTAAGCAGGGTAGAGTAAATCTAAAATTCACACTACAACATCTCTAGTCTAGTTTGTTTACATGCATTTGTGAGATTGATCATTTGGCTTGAATTGATGGATCAATTATTTGAAAATGATGATTTTGGTGAGATGTCTTACTTATTTATTTATTTAAAAATAGTTTTCCTTGGTTCTATGATTCATGCTTTCTCCTTCCCTTCTCCCCTCTCCCCTCTTGGAGCTGACAAGCAATTCTACTGTGTTATACATGTTATACATGTATTATAACTTGATACTGTAAAAATTGAATTACTATTTCTACCCATATATATATACATATATATATATATATTTATAAAGTTTATTAGAAAGGGTAGACAATCACAGTTTTAAATCTCATCATTCCTCTAAGTAACCTGACCATGAGTTGCCTAGCCTACCAGTCCCTTCCTCCTTCCTTGTCTGCTCTGTTTCCTCTCATTCCAAGCTGAAAGCCCAAACCCTTCACTTTTATTGATGTACAGCATGTACTGGGATGCAAACCTGGTGTAACTTTATGTGAGGAATGTTGATGGACAGGTCAGGCTACTCAGGAAGGGGAAGGAATAAACTTCCTTGACACAATACCTAGTTCCATATTACTTATGTAATAGAGTAATCTTTTAAAATCCAAACCCCAAGTCATATACCTATATAAACAAGTGATAAATCATATGTTTTTCTAATGCATTTCTATTCCTACAATTCTAATTTTGCCTTTGCCCCAGAATATATATACAACTTGAGTTTCCAGCCAAATTTTCCTACTTTAGGTGCAGCACTTGGCCAATCTTATTTTGCTATTTTTGGCAGTACTCATTTTGGCTTCTCTACCCAGTCCCCAGTAATCTCTTCATTGGAATATCTCATCATCTTGTAGAACATTCAATCATATTTGTTACTTACACCTCATCAGTACTCCATGCCCTTCTGATTATAAGGTAGAGCCATAAACCCCTGCAATTTAAGGAGAGGGAATAGACAAAATCTCTTCATTTCTCACTTGGCTGTCTTCATTTTAGTCTTCTTTGACTTATCCCCTATGCTTCTCCCTCACAACAGAGGGTACCATTTTCTCCTTTCTCTTTTTTTAGCTTTCTTTTGTGTGGTGTCTTCCCCAGTTAGATTTTAAGTTCCCTGAGGGCAGGAACTGTCTTTCTTTTTTTCTTTTTTGTATCCCTAGCACTCAGCACAGTGCTTGACAAGTAGGAACTTAATGTTTATTGCCTATTGTCTCTGTATAAAGAAGTAGACTTAACTGTTGGAGAGAATGTTAATGTGATGCTGAGTGAATACATACAAAATGGAGTTGATACAAGAGTTTTGGGGAGACACATGCTTGGAGATGTGGTACCAATTTTTTAGGGGGAGACATTCAGAAGGAAGAGAAAAAAAAACTTTGTAGGCTGTATACATTTAGTGGAAGTCATATCTTCAACATATAGTTGATTTCTAGCTAATTTCTCTAGAGACTTTGGAAAGAGAATTCCTTCTTGAGTAAGAGTCTATCTTAATTCTCATTCCATCAAAACAGCTCATTCACTCATATATTTTTCTTGTATACTTTAGTGTGTATAGCTTTTCCAATTTCTGTTTTCTATATTATCTATATATGAAAGAAAGCATTTACTCACTATTTACTAAATGTGATAGTCTTTTGCATAACAACATTTGGTGAGAAGGGAACAAGCCAGAGGGTATAATTTTGGGGCAACCCTTCTCCCTTAAGGACTAGTGGCCAGAGAAATGGCTTTTATATCGAACCCATTGCCCTCCCAGATCATCAATATTTAGAGGGGAAAATATGTCATTCTAGTCTAGTACTGTACTTGGACAGTGCTTCTCCTGCTTCTTCCCAGTTAGGAAGAACCTTAGAGATAATTTCATCTAAACTCCTATTTTTATGGTTAAGAAAATGAAGCCCAAGAGATTAACTGACTTGCCTAGTGATCTATAGGTATTAAGTATGAGAGGTTGGATTTAAACATAGACTTTCTTGTTCTAAAAGTGAAGGGGACTCATGCTGGGTGTGCCAGCTAGAATAGGCAGAAAGTCCCTATCAACACTCCCTCCCTTCAGCAGGTGCCTTTCAACTTCTAGCATCTCTGTTGTGGATGCTCTCTGCTGGTAAGAGTAATAAATTGGCTTACCACTTTGTAATAGCAGAGGTTTTTTTTTTTTTTTAAATCATTTGGGTCCCTCACTGAAGCAATTCTCTTTATTCTAGAATACAAATTTGTCTAATGACATAAGGTAATGGTAGACCTAGTTCTTGAACCTAGAACTATAATTTCAGTGCTTCATTACATTATTCTACATATATAAGGAAAACTGTTCTCTACTATGCATGTCTGATATTTATCCCTTTGCATTAATTCAATTCTGCTATATCAGAAATGAATCGAAAAATAAAATTCAATACTATTTGTAGTGGGGATTTATCTAGGCATCCACTAATTCTGGCTTGCTTACTTAGAGTCAATGTAAAGAAATGCCCCCATATCAGGGGAAATTTAGCCATATGGGAAATAAAGTATTTATTGTGTAGAAGCAGAATTAAGATGGGGGTGGGGGTGAGTCCAGTCCCTAGGCTCGCTATGCCATCTTCTTGACAACTGTCAGAACAATTTCAGAGTTGACAAAGTAGTGAGTATTTGGAAAATGAAAGCAATTGAAGGAAACTAACCACTCATATTTGCTGCTATTAGGACCTAAAACAAACTTATGTAAGGTAATAAAAGTATTAGGAATCATCTGATAGACATTGCATCCAACTTTTTCATTTATTTATTTATTTGTTTTTGCATCTAACTTTTATTATGTTTCCTTAATTGTTAATGCTTCTCTCTAATTTCATGATTTTATTAAAGTTCAAATCACCATAATCTGAGTATGGATGTTAATTCCAGTCTTTATAAAGCTTACTTTTTATTAGAAGAGACAAAATGTACTTATATAGATAGTAGTGATTGGATCAGGGTTATCAGTTTCCCCAGAATAGGAATTGGTTTTACCTTAAAGGCAACAAAAATTTCCTTGGGACTCTTGTAACATTTAAAAGAGTAGGAGCCATAAACTGTAAGAGTTAAAATAGGTGAGGTTTAAACTGTAGTGAGTTAAAATAGTGGAAGACATAAATTGTTGTAGATATAAAAGTGGGTGAGTAAATTGTGACCGCAGAAAATATGTTTTCACTACAGTGTCTTGTTTTAAATTCAAATATAAGGTGGTCACCAGGGAAATATTCCCAATTATGAATATACCCAAGTCAACTGGGTTTTATAGAGAATTTAATTAATAATACAATGAGGAATTAAAGAGAGAGAGAAAGAGTAAGAAAAGAATAAGTTTGAAGGGCCTTAAACCAACATGGCCTAGACCTGAGTCTTTAGAGAGAGATCAGTCAGTCCTTAATCACTCACCAGAAGATCTGTCCAAGCAAGAATATAGACACCAGTTCAGCCAGCCATCCTTCTCCAGAGAGAGAGTCTTCTGATTGTCCTCAAGAGACTGTTCCAAGAGACTCCTTAGAGACTGCTTCTTCAGAGCCTCCTCCTTAGAGCACTCTCCTAGTTATTCCCAACAGTAATCACACAGGACTTCGCATATTGTCATTAAATAGGCACTTAATAAGTGTTTATTGAATGGGACTGTTTGATTTTGTTCCCATATTGAGACTGAAATAAAAGTAATGTCTTTTAGGTTTGTCCTTAATATTTGGTGTAGTTAGTAACTGGAACAAGATAAATTGGTTGTTACTCACTTAGTGATTGAGTTTGGGGAAAAACACTGCAAATACAATTCACTTGCAAGGTTGCCTCTTTCAAGTGGGGCCTAAAAAAGCTACAACACTACAATAGACTATCTAATAATCTCTCTCCTTAGGTCCTTGTGACCTGACAAGATTCATATTTCTAGAGATCCCTGTCCATATGTAGTAGGTGAAAGATGAAATGACTGCAGAAACAAAGGTTCAATGTTCCAGGTATATTTATTAAGCAATAACTGGCAGCTGTCTAACAAATTGGGACCAGGTCCCTTCATCAGCCTAGGGCTGGACAGACTTTTTTACATATATATATACACACTTTCATACAGGAGGAGACAGAATTTTATATATTGAAAACAATTATTCAAATAAAATCATTTAACAAAAACAAAAGAAGATGATATTAAGTAATCTAATTTTGAATGAAAAATAAGGGATTTTGTAAGTTGGGAGGAGGAGAGTGAACAAATACAATTCCTTGAATTCGGAATAGGAGCTGTCTCACTCTCCCCAAGTGTCTGTGAACAATCAAAGGAACATGGAATGTGGAAATGATTGATCAGGCCTCTTATTGAATCCTAGTTGCTACTGAACAGATGACACGGGTTTATATATCTTTCTCCTAGAATTACTTATCATGAATTTGGTGATATAAGATGGCCCTTCAAAAAAAGATAAGAATTGCATGAGCATAACATAACATAATAATACTATAGCAAAATGGAAATTATAAATTAAAATCATGCTTGCCTGGGTGCCTTCTTTTTAGGGCCTTTCACAAATGTGTGTTGAGTTTATTGTTGACTTTTTTTTTGTGGAATTAAGTTTTTATTTACAGGACACTGCAAGATAGGAAATTACACATAGAAATAAGAACCCTATTGAAGATAGAGGTTTCATACAGTATAAACACAGTTGAAACTGTTCAAGTATGCTTTAGTGCTACATTAAAAGTCACATTTATAAAAGATCTAAGTGGAGAGACAGTGTTAGACCCAGTTCTGGTTTTCCAAATTAGGAGGCACACATGATAATATAAAAGCAAGAGGTACTGCTTTATTACAAGCTTGAGCTTGGGTCCCACAGCCTCCTAGGCAGATGGAACCCTCCTGAAAGAGATTCTAAGTTGAAATCTTCCAGGAATATTATAGTCAAATTTCAGAGCTCCCAGGTCAAGGAAAAATATTTTTCATTTTTTTTAATTAAAAATTTTTTTAACCTTTACTGTGAACTTTAACTCCAAATAAGAATACTTCCATACAAACAATAGAAGACACTGAAAGAGTATTCCATAGGAAACTATAAATCTCCATCTTATTATGATTTTTAAAAAGTATATCATAAATCTAACATTCTACTTTCAAAATAGTCCTACTTGTATGTGGTTCCTTTTGAATTTTGTTCTATTGTTTTATAAAATAATATTTTTCCCCCAGTTACATGAAAAAACAATTTTAAGCCATCTCATTTCTTATATTTTAAGTCAAATTCTTACCCTCTATCCTTCCTTTTCTCCTTCCCTTTCCCCCTCCCTGAGATGGACAGAAATCTGATTTAGATTTTGCACATGTAATAGTATAAAACTTCTTTCCATATTAGTTCTTTTGTAAAAGAGACCTTGAACAAACAAAAGTGAAGACATAAAGTGAGATACAGTATGTCTCTGTTTGCATTCAGACTCCATTAGTTCTTCGTCCATAGGTGTATGGCATTTTTTTGTCATGAATCCTTGAGGATTCTCTTGGATCACTATATTGCTAAAAACAGCTAAGTTATTCATAAATGTTCATTATATAATACTGCTGTAAAATAGTCAAGAAGGAAATATTTCAAGCAGCCAGAAATAAACCATTTAAATATCATTATTCTGGATCACAGAGGATTCAGAATCTATCATGTTAAAGTCGTAGTAAATTTGCTAAGGGAAGTGTGAATTCTCTAATCCAATTACTCCCATAGATCATGAATAGTCAGAAACTATTAACTCTAATTAGAAACTATGTCACAGTAGTGGTTGTTAAAGTTTGCCCTTGGGATTCATCATCATCCAGAACCTAAATTGGGGCTAGAACATTTGCTGAGCATCAGAGTTGCTACTGCAAAGAAACTCAAACACGATAACGAATAAATCAGAGATATTGTTTATACTCTTCTCATACATGTCCATTTTGTGATTTGAGATTTTTGCCTTGAGCCTGGATCTTCCTTGGAAGTCATGCTGTATAGGGACTAGTTTGCTAGAAAAGTAGTCTAAATATTTGGACTTTTGATTCTGACCTCAATCATGATTTTCTATGTGACTAAATGGATTAAGACTTTGGGCCTCATCTTCTATCTTTATTAAATGGAGGTAATTAATTCTCCATCTGTTTATTTAGTTAATGAGAGAATAACTATTAAATTCATTAGCTGCTTCTAGTCATAATATTATATTTGTTCAGAAAAACTTGAAGCACACTCATTACAGTAATGCAATGATGGGCAACCTTTTGAGCTTGGTGTGTCAAAATTCACCAAAAAACCAAGCATAACTTGGTGGTGTGTCACTTTGAGAAAAAAAAAAACCCACAATTTTGTGCTATTTATAGTTTAAATAACAAAAATGTATAATTTTAATATATAACTGTATTTAATAAATGAAAAACAAATTATTTAACTTTCCTGCTTAGTGACTTCTTTGTTCATCTGTCAGTCAGTTTCTTTTGCTGGTCTTGAAATTATTTAACTTGTGTGGTGTGTCTTGAACTAAGATAAGCGAGGGGGAGGGGGAATCCTTTAAATAACCTGCCTATTAGTGACTTTTTTGGTTGCTGAATTTCAATGGCTAAATCTTCAATTGAAGGTTGGTATTTTGTACACTTCAAGCCCAAGCAAGCGCTACTAACTTTATCTGTCAATCTGTTTCTTGGTTTTGATATTATTTAATGCTAAGAATAAGATCTCCCAAAAGTACGTAGAGGGAAAAATTGTGAGTAAAGCCATTGCTATATTTTCCGGGTGCTAAAAGTGTCTAGTAATTGGTTCCAGGCAGGTTGTATGTGGGCCCTGCCCCCAGCTGGCTAGCCCAGGGGAGCTGCAAGAGCAGTGGCTGCCACCAGCCAGTCTGTCTGCCCACCCAGGCTCCTTCAACATGCGCTTCTCCTTCCTACCCCTGTGGGAACCCCACACTCCCCAGCCACCTGGTACATGCCACTCCAGTGTGTGGTCTCCCCCCTGCCTCCTCCCCCCAGACCAAGGCATGGCCATAGCCATGGCTGTGGGCATGCAGCTCCCCAGGCGGTTCCCAGGCCACAAGGCACGCTGAGCCTGCATGTGGCCATGTGTCAGAAAATGGCTACATATGTCAATGCTGACACACATCATAGGTTTGCCATCACAGTAATAATATTTGTTCATGACTGGAAGGAGGATGGCCCTCCTTTCCTTAAACTCCTGTTGTTTTTGCTACCTGTATTATTCATTTGTCACTTAGAATATGCTAATATATAGTATCTAGTATATGAAGAGTTCCCTACACTAAAAAAAATAAAGTTCAAGCACCCTCTGCATTCCCAATATGTGCTTATACTATTTTGCATTTATCTTTTTATGTACATGGCCTATCTCACTAATCTCTATGTTTGAGCATTATTTCTATACATCTTTGTATCACTCTTGAAAACAGTGATTGGTTAATAAATTATTGTTTGCATTGAAGATGATTTCTTTGAGATAAAGAGAGAGAAGGAAGATTCCAGAAGAAGGAGAATCATCATATACTTGTTGGATAAGAAAATAAGGTAGAAAGGTGAGGTGAATTGCCTAGTGTCATACAGGGATCATAGGCAGGTGTGGACCTTTAGTTCAGATTTTCTGACATCTTGAAATATTAAGTACAGCAGTTCTCAACACTTTTGGTCTCATGCACCCTTCAAACCTTTAAAAATTGTTAAAGACTCCTCCAAAGAGTTTTTGTGTATGTCAATTTTGTCTGTAAATATCATATTAGAATTAAAATATCTTAGTATTATTATGAAAATAATTCTGATCTTGGAGAGCCACTGACTACACTTTGAGAACCATTGCCTTAATAAACTCTACTCTGAGGATCTATTGGGGCTTCTTAGATAAGAGGCTCAGAATATAGAGTTAATGTGTTTCAATTAGGGGTTTGAATCCTAACTTATATTCTCTTTAAAAATAAAATTTTATTAATGCTTTTTTTCTATATCACAGTAATTTCTAAATATATACCACCTCATCAGTCATTAAACTTTATTTTGAAGCAATGCAAAACAGTTAAGCAAAGCTAACAAAATTACATCTGATAGCACATGTAACATTCTGTACCTAGTTAGTTTTCTTCACTGGTTGTGAATTCAATTTTCTCTTTTCATTTTTGGTACTGGACATTTGTTTTTCTTCTTTCTATTTTTAAATCCAATCAGGTAATGGTATACTTGTTTTATTTTCTCCTCAGAAGAATAGCTCCTTATTTTATTTGTGTCTTTTTGCTTTCAATTTACTTAATCTCTCTTTTGACTTTCAAACTTTCTACATGGTATTTAATTGGATGTTTTGGATTTGCCATTTTTCTAGGTATTTTTTTTTCAGTGTCTGATCCAATTTGTTGATATGTGCTTCTACTTCATTGCTGAAAATGTTTAGAGACATAAAATTCCCCCTTAGGACTATTTTGTCTTCAGTCCTCAAATTCTGATAAACTCTAATTTATTTGTTAATTCACTCACTCTTTAGGATTATATAATTAAAAGTCCAAAAAAATTTAAATCTTTGCTTCAAAAACAATTTATTTAATATAATTTTGTTACTTTATAGTTGGTAAAAGATGCAATTAATATTTCTGTTTTTCTGGACTCATTTGTGATATATTCATACCCTTGAACATGATTTTTGTAAAGCTGCCATGTGCAGCTGAGAAATAGATGGTATACTCACTCCTTTCTAGTCCTATTCAATATTTTCCCAAAGGTCTGAAAATATCAACCTTTTCTAAAATTCTATTCAGGTCCTTCATTTTTTTCTTTTTGTTGTTTGTTCATTTTTGGGGTTTGATTTCTCTAGGTCTGAGCAGGTAAATTGAGGTTCTTTACTACTATAATTGACTTATAATTTTTCCTTGTTATTCATTTAACCTTTCCCTTAAGAATTTGGACATTATGTCATTTGGTGCATACCTATTTGATATTAGGGTGAAGTTATTGTTTACATTATCTTTCAGCAAAAGGTAATTTTGGTTTGTTTGAGATCATGCTTTCCATCTGTCTTCTTTTATGTTAGCTAAAACAATAAATTTTGTTCATTTTAACCTTCATCTTGTTTTAACTTTTTCCATTTCAATTTTTCTTCTTTTAAACAATATATTTTTGTTTATTTATTTATTATTTACATTTAATGTTTCTTTTTTTTTTAAACCCTTACTTTCCGTCTTGGAGTCAATACTGTGTATTGGCTCCAAGGCAGAAGAGTGGTGACGGCTAGGAAATGGGGGTCAAGTGACTTGCCCAGGGTCACACAACTGGCAAGTGTTTGAGGCCAGATTTGAACCTAGGACTTCCCATCTCTAGGCCTAGATCTCAATCCACTGAGCCACCCAGCTGCCCCCATATATTTAATGTTTCTAAGAATGAGTTAATACCATTCACATTCACAGTTATGATTATTCATTATGTATTTTCTTCTATCCTATTCCCTTTAACTTTTCCTTGTCTTTGTTTCCTTCCTTCTCATTAAGAGTTTCTTTTGCTTTTGACTAAACCTTCTCTTAATCTTCTCTTCCATTTATTCCTCACTTTTCCCCTTTTTTCTTGCTGAATGAAATATATTTCTTTTTTTTAACATTATTTTATTTGGTCATTTCCAAACATTATTCATTGGAAACAAAGATCATTTTCTTTTCTTCCCTTCCCCCCCACCTCTTCCATAGCCAAAGCATGATTCCACTGGATATCGCATGTGTTCTTGATTCGAACCCATTTCCATGTTGTTGGTATTTGCATTAGAGTGTTCATTAGAGTCTCTCCTCAGTCATATCACCTCTACCCCTGTAGTCAAGCAGTTGCTTTTCAACGGTGTTTTTACTTCCAATTTATCCTCTGCTTGTGAATAGTGTTTTTTAGATCCCTGCAGATTGTTCAGGGACACTGCATTGACACTAATGGAGAAGTCCATTACCTTCAATTGTACCACAGTGTATCAGTCTCTGTGTACAATGTTTTCCTGGTTCTGCTCCTCTTGCTCTGCATCACTTCCTGGAGGTTGTTCTAGTCTCCATGGAATTCCTCCACTTTATTATTCCTTTGAGCACAATAGTATTCCATCACCAACATATACCACAATTTGTTCAGCCATTCCCCAATTGAAGGGCATCCCTTCATTTTCCAAATTTTGGCCACCACAAAGAGTGCATCTATGAATATTCTTGTACAAGTCTTTTTCCTTATTATCTCTTTGCGGTACAAGCCCAGTAGTGCTATGGCTGGATCAAAGGGCAGACAGTCTTTTATTGCCCTTTGGACATAGTTGCAAATTGCCCTCCAGAATGGTTGGATTAATTCACAACTCCACCAGCAATGAATTAGTGTCCCTACTTTGCCACATCCCCTCCAGCATTCACCACTTTCCATAGCTGTTATGTTAGCCAATCTGCTAGGTGTGAGGTGATACCTCAGAGTTGTTTTGATTTGCATCTCTCTGATTATAAGAGATGTAGAACATTTTTTCATGTGCTTATTAATAGTCTTGATTTCATTGGCTGAGAACAGCCTGTTCATGTCCCTTGCCCATTTATCAGTTGGAGAATGGCTTGATTTTTTGTACAATTGATTTAGCTCTTTGTAAATTTGAGTGATTAAACCTTTGTCAGAGGTTTTTATGAAGATTGTTTCCCAATTTGTTGCTTCCCTTCTGATTTTAGTTACATTGGTCTTGTTTGTACAAAACCTTTTTAATTTGATGTAACCAAAATTATTTATTTTACATTTTATGACTCTTTCTAAGTCTTGCTTGGTTTTAAAATCTTTCCCTTCCCAAAGATCTGACATGTATACTATTCTGTGTCCACCTAATTTGCTTATAGTTTCCTTCTTTATGTTCAAGTCATTCACCCATTCTGAATTTATCTTGGTGTGGGGTGTGAGATGTTGATCCAAACCTAATCTCTCCCACACTGTCTTCCAATTTTCCCAGCAGTTTTTATCAAATAATGGATTTTTGTCCCAAAAGCTGGGGTCTTTGGGTACGCCAAGCCTATTCCACTGATCCTCCTTTCTGTCTCTTAGCCAGTACCAAATTGTTTTGATAACCACTGCTTTATAGTATAGTTTGAGATCTGGGACTGTAAGTCCTCCTTCCTTTGCATTTTTTTTTCATGATTTCTCTGGATATCCTTGATCTTTTGTTCTTCCAAATGAACTTAGTTATGGTTTTTTCTAATTCAGTAAAGAAGTTTTTTGGTAGTTCAATGGGTATGGCACTAAATAAGTAAATTTATTTGGGTAGGATTGTCATTTTTATTATGTTAGCTCGTCCCACCCATGAGAAATCAATGTTTTTCCAATTGTTTAGATCTAGTTTTAGCTATGTGGAAAGTGTTTTGTAGTTGAGTTCATATAGTTCCTGTGTTTGTCTCGGCAGATAGATTCCTAAGTATTTTATATTGTCTAGGGTGATTTTGAATGGTATTTTGTTTTTGAATTCTTGCTGCTGAAGTGGGTTCGAGATATATAGAACCGGTGATGACTTATGCGGGTTTATTTTGTATCCTGCAACTTCGCTAAAGTTGTTGATTATTTCGAGTAACTTTTTGGTTGATTCTCTAGGATTCTTTAAGTAAACCATCATATCATCCACAAAGAGTGATAGCTTGGTCTCCTCATTGCCAATTTTAATACCTTCAATTTCTTTTTCTTCTCTAATTGCTACTGCTAGTGTTTCTAGTACAATGTTAAATAATAGAGGTGATAATGGGCATCCTTGTTTTACTCCTGATCTTATTGGAAAGGCTTCTAGTTTATCCCCATTGCCAATGATGTTTGCTGATGGTTTTAGATATATACTGTTTATTATTTTTAGGAAAGGCCCTTCTATTCCTATACTTTCTAGTGTTTTCAATAGGAATGGGTGTTGTGTTTTGTCAAAGGCTTTTTGTGTATCTATTGAGATAATCATGTGATTTTTGTCAGTTTTCTTGTTAATATGGTCAACTATGTGGATGGTTTTCCTAATATTAAACCATCTTTGCATTCCTGGTATGAATCCTGCCTGGTCATAGTGGATAACCCTTGTGATGACTTGCTGGAGTCTTTTTGCTAGTATCCTATTTAAGATTTTTGTGTCTATATTCATTAGGGAGATTGGTCTATAGTTTTCTTTCTCTGTTTTTGACCTGCCTGGCTTTGGGATCAGTACCATGTTTGTGTCGTAGAATGAATTTGGTAGAACTCCTTCTTGGCCTATTCTGTCAAATAGTTTGTTTAATATTGGGATTAGTTGTTCTTTGAATGTTTGATAGAATTCATTTGTGAATCCATCTGGACCTGGGGATTTTTTCTTAGGGAGTTCTTTGATGGCTTGTTCAATTTCTTTTTCTGAAATGGGATTGTTAAGGTAATTTATTTCTTCCTCTTTTAGTCTAGGCAATTTTTATTTTTGTTAGTATTCATCCACATGACCTAGATTGCCATATAACTGGGCATAGTAGTTTTTAATGATTGCCTTAATTTCCTTTTCATTAGAGGTGAGGTCTCCTTTTTCATCTTGGATACTGTCAATTTGGTTTATTTCTTTCTTTTTTTTAATTAGACTGATGAGTACTTTGTCTATTTTATTTTTTTTCAAAGTACCAGCTTCTAATCTTATTTATTAAATCAATAGTTCTTTGACTTTCAATTTTATTAATTTTTCCTTTGAGTTTTAGGAGCTCTAATTTAGTCTTCATCTGAGGGTTTTTAATTTGTTCACTTTCTAATTTTTTAATTTGCATGCCCAATTCATTGACCTCTGCCCTCTTTAGTTTGTTTACATATGAACTCAAGGATATAAATTTCCCCCTGAGTACTGCTTTGGCTGCATCCCATATGTTTTGAAAGGATGTGTCATCATTGTCATTTTCTTCAATGAAGTTATTAATTGTTTCTATGATTTGTTCTTTAACTAACTGGTTTTGGAGAATCGTATTGTTTAATTTCCAATTAATTTTCAATTTACCTCTCCATCTTCCCTTACTAATTATTATTTTCATTGCATTGTGATCTGAGAAAGTTGCATTTATTATTTCTGCTCTTTTGTACTTGTTTGCAATGTTTTTCTGCCCTCATTCATGGTCAATTTTTGTGAATGTACCATGTACTGCTGAAAAGGTGTATTCCTTTTTGTCCATATTTATTTTTCTCCATATGTCTACTAACTCCAATATTTCTAAGATTTCATTCACTTCTCTTACCTCTTTCTTATTTATTTTTTGGTTTGATTTATCTAGTCCATATAGAGGAAGTTTCAGGTCTCCCACTAGTATAGTTTTTCTATCTATTTTGTCCTTGAGTTCCTCTAGTTTCTCCTTTAGAAATTTGGATGCTATGCCATTTGGTTCATACGTGTTGAGTACAAATATTTCCTCATTGTCTATACTTCCTTTTATCAGGATGTAATTACCTTCCCTGTCTCTTTTAACTAGATTTATTTTTACTTTGGCTTTGTCGGATATCATGATTGCGACTCCTGCCTTCTTTTTGTCAGTTGATGCCCAATAGATTTGGCTCCACCCTCTTACTTTCACCCTATGTGTATCTCCCTTCCTCATGTGTGTTTCTTGTAGACAGCATATGGTAGGGTTTTGGATCCTAATCCACTCTGCTATTCGCTTGTGTTTTATGGGTGAGTTCATTCCATTCACATTCAGAGTTATGATTACTAGCTGTGTATTTCCCAGCACTTTGATTTCTGCTCCTGTTCCAGCCTTTTGTTATTTCACTATTTCCTTCTACACTAATGTTTGCTTTTAAACAGTCTCCCTTGTTCCCACCCTTATTTTACCTACCTTTCTCCTTTCTACCCCTTCCCTTCTTATTCCCCACCTTATTTTCCCTTTAGTCTTTCTAAAATTAACCCCTGCCCCTTCCCTCTCTTGTACTGCTTCCCTCCCCACCACACCGTTTGTTACCCTTCTACTCCCCTATAAGGCACAAATCTATTCTCTGCCCCCAGTGGATTGGATTGTTTTCCCCTCTTTGAGTCAATTTCAAAGAATGTAAAAGTTGAGTATTTCCTGTCTCCGACTTCTTTACCCTTCCAGTGTATTGATGTTCTCCCCCCTCCCACCATGAGCTTCTTTATGACATATAAATTTACCCCCATTTGTTTATTTTCCCATTTCTTTTAATGTTAACCTATTTTTAAGCTCTAGTTATATATATGTATATATAGATGCATACTCATGTGTATGTATTTTTTCATGCATATATCGATATACCTATTTATGTCTTGTCCTTTCATCCTATACAGTTTGTCACTGTTCCCTCTAAATGTTCTTCTTTCTGCTGCCCAGTTTTTACTGTTTTTAAGAGTTACCAATGACCTCTTTTCTTATAGGGATACATATCATTTTAACTTATTGAGTCTCTTAAAAAATTTTTTTTGTTTTTCTTTTTTCCCCTCTTTTTTAATTACCTTTTGATGATTCTCTTGAGTTCTGTGCTTGAACATCAAATTTTCTGTTCAGGTCTGGTTTTTTCTTTATGAATTCTTGAAATTCTTTTATTTTGTTGAATGACCATACTTTCCCCTGTAAGAATATAGTCAGTTTTGCTGAGTAGTTGATTCTTGGTTGTAGATCTAGTTCCCTTGATTTCTGGAATATCATATTCCATGTCTTTCTTTTTTTCAGTGTGGGTGCAGCCAGATCCTGAGTTATCCTCACTGTGGTTCCTTGGTATCTGAACTTCTTCTTGGCAGCTTGCAATATCTTTTCTTTGGTCTGGTAGTTCTTGAATTTGGCTATAACATTCCTGGGTGTTGGCAGTTGGGGATTAAGTACAGGAGGTGATCTGTGGATTCTATCAGTCTCCACTTTTCCCTCTTGTTCTAGGATATCAGGGCAGTTTTCTTTAATAATTTCCTGTAATATAATGTCCAGGCTTTTTCTTTTGTCATGGTCCTCTGGTAGGCCATTGATTCTTAAATTGTCTCTCCTTGAACGATTTTCTAAATCCTCTGTTTTGTGAATGATTTGCTTCATATTTTCCTCAATTTTTTCATTCTTTTGGTTTTCTTTTATAGTGTCCTGCTGCCTTGTGAGGTCACTTGATTCTAGTTGTTGTATTCTGGTTCTTAAAGACTAGATTTCATTTTTAGTTTTTTGGTCATCCTTTTCCTTTTGGTCTGATTTTCTTTGGAGGACATCTTTCATCTTCTTCACCTCATCTTTCATCTGCTTTGCTTCATCTTTCATTTCCTTTGCCTCATTTTCCAGCTGGTTGATTTTGGCTTTCAAGACACTATTTTCTTGTTTTAGTTCAAGTGCCTCTGTTTCCAGATGACTTATCTTAGTTTTTAAGTTCTTTTTCCAATTGTCTTCAGCCTCTCTTAATTGTGTTTCGAATTGTATTTTGAGTTCTTCCAAAGCCTGTATCCAATTCGCTGGGATTTCTGATTTTTCCCTTGCTGTCCCCCCCCCCCTTTTCATTTGCTCTTTGCTCATTACCTGTGCAGAAGTTGTCTATTGTAATTTCTTTCTTCTTTTTCTGTTGTTTGCTCGCATTTACCCCTTCTTTGCTCCCTGTATTTGTCTGTGCTCTTGTTCCTCTCATTTTTTTTTTTTTGTTTTGGGGCTGTCAGTCTCCCCTCTTGGAGCTTTGTCAGATCTCTTGGTACAGTCTCTAGGGGAGGAATGTTAGCTTCCCTGTCCTCTGGAGGCTTTTGATCAGATTAAGTTCAACTGGGTTGGGCTGTATATGCTCTGAGGCCACAGACTCCTGGAAGGCTGGGCTGCTCAGGCTCTCTCCAGTTCTCTCCAGCTGCTTCTCCACTGTCCGCAAGTTTCTCCAGTGCCTTTGCCCGCCTCCCTGAGCTCTGAGGAGTCTTGATGGGATTAGGTTCAACTGGATTGGTCTGGATGTGCCCCGAGGCCATAGTGAGACTGGAGCCAAATGGAGGGACCCAGCCACGGCCCCGGTCTTTCCCTGGCTTCCTCCCTGCTGTCAACGCTGGACCCTCCAATCCCAGTGCCCCATTGCTCACAAGGTAGACCCTCCAAACCAGCACCTTTGCCTGCTCAGAGGTTCCTGCTGCCGCTGGGGGCTCAGCCCTCTGGGTTGGGGGGGAGGAGTCCTGGGAGCTTTCCTCTGCCTTCCCCTTAGACCTGAGTATTCTCCGATTCTGGCTTTTGGGGGGCATACCTTTTGATTTGAGTCCAGAAGGAGGGTTCCCCACCTCTGTCCTGTTGTTCAGTTTGAATTTCGGTCCCCTAGGAGCATTCAGTTTGTAGGAAGGGTTTTCTAAGATCTGAACTTTTGCTGCTTGCTAAGCCGCCATCTTGACTCCACCTCCTGAATGAAATATATTTCTGTGCCCAACTGTATGTGTTTTTATGAATGTTCCCTCCTATGACCAATTCAGATGAGAATGAGATTCGAGTATTTCCCACTCTTCCAACCCCACTTTTTTGCTATATAGACTTTTATTTATGCATTCCATTTTTGTCAGATAGTTTCTCTAATTCTTTCCCTCCCTTCCTATCCTCCTAGTGTATTTTTCTTTCTACTCTTCTTTTAAGATCCTTAAATAATAACAGAAACATTCCCAGCCTTCTGTCTATTTAGATTCCCTCATTTATATCTAATGATAACAGAATTCTGAGGGGAAACATGCCATCTCTCTACTGAAGAAAGCAAACAATGTAATTTTGCTTAGTCCCTTATGGGAAACATGCTCATGTTTACTTTTTAATATTTCTCTTGACTCTTCTGCTTATGTGTAAAATTTTCTACTCAGCTAATTAAAAATAATTAGGACTGCTTAGAAGACCTAAATTTCATTATTTTTTTCCCTATGAGATTATACTAAGTTTTTCTGAGTAGATTATTAGAATCAGAATCTGAATAGGTTATTCTTGGATATAAACATAGATCTTTCTGTAATATATCTCAAGATCTCTTCTTTAACAAGATCTCTGCTCTTGTGTGATCCTAACTTTGACTCACTAGCAAGTGGATTCTTATTTCTACTTTTCCTATTGTTCCTAAGAGAACTGGGAACAATTTGGATCAAAACATCAGATTACATAGTCTGTGAGATGCCATTCTCTACTTTACAATTTACTTTTCTACTCTAGAGGATTGCTTTTGTCTGCTCATCTACCTCAAATTCTATTTTATCTTGTGTAAGAAACAGTATGGGAAAGCTAAAGGTCACATTTATTTCTTTCAATAGTAATTTCTGTTATAAATTACTTAAAGCTGCTATTCCATTATTTTGTCTGTCTTTAAGTATACAGAGCATGTCCGAGAGAGAGAAAGTTAATTGAAAAAAAAAAGGAGCTTTCTTTCTAACCAGTTTAAGGAGGGGGCAGAAACCAATTAGGGAGAGAGAAATCCTATGGTCATTTATTACTGTGGATTGATTACTTAACCTACCTATTCCTGTAGATAATTAAAAAAAATTAAAAACCCTTGCCTTCCTTTTCAGAATCAATTCTGTGGATTTCTTCCAAGGCAGAAAAGTAGTAAGGGCTAGGCAATGAGGGTTGAGTAACTTCCCCAGGTTTACACAACCAGGAAGTAGCTGAGGCAAGATTTTAACCCAGATCTTCCTGATTCCAGGTCTGGCTCTCAATGCCTTGAATCACCTAACTGACCTCCCCACCCAGATACCCTTTAAAAAATTTAGAGGAAGGGCAGATAGGTAGTATAATGGATATAGCACCAGGCCGACCAATAGGTTCAAATCTGGCACTTCCTGGCTATGTGATCCTTGTAAAAATGGAGATTTGAACCCTAGACTTCAATCCCCAAAAGTCCTTGGTATTTTCCAGAATTCCGTATAATCTCACCTGAGTCTCTACCTGGGTGAGATCACAATGAGTATTTAAATGACTCTCTGCCTCACACACTTCTCTCTACTCGGCCATTGCAATATGTAGTAAGTAATCTGTGAATGGGCTAATCAGCCCTAGGCATGTGGTTTTCTTATTTTGTATTTTCTTATTTCTTGATTTCTAATAATTCTTAATAAACCTCATAAAATTCTAATAATTCTTAATAAACCTCATAAAATATAATAGTTCTATTACTAGAAACTAATTAAATTTTTACAGTTTTGGCAACCAAAAGATTTGGATGAGAACTTCTCAATTTTTAAAAAAAATGAGATAGCCTAGATAATGTTCTTTAAGCCACGTTTCTCCAAGGCTTTTCAGCAAAGCCTCTTGACTCAGCTTGCTCCTGTTGCCTGATTGCCTGCACTCCTTCCTGCAGCCATCTACTCCGGACCTGCTTGACCCAGATCACTCACCTGGTCCCGGCCCTGCCCACCCGGCTCCTGGTTCTGCTCCTGCTCCTGGCCTCCAGCCATCTTGATCACCTGGCCTAGCCCCAGACTCAGACCCAGCAACTCTGGCCTCTGAGCCAGATAACTCATCACCTCAGTCCCAGCCCCAGGCCCCAGGCTGCTGGTAGCTGCTCCTGTGTCTTCAGGAATCACAACCCAGCTGATAAAAATGGGAGTATTCTTTCCTTAGGCTACAATTAGCCTCCATGTGGCAGGGGGCAGGGGACCACAGGGCAGGGGGAGGAGAAAGAGGAGAAGGAAGAGACTTTTCCAAACAGGAAGTTACAAGCTTGGCTTATTTGAAAGGACATCTTTTGAGTGCACTGATTCTGTTACTTTTCTCACCTGAAATTCAGGAAAGAAATTCATCTCCTTGCAACTTTTTGGCCTAATTTGAGATTCCTAAAACCCACCCTCACTATGGGGGAGCAGTGCAGTGGATTGAGAGCCAGGCCTAGAGATGGGAGGTCCTGTGTTCTAATCTGGCCTTGGACATTTCCTGGCTGTGTGACCCTGGGCAAGTCACTTGAACCCCATTGCTTACCCCTTACCAATCTTCCACCTTCTGACAATAGGCATCTAAATGGATAAAGGAACTTTAAAGAGATTAGAGGTTATATTTTTAAGGCTTTTCAGACTCTAATGTTTTATAAAAATCTCTGTATTTTATTGCATTTTGCTGATTGTTTTGTTTATGATTTAATTTAATGTCATAGGGATCACGCCTGTCCTATCAATTACTTTGACTTGTCCGTGTCTCTCATTCTTCACCCATATTCTCAGACTCCTCGCTCCTTCTTGAGTCCCAACCCACAAAAGAAAAAAATTCTTTTTATAACCGTCATTAGCAGGTTATAGGGTACAAACCCAATAGTGCTATAGTTAGATCAAAGGGCAGACAGTCTTTTAGTGCCCTTTGGGCATAGTTCCAAATTGCCCTCCAGAATGGTTGGATCAATTCACAACTCCACCACCAATGCATTAATGTCCTGCCTTTACCACTTCTCCTCCAGCTTTCATTACTCACCTTTGCTGTCATGTTAGCCAATCTGCTAGGTATGAGGTGATACCTCAGACTTGTTTTGATTTACATTTCTCTGATTATAAGAGATTTAGAACATTTTTATGTGCTTATTAATAGTATTGATTTCTTTGGCTGAGAATTGCCTGTTCATGTCCCTTGCCCATTTATCAATTGGAGAATGGCTTGATTTTTTTGTACAACTGGTTTAGCTCTTTATAAATTTGAGTAATTAGACCTTTGTCAGAGGTTTTTGTAATTAAGATTATTTCCCAATTTGTTGCTTCCCTTTTAATTTTGTATGTATTAGTTTTGTTTGTATAAAAACTTTTTAATTTGATGTAATCAAAATTATTGATTTTACATTTTGTGATTTTTTTTTCTAGCTCTTGCTTGGTTTTAAAGTCTTTCCTTTCCCAAAGATCTGACAAGTATACTATTCTGTGTTCACCTATTTTCCTTATAGTTTTCCTTCTTTATATTCAGGTCATTCACCCATTCTGAGTTTATCTTGGTGTAGGATGGGAGATGTTGATCCAAACCTAATCTCTCCCATTCTGTCTTCGAATTTTCCCAGAAGTTTTCATCAAATAGTGGGTTTTGGTCCCAAAAACTGGGATCTTTGGGTTTATCATAGACTGTCCTGCTGAGGTCTTTTACCCCAAGTCTATTCCACTGATCTTCCTTTCTGTCTCTTAGCCAGTACCAAATTATTTTGATAACCACCGCTTTATAGTATAGTTTGAGATCTGGGACTGCAAGTCCTCCTTCCTTTGCATTTTTTTTCCATGATTTCCCTGGATATCTTGATCTTTTTTTTTTATTTAAAATCTTTTAGTACTTCTTCCATAACATGCCTTCAATTGAGAATTGACTGAACAAAATATGATTTGTAAATGGGATGGAATATTGGGCCATAAGAAATTATGAAAAGGATGGTTTCAGAGAAACCTGGAAAAGCTTACATGAACTGGTACAAAGTGATGTGAGCAGAGCCAAGAGAACAGTTTATACAATAAGAGCAATGTTGTACAAACAAACCATTTTGAAGGCCTTAATTCTGATCAATACAATTGACCTGCCATAGTACT
The DNA here is from genome assembly GCF_027887165.1 of Monodelphis domestica. Lineage (NCBI taxonomy): Eukaryota > Metazoa > Chordata > Mammalia > Didelphimorphia > Didelphidae > Monodelphis > Monodelphis domestica. Next base: position 253,998,561 of record NC_077228.1, read on the forward strand.
AAAGAATCAGTTGTGAAACATTCTCCCCACCTCCTGACCAAAAGGGTAGATTCGCACTGTGAAATTTATTTTGCTTGACTGCACAAAGGTTCTGTTTTTCTTTCTTCTCAATGGGAAGGGGAGGGAAATTTTTTATGAAGGTTATTGATGCATATTTTTGAAATGCACTGAAGAAGACAGAAGGAATAATAGACAAAATAGGAAAGTTTTGAAAGCAACATGGTGAACATACTATATACTTTAAAAGAAAGAAAAAAGCAAAATGTACATAACAGAGTCACAGTTTTACTTGCTGCAGATATTTTTACTAAATTTGACCTTTTTCTTTTTATACTGGTTTTATTGTACAGAATGTATTCATTCAGACTCTGACCTCTTCTACTGGTGTTTTTCAGTTCAGAAGGGGGAGAGGAGTGAACTAAAAGACCTCTTAGCTTCTTGTTCAACTCCCAGAATTATACAGTGGAGGAAACTGAGACACAGAGAGCCTAACTTGCTAAGGGGTCACTCAGAAGTAGAAGTTGCAAAGTATCAATTAGAAACCAATTCTTCTGGCTGAATCCAGGGTTGTTTCTTTATCTCGTCACATCACACTGTTCTACAAGCTCCTCTTGGGGCTCATTCAGATTCTGGTATCCTAGTCATACTCTTTTACATCCTGTAATTCGTTCATCTTCTAACTGGTAAAGAAGTACAGATAGCAGGCAAACTGTTCCTACCACCAGAGGGATTGAAATGGTATGGAAGAGTTTTTCAAGTTGCATTTCATTGCATTAAGGAGATGATGCTTTTTTAATAATTATTTATCATTTGTTTTTTACTTGTTTATAAATTGTTCATATTATTTTCCTACTTATTAATTAGAAAATAATTTTTACTTTGAATATTTGTATTTCTTTATAAAATTTAAATGGCAAGTTTTTATCGACTTTACTTGCTACAAACATTTTTCCTAATATGTTGGTTTTTTTTATGCTGGTTAATTATTTTTTTTTGTAAAGAATTATTTTTTATGTAATCAAATTTATCCATGTTACTTCCTTTAATTTTTTCTATTTAAGAGATAAGAATTTTATTCTCCTATCATAGTTGAGCTAAATTATGTCATTATGATAATTATTATTAATATAGTATTCCTTTTCTTCCAATTTTTAGTTTTTTTTGTGCAAAATCTATTTTTATTATTGTACCATCTAGTTAGCTATACACATTTTATGCTTGCCAACAAAATGGTTTTTCCCAAAAGAAATACTTATTGATATGTTCTTTTTTTTTCTTTCCAGAAGTGGACCTTTGAGAAGCCAAGCATCTTGTCATGAAGAGCACATGCAGAATGTTTGCCGATTTCATGAATCTTTGCAGCAAGCTGAAGGGATTATTCAGAATGACAGCCAAAGGGACTCACTAGCTTTTTCATCCCATAACTCACTCCTGTCCTCTCTCAGGTGAGGATTTCTTTTCAAAAATTATCTGGGATTTTTTTTTTTGTCATCCTAATCCTGGGCTTACCCCACTCCCCCCAAGGAAATCACAACAAAAAGAAAGGCCCTGTATTCACCAGAATGTTTTAGCATCATTTGGTAGTAAAGAATTGAAGACAAAGAGGATGTCCATCAATTAATGATTGGTGGAACAAATTGTGGCATATCTGAGGGTAATGATATATTATTATGAGGTAAAATCTCAGCATGAAATATTAATAATAATGGTGATAATGACAGTGATAAATACCTTATATTTACTATAGCACACTAGGTCATAAGTCACTTCCATATACATTATCAGGTGTTGATCCTAATATTTTTATTTTATAGATTTATTTATTTGTTGAAAAAACAGACTTAGAGAGGTTAAATTCTTGTCTCAGGGTCATTTAGCTAGTTAATGATGGTGCCAACTGACCTGACTTTTTTCACAATACAACAATGACTCAAATAATGGAAAAGGTAACATTCTGGGATTCTTTCCAGGCCCACAGTACTGGGATTTGAAACTATGGGACAGATTCTCCCTTTGAGCCCTGGGAGTACACAGTGTAGCTCATAATTATTGCCCTTTGGTAGCCATAAGCCCAGAAGGTCTATGTACACCTGTGCCTATGATGAAGGGGCACATCACTGAACTGGGGCAGTGATTGAATCCCTCTGTGAAGGGAAGAGATTGACCAAGGTCAACTCCAAGAGACCTTCAAATTCCTTTGTCTGTGAAGCAGAAAACATAAGATGCTACATTCAAGTGCCTGATGGGGTTCTTTTGCTTCCAAATCAGGAACTGATCAGGAATCAGGAATCAGGAACAACTGTGGAAAGATATCCCTGGAGTTGAACCTTCAGCCTCTCAGCCCAGCCACACCAGGACAGCGGAGATAATCGTCAGGAAGCTGAGACAAGGAGTCCAGACTTAGGGAGCTATCACATTTTAGAAAAATCAAATGACTTGGTATCTCAAGTCAGCGCCCTGATTACTGGTAAGAAGCTAATGGCCGTCGTGGTGATTTTAATGTTTCTGAGACAAGCCCATCTGTATTGGAGCTGGTAATCCTCTCCTAGACCATCTATCCTTGATCTTTTGTTCTTCCAAATGAACTTTGTTATGTTTTTTTTTCTAATTCAGTAAAGAAATTTTTTGGTAGTTCAATGGGCATGGCACTAAATAAGCAAATGAATTTGGGTAGGATTGTCATTTTTATTATGTTAGCTTGTCCCACCCATGAGCAATCAATGTTTTTACAATTGTTTAGATCTAGTTTTAACTGTGTGGAGAGTGTTTTGTAATTGTGTTCATATAGTTCCTGTGTTTGTCTTTGTCTAGGGTGATTTTAAATGGTATTTCTCTTTCTAATTCTTGTTGCTGAAATGGGTTGGAGACATGTAGAAATGCTGATGACTTATGCAGGTTTATTTTGTATCCTGCAACTTTGCTAAAGTTGTTGATTATTTCGAGTAACTTTTTGGTTGATTCTCTAGGATTCTTTAAGTAAACCATCATATCATCCGCAAAGAGTGGTAGTTTGGTCTCCTCATTGCCAATTTTAATACCTTCAATTTCTTTTTCTTCTCTACTTGCTACTGCTAGTGTTTCTAGTACAATGTTAAATAATAGAGGTGATAATGGGCATCCTTATTTTACTCCTGATCTTACTGGGAAGGCTTCTAGTTTATTCCCATTGCAGATGATGTTTGCTGATGGTTTTAGATATATACTGAACTTAACAAATAGCAAACAAAATGGGTTGTTCTATATGCAAAATATAGTAGAAGACAAATGTATGTGAAATGGCTAATCGTTATGAGTTACTTGCTTTTTCATTTTAGGTATATATATATATATGTTCAGTCATGTCCAGTTCTTAGTGAACCCATGTATCTTAGCACTTGAGTAACTTCTCTCCTCTACTGTTTCCTGAAATCTGTTCAAGCTCATGATCTTTACTTCCATGATACTATCTATCCATCTCACCCCCTTTTCCTTTTGCCTTCAATCTTTTTCAATAATAGTCTTTTCCAATGAATCCTATCTTCTCATTACGTGACCACATTATTTAAGTTTTAGTTTCAGTATTTATCCTTCCAATGAGTAATCTGGACTAATTTCTTTAAGTATTAATTGATCTTTTTGCTATTGAAGGAAGTCTCAAAAGTCTTCTCAGCACCACACTTTGAAAGCATCAATTATGTGGCATCCAGTTTTCCTTAGAGTGTAACTCTCCCAGTCATACACTGTAACTGGAAAAACCATAGCTTTGACTCTATGGACTCCAAAGTCTCTGCTTTTTAGTAGGCTGTCCAGATTTTCCATAGCCTTCCTTTCAAGGAGCAGGCATCTTTTAATTTCATGGGTGTATATATCATCTGTAGTGATCTTTGAAGCCAAATATATAAAATCTGATATTGCTTCCATCTCTACTCTCTGTCGGGAATTGATGGGGCTGGTTGACATGATGGTAGTTTTTTTTTTTTTAAAGTTAAACTTCAAGCTAGCTTTTAAGAGTTCCTTCTAAAGGGAAGCTAGGCAGGACAGTGCAGAGTACTAGGCCTGGAGTCAGGAAGACTCATCTTCCTGAGTTCAAATCTGTCCTTAGACATTTTACTAGCTGTGTGACCCTGGGCAGGTCACTTAATCCTGTTTGCCTCAATTTCCTCATCTGTAAAATGAATTGCAGAAGGAAATGATAAACCATTCCAGTATCTTTGCTAAGAAAATCCCAAATGAGGTCTTGAAGAATTGGACACAATTGAAAATAACCAAACTACCATGACAACTGTGGAAGAGGCATGAAGGAAGAGAGGATTTAAAAGCCAAGTCAAGCATGCAAACCAAAGTAAAGGACCTGATCTGTCAATCAAGGTGAACATTCCAAAACAGAATTTTCCCAGGAAAGGCAGTTGGAACCTGGCAAGAGGAGGAACTGAAAACTTTTTCTCTGGGGTTTTTCTGACCAAGGGAGTGACCTGGGGGGCTCTGACAGAGTGGTGGAAAAGAAGCTGGGATTTCTAACCTTGAACTATTTCTCTTGGTTTTGGAGAGAGACTTCCTTGGCTTCTGGCTGAAGGGGAAAGAAGCTGATAACTGATCCCTGTTAGTTTCTGTCCCAGGCTAAAGGACCCTTGGGTGGGGACTTCTGGAGTTGGCTGAGAAGAAATTAACTTTTGTTGGTGGTTTTGTGTAATTGGAAGAAGAAAGAAGATTTAACAGTTGTCCTCCAACTCTCTGACTGTTCCTGAGTCACAGTTGTGACAGGACTGGCATTTTCCATAATCCTCCTAATTCTCCTTATATATTAGGGATACCCCTATCCCTCTCACCTCAATCCCCATCCTGTTGTTCCCAATAAACCTCCTTACCTGAGAAAAGAAGAGTAAAGAATATTTCTCTGAAATCTCATAGCTCTCCTGAGTTACTTAGAAGGTGGCTGGCTAAGATCAGGAGAGGGGAAAGGGAGGCAGAAGGATGTGAATGGAAACTGGGAGGTGAAGGGTAGGAAATATCTTGATCTATTAGCCATCAATAATGATCAATAGGCAACCCCAGAGTAACCCCTCTAATAGCATCTCTCTATCTCTCAGAAGTATTTCTATCTCCATTACAATACTAGGCACCTTGAGGTTTCCCTTGGTAGTAGTATCTCCATTATAACTAGGTACCCTTAGGTGTCCTGTAGCATCTCTCTAGTCAAGACAGAGTATATCCCATTTACTACAACCAGAAATAGCTCCCACAGATTATCAACTTTATTACACAACAAAAACAACTTTCCAAACTATTGTGTGTATATGTGTTTCTTTCTGGCCTCCCTTCTGTTCTCTTCTGAGCCTTAAAAAAATGTTTTAATAGCCCTGTTTTCATTTTTTTGGGGGGCAACCTCATCATTAATCTACCTCTCCTTCCCCTTCCTATTGATGAAAAAGAAAAGCAAATCCCATACAACAACATGCATAGTCAAACAAAACAAATTCTCATATCAACTTTGTTAAAAATGTGCAACTCATTTAGCACTTTCAGTCTATCATTTCTCTGTTGGGAGATGGGTAGGATGCTTCATATGGATTCTTGTGGAATCATGGATGGTCATGGTTGGATTAGAGTTTTGTATTTTTCAAAGTTTCTAAATTTACATATTACTACTCTATTAATTATTATCCTATTTATATTCACTTCAGTCTGCATCAGTTTATACAAGACCCTTTTGCCATTTCTTATGGTAAAATAACATATTCATAAACCATGATTTTACTGAGTTATTTCTCAATTCTTTGCTAAAACAAATATATCTGCTATAAACATTTTTTTCTCTCTGATTTTTTTAAGAACATATGTTTAACAATGGTATCACCAGATTTTTTGACTTTCTTAGGAATTGATCTAAATTGCTTTCCAGAATTTCTGGACCAATTTGTACCTCTACCAATAGTGCATTGGGTTCATATTTTCCCACAGCTCTTCCAAATATTGTCATATTCCATTTTTATCACCTTTACCCCATCCAGTGGATATCATGTGACACCTTAGAATTGTTTTCATTTGCATTTATCTTTTTATTAGTGATTTGAAGTATATTTTCAGATAATTATTGATATTGGATTGGATTCTTTCCTTTGGATAAATGGATATTGATTGGATTCTTTCCTTTGAGAATTTCTTGTTTAAATTCCATTTATCTATTGTGGGAATGGCTCTTGTTCTTTTATGCTTGAATCAGAGCTTTATATAACCCACTTCTTTCAATTTTAACTGAATTTCATTTTGCATATGAAACATTTTAAATTTCATGTAATAAAAATTGTCCATTTTATTTCTGATGTTTCGATCTATCCCTTGTTTAATGATGGACCTTTTTCCTTAAGACATTTCCTCCCTTCTTCCTCTATTTTGTTTATAATGTGTGTTTTTATGTGTAAATCATGTATTTACCTGGAGCTTATCTTGGCAGATGGTGTGAAGTACTGGTCTAAACATAATTTCTGCCAGACCACTTTCTAGTTTTCTTGGACATTTTTGCCAATTTGCTATTCTCAGCAATTCAGTGGTCCAAAACAATTCTTAAGGACTTATGATAAAAAATGCTATCCAAGTCCAGAGAAAGAACAGATGGAGTCTGAGTGCAGAGCAAAGCATACTTTTTTATTTTTAAATTATTTTTGTCTAAATATTTATTTTATTTTTAAATATTTTTCTATGTTTAAATGATTCATTTTCTTTCCCTCTCCTCTTCCCCTCAACCCCCCCCCCCCCAGCTGACAAGCAATTCCACTGGATTATACAAATTATCACTTGATACCTATTTCCATATTTTTCATTTTTGCTAAAAGCCTAAACCCCAAATCACATACCCATATATACATGTGATAAATAATGTCATATGTTTTGTTTTTTCATTTCTACTCCCATAGTTCTTTCTCTCAATATGGATAGCATTCTTTCTCAGAAGTCCTTCAGGAGTGTCTTGACTTATTTCGTTGCTGCTAGTAGCAAAGTTCATTACATTAGATTGTTCCAATGTTTTACTTTCTATGTACAATGTTTTCCTGGTTCTGCTCATTTCATTCTGCATCAGTTCACTGAGGTTCTCCCAGTTCATATAGAAATCCTTTGGATCATCATCATTCCTTACAGCACAATAGCATTCCATCACCATCAGATACCACAATTTGTTCAGCTATTCACCAATCAAGGGACAACTTTTCATTTTCCAATTTTTTTTCCACCACAATGAGTGTGGCCATGAATATTTTTGAACACGTATTTTTCCTTACTGCTGGGAGCCATCAGACCACAACACCTTGACAGAGTCACACGTGGTAGCTAAGGAGGCCACAGAGTGGCCCTTGGCAAGATGTGACTGCCCACTCTATCCCCTTTGCATAACCTCTCTCATCAATATCCCTTACCTATGGAATTGACATGATTACTATTCCCCCTAGTCTCAGAAGGAATAATGCAAGAGCAAAATACCTGTACTCTAATCCCCCAAAACATCACCTAAAGATCAGACCCTCAAACCCAATCCCAAAAGACTATCATGGGTTAACTTTTACTTAGGTACACAATTCTCAGTAAAACTGTAGCTACAAGCCAATCCCAGAACTTTCCCACTCACAGAAACTTATTCTCATGAAGCCAGGACACAGATCAATCATAAAGGCCCATACAATACGTACAGGTACACTACAGGTACACTAAGCTTCAACATGCCTCAGTGACTTGATTTCAAAAATCAGTAACTCAGAAACTTCCTAGTAATTCCTAAAAATGACCAGTATAATATTAAATCTGAATTGTGTTCCCAGGACCTCTCAACCTCAATGATATGATTGTTGAATTGTCTTTAAAAACTCCTGATTGATTACTTCTAATAAGTAAATTTCTTTGATTGTTTGTAAGCCCAAAACTTCTCACAGGGTAATGAGAAAATTAAGCCATCTGTGACAAAATCCTTTATCTTGTATGAAACCTGTTTGCTGTCAAGAATCTGTAATCATAATACAAAAATATAGAATATTAATCAAGTGATTTGTTAAAAGTTAATGTATCACTTTTCCAATTATTTCTATTTAGACATGTATATTAGGTAATGTATCTGTGTGCCAAGAAAATGGGTATAAAAATAAACACCAAGCCTGGGGATGGTGGAGCAGCTATCAGATGCAAAGCATTCCCATGGCCTTAAAGATACAGCTGTCTTCCATTTGTTATTTTCTTGACTGATTGTTTGCCACCTGTGTTGAGTCAAGAACCCCTGGAGTCTTGAGTGAGGCTGGACCTTGCCCGTGGCACCTTACTATGTCTTTGGGATACAAACCTAGTAGTGATTTTCAAAGGATACTTAAAAAAAAAAGTTTTTTTTTTTTCCAGAGGCAGCTAGGTGGCTCAGTAGATTGAAAGTCAGGCCCAGATATGGGAGGTCCTGGGTTCAAATTTGACCTTAGACACTTCCTAGCTGTGTGACTCTGGACAAGTCACTTAACCTTTTTTTTTTTCTTTTCCTAACCTTTACTGCTCTTCTGCCATGGAAACAATACATATTATTGATTCCAAGATGGAAAGTAAGGGTTTAAATTTCTTTCTTTCTTTTTTTAATCTGTATTTTCTTTTACAATATGGCTAATATGAAATTGTGTCTTGTATGAATGCATTTGATATAGATTCCATATTTATATCAAATTGCCTTCTCAATGAGGGGGAAGGGTAAGGGGGGAAGAAGAGAGTTTGGAACTCATTATATAAAAAACAAATGTAAAAAAAATTATTTGTTTTGCAATTAGAAAAAAATAATTTTTTCCCCTGTCAAATGAGTCCTCACTCTAGTAACTGAATATTAGGGTTTAGCTCCTTTTGTTTTTTGCCAATACCATAAGGCAAACTGTTTGTGGGAAGGGACTATCTTGCCAGCAAGTAAGATATTGTATCTCCAATGCTCATCACAATGTCTGGGATATCACAAGCACTTAATAAATGCCTCTTAATTATATTATTTTAATTTAATTCACTCATTCACCATGGGAAAAGGCTCTAAATAATTAACAATAAGAGAAATAGCTAATGAAAATAATACCAAGGTTCCATCTCACACCCATCAGACTGTCAACAAAGGAAGATCACATTTTTTTGAAGGGTAATGGGAGAATAGGCACATTAGCTGAGATGAAAAACAAAGAAAGGAGACATATATACAAAAATATTATGGTACTTCTGTAGCAAAGAACTAGAACAAAGTGGATGTCTATCATTTGAAGAATCACTGAAAAAGAGTACAGCTTTGGAATGTAATTGAATGTTATTGCATCAAGATGGACAGATTCAGAGAAATATGGGAAGACCTTTATGAATTGATAAAGAGCCAAGAAAATGAATAATTTGCACAATGATCCTGTGATGTAAAGAAAAACAACAACTTTAAGTTCAGAATTCTGATCAATCATGACTTCAGAAGATTCTTTTTGACAGAAGTGTGATAAATGAGAGGGACAGAATGAGACATATTTCAGACATAGCCAGTGCATTGATTTGTTTGCTTAACTATATCTCCTATCCTCCACATACATTTGTTACAAAGGAGGTCTTTTTTTTTTTTTTTGTGAGGAGATGGGATGGGATGGTAGGGGAGTTGGTGAATCAATGATGCAGAAAAAGAAGAAAAGAAGACTGTGTAAATAAAACATTAAAATTTACTTATGAGAATAGAAGGAAGTTCATAAAGTAACACAAATAAGCAAGGCAATTTTGTTACATTTATGATAGAATAGAAAAGAGGATTATATATGAACTATAACTTATTAAATGCAGTTTGGTTTTTAAAAATGTATGTTAAATTTAACTCTTAAAAACCAAATTATATTTACAGAAGGTGACAATTTTATGGTCAATTTTCTTTTCTTTGTATATTGAAATGTTCATGTTTGTTGATATGTAAATTAATAAAAAGAAATATTTATTAAATATATTATCTCTTTCTCTCTTGATTTCTCCCTTTTTTCTTTTTTGAAGTCAAATTATTATTGTAGGAAGTTAACTTATTTCTGAACCCTCTAACTGTTCTCATAATGACAAAATTCTCGAGAGTTACAAGCACCAGTTTCCCATGTAGGAATGTAAATAGTTTATACTTATTGAATACTTTACATTTTCTCTTTCCTGTTTACTTATTTATGCTTCTCTTGAGTATTGTATTTGACAGTTTCTATTAGGCTATGCTATTTTCATATGAAATGTTTGAAAGTTCTCAGTTTCATTGAATACTCACTTTTTCCTCTAAAGGATTGTATTTAATTTTACTGCAGAGGTAATTCTTGGTTGTGATCTTATCTCCTTTACTCTCTGGAATATCATAGACCAAGAGCTCCAATTCTTTTTTGTAGAAACCGCTAAATCTCCTGTTATTCTGACAATGGCTCCATGATATTCAAATTATTTCTTTCTGGAAATTTGGAATATTTTTTCCCTTGGCCTAAAAAGTCTAGAATTTGGCTTTATATTCCCAGGAATTTTCATTTTGGAATTTGTTTCAGAAGCTGATTGTTAGATTCAATTTCCATTTTACTTTGTGGTTCTCGAATTTTAGTTTTCATTGATTATTTCTTGAAATATGATGTTTAGCTTCTTTTTTTGATCAAGTAGTCAAATAATTCTCCCTTCAATGTATTTCCCAGGTCAATTGTCTTTCCAATGAGATGTCCATCTCATTGGAATGTTCATCATTGCATCCAATGCAAGTTCATCTATTTTTTTCCATTCTTTTGACTTTAAAGAACTGTTTCTTGAGGGCAACTGAATTGAGAGCTAGGCCTATAGATGGGAGGTCCTAGGTTCAAATCTGGCCTCAGATACTTCCTATCTGTGTGATCCTGGGCAAGTCCCTTAACCCCCATTCCCTAGCTCTTACCACTCTTCTGCCTTAGAAGTTATACACAGTATTGAGTCTAAGATGAAAGGTAAGGGTTTAAAAAAAACCAAAAAATTGTTTCTTTATGTCTCATGGAGTCACAGCTTCTAAATGCCCAATTCTTATTTTTGAGGAATTATTTTCTTCAGTGAACTTTTGTATCACTTTTTCCACTTGACTATGTTTTTTTTTAATAGAAATTCTTTTCTTTAGCGAATTTTTGTACTTTTTTTCCCATTTCACCAATTATACACTTTAATAAACTTTTCTTTTCAGAGGAATTTTGTGACTCTTTTACCATTTACCTATCCCATTTTTTTTCTTCAGTATTTTTGTGTGTGTGTCTCCTTCACCAAGCTGTTAACTTTTTATTACATTGCTTTCATTACTTTCCATCATTTTTTTCTGCTTCTTTTATTTGATTTTTAAATTTTTTTGAACTCCTGGGTCTGAGACCAATTCCTATTTTTCTTTGAGATTTTGCATGTAGCTGCTTTGATTTAATTTTCCTGTGAGTTTTTGCTTCTTAGCTGTCACCATAATCATTTTCTATGATTAGGTCCAATTGTTGTTTTTTGATATTGACTTATTTTCCTTGACTTTAATTTTTATTTTAGAGTTGTGCTCTGGGATTGGGTGGATCCAAAAGGGTAGAGAAGGTACACAGACCTACCTAATCTGTACTAAATTACCCTCCAAAAAACCATAACACCTCAAAACAGAGCAGCATAACTCACAAAAAGATGGAGTAAAATAAATTTTACGTCCCCCCAAACTTACAAGGCCAGCACAAAAGATCTATTGCATCAGAGTGGACATGGAGCCAAAGCAGCACACCTAGGCAGGCCTCACTGGAGCAAAAGGCCTTAATAACTGAACCAGCAGCAAAGCTTTCTAGAGCTCTCAGCCATAGATGGTAAAGGGGGTCAGATAACTGCTCAGATATAGATCTCTTTGCTGCCTCTGGATACTCTGGGTTGTATTGCCCATATGCAGATCCAAGACAAAGACCTGGGTTGTAGTCTCAGGAGCACTAACATACACAGAACTTCCTAGGAATCAGGTGGCAATTAATGCTTTTAGGCTCCCTGAATGTGTGTGTGTTTTAATTAGTATTTAATTAGTATTTAACAGCTCTTCTACCTACTGTGATCCAGAGCTTTGTTTATAGGCTCAGTATCTAGGTTTAAACCACCACCACCAGAATCCTAATATTATCACAATTGAACCTGTCAAGGTCATCTTTCTTAAAATGGTTTAAGCAGGGAATAAAAAAAATTAATCATAGCAGCTGCTTTGTCTACTGCAACCAATTTCCAAGCTAATATCGTTTGCACGGCATTAGAATTCATTCTGTGTTGATTTATCATGCAGTTCTGCAGCTTCATTCAATTAAAACAATGTCACAACACTTTCAGAGAAAATAATTTCAAACAGCCTAAGCTAAGTACAACTCTAAAGGCCAAAAGAAGAGATGCAAAAAACATTAATTAACCCCCTATTTAAGTACAGACCTTTGTGGCTCAACAACTATAAATTTGCCAAGTGGCATATTAATTTCAGAGGATAAGGCTTAAAGGACAGAGTCATGATATGTGACTGCTATTATTTGCTAATATTGTATTTTCCTTTAAATAAAAATGACAGGTTTCTCCCATGAAATATTATTTATAATATATTACATATATAATATATAATAATATGATATATAATTATACAGATTTCCATTTGCCTTTAGAAAACCTTACATTCAAGATAAAGTTTCTATCATGAATGTACTGAAATTATAGAACTGATAACTAATCAAAAAAAGTCTTCATTTATTATGGATGGTAAAAAGGAAACTTGAACTGAATTTACCTTTTTCACCAAAACTAATGACTTTTCTCAATCTTCTTTGGAAAGCCTTAATTGTATTATTTCATTGAATGCTCTCTACTCTTTGGCTTTTTAACAATCACATTGATCATTGTCCTTTCTCTGCTGCCTTTCCATATTTTCTCAATTGATTTAATTAGGAAGATTTTATCAAAGATTTAATAGAAATTACTCACCATATTCCCTGCAAAGCTTCCAGCTGTGATTATTTTCAAAGTGGTTTTTTGGTAGATACTTAAGAATATTCCAGTACAATATGAAAATATGTGCAATGAAATGATGCCTAAAAAAAAAACAAAAAAAAACCACCCCTCCCTGCCATATCTTTTATTTGCCTTTTTAGGCAATTGATGATGTTTGAGTAGTGGTCAGTAAGAGGTTTGTTTATTCTCTCTCTCAAATCTATATCTATATCTACCTGTAATAATGAAATCTATGAAAACTTAATGACCTTACCTCTATGACAGAAAAATGGAGAGAATAAGAGACTTTTGAGATCATCTATAGATAGGACTTATTGGTTATATGGAAGATGAGGTAGCAGAGGAGTCTGAGAAGCAAAAAATAGTGTTCAAAACCTATCGTGGATATCTTTTTCAATTTATCAGATTTATTAACTGCCTCTTTTCTTCTGGACCCGAGGATAAAATGAATGAAAAAGTCCCTATTTTCAAGGAGCTTATATTTTGTAGGGGAAAGAAAATAAAACTACAGAATGAATTAAATTAATACCAAATAGTGAAATGCAAACTAATTTGGGAAGGGGAGAGATATGAATTGTATGAATTAAGGATGTTTCTTGAGCAGGTACTTGAGCAGCATCCAGAAAGACTAAGGAGATACTTTTAGATATTAGTGAGAATTTAGTGCTCCTACAAGGCCTAGATGGCCTGTGCAAAGACAGTGAAGGACATTAAAAACTAAAGGACTTTGTATTTTGGTCCTGTGCAAATTGGGAGACATTGAATTTGAGTAAATAGGGAAGTGATATGATCAAATTTGTACTTAAAGGGAAAATACTGGCTGTAGAGTATAGGACACACTGAAGAGTGAAGAGCTTGTGGAGGCAGGAAATCTCTCAGGATTTTTACAGTAATCTTTTGAGAGAAGTGATAAGGGTCAGAACTATAGTGGTTGATAGTTGCTTTAGGAGGGAGAAAGGATGAGATATGAGAGATGTTGTAGAGGTAGAAATGGCAAGATTTGTCAACTGATTAGATACTGGGAATGAGGGGAAGTGAGGAGTAAATGTAATTTCAATGTTATGTACCTGAGAAATTAGAATACAAATTCTTACAACAGAAATTATAGGAGGGGTGAGTTTTGAGGGAAGGATGAGTTAGTTTTTAATATGCAGGAGGACCCCATACCAGAGTTGTTCAAATATCTACCATGGGTGACTGAAATCCGGGTATAAGCAGGGCAGGATAAAAATTGAAAGTGAAAGCAAAAGAAAGCTTCCATCTAAGAGTAATTCAAAAATTGGGCAGATGTTCTGCACTTTTCTGTTGACCATGGATAACTGAACTTGCGAGATGCAAGGGCCCTACTATATAAGTATTTTTCCATGGTTACATGATAAATGTTCTCTCCTCTTCACTCCACCCTCCAGAGCTGATGAGTAGTTCCACTGAGTTATGCATGTTAATATCACTTGATACTTATTTCACCACAAGCTCTCACTTGTGGCTCCTAGTAGCTGCTAGCATGCGGCAGCGGCCACACCCTGGACAATGGCTTCGACAGGCCGGCTAAACCTTGTGAGAGTAGCCATCGGGTCATAGACCCCCTGGTGAACCAGGGCTTTGCTCACTCAGCATGTGAAGACTGCTTCGGCTGAACAGACGGAAGAAACCAATAAGAAGGTTCAACGGCTGAGAGGGCGATGCAGCAAAGCACTCTGGAGTGCTTAGGGCGTGTTGGAGCACAAAGTACAACACAGCCATCCAATGCAGCTGAGGAAGTCTCCAGGTGTAACCATTTTTTGTGCCATTGGACCCAGGCTTCCAATGCCAAGAGAGTGGGACTGTCTCTGTGCATCGACTTTTCCACTTAAATCTCTTTCACGCACAAGTGTCTTTGTGCAAAATGCACAAAGACAATCGTCAATCTCGGTTACCGAGAGACTATTACTATCTAGGTTTACAAATCATTTTTATGTCCATACTTTCTATTTTGTTTGCAATGAGCAGTCACTGTACAGATATTTATTATTTTTTCTAGAAATTTTTGAATAGATTAAAAAATAAACATGAATTTTTATGAAGTATAATATTTTATAGCATTGCAACTTTTGGACTTTGTATATTGGCAAGATAACATATGACTAACTAGGGCTAGGTGACTAAGTACATGTGAAAATAAACATCCCCTAAATAACAACCCCCAAATAAATCTGAGGATTGTCTCCTCATCACTGACCTCACATTCCTGTGTCGGTGATAAGGTTTGTTTGATTAAGAACCTATATGTAAAAGGAAATGACTTTGTATCCTATAAACCTATATAAACTGTCCCCTAATGTTAGTTCGGGGCAGCTTCCACTAGGGAAGTCTGTCCCAGCTGGTAGATTCTTTATTTGTTCTTTATTAATAAATCATGGTTCCAATAATTGAAATTCTGGGTGTTTGGACTCACTTTATGAAGTGCCCCACTTCAATAGAACAGAGCACAAGCTAGAATGGTATTAAATGCACCTCTCCTTACATCATACCATCTTGAAAGTACTAAAAGCTCAAAGAGCTCCGGGGCTAGCTCTGAAGACAGCTACACAAAGAACTTGAAGCTTGGAAGAGTGCTCCCCAAACCACAGTTATATAGTACAACTTGAATGGGTTTTCATTAAAAGGAGAGAAAAAGTCTGAAAAATAAGAAAACAACAAAAAAGAAACTAAAAAAAGTTTCTTTGGTGATAGAGAAGACCAAAACAAACTTAGAAGCTAAGCCCCCCCCCCCCCCCCATGCTGTGGATAGTTTACACCCACCTTGAAGGCTGGGAAAGAATTACAAGCTTAAGTCCCAGTAATAATAAAATGTCAAAGGATTCTTCCTGGTCTAAAATGTCTTTGGCATGATACCCCTTTAGGGAAATTATTATTAGCCTGGAACTTCCCAGTCAGGAGTAGAGAGGGTGACTAAAAGAGATTTCAAGTTATGTTAAAAAAATGAAAATCTAAGGGGGTCTCAAAAATGGCTAGAAGGGACTTTTAATTATGGAGAAGATAAGAAGGTTAGTAGGTATGTGTTGATTTTATTGTTTTGTGTTTTTGTTCTTTGTAAAATACAGAAAAAATCTTTGTCTTGTATTGTGTTAGTGTTAGTGTCACTTGTAGATTTTGCTGCCTTGAAAGATTTCCAAGGTGAAAATTCAGCCAGTTAGAAAAACTGTTAAAAACCTGCAACCAAAGAGTTTAGATTACTTGAAGCAGTTGTCCTAGGTGTTAAACTCTCTGTTCCAGTAAGTAGGATGAACTCCCTCCCACTTTAGGCTTTCAGTAGGATATTTGGTTAAAAAGAAAATAACCCATAACATAATTTTTGTTTTTCTTTTCAGTCCTGGCCACATTAGGATTACAGGAATAATATCAGATAACCAAAGAAAGGAAATCTTTCCCTTGGTTTGTGAACAGATTAAAACATTTTAGTAGATTTTGGAGAGTTGGAGACTGGACATTTAACATTAAGAGGTTTGAAGATTAAACATTTTAAGATTGTAGGGAAGAACTTCTGGAACTTTGGGTAATTTCAGCAACTCATTGCCTTCTCTTTGTCCTTTCTGATAAGGCACTTAGAAGTTCAACATTTGCTATCTTAGTGCATTTTGGGATACCACTCTGTTGAATTCATTTTAAGAAAAAATAATAGTTAAATTCTTTAAAAGCTTCAGGGATAAAGAACACTTAAATCACATCTTCCATGAAGACTGATAGATCAATTATTTTATCTGAGAGTGAAAAAAATTGGTATGTAGTTTGCAGTTTGAAAAAAAAATTGTTTAAATCAGGAAGCCACTTAAATATGAGAAAAATTGAATTGTTATGAAAAGGAGGATTGACCAAAGAGGAATCCAGAAGGAGAGATCTTACACCACATCCCCACCATTTCTTGTTCTCATATCCTGTTGTAGACAATGGGAATAGACCTTCACAATAATGGGAAGGGGGTACTGACCAGGAACTAGGAATATTTTTTTAGGAAGCCCAAAATAAGATATATTGTTTAGGAAAATTAGAAACAAGTCACAAAAAAGAGAGAAAGAAATAGTGTATTTGTCACCTCTTAGAAACACTGAAAGTAATTGTATTGAAATTAATCAGGATAGTATAAAATTTGGTGCCAAATTGCAAAGGAGAATATGTTTATTTATTATACACATATTTTATATATTTGTTATTTATATATTTTGGGGTATGATTAGGAAACGACTCTGCCCCTGAAGACCATTCTGGTAGCATATTTTCCAGTCTCTGGAATCTTGTGACCTTCAAAGCAAAGGAATGGAAATGCAAGGTTGCCACTTGAAGCCCCTCTCCTTTTTTCCCCCTGGAATCAAAACTGAAAAGCCTCTGAGAAAGAGACACAGGCTAGATTGTGAACATAAAAGGAATAGAGGAGGCAGCTGGGTAGTTCAGTGGATTGAAAGCCAGGCCTACAGATGGGAGGTCCTAGGTTCAAATCTGGCCTCAGACACTTTCTAGCTGTGTGACCCTGGGCAAGTCACTTAACCCCCATTGCCTAGCCTTTACCACTCTTCTGCCTTAGAACCATTACACAGTATTGATTCCAAGATAGAAGGTAAGGGTTTAAAATAAATAAAAGGAATAGATATGGCTCTTTGGGTGATATTTGAAATAAATAACAAGTTTTTGGAAAGGTGAGTGAAGGGTTCCAGGTATGAACAAATTATGAAAGTTTTAAAAGCTGACTCTAATGAGCAATGTGCTCATGTACCAGATTTATAGATATATTTCTTATATTTCTCATGATTGATTTCCAGACCCTTAAATTATATTGGAGCCCAAATCTTGTGGTATTCAAACCCCTCCCCAGGTCCACAGTCAGGAAGGCTAGCAATTTAGCATGTTATGAGATAAGGCCATGGTATTGAAGGTTGAAGGAACTTCTGGGTAGGGCGTTGGCTACTCCACTGCCTTAGGATCAGGCTCTTATATCTTGTCATTGATTACCCATATGATGCTAAGTTTTCTGCTATGTCACCTATTTGATTAGCTTTACTACAACCCTCATTCCTTATAACCTCAATGAAATCTAGGCTCTCTGTCTGTAAAAAAACACTACACTATCAGAGCCAGACAGCATAGGCTTGACATTATGCAGAAGTATCTTGTGTCTCTGTGTCTATTTTCCTTCTCTATGCCTTTCCCAACTTAATCTTTAAACTTTCCACCCATATTCCCCTTAGTCCCCAACTTCCCTTTCAGGTGGTCAACCCATGCTAGAATATTTTGTAGATGCTGGCCAGCTACAGTGAGTGTTACTGAGAAGCTTTCAAAATGAAGGAATTGTTAGCTTTGGGATCTAAAATTTTTTTATTTTTTGAAAAATTTATTTAGTCAATTTAGAACACTATTCCTTGGTTACACGAATCATATTCTTTCCCTCCCTGCCCACCCCCATCCCTTCCCCTAGCTAATGCACAATTCCACTGGGTTTTACACATGTCCTTGATCAGAACCTATTTCCATGTTGTTGATGTTTGCACTAGGATGATAATTTAAAGTGTACATCTTCAATCATATCCCCCTCGACCCATGTAATCAAGCAGTTGTTTTTCTTTGGTGTTTCTGCTCCCACAGATTTTCCTCTGGATGTGGATAGTGTTCTTTCTTGTAGATCCCTCTGAATTGTTCAGAATCACTGCATTGCTACTAATGGAGAAGTCCATTACATTTGATTGTACCACAGTGTATCAGTCTCTGTGTATAATGTTCTTCTGGTTCTATTCCTCTTGCTCTGCATCAATTCCGGGAGGACATTCCAGTTCACATGGAATTCTTCCACTTTATTATTCCTTTGAGCACAACAGTATTCGATCACCAACAGATACCAGAATTTGTTCAGCTGGTTCTGAGTTTAAGGGCAGCCCAAGATCCAAAGTCAGGTCTGAGGCGAAAGATGAGCAGCCTCCTCCCAGGAAGGTCTGGGCATTTTTAATGACTATTTCTTTTTGCCACTTCCTGTGACTCCCTTCCCTTTTACATGTACCAGTTACAGCTAAACATTCTTGAAAGTAAAAAAAAAATTCCCCAATTGAAGGGCATCCTCTCATTTTCCAATTTTTTTGCCACCATAAAGAGTGCAGCTATGAATATTCTTGTACAGGTCTTTTTCTTTATTATCTCTTTAGGGTATGAACCCAGCAGTGCTATGGCTGGATCAAAAGGCAGACAGTCTTTTAGTGCCTTTTGGGCATAGTTCCAAATGGCCCTCCAGAATGGTTGAATCAATTCACAACTCCACCAGCAGTGCATTAATGTCCCAGCTTTGCCACATCCCCCACAGCATTCATTACTTTCCTTTGCTGTCATGTTAGCCATTCTGCTGGATATGAAGTGATACCTCAGAGTTGTTTTTATTTGCATCTCTCTGATTATAAGAGATTTAGAACAATTTGCCATGTGCTTATTAATAGTATTGATTTCTTTTTCTGAAAATTGCCTATTCATGTCCCTTGCCCATTTATCAATTGGAGAATGGCTTGATTTTTTTGTACAATTGGTTTAGCTCTTTATAAATTTGAGTAATTAAACCTTTGTCGGAGGTTTTTGTTATGAAGATTGTTTCCCAATTTGTTGCTTCCCTTCTAATTTTGGTTCCATTGGTATTGTTTGTATAAACTTTTTTAATTTAATGTAATCAAAATTATTTATTTTATATTTTGTGATTTTTTTCTAACTCGCTTGGTCTTTTTTAAACAATCAAATCTATTTTTTATTTTATTTATTTTTTTCCATTTGAATTAATTTATTTAGTCAATTTAGAACATTATTCCTTGGTTACAATAATCACATTATTTCCCTCCCTCACCTCCACCCACCCTTCTTCCCGCAGCCAATGTGCAATGTCGTTGGGCATTACTTGTGTCCTGGATCAGAACCCATTTCCATGTTGTTGACGTTTGCACTAGGATGTTTTTTTAGAGTCTACATCCCCAACCATATCTACTCGACCCATGTATTCAAGCAGTTGTTTTCCTTCGGTGTTTTTACTTCCACAGTGTTTCCTCTGAATGTGGATAGTGGCTTTTCTCATAGATTCCTCCAAGTTGTTCAGGGTCACTGCATTGCCACTAATGGAGAAGTCCATTACATTTGATTGTACCACAGTGTATCAGTCTCTGTGTACAATGTTTTCCTGGTTCTGATCCTCTCACTTTGCATCAATTCCTGGAGGTTGTTCCAGTTCACATGGAATTCCTCCACTTTATTTTTCCTTTGAGCACAATAGTATTCCATCACCAACATATAGCACAATTTGTTCCTCCATTCCCCAAGTGAAGGGCATCCCCTCATTTTCCAATTTTTTACCTCCACAAAGAGCTTGGCTATGAATATTCTTGTACATGTCTTTTTCCTTATTATCTCTTTGGGGTACAAACCCAGCAGTGCTATGGCTGGATCAAAGGGCAGACAGTCTTTTAGTGCCTTTTGGCATAGTTCCAAATTGCTCTCCAGAATGGTTGGATCAATTCACAACTCCACCAGCAATGCATTAATGTCCCAACTTTGCCACATCCCCCCCCAGCATTCATTATTTTCCTTTGTTGTCATATTAGCCAATCTGCTAGGTGTGAGGTGATACCTCAGAGTTGTTTTGATTTGCATTTCTCTGATTATAAGATATTTAGAACACTTTTTCATGTGCTTATTAATAGATTTGATTTCTTTAACTGAAAATTGCCTATTCATGTCCATTGCCCATTTATCAATTGGAGAATGGCTTGATTTTTTGTACAATTGGTTTAGCTCTTTATAAATTTGAGTAATTAGACCTTTATCAAAGGTTTTTGTGATGAAGATTGTTTCCCATTTTGTTGCTTCCCTTCTAATTTTGGATGCATTAGCTTCGTTTGTATAAACCCTTTTTAATTTGATGTAATCAAAATTATTGATTTTCTATTTTGTCATTTTTTACAGCTCTTGCTTGGTTTTAAAGTCTTTCCTTTCCCAATGATTTGACAAGTATACTATTCTGTGTTCACCTAATTTGCTTATAGTTTTCCTTCTTTATATTCAGGTCATTCACCCATTCTGAGTTTATCTTGGTGTAGGGTGTGAGATGTTGATCCAAACCTAATCTCTCCCATATGGTCTTCCAATTTTCCCAGCAGTTTTTATTAAATAGTGGGTTTTGGTCCCCCAAACTGGGATCTTGGGGCTTATCATAGACTCTTGCTGAGTTCATTTACCCCAAGTCTATTCCACTGATCCTCCTTTCTGTCTCTCAGTCAGTACCATATTGTTTTGATGACCATTGCTTTATAGTATAGTTTGAGATCTGGAACTGCAAGACCATCTTCCTTCACTTTTTTTTTTCATGATTTCCCTGGATATCCTTGATCTTTTGTTTTTTGAAATGAACTTTGTTATGGTTTTTTCTAATTCAGTAAAAGTTTTTTTTTTGGTAGCTCAGTGGGTATGGCACTAAATAAGTAAATTAATTTGGGTAGGATTTTCATTTTTATTATGTTAGCTTGTCCTACCCATGAGCAATCAACATTTTTCCAGTTGTTTAGATCTATTTTTAATTGTGTGGAGAGTGTTTTGTAGTTGTGTTCATATAGTTCCTGTGTTTGTTACAAACAGATAGATTCCTAAGTAATACACAGATGGTAATCATAACTGTGGATGTGAATGGAATGGAACTCACCCAAAAAAGGCAAGCGAATAGCAGAGTGGATTAGAAAACAAAACATACCATATGCTGTCTACAAGAAACAGACATGAGGAAGGTACACACACACATAGGATAAAAGTAAGAGGATGGAGCCAAATCTGTTGGGGAATCAACTGGGAAAAAGAAGGCAGAAGTCCCAATCATGATATCTGACAAAGCTAAAGTAAAAATAGATCTAGCCAAAAGAGATAGGGAAGGTAATTACATCTTGATAAAAGGCAGTATAGACAATGAGGAAATATCAGTACTCAGAATGTATGCACCAAATGGCATAGCATCCAAATTTCTAAAGGAGAAATTAGTGGAGCTCAAGGCAAAGAGGGAGTTTTACCAAATTCCTTTCATGACACAAACATGGTACTGATTCTAAAGCCAGGCAGGTTAAAAACAGAGAAAGAAAACTACAGTCCAATCTCCCTGATGAAAATAGAAGCAAAAATCTTAAATAAAATACCAGCAAAAAGACTCCAGAAAGTGATCACAAGGGTTATTCACTATGACCAGGTAGGATTTTTATCAGAAATGCAAGGATGGTTCAATATTAGGAAAACCATCCACATAATTGACCATATAAACAAGCAAACCAACAAAAATCACATGATTATTTCAATAGATGGAGAAAAAGCCTTTGATAAAATACAACACCCATTCCTATTGAAAACACTAGAAAGTCTAGGAATCGAAGGGCCTTTCCTAAAAATAATACACAGTATATATCTAAAACCATCAGCAAACATCATCTGCAATGGGGATAAACTCGAAGCCTTCCCAATAAGATCAGGAGTAAAACAAGGATGCCCATTATCACCTCTATTATTTAACATTGTACTAGAAACTCTAGCAGTAGCAATTAGAGAAGAAAAAGAAATTGAAGGTATTAAAAAAGGCAATGAGGTGACCAAGCTATCACTCTTTGTGGATGATATGATGGTCTACTTAAAGAATCCTAGAGAATCAATTAAAAAGCTAATCGAAACAATCAACAACTTTAGCAAAGTTGCAGGATACAAAATAAACCCACATAAGTCATCAGCATTTCTATATATTTCCAACACATCTCAGCAGCAAGAATTAGAAAGAGAAATTCCATTTAAAATCACCCTAGACAATATAAAATACTTTGTTCTAAAATTTAAAGTTAAGGTGACTAATAGACTTGGAAAATTGAAATTTTGATTTCTGTGGTAATAAATCCAGATTTGTCTGGATATGATTTGACCTATAACTAAACTATGATGTGATGAAGCATGTTTTTCTATTAGTTGTGGCACCAAATGAAGAAAAAAATACTGGGAAAATTCAGGGAAACCTGAATTACATTCTAGTCTCATAAAATTATTAGCTGTGTGATCTTAAGCAAGCTATCTTTGTTTGCTTCAGTTTCCTGATAATTAAGGAATAAAATAATAATGGCACCACTTCCCAGGGCTGTTGTGAGGGTCAAATGATATGATTGTGAAGTGCTTAGCACAATGATTGATATATGGTAATAAGCACTACATAAATGTGGCTATTGTTATTATGATTATTTATTTAATTGGATATAATTGTTTCTTTCTTGATAACTCTATTCCAAGTTTTAGATGTGATTAGTATAAAATTGGAAAGGTGATAAAATGAATGTTTCACTATGTAAGCTAATTTGGAAATTCATGACAATTATTATATTTATAAATTCTCTTATATTATAAAATTTGAAAAGCTATTGTGTTAGAAGTGCTGTTAGAAAAGTAACATAAAAGATCTGGATACTGCTAGATTATGAACTGAGCTGTTAAAAGAATATGGTACAAATAGATATTGGAAAACTGTTAAATACTTAATAGAGTATATTTTGTTTAAAAGAGATATAATAATAATAACTTATTGTTTGGAGAAAAGATGTTGTATAGACCCTTTAAGATATCCTTATGTGTGAGGCCTCTTGAGACTTTGTATTCAAGTAGTAGGGTCATAAGATCTTATCAGCCCTACTACTTACTGCATATTGCAAAATCTAAATTACTGAATTTTAATAGCCCAGAGATGAGAAAGATGTAACTTGGACACATTTATATGGGTTTTATTAATTTATTTATAAGGTATTGAATATATATCTGGAACCCGAGAATTGATTAGTTTTAGTTTATAATGTAAAGGATAAATGAAATGTAATTGTTAGGAAAATATGAGAAAATAATTTTCAAGCTCTAAAAATTTTGCTATTTGAAGGAAAAATTTCTTGGAACTATAATTTCACAGTTTGACTTCAATAATAGAAAATGTCATGTGTTTCAGTCTGAGAACTGCTACAGATGGAAGGAAAAGTTGAAGGGACAGCTAAAGTGGCCTTAGGTAGGATCCTCTTGATTCAGTTTCTCCATTGTACTATTTCCTTTCTGAACAAGAAACTTCCACATCAGATTAATCTTGTGCCTAATTTTTGATAACCTCTGACTGCATTTTTGATTGTCAGATATGACTCATGCCTGGAATCAAGGAATTTCCCCTTTATAGTATTTGTTAAATCAGTCTGTGCCCTTGAAGAGACAAGTATTGACAGTGTTATCACTATGCCCCTACTCTTCCTTTCATAGCAGGTAAAGAATAGAAGTTCTGTAAGTACAGTACTGAATCAATTATAAGTACAACACTAAATTTATTAGCAGGTTGATAATGGAGCATCTCTGAGTTGCTATAATAGGATACAAGGAAGAAAAATCTCATAATTTTAACATATATTTGTTGTCAAATTATGAAATAGGGATACAGAATTAGACAAAGTAAAGTCAAAAATGTAATTTAAGTTTTTTTAAATTAAGTGGAATATTAAAATTTAAAAAAATATTTTAAAGTATTTTTCCATGGTTACATGAGTCATGTTTTTTCCCCTCCTCTTGCCCCTCTACCCTGAGCCAACAAGCAATTCTACTGGATTATACATGTATTATCACTCAATACCCATTTTCATATTATTCATTTTTGTAATAGAATAATCTTTTAATTACCAACACCCCACATCCTATACTCATATAAATGAGTAATATATCATGTGTTCTTCTGCATTTCTACTCCAACATTTCTTTCTCTTGATATGGATAGCATTCTTTCTCGTAAGTCCCTCATTGTTATCCTGAATCATTGCATTGTTATTAGTAGCATTGCTAATTACATTTGATTGTTCCATGTTTCACTTTCTGTGTACAATGTTCTCCTGGTTCTGCTCATTTTGCTACATATCAGTTCATGGAGGTCTTTTCAGTTTATATAGAAATCATCCAGTTCGTCATTCCTTACAATACAATAGTATTCCTTCACCACCATATACCACAATTTGTATAGCTATTCCCCAATTGAGGGACATCTCATTTTCCAATTTTTTGCCATCACAAAGAGCACAGCTATGAATATTTTTGGACAATCATTTCCCCTTATTATTTCTTTGGGGTATAAAGCCATTAATGATATTGCTAGATCAAAGGGCATGCATTCTTTTAAAGCCCTTTGGGCATAATTCCAAATTATTTTCCAGAATGGTTGAATCAATTCACAACTCCACCAGCAATGCATTAGTGTCCAATTTTGCCATATCCCCTCCAACATTTATTGTTTTCCTTTACTGTCATATTGGTCAATCTGCTAGGTGTGAGGTGGTACCTCAGAATTGTTTTGATTTGCATTTCTCTAATCATGAGGGATTTAGAACACCTTTTCATGTGATTATTAACAGTTTTGATTTGGAATAATAAATTCTGAGAAAGAACAAGAAGAGGCAATAGTCTTTAGTTGCAGAAACTAAACAGTCTTCTTTAGTAACTATATATATATATGCATGTATATGTATGCAAATGTTTCTATTGGGAAATTCAGGCTTAGATTAAATTCTCAAAATTGAATTTGGGGATTTTACATATAAAGTTTTATTGATAGTTGAAAAGAAAGTATAATTATTTTCTCATTTTAAAGTGTCTGAAAAATTTAAAAAATTTATAGGTGAGTTTGTTTTACAAGTTATGCTCTCATAAATTTCTTAAAAAGTATATATATATATTTGTTTAATGTACAAGATCAGATAAAATCAGTGGTATATAAAAACTGAAAATCTGTAAAGTCTCAGATGAATTGTGGGTTTTTAAGGTGATGTTCTTATAGTTCTGTTGTTAATAAGATTAACTCCATAAGACTTGAGCTGGTTTTCACCACAAGAACTAGTTATTGGAAAAACAAATTTAAGACATTGTTATAAATTGTATTGTCTTGTTACAGGGCAATTTTAGCAAAATTATCTTGGAATTGGTGGTCAAGATGGCGGCTTAGAAGCAGCAAAAGTTCAGACCTCTAAAAACCCTTCCTTACCAATCACAAACTGAATGCTCCTAGGGGATTGGAATTCAAACATAACAACAGGACAGAGCTGGGGAACCCTTCTTCTGGACTCAATTCAAAAGGTATGCTCCCCAAAAGCTGGAATCCGAGAACAGTTGGATCTAAGGGGAAGGCAGAAGGAAGGACTCAGGGCCCCTCCCCCTATCCCACCTAGAGCGCTAAGACTCCAGTGGCAGTGGGAACCTCTGGGTGGGCAAAGGTGCTGGTCTGGAGGGTGTACCTTGTGAGCAGGGCTGGGCCAGGCTCAGAACGACCAACACAGGGGGCAGGGAAGCAGCCAGAGAGAGATGGAAGAGCTGGCAGACCTGGTGGCTGGGTCCATTTGGCTTTAGTCTCACCAGAGATTTTTGCCTCAAAGCACATCCAGACCAACCCAGTTGAACCTAATCCCATCAGGAGTCCTCAGAGCTCAGGGAGGCCAGGACCACTCCCCCACTAGAGTACAGGGCCTTCCACAAGGACAGGAACCTCTGGGTGGGCAAAGGAACTGGTCTAGAGGGTGTGCCTTGCGACCAGGCTCAGAGCGTAGAACGCAGGTGGTGGGGAAGCAGCTGGAGAGAACTGGAGAGAGCCTGGGTGGCTGAGACCTTCCATTTGGTTCCAGTATTCCGGGAGTTTTTGGCCTCAGAGCACATATAGCCCAACCTAGCTGAACTTAATCTGATCTAAAGCCTCCAGAGGACAGGGAAGCCAACATTCCTCCTCCAGAGACTGTACTGAGAGATCTGACAAAGCTCCAAGAGGGGAGACTGACAGAAAGCCCCAAAACCAAAAACAATGATAGGAGCAAGAGCACAGACAAATATAGGGAGCAAAGAAGGGGGTAAATACAAGCAAAAAACAGAAAAAGAATAAATAAATTACAATAGACAGCTTCTGTACAGGTAATGAGCAAAGAGTGAATGAAACAGAAGGAGAGAGATCAGCAAAGGAAAAAAACAGAAATCCTAGCGAATTGGATACAGGCTTTGGAAGAACTCAAAATGCAATTCAAAACACAATTAAGAGAGGCTGAAGACATCTTTAACAGCAAGATAAGTCATCTGGAAACAGAAAAATAGTGTCCTGAAAGCCAAAATCAACCAGCTGGAAAATGAGGCAAAGGAGATGAAAGATGAGGCAAAGAAGATGAAAGATGAGAAAAAGGGGATGAAAGACAAGGTAAAGAGGACGAAAGATAACCTCCAAAGAAAATCAGACCAGAAGGAAAAGGATGACCAAAAAGCCAGGGATGAAATCCAGTCTTTAAGAACCAGAATACAACAACTAGAATTAAGTGACCTCACAAGGCAGCAGGACACTATAAAACAAAACCAAAAGAATGAAAAAATTGAGGAAAATATGAAGCAAATCATTCACAAAACAGAGGATTTAGAAAATCATTCAAGGAGAGAGAATTTAAGAATCATTGGTCTACCAGAAGACCATGACAAAAGAAAAAGCCTGTACATCATACTACAGGAAATTATTCAAGAAAACTACCCTGATATCCTAGAAAAAGAGGGAAAAGTGGAGATTGAAAGAATCCACAGATCACCTCCTGTACTTAATCCCCAACTGACAATACCCAGGAATGTTATAGCCAAATTCAAGAACTATCAGACCAAAGAAAAGATATTACAAGCTGCCAAGAAGAAGTCATTCAGATACCAAGGAACCACAGTGAGGATCTGGCTGCACCCACACTGAAAAAAAAGAAAGTCATGGAATATGATATTCTGGAAAGCAAGGGAACTAGGTCTACAACCAAGAATCAACTACTCAGCAAAACTGACTATATTCTTGCAGGGGAAAGTATGGTCATTCAACAAAATAGAAGAATTTCAAGAATTCGTAAAGAAAAGACCAGACCTGAACAGAAAATTTGATGTCCAAGCACAGAACTCAAGAGAATCATCAAAAGGTAATAAAAAAGAGGGAAAAAACAAAAACAAAACAAAACAACACACACACGCACAAATTTTTTTTTAAGAGACTCAATAAGTTAAAATGATATGTATCCCTATAAGAAAAGAGGTCATTGGTAACTCTTAAAAACTGTTGTTATTACTTGGGAAGCTAAAAGAAGTACCCTTAGAGGATGAAAGGACAAGACATAAATAGGTATATAGATATATGCATGCATAAATACATACACAAGTGTATGCATATATATATAATTTGAGCTAAAAATAGGTTAATATTAAAAGAAATGGGAAAAGAAACAAATGGGGGTAAATTTATTTGTCACAAAGAAGCTTGTGATGGGAGCGGAGAGAACATCAATGCACTGGAAGGGTAAAGAGGTTGGAGATAGGCAATACTCACCTTTTACATGCTTTGAAATTGACCCAAAGAGGGAAGAACAATACAATCCATTGGGGCAGAGAATAGATTTGTGCCCTATAGGGGAGTAGAAGGGTAACAAACGGTCTGGTGGGGAGGGAAGCAGTACAAGAGAGGAAAGGGGCAGGGGTTAATTTTAGAAAGACTAAAGGGGGAAATAAAGGGGGGAACAAGTAGGGAGGGGGGTAGAAAGGGAAGTAAAATAAGGGTGGGAATTAGGGGGACTGATTAAAAATAAACATTGATGTAGAAGGAAATAGTGAGAGAAGAAAAGGCAGGACCAGGAGTAGAAATCAAAATGATGGGAAATACATAGGTACTTATAATAATTCTGAATGTGAATTGAATGAACTCACCCATAAAACGCAAGCGAATAGCAGAGTAGATTAGAATTCAAAACCCTACCATTTGCTTTCTACAAGAAACACACATGAGGAAGGTAGATACGCATTGGGTGAAAGTAAGAGGGTGGAGCCAAATCTATTGGGCATCAACTGATAAAAAGAAGGCAGGAGTCGCAATCATGATATCTGATAAAGCCAAAGTAAAAATAAATCTAGTTAAAAGAGATATGGAAGGAAATTACATCCTGATAAAAGGCAGTATAGACAATGAGGAAATATCTATACTCAATATGTATGCACCAAATGGCCGAGCATCCAAATTTTTAAAGAAGAAATTAGAGGAGCTCAAGGATGAAATAGATAGAAAAACTATACCAGTGGGAGACCTGAACCTTCCTCTATCCAAACTACATAAATCAAACCAAAGAATAAATAAGAAAGAGGTAAGAGAAGTGAATGAAATCTTAGGAAAATTAGAGTTAGTAGACATGTGGAGAAAAATAAATAGGGACAAAAAGGAATATACCTTCTTTTCAGCAGCACATGGTACATTCACAAAAATTGACTATGTATTAGGGCAGAAAAACATTGCAAACAAGTGCAAAAGGGCAGAAATAATAAATGCAACCTTCTCAGATCACAATGCAATGAAAATAATAATTCATAAGGGAACATGGAGAGGTAAATCGAAAATTAATTGGAAATTAAACAATATGATTCTCCAAAACCAGTTAGTTAAAGAACAAATTGTAGCAACAATTAATAACTTCATTGAAGAAAATGACAATGATGAGACATCCTTTCAAAACCTATGGGATGCATCCAAAGCAGTACTCAGGGGGAAATTTATCTCCTTGAGTGCATATATTAACAAATTAAGAAGGGCAAAAGTCAATGAATTGGGCTTGCAAATTAAAAAACTAGAAAGGGAA
Source organism: Monodelphis domestica (assembly GCF_027887165.1). Lineage (NCBI taxonomy): Eukaryota > Metazoa > Chordata > Mammalia > Didelphimorphia > Didelphidae > Monodelphis > Monodelphis domestica. Next base: position 254,028,200 of record NC_077228.1, read on the forward strand.
CAAATTAAAAATCCTCAAATGAAGACTAAATTAGAGATCCTAAAAATCAAAGAAGAAATTTATAAAATTGAAAGTCAAAGAACTATTGATTTAATAAATAAGACTAGAAGCAAGTACTTTGAAAAAACAAATAAAATAAACAAAGTACTAGTCAATCTAATTATAAAAAGGAAAGAAAAAACCAAATTGACAGTATCCAAGATGAAAAGGGAGAGTTCACCTCTAATGAAGAGGAAATTAAGGCAATCATTAAAAACTATTATGCCCAGTTATATGGCAACAAGTATGGCAATCTAGGTGATATGGATGACTTACTTATGGATACTTACAAAAATATAAATTGCCTAGACTAACAGAGGAAGAAATAAATTACCTAAACAACCCCATATCAGAAAAAGAAATTGAACAAACCATCAAAGAACTCCCTAAGAAAAATCCCCAGGTCCAGATGGATTCACAAATCAATTCTATCAAACATTCAAAGAACAATTAATCCCATTATTAAACAAACTATTTGACAGAATAGGCCAAGAAGGAGTTCTACCAAATTCATTCTACGACACAAACATGGTACTGATCCCAAAGCCAGGCAGATTAAAATCAGAGAAAGAAAACTATAGGCCAATCTCCCTAATGAATATAGATGCAAAAATTTTAAATAGGATACTAGTAAAAGGACTTCAGCAAGTCATCACAAGGGTTATTCACTATGACCAGGTAGGATTCATACCAGGAATGCAAGGATGGTTCAATATTAGGAAAACCATCCACATAGTTGACTATATTAACAAGCAAACTGACAAAAATCACGTGATTATCTCAATAGATGGAGAAAAAGCCTTTGATAAAATACAACACCCATTCCTATTGAAAACACTAGAAAGTCTAGGAATCGAAGGGCCTTTCCTAAAAATAATACACAGTATATATCTAAAACCATCAGCAAACATCATCTGCAATGGGGATAAACTAGAAGCCTTTCCAATAAGATCAGGAGTGAAACAAGGATGCCCATTATCACCTCTATTATTTAACACATTACTAGAAACACTAGCAGTAGCAATTAGAGAAGAATAAGAAATTGAAGGTATTAAAATAGGCAATGAGGAGACCAAACTATCACTCTTTGCGGATGATATCATGGTTTACTTGAAGAATCCTAGAGAATCAATCAAAAAGCTAGTTGAAATAATCAACAACTTTAGCAAAGCTGTAGGATATGAAATAAACCCGCATAAATCATCAGCATTTCTATTATATTTCCAACCCATTTCAGCAGCAAGAATTAGAAAGAGAAATTCCATTTAAAATCACCCTAGACAATATAAAATATTTAGTAATCTACCTGCCGAGACAAACACAAGAATTCTATGAACACAATTACAAAACACTCTCCACACAGTTAAAACTAGATCTAAACAATTGGAAAAACATTTATTGCTCATGGGTGGGACATGCTAACATAATAAAAATGACAATCCTATCCAAATTAATTTACTTATTTAGTGCCATACCCATTGAACTATCAAAAAACTTCTTTACTGAATTAGAAAAAAAACATAACAAAGTTCATTTGGAATAACAAAATATCAGTGATATCCAGGGAAATCATGAAAAAAAATGCAAGGGAAGGACTTGCAGTCCCAGATCTTAAACTATACTATAAAGCAGTGGTCATCAAAACAATATGGTACTGGCTGAGAGACAGAAAGGAGGATCAGTGGAATAGACTTGGGATAAATGACCTCAGCAAACGTTTATGATAAACCCAAAGACCCCAGTTTTGGGGACCAAAACCCACTATTTAATAAAAACTGCTGGGAAAATTGGAAGACAGTGTGGGAGAGATTAGGTTTGGATCAATAACTCACACCCTACATCAAGATAAACTCACAATGGGTGAATGACTTGAACATAAAGAAGGAAACTATGAGCAAATTAGATGAACACAGAATAGTATACATGTCAGATCTTTGGGAAGGGAAAGATTTTAAAATCAAGCAAGACTTAGAAAGAGTCACAAAATGTAAAATAAATAATTTTGATTACACCAAATTAAGAAGTTTTTGTACAAACAAAACCAATGTAAGTAAAATCAGAAGGGAAGCAACAAATTGTGAAACAATCTTCATACCAAAAACCTCTGACAGACGTTTAACTACTCAAATTTATAAAGAGCTAAATCAATTGTACAAAAAATCAAGCCATTCTCCAACTGATAAATGGGCAATGGACATGAATAGGCAATTTTCAGTTAAAGAAATCAAAACTATTAATAAGCACAAGAAAAAGTGTTCTAAATCCTTTATAATCAGAGAGATGCAAATCAGAACAACTCTGAGGTATCAACTCACACCTAGCAGATTGGCTCACATGACAGCAAAGGAAAGTAATGAATGCTGGAGGGGATGTGTCAAAGTAGGGACATTAATGCATTGCTGGTGGAGTTGTGAAGTGATCCAACCATTCTGGGGGGCAATTTGGAACTATGCCCAAAGGATGATAAAGGACGGTCTTCCCTTTGATCCAGCCATAGCACTGCTGGGTTTGTATGCCAAAGAGATAATAAGGAAAAAGACATGTACAAGAATATTCATCGCTGAGCTCTTTGTGGTGGCCCAAAATTGTATAATGAGGGGATGCCCTTCAATTGGGGAATGGCTGAACAAATTGTGGTATATGTTGGTGATGAAATACTATTGTGCTCAAAGGAAAAATAAAGTGGAGGAATTCCATGGGGTTTGGAAAAATCTTCAGGAAGGGATGCAGAGCGAAAGGACCAGAGCCAGGAGAATATTATACACAGAGACTGATACACTGTGGTACAATCGAAGGTAATGGACTTCTCCATTAGTTTCAATGCAATATCCCTGAACAATGTGCAGGGATCTAGGAGAAAAAAACACTATCCACAAGCAGAGGACAAACTGTTGGAGTAAAACACGGAGGAAATGCAACTGCTTGAATACAGATGTTGAGGGGATACGATTGAGGAGAGACTCTAAATGAATACCTTAATGCAAATGCCAACAACATGGAAATGGGTTCGGACTAATGACACATGTGATACCCAGTGGAATCACACGTCGGCTGTAGGAGGGGTGGTGGGAGGGGGGGTGAGGAAAAGAAAATGATCTTTGTTTCCAATGAATAATGTTTGAAAATGACCAAATAAAATAATGTTTAAAAGTAAAAAAAAAAATTATCTAGGAATTGTTACAGTGATCTAGAACCAGAGGCTCAGAAACTTCTTTAGAGCAGTTGTGAGAGTGAGGCCTATTCCAGAACATTCAAGAGAAGATATTCCTGAAGATCTGATGACTATATGCTAAATCTGGGACTCAAGATAAAATGTGTTGAATATATAAAAGAAAACTGAGAATGGATTACTCAGATATAGAGACTTGATTTTATTTAGTATTGATGATAAAAATTGTATACTTTTGTTACCTTGGTGACACATAAATCTCCCCTCTCAAATTAGTTCACTGTGATCCTTCTAAATCAATGTTGGGCAACCTTTTGAGCTTGGTGTGTCAAAATTCACCAAAAAAAAAACAAACGATCATAACTGAAGTGGTGTGTCACTTTGAGGAAAAAACAACATAATTTTGCAATATTTATAGTTTAAATAACAAAATTGTATAATTGTAATATTTAACTGTATTTAATAAACCAAAAATGAATTATTTAACTTACCTGCTTAGTGATTTCTTTGCTCATCTGTCAATTGGTTTCTTTTGTTTGTATTAATATTATTTAACTTGTGTGGGGTGCTGTGAACTAAGATAAGTGAGGGGGAGGGGGAATTCTTTAACTAACCTATTAGTGACTTTTTTGTTGCTAAATTTCATTGGCTAAATCTTCAATTGAAGGTTGGTATTTTGTACACTTCAAGCCCAAGCAAGCACTACTAACTTCATCTGTCAATTTGTTTCTTGGTTTTGATATTATTTAAAGCTTAGAATAAGGTCTCACAAAAGTACGTAGTGGTAAAAATTTTGAGTAAAGTCTTTTCTATATTTTTCAGGGTGCTAAAAGTATCCGGTAATCAGTTCCAGGCACTCCTCTGTTGCACATGGGCTGGAACCCCACCTATCTTCCACTCTGCCCCTTCCCTCCCCAGCTGGCTGGCCCAGGGGCTGGCTACCACCTCCAGCCTGCCTGCCCACGCATGCTCCTCCTCCCCACCCTAGCCCCATGTGCCCCATCTGCCTGGTGCCTGCTGCTTGGTCTCTGCCTCTACAGCCAGTGTATGGAGCAGCCCTCCCCTCTGAGTGTGGCTGGGGCATGGCCATGGCCACAACTGTGGGCACCTGGCTCCCTGGGAATCTCCCAAGGCCCCAAGGCACACTGAGCCCGCATGTGGCCATGTGTCATAAAAAATGGCTACACGCATGTCATAGGTTAGCCATCACAACTCCAAATAGTTTGATCTACCAATGACTTACATAATTCTGATTATGAATATGTGGAAAAACCTTATAGATTTAGGTTATAGATAAGTGATCCATGTTGGGAGTGGGCTGATCCTTTCCCCATGTATCAAAAGGAGGAATTGAGGGAATTGTAAGAATTGAGTGAACCACACTAACTCCATCTTGTGACTCAATTCTGGATCTAGCTCAGTTCCCTTCTAGTCAATTCTCGTCTATTCAAAATTCTGTCTTGTGAGAAAACTTCATTCAATTATAGTAATTGTGAAGAAACTTTATTGCATTATTTGGACTTAGCCCTACATAGTGGGGAAACTGGATCACCTCAATCTATTACTTAGAGACCCTTAACTAAGGAACAAGGATATGATGACCAAAAACCCATTGAGATTGATGCAAGGAGTTTTATCATGATTATACTTCTCAAGCAACTGTTAAGACTAAAATTCTCTGGAGTCTGTATTTTCATTTACAATTATTTGTTCAATGGTGAAAAACAGATCCATCACATGGCCAGTCACCTAGCTAACTTGAGCTTGTTCACCTTTAGGACTCAAGCTACTTGGCCAGAACAGCCCACTCCTTACCCAGGAAAAAGAGATCCTTGAGCTACCTTGATTCATAACTTAAACCCCTGTGACATCACTTTTTCTGGGTCTCCCTGAAAAGACAGACTTGATTTCAGTCTGGGTCAGAGGGTGGTCTTTCAGATGCCAAGAGAGCAAGAGGCAAGTGTCTTCCTAGATGCCAGGAGTCATGTGGGATGAGGTAAATGTTTTTTGAGAGGCCAAGAAGTCACAAAGCTTCAGGCATCCCTTAAGAGAGTGCATGTATCCCTCTTATCTAGGGAAGTCTCAGACTTTGTTCTTAATCCAATTAAGGGGTGGGAGCTGAATAGAAACCCAATTCGCTAGAGAATGGGTTTTCAAATTCAATATGAAACTTTTGTTTTAATACCTCAAGATTGATCTTTGGGTAGCAAGAAAAGGGGTACAAACTGGTGTTCAATTCTCACACAACCCATATATCTTATATGAAAACTGCTTCCATACTGGTTAATCAATTATTGTTTTCATGTTCCTTTGATTGAATAGAGACATTTGGGAGACATAGAATACTGCTTTTTCTGATTTAGGAAAATTGCCCCTGTTCTCTCTATTCTTCCCAACTCAGAATTTCCCTAATCTTTCCTCCAAATAGAAAACAGATTACCTAATTTGTACTCTGATTTGTACTCTGTTCTTTGAATGTATCCCCACCTCTGTTTGGGGTCCTGTGCCATGCATTGCTTTTTTTAAATGTTTAAAAAAATTTTTAAAAAGTTTTCACTTAACTCTTTAATTACTTTTCCAAATGTCTTCCAGGCTACCCCTAAATCCCAAATCATAGGTTGAGTCCCTGGATCAAGGGGGTGACTATTTGTTCAACATACTCTGTGGTTCCATATACCTAAAACTATAGAGCCCATACGTTTCAATTCATGCCCATTTCCCTTTAATAGCCAGTATGAGAAATGAGCTAAAGACAGTCATTTACTGAAGTTTTATCACAGAGAAATAGTAAGAAAATATTCTTCCCATTAACTGGGCATATAGTTTCCCCAGATATTTTCATAAGAGTTTAAGGAAAATAATGGTCAAGATGGTAGTACTTTGATTTGCTAGGGATATGCTGTTTCTTATCTTTTCCTTGGGAATCCTTGTTGTTTCATCATGACTGGCTTGCCTGTCCTTTTTGTGGCCACAGGTGATTATTCACAGTTGACAAAAGGTCATTCAGTCTTTTCTTATTAGTTTCTTTTTTTTTTTTTAAACATTATTTTATTTGGTCGTTTTCATACATTATTCACTGGAAACAAAGATCATTTTCTTTTCCTCCCCCCCCCCCCCCCCCCCCCCAGCCTTTCCCTCTCCCATAGCCGACGCATGATTCCACTGGTTATCACATGTGTTCTTGACTGGAACCCATTTCCCTGTTGTTGGAATTTGCATTATAGTGTTCATTTAGAGTCTCTCCTCAGTCTTATCTCCTCCAACCCTGTAGTCAAGCAGTTGCTTTTCATCGGTGTTTTTACTCCCACAGTTTATCCTCTGCTTGTGGGTAGTATTTTTTTTAGATCCCTGCGGATTGTTCAGGGAAATTGCATTGATACTAATGGAGAAGTCCATCACCTTCGATTGTACCACAATGTATCAGTCTCTGTGTATAATGTTTTCCTGGTTCTGCTCCTTTCGCTCTGCATCACTTCCTGGAGGTTGTTCCAGTCTCCATGGAATTCCTCCACTTTATTATTCCTTTTAGCACAATAGTATTCCATCACCAACATATACCACAATTTGTTCAGCCATTCCCCAATTGAAGGGCATCCCCTCGTTTTCCAATTTTTGGCCACCACAAAGAGCGCAGCTATGAATATTTTTGTACAAGTCTTTTTGTCCATTATCTCTTTGGGGTACAAACCCAGCAGTGCTATGGCTGGATCAAAGGGCAGACATTCTTTTATCGCCCTTTGGGCATAGTTCCAAATTGCCCTCCAGAATGGTTGGATCAATTCACAACTCCACCAGCAATGAATTAATGTCCCCACTTTGCCACATTTCTTATTAGTTTCTAATGAAGGGGAATCCATAACTTTCCTGGAATTCCTTTTATATTAGGATAACTTGTCATCTTCAGGATGGAACTTTCTGAGCTTTCTGAATAATCACGTACTTTAATAGATATTCACTAACTGTGTCATTAATACAACATTCTACATGTAAGGAAATTGTTATTCAGAATCTTAAGTTACTTTCCCAAGATCATCCAGTTTATAAGATAGTGCTTTAAATATCCAGAACTCAAAGGTAGATCTTATGTATACAATGGCAATGAATTAAAAAAAAAATAGCAACCCTTACCTCTTGTCTTAGAATCAATACTAAGTATTGTGTAATTAGAATCCATTACCCTAAAAATTATGATTCCCAGCACCCCACTCTTCTCCTGTCATTATGTACTGACATAGGCAGGATATACATTCTGTGTAGTTTTGCCTCTTGCTCTCTTTCTGTCATGGTGGCTATGACTGTGGGGTTTTTGAACAGGTAGAAAAACTAGTTGTAGCTTTATTTTGCTAGATAATTACCTTTTTATTCCTTTATTTCTAGTAATTATTAATAAACTTTATAAAATGTAACACTCAAAGTTATTGGATATTAAGTTTAATTTTACATTTTCTAGGCAATTGGAATTAAGTGACTAGCCTAGGATCACACATCTAGGAGGTGTATGAGGTCATAACTGAACCCAGGACCTCTTGACTCTTTATCCACTAGGTTACTTAGCTGCCCCTAATGCCAATGATTTTTATACCAAAATAGGTAAATATTTGGCTTTTTTTGAGCATGAAAATGACTTAACTTTTTTTACATGTAGATACAATTTTTTAATAATAGTATTCTGACATTTTTCCCCATTTGAATAAGTTTATTTAGACAATTTAGAACATTATTCCTTGGTTACAATAATCACATTTCCCTCCCTCCCTTCTACCTACCCTTCCCGCAGCCAATGTGCAATTTCATTGGGTATGTAAAAATGGAGATTTGAACCCCTGGACTTCAATTCCCAGGAGTCCTTGGTAGCTCCCAGAGTTCCCCATAATCTCAGGTAGATCATCACCTGGGTGCTCTCTCTCTCTCTCTCTCTCTCTCTCTCTCTCTCTCTCTCTCTCTCTTTCTCTTTTCCTACTTCTGCTTCTGAGCAGATGCATCTCTCATGATGTAGTGTAAGTGAATGGGCCATTTGGCCCTCCTAGGCACGTGCTTTCTTATTTTGTATTTTCTTAAATTCTTAATCTTTAATAAACCTCTAAAAATATAATACTTCTAGCAGAGAAAATAATTTTAAATGTTACAGTTATTACTTGTCACCTGGATCAGAACCCATTTCCATGTTGTTGACGTTTGCACTAGGATGTTCTTTTAGAGTCTACATCCCCAACCATATCTACTTGACCCATGTATTCAAGCAGTTGTTTTCCTTGGGTGTTTTTACTGCCACAGTGTTTCCTCTGAATGTGGTTAGTGGTTTTTCTCATAGATTCCTCCAAGTTGTTAAGGGTCACTGCATTGCCACTAATGGAGAAGTCCATTACATTTGATTGTACCACAGTGTATCAGTCTCTGTGTACAATGTTTTCCTGGTTCTGATCCTCTCACTTTGCATCAATTCCTGGAGGTTGTTCCAGTTCACATGGAGTTCCTCCACTTTATTTTTCCTTTGAGCACAATAGTATTCCATCACCAACATATAGCACAATTTGTTCCTCCATTCCCCAAGTGAAGGGCATCCCCTCATTTTCCAATTTTTTGCTACCACAAAGAGCTCAGTTATGAATATTTTTGTACATGTCTTTTTCCTTATTATCTCTTTGGCATACAAACCCAGCAGTGCTATGGCTGGATCAAAGGGCAGACAGTCTTTTGGCATAGCTCCAAATTGTCCTCCAGAATGGTTGGATCACTTCACAACTCCACCAGCAATGCATTAATGTCCCAACTTTGCCACATCCACCCCAGCATTCATTATTTTCCTTTGTTGTCATATTAGCCAATCTGCTAGGTGTGAGGTGATACCTCAGAGTTGTTTTGATTTGCATTTCTCTGATTATAAGAGATTTAGAACACTTTTTCATGTGCTTATTAATAGATTTAATTTCTTTAACTGAAAATTGCCTATTCATGTCCCTTGCCCATTTATCAATTGGAGAATGGCTTGATTTTTTGTACAATTGGTTTATAAATTTGAGTAATTAGACCTTTGGCAGAGGTTTTTGTGATGAGGATTATTTTCCAATTTGTTGCTGTTGCTTTCCTTCTAATTTTGGATGCATTAGTTTTGCTTGTACAAAAACCTTTTAATTTGATGTAATCAAAATTATTGATTTTCCATTTTGTCATTTTTTCTAGCTCTTGCTTGGTTTTAAAGTCTTTCCTTTCCCAAAGATTTGACAAGTATGCTATTCTGTGTTCACCTAATTTGCTCATAGTTTTCCTTCTTTATATTCAGGTCATTCACCCATTCTGAGTTTATCTTGGTGTAGGGTGTGAGGTGTTGATCCAAACCTAATCTCTCCCACACTGTCTTCCAATTTTCTCAGCAGTTTTTTATCAAATAGCGGGTTTTGGTCCCCAAAACTAGGATCTTTGGGTTTATCATAGACTGTCTTGCTGAGGTCATTTACTCCAAGTCTATTCCACTGATCCTCCTTTCTGTCTCTTAGCTAGTACCAAATTGTTTTAATGACCACTACTTTATATTATAGTTTGCATTTTTTTCATGATTTCCCTGGATATTCTGGATTTTTTGTTCTTACAAATGAACTTTGTTATGGTTTTTTTCTAATTCAGTAAAAAAAGATTTTTGATAGTTCAATGGGTATGACACTAAATAAGTAAATGAATTTGGGTAGGATTGTCATTTTTATTACATTAGCTCGTCCCACTCAGGAGCAATCAATGTTTTTCCAATTGTTTAGATCTAGTTTTAATTGTGTGGAGAGTGTTTTGTAGTTGTGTTCATAGAGTTCCTGTGTTTGTCTTGGCAGTTAGATTTCTAAATATTTTATATTGTCTAGGGTGATTTTAAATGGAATTTCTCTTTCTAATTCTTGCTGCTGAAATGGGTTGGAGATATATAGAAATGCTGATGACTTATGCGGGTTTATTTTGTATCCTGCAACTTTGCTAAAGTTGTTGATTATTTCGACTAGCTTTTTGATTGATTCTCTAGGATTCTTTAAGTAAACCATCATATCATCCGCAAAGAGTGATAGTTTGGTCTCCTCATTGCCTATTTTAATACCTTCAATTTCTTTTTCTTCTCTAATTGCTACTGCTAGTGTTTCTAGTAATGTGTTAAATAATAGAGGTGATAATGGGCATCCTTGTTTCACTCCTGATCTTATTGGAAAGGCTTCTAGTTTATCCCCATTGCCGATGATGTTTGCTGATGGTTTTAGATATATACTGTTTATTATTTTTAGGAAAGGCCCTTCTATTGCTATACTTTCTAGTGTTTTTAATAGGAATGGGTGTTGTATTTTTATCAAAGGCTTTTTCTCCATCTATTGAGATAATCATGTGATTTTTGTCAGTTTGCTTGTTAATATGTTCAATTATATGGATGGTTTTCCTAATATTGAACCATCTTTGCATTCCTGGTATGAATCCTACCTGGTCATAGAGAATAACCCTGGGACCTTCCTTTTGCCTTCCCCTTAAACTCAAGTGTTCTCGGATTCTGGCTTTTTTGGGGGGGAGGGGCGTAGCTTTTGAATTGAGTCTTGCAGGAGGGTTCCTTGGCTTTGTCTTGTTGTTAGGCTTGATTTTCATTTCCCTAGGAACGTTCAGTTTGTGATCAGTAAGGAAGGGTTTTTAGAGGTCTGAACTTTTGCTGCTTCTATGCTGCCATCTTGACTCCCAGTGTACTGACATTTTGTGATCCATATTCTCTTCCCTTTTCTCCCCTCCTCTCAGAGACAGCAGTCAATATCATATACATATATCAGGTACATAATTTTTTATAATTATGTTTAATTTATTTTCTTTAAATAATTATTACATTAGTCTATAATTTGGAAAATATTTAAAGGGCAAGGAATTTACTTGGAAGGCTAGGAGTGGAAGACAGTTGAAAGGATTAAGAGGAATAGGGCACCAAGTGGTTAATTGTGGCAATTGAATAAATCACACTCACTCTACTTTGTGACTCAGTCCTGAAGCTAGTTCAGTTTTCTTTTTATTCAATTATGGGCCTAGTCCAAATTCTGTCTTGTGGAAAAACTTTGTTCATATTTGAGAATTGGGAGGAAGGCTTATTGCATTGTTTGAAGCTAGCCCAATGTGACTTGGAAATTGGACCTAGATGTACCTGCTGTCTAGAGACCCTTAATTAGGGACCTAGGTTATGCTGACTAGAAAGGTAGTCAGATCCAATGATTGGATGTGAAGAGTTTTCTCATGATTTTACATCTCAAGAAACCTATATATATCTTATCTAAAAACTGGCATCATATTGATCAATCTGTTATTATTTTTATGTACCTTTGATATTTTACAGATACTTGGGGAGGAGTGGTGTGACAAGGAAATCACTTTTAAAAGACTGATATATATTAATTTAAGGTCGCCAAGGAATTCAGCTATGTAATTCCTTAATGAAAACTCAAGTCAGCCATCAACCTTTTATGGAATTTTAATTACAAACAGGAGGAAGAAAGGAATTAGAGATAGAGAGATAGAGGGAGAGAGAAAGGGGAGAGAAGGGAATAGGGCTTAAATACCCCTTCTGTTTAGGCTGGGCCAAAAGGCCCAAGCCCTTAGATAGCTGGGGCAATGAAAGGAGATCAGTCCCTATTACTCACGTGACCAAAAATGGAGAAACAGTCTCAGAGGCCCCCACCTTTAGCTTCCTTCAGCGCAAGCTTCTCAGAGCACACCGCAACCACTCCCACAAACTCCTCAACCACCTCTCGAGTCTTCAGACCTCCCTATCCTTAAGGAAACCATCCAAGTTCCCTCCCCTCAGTTCTCACATCTACTAATCACTGTCCATCAATTTCCCTGTGCCAATGGAGGCTCTAGCTTAACCCAGGACCGCCCAGAGGTCTCTGGCTTTGCACATGTCTGTTGAAGGTCATATTTTCAAATAATTAAATCTTTGATCCTTTGCTACAGTCCTTTCTAAATCCTGTTAACCTGAGTAGGGTAGAGATTGGAAAAATTAAATTTTGATCTAGGCTGCAGCCCTTACTCAATCCTGTTAGGACTGAATAGGGTGGAGATTGATTCCAAGTATCTCCATTGTATCAATTCTAAAATCAATCATGACTCAAAGAAATTCCTGTTCTATGCTTAAGCATAGGTCAAAGTCCTTTTCATTGTTCAGCAAAAGGTTTCTGTCCTAAAGTAATCTGAAGAAGGGAAGAGAAGGAACCTCCCATGCCAATGGGGTTCACATTCCAATAGTCAAGACCCACTATCAATAGGGAATTTTTCAAGTATGAAATTTCCCAATGGTGAAATTTCCAACATTTATAAGTCTAAGAAATTTTGAGGTTTACAGTGGGACACTTCTTTTTCTGAATTCCAGGAATTATACCATTTCACTTTATGCCTCCCAACTTAGAAAGTCTCATTTTTTTCTTTCAACTAGAAATCAGATGACCTAATATTGTATTGTTTTCTTTTAGTTAATTGATCTTACTTGATTATTTTTAATTTGTAAAAGTCTGTCTCCTCTTCTATTTAGGGCCCAACCCTAAAATGAAAAATGAGTCTGGTTCTAATTTTTTGGGCAATTGGCATGCATTCCTTAATAAATTGATATGCTCAAAAGATCAAACTTTTGTTTCCTCAGTCATTTCATTTTTTGCTAATTATATGGGTGGTGCTGAGATTAGTTTATTTATATGACAACATGAATTCAGTTGTGTCAGAGAAAGGAAACATATTGATAGAAGAAGCTGTCATAAAAGGGGATTTGAGAGATCACCACCAACCATCTTCTACTTCCCAATATTAACTAATGTTAATTTCCCTAGGACTTTCTTCAAAGCTGCTGTGACATCCTTGTTTCAGAGGCTGTCGATGAGAGGATTCAGGACAGGTGTGAGGATGGAATAGAAGACAGATATCATCATATCCTTATCAACAGAGTGGTAGGAAGTGGGGAGCATATAAGTGTAGACAGCAGACCCATAGAAGAGGATCACCACAGACATATGGGAAGAACATGTGACAAATGCCTTCTTGCGTCCAGTGGCTAAAGTCATCCTATAGACAGTGAGGAGGATGAGAGAGTAAGAGCTTGAAATGACTGTTACAGTGATGAGGATCATGAAGACACAGCATCGGTACATGGCAATCTTATAGAGTGAAGTGTCTGAGCAGGAGAGTTTTATCAAGTCAGGGACCTCACAGAAAAAGTGTTAGATCTCTCGGGATTTGCAAAATGGGAAGGTCATGGTGATAAAGGTAAGCATGAAACCATTAATGGAGCCCAAGAGCCAACAGACAGCTTCAAAGAGCATGCAAACCTGGTGGTTCATGAGGATGGGGTACTGGAGGGGATGATAGATGACCATATACCTGTCATAGGACATGGCTGCCAAAAGGAAGAACTCTGCTCCACCAAGCAGCACATAGAGGAACATTTCAATCCCACAGCTTGGGAATGAGCTGGCATGAATCCCAGTCACCTGAATCAACAGCATCTTGGGCACAGTGACAGAGATATACATCATGACCATGAGGGAGAGCTGGCTGATGAAGAAGTACATGGGAGTGTGGAGGTGGAGGTCACTATAGATCAGAAGGATCAAGGTGGCATTCCCAGTCAAAGCTACTATGAAGACAACAAGTATCACTGAATAGAGGAGAGTAGGGCATTTGCTTTGGTTAAAAAGGCCCAATAGAATGAAATCAGTCCCCAATGTTTCATTCTCCAACCACATTGTTTCCTTCATCTTGTTTCACCTGGGGAAGAAACCAATCAACACCAAAAAGATTTCATACTGTTGTTCTTTATAATCAGGAGGTAACATTTGTGACCTTCTATGAGTGAAGTTAAGAAATACACTTTATCAGAAATTAATATGTATTTACAGTAATAAGAGCATGTAATGTGGAGGCTCCTCCCTAAACTCTTGCTGAGGACAACCATAGCAGTAATAATGAACATTTATGTAGTCCTTTATTTATTTATTTCCCTTAAAAACTCTTACCTTCCATCTTGGAGTCAATACTTTGTATTGGCTGGAAAGTGTCTGAGGTCAGATTTGAACCTAGGACCTCCCATCTCTAGGCCTGACTCTCAATCCACTGAGTTACCCAGCTGCCCCCTATGTAGTCCTTTAAAATATGCAATATTCTTTCCATTTATTATATCATTTAATGCTTAAAACAATCCTGTGAAATTATTGCTATTATATTTTAACACCTCACAAAAGGTTAAGTGACCTGAGTAAGGTCACATAGTTAATAAATGTCTGGAGCTGGATTTGAACTCAGGTCTTCCTTTCTCCAAGTCTGGTACTCTATCTATTATGATATCTAATTGCTTCTAATTTATCATCTTAGACCATAAAAAAAAAGAAATACATTTTAATTATTTTTTTTAGCTTTACCTTTATTTCCCTATTAATAACATTTTCAAGACCTGCTTGATTCTACTAACTCCCTTTTTCTCCATTTAGAAGAATATTCAGCTCTGTAGGCTTGAAGTGTTGAGAATATGTAATGAATGAATGAATGAAAGTTTAATTGAATGAAATAATAAAAATGTTAAGTACTTTGTACCAAGTACATACGAGAACTACTTATTTTTCATTAAAAAATACTTCATTCTGCTGTTAGAGCAAGGGATTGAGAGAGGAGAGGTATCAGCATATATTAGTATTCTGTAGGGATTTGGTGATGTTTGTAGCAACTTACCTTCCTAGACCCGCTGTATTTAGTATTTGAGTTAGAGCAAAGATCTAAGTTTGAGGATTTATAGGAAATTGATACCCAGGAAGCTGGGTATCAATATTAGTATACGCTTTATTACTATGCAGTGTGGCAAGCATATCCCCAAAAATGTTTGGAGTGGGCCTACCTACCCCACCACTCCTCTGCCCCTCTACATCCCACACAGGCAATACGAACTGATAGCATTTGTCTTCATAGGACCAAATTATTCACCTGTTGAAGAAGGGAAACTTGTATAGTAGAAAGATCTTGGTGGGATACACACTCTAAGTAGGGAAGTTTAATCTCAAAAATTGGTGGAGTCCTAGAAATTGATGCCAAATGTGGGGTGGAAGGAACATTCCCAATAAGATCTAAGTTTGCTGGGGAAGAATCTCTAGTCTCTTATCAATATAAGATTTGGATGAGAATCTGAATGTATTTGAATTGGTAATTGAAGACTCCAGGAACAGAAACTGTCATTGTTTATATATTATTAGGCCCATTTTAGCCTGACTCCATATTGGAATTCGGTCATTTATAACTACCACATCAAAGAATATATTTTTTTAAAAAATCACAATTGTTGCAAAACCTATTTGAATATTTAGGAGAAAACTCCATAATCTTGGATTAAGAAATTTCATTTTCACTTAATGTGGCTCATTGAATTCCTTTCTTTCCTCTAACTTTGTTTTATCCTTTAGATTAATGTAAGACCATGTATATAGAATATACCTTTCCTAATTGGGATCTTATTATTTAAAACTATAAGGGACCTTAGAAATTGTGTCATTCAATTTCATCATTTTGTAAATTTGCAAATGTATTCATGAAATTTGAGTAACTTTCTCAAGCTTACACAGGTGTTAAATAGCAGAATTAAAACACATGCCCAAGTTTTCTGTCTCCAAATTAAATACTTTCCCCCATTTTACCATATAATTCTCTCTACTTGTTGAAACAATGGACTTGTTTTGAGATCAAGTTCCAAATATAAATTGTTTTTGTTAATTTTTTCATAATTTTTCCAGTTTATGGAGATTTCTTTCCTTTTCCAGATCACTCTTAATACTTTGTATCTTACACATTTATCATAATCAATTTTATATAATATTTTTTTTACTTCCTTACTGGAAGAAAGTAAATTATTCTTATGAATGTTTCATTTTCATCTTTACAGCACAGTAATTTTAAAAATTGGATGGAGTAGAATTGAAGTGGATAAGATTAAATAAAAAGAGTTTAAATCTAGTCTAATTTGTCTTTCATCTTGGGCAGTTTTAGTTAGAATCTCAGTCATTCACACAGAAACACATGAATGGCTCTTTCTGTCGGACCTGAGCAATTCCATGAAAGTTTTAAACTGTATTAAAAAATTATTGTTTGATTTTAAATGTACTCTAAGAATCCTTAATAATATATGGTAAAATTTTTAGTTTTATAGGAAATTCTAATTTATTACACCTGTAACTCATTAGAATCTCATCCTTTTCAAATAGGTGTTTTTGTTCAGGGGAATATCAGACAGATGAAAACATAAAATCCCTGAATAGTCTTTCAGATAGAATAATATTTTTGTTTATAAAAATACATTAAAATGAAAACAGAAAATTATATTTATATATTAATGAATCTATGAAATATATATATATATATATATTTATAAAATATTTATAAGCCAGGAGACTTCTATTCCAGCCCTGATTCTGATAATAATTAGTTATAGGACTGAGAAAATTTCAAACACTTGAATTTTCACATTTATAAAAGAAAGGGTTAGCTTATATGAGGTTTCAGAGCCCTTTTGCTTCTAAGATTTTAAAACTGCAGATTTCTATTGTTAAATTCTTGAAGACTTTGGAGTTAGAATGTGAATGATTCAGTAAGGATAGCTGATGGTAATTACTACTGTCCTTTAGTGTTTTCCTAAAGTTTCTTCCACCTAAAATGGTCTTTGATTTTGCCTACTCAAATTTTAGCCTGCATACTTTTACTAACAAAAATTTCATGGATGAAATTATTTCATATTCAGAATCAGAAGACTTACCTCAAATTTCTTCAAGAGAAAAAGTGAGCCAGAGGTTGATTTTAAGAAATGAAATTAGAGCTTATCATTTACTAACAATGAGGTCAAATGAGTAATGTTGTCCACTCATGTTTGTATTAAATGCTGGAGAAAGTTTCAAGGAAATTTAAGACTTTGGAAAACTGAGAATTTACTTGGAAAATATGTTGTTAGGTTACTTTCAATGAGAAAATTGGGATTATAAGAGATCAAAATGGTTTTTGAATGAAACCAAGAATTAGAAAAATCAATGAAAAACTTAGAGATTATTATCTTTAGTTCTAGGGCTGCT
The DNA here is from genome assembly GCF_027887165.1 of Monodelphis domestica. NCBI lineage: Eukaryota > Metazoa > Chordata > Mammalia > Didelphimorphia > Didelphidae > Monodelphis > Monodelphis domestica. Next base: position 254,045,489 of record NC_077228.1, read on the forward strand.
GATGAGAAATAGATTGTGATGTTGAAGTTTTTAGACAGACAATCCTTTCATTTCCATCTAGGTATGTGATTGAAAATTCTTGCCCAGGTGATGCAGATGGAAGTTGGCACTATGTAAAGAAGATGGGGAAAAAGATGAGTTTAAATGCATAGGTTGAGATAGGAGTATTGCATCACCCATCTCTTCATATTAACAAGGGGGAATATTCTGGGTCTCCAAGAGAGTAAAAAACAAACATTATTCTGGGAATGAGAAATTTTGGGTTTGGGTTCTGTTATGTATGACCTCTGGAAAGTCACTTGTGTTTTCTGAACTTGTTTCCTTATCTGTGAAATGAAGAATCAGACAAGTTTCAGTCAGTTAATAAATGTTTATGAATAGCCCATATATAAGTGCCAGGCACAATACTAATTGCTGGAGATATAAAAGAAAGACAAAAACTAGTTCATACTCTTGAACACATTCTACTTGGGGAGATAATATGCAAACAACCATGTAAAAACAAGGATAAATTTGAAAAAAAAAAACTCAAATGAGGGAGGGCACTAGAATTAAGTAATATTAGGAAAAATTTATTATGGAAGGTGAGATTTTAGCTGAAACTTTCTGGGAAAACAAGACACAGAGATGAGGAGGGAAAGTAATCCAGGCAGGGAGATCAGTCTCTGAAAATGACTGGAATCAAGAGATGGAGTATGTTCTAGAAAGGATGTCACTGCAAGTTATGTGGGAATGAGAGCAACATATAAGATTATATATATATATATATATACTGGAAAGATGGTGGTAGTTGGGAGGTTAATAAAAGATGTGGAAACCAAATAGTGGGTTTTATATATGATATCTTTAATATCCTTTCCAGTTCTAAAATTCTGTGATCTGATACTTTTATTAAATTTCTGTTGAGGTTTTAGAGAATAATATATCTGAAAATGAATGTTACTAAATTATTTTAAAATTTTATAGTCATCTTGTTTTGAAAAAATAAAAACTTCATAACAAAAGACTAAACAAACACTTTATCAATTATGTTTCTTGGGGTCAACAGAACTAAAAAGCTGCCATCTATCCTTTGAATGCAGATATCCAATGGGAGATCCTGCTATTTTTCAACATAGCTAGTTTCACTTTTGTAACTAATTAGTAGGGTGTTTTTCCTTCTATGAAGTTTAAAACTGCATCTTGAAAACTTCTACCCATTGCCCCTTCTTCTTTGGGTAACTTTTTCTTCTCCCCAACTTTTCAGCTCTCTTTTGTGTGTTGTCTTTCCTTTTGTTGGTATTTGTGTCTCTAGCTTTTTCCTGGCACATAGTATGCACTTAATAAATGTTTTTCCCTGGCCTGGCCTTGCCTTCTTGGATTAAGCAGATTAAATCCAATTCTGTGAGACAATTCTCTTCAAACTCTAGGATACAGCTATCTTGTATCAGTGTGGTATCCAAAATCGAACGCAGTATTTCCAGTACACTCTGACTGGGGTGTATGGGACATTCTGAGAGGAATAATAAGTCTGGTGAGAGAGATTCTTTAGTAATTTTGTAAGCTTTCTTTTTGTAAGGTTTTTTCCTTTGTAAGGTTTCTTACCCATTTTTGGTGTCCATCTGTCCTCCAACTCTCACCTGCAGCTCCAAAAAGCTACACCTGCTGATAAAATTGCCTCAGCATATGGGATAAATCTCATCCAGAGCAGTGGACTGGCTTTGAAACTTTAAGTTATTGAGGGGCATGTCTACCCTAAGCATGTGAAGACTTCTTGTGAAATGGGAAGATGAGGACAATTTGCTCCACTGACCATGAAGTCAGCTCAAGCAAGCCTTGTGGAGTGCTTAGAGCTTGGTAAGATATTAAAGAAACCAAGGTCATCCTCTGCATTCTGGCTATTGCTGCTCATCCTGACTTTTGTCTTGCCATTATACATTGACTGATGTGAAAGAGAGAGTGAGCCTGATGATTCTGCCCAGCTCTGTCTTATGAAAATCCAATTCCAATTCATAGGCATCACTTATTGTGATGTCATTGGTCTTCTTCAAAAATGAAAGATGAACAATACTCTGACCAAGACCTCTATCACTTCCTTATTGCTGAATGCTATTGTTATCTGAATGCAAATTAAGACCACTAGTTTTATTGGCTGAGATATACATTATTGACTTATGTTGAACTTGCATCCCACTAATCTCCCAGATTTTTTTCAAACAAACATTTTTCCAAATCCATCTTGAAGCTAATTTTTTGGACCCAAGCAAAAAACTTGATTTTTATCTGTATTAAACCATATCCTGCTAAATTTTGGTCAGTGTTGGAAAGTATTCTCTATTTTCAGTATGCACATATAAAATTTTCAGGATATGTTGATATTATATTCATGTTATATATTATATAATACTACATATAATGTAATAAATATATATATAATACATACATATATAAAATATAAATATATACAAACACAGATACAGACACATATATGTATATGTTGAACCACATGTCTCTCTCTGCTTCATTCAGGGAGCAGTGATACCTATCTCCATCATAGTAGGCTAGAAAAGACATTCCTAAATCCTGACTAATCCACTGAATTAATTTTCCTTCCCAGATTTTTTTCATCTGTGATAATTATATTTCCTATTCATTTATTTAAATTCTTGGTAAAAATGTTCAATAGCCCATAGCCTAAGCACAGATCCCTAGGAAACTCCATTAAAAACTCTAGCCAAAGAATTTGATTAGTCCCTGACCTGATCAAGTTCAGACTGAGATCAAAAGCTTGCACCTAGTAAGCTGAAAGTAGCATCAAGGAAGGACTGAAGTTTAAAGGGTACCCCAACTTTCCAGAAAACTGAGCCTACTTATAATTAGGAAAAATGAGCAAACAAGCCCAAGATAACAGGTGTGTTATTCAACTCTGGATGGAGGAGTCAAGACAGAATATACATATAGGTTGTGCATATATTATCACATAATACATATTTCCCTGTTCTTCATGTTATGAAGCAAGACACTACTACTAACCCTAGAGAAAAAATTCATGGACAAAATAAAGAATGATATGTTTTAAATCTACATTCAGACTTTGCTTATTCTCACTATGGAAGTGATTATCATTTTTCATTTTGAGTCTCTTGAAGCTGTCCTGTATCCTTCCTTTGCTGTTGATAGTTAAATCGTTCACAGCAAATCATCATATACTATTGTTGTTTCTGTGTACAACTTTCTCCTGGTTTTGCTTACTTCATTTTGAATCACTACATATAGGTCTTTCTAGGGATTTTTTTTTTTGAGATCATCTTGTTTGTCATTTCTTATGGCACAATAATATTCCATGTACTACAAGCATATACTATAACTTATGCAACTCTTCCACAATTGATGGATATGTCTTTGGTATCTATGTCTTTGCCACCACAAAAATAACTTCTGTAAACACTTTTAAACAGGTAGGTTATTTTTGCCTATATTTAATCTCTTTGGGAGATAGGCCTAGAAGAGATAATGCTGGGTCAAAGGGTATATTTGGTTATGGCTCCAAATTGCTCTCCAGAATGGTTGTATCAGTTCACAGCCCTACTAATAAGCCTTGATTTCCTCTTCATTAGAGGTGAGGTCTCCCTTTTCATCTTGGATACTGTCAATTTGGTTTTTTTCTTTCCTTTTTTTAATTAGACTGACTAGTACTTTGTCAATTTTATTTGTTTTTTCAAAGTACCAGCTTCTAGTCTTATTTATTAAATCAATAGTTCTTTGACTTTCAATTTTATTAATTTCTCCTTTGATTTTTAGGATCTCTAATTTAGTCTTCATCTGAGGATTTTAATTTGTTCACTTTCTAGTTTTTTAATTTGCATGCCCAATTCATTGCCCTCTGCCCTTCTTAATTTGTTTATATATGAACTCAAGGATATGAATTTCCCCCTGAGTACTGCTTTGGCTGCATCCCATAGGTTTTGAAAGGATGTCTCACCATTGTCATTTTCTTCAATGAAGTTATTAATTGTTTCTATGATTTGTTCTTTAACCAGCTGGTTTTGGAGAATCATATTGTTTAATTTCCAATTAATTTTTGATTTATCTATCCATGTACCCTTACTAATAATTATTTTTATTGCACTGTGGTCTGAGAAGGTTGCATTTATTATTTCTGCCCTTTTGCACTTGTTTGCAATGATTTTGTGCCCTAGTACATGGTCAATTTTTGTGAATGTACCATGTGCTGCTGAAAAGAAGGTGTATTCCTTTTTGTCCCTATTTATTTTTCTCCATATATCTACTAACTCTAATTTTTCTAAGATTTCATTTGCTTCTCTCACCTCTTTCTTATTTACTTTTTGGATTTGATTTATCTAGTTCAGATAAGGGAAGGTTCAGATCTCCCACTAATATAGTTTTTCTATCTATTTCATCCTTGAGCTCCTCTAATTTCTTCTTTAAAAATTTGGATGCTCGGCCATTTGGTGCATACATATTGAGTATAGATATTTCCTCATTGTCTATACTGCCTTTTATCAGGATGTAATTACCTTCCCTATCACTTTTAAATAGATTTATTTTTACTTTGGCATTGTCCCATATCATGATTGCTACTCCTGCTTTCTTTTTATCATTTGATGCCCAATAGGTTTGGCTCCATCATCTTACTTTCACCCTATGCGTATCTACCTTCCTCATGTGTGTTTCTTGCAGACAGCATATGGTAGGGTTTTGGATCCTAATCCACTCTGCTATTTGCTTGCGTTTTATGGGTGAGTTCATTCCATTCACATTCAGAGTTGTGATTACTAGCTGTGTATTTCTCAGCATTTTGATTTCTACTCCTGGTCCTGCCTTTTCGTCTTTCACTATTTCCTTCTATTCCAATGTTTGTTTATAGTCAGCCCCCCCCCTCCCTCCCTTATTTTACTTCCCTTTCTACCCCCCTCCCTTCTTATTCCCTCCATTATTTTCCCCTGTAGTCTTTTTAAAATCCCCCCCCACCCTCTCCCTCCCTTGTACTGCTTCCCTCCCCACTAGTCTGTTTTTTACCCTTCTACTCCCCTATAGGGCGCAGATCTATTCTCTTCCCCAATGGATTGGGTTGTTCTTCCCTCTTTGGTTCAGTTTCAAAGTACGTAGGAGTTGAGTATTTCCTATCTCCAACCTCTTTACCCTTCCAGTGTATCGATGTTCTCCCCCCCTCCCTCCATGAGATTCTTTGTGACATATAAATTTACCCCCATTTGTTTCTTTTCCCATTTCTTTTAGTCATAACCTCTTTTCTTTTTTAGCTCTAGTCATGTATATATATATATATGTATATATATACATATATACACATGTATATTAGTTTATGTATGCATATATCTATATACCTATTTATGTCTTGTCCTTTCATCCTATACAGTTTGTCACTGTTCCCTCTGAGTGTAATTCTTCTACCTGCTCAGGTGATAGCAACAGTTTTTAAGAGTTACCAATGACCTCTTTTCTTATAGGGATACATGTCATTTTAACTTATTGAGTCTCTTATAAAATTTTTGTTGTTGTTTTGTTTGTTTTTCCCCCCTCTTTTTTAATTACCTTTTGATGATTCTCTTGAGTTCTGTGGTTGGACATCAAATTTTCTGTTCAGGTCTGGTCTTTTATTTATGAATGCTTGAAACTCTTCTGTTGTGTTGAATGACCATCCTTTCCCCTGTAAGAATATAGTCAGTTTTGATGGGTATTTTATCCTTGGTTGTAGACCTAGTTCCCTTGCTTTCTGGAATATCATATTCCATGCCTTTTGGTCCTTCAGTGTGGATGCAGCCAGATCCTGTGTTAACCTCACCGTGTTTCCATGGTATCTGAATGGCTTCTTCTTGGCAGCTTGTAATATCTGTTCTTTCATCTGATTGTTTTTGAATTTGGCTATAACATTTCTTGGTGTTGTCAGTTGGGGATTAAGTACAGGAGGTGATCTGTGGATTCTTTCAACCTCTACTTTTCCCTCTTGTTCTAGGGTCTCGGGACAGTTTTCCTGGATAATTTCCTCTAGTATTATGTCCAGGCTTTTTCTTTTGTCGTGGTCTTCTTGTAGTTCAATTATTCTTAAATTGTCTATTCTTGAATGATTTTCTAAATCGTCTGTTTTGTGAATGAGATGCTTCACATTTTCCTCAATTTTTTCATTCTTTTTGTTTTGTTTTATAGTGTCCTGCTGCCTTGTGAGGTCACTTGATTCTAGTTGTTGTATTCTGGTTCTTAAAGATTGGATTTCATCTCTGGCTTTTTGGTCATCTTTTTCCTTCTGGTCTGATTTTCTTTGAAGATCGTCTTTCATCTCCTTTGCTTCATCTTTCATCTCCTTTGCCTCATTTTCCAGCTGGTTGATTTTGTCTTTCAAGACACTATTTTCTTGTTTTAGTTCAAGTGCCTCTATTTCCAGATGACTTATCTTAATTTTTAAGTTCTTTTCCCAATTGTCTTCAGCCTCTCTTAGTTGTGTTTTGAGTTCTTCCACAGCCTGTATCCAATTTGCTGGGATTTCTGGTTTATCGTTTGCTGATCTCTCCCCCTCTGTTCCATTTGCTGAGTAGTAGCTGTCTATTGTAGTTTCTTTCTTCTTTTTCTGTTGTTTGCTCAAATTCACCCCTTCTTTACTCCCTGTATTTGTCTGTGCTCTTGTTCCTCTCATTTTCTTTGTTTTTTTTGGGGACTTCTATCAGTCTCCCCTCTTGGAGCTTTAACAGAAGATCTCTTGGTGTAGTCTCTGGGGGAGGGTTGTTGGGGGTTTGAGCTTCCCTGTCCTCTGGAGGCTTTTGATTGGCTTAAAGTCCAGCAGTCAATGAGGATGGGTGGGGAGCCTGGGCTTCCTTGCATTCTGGAGACTTTTGATGGGATTAGATTCAGCTGGTTCTTTGAGAGGACTCTGCTCTCTATGGGGGGAGGGGTCGTGGCCTCCCTGGGCTCTGAGGGTTCTTGATGGGATTAGGTTCAGCTGGTTCTTTCAGAAGACTCTGCTTTCTAAGGGGGGTGGGGAGGGATTGTGGCCTCCCTGGGCTCTGAGGGCTCCTGATGGGATTAGATTCAGCTTGTTTGTACTGAATGAGCCCTAAAGTAAAAAAACCTCTTCCTCCACAATCTGTGTTGAATGCCTGGAGACTGGCCCAGGTTGCTTTCAAGGTAAGCTCTTCACTGGCCCTGTTTCTGTTCTTTCAGAAGCTCTGAGGGCTCCTGATGGTATTAGGATCAGCTGGTGTGGGGCGAATGATCCCTGAGCCAAAAATAAAAAAAAAAAGAAAGAAAGAAAAACCAACCTCCTCCTCCACAATCTGTGTTGAATGCCCGGAGACTGGCCCATGTTACTTTCAAGGTAAGCTCTTCAGAGGAACCCCTTTGTTGGCCCTAAGATTTCTCTCCTTTCAGTAGCTCTAAGGGCTTCTGATGGGATTGGGTTCAGCTGGTGCCCTAAAGCTGGGACCTCCCTTGAGACTCAGTTGGAAGGACCCAGCCAGGGGTCTACAGGCTTCCCCCTTTCTCTCTGTGTTTCCCTGTCGTCTGTATTGGGTGTCCTGGAGACTGGCTCAGGTTGCTTTCAAGGTGAGTCCTTCAAAATAGCCATCCCTGGGGCCCTTTTGCTGTCCCTGAAGTTCCCGCTGCTGCCGTGGGCTCAGCACTCTGGGTTGGGGGGGATGGGTCCTAGGACCTTCCTTCTGCCTGCCCCTTAGATCCGAGTGATCTAGGGTTTTGGCTTTTGGGGGGCCGTATCTTTTGATCCAGGTCCAGGAGGAGGGTTCCCCGGGTTTGTCCTGTTGTTCAGCTTGAATTTTGGTGTCCTAGGAGCTCTCAGTTTGTGATCGGTAAGGAAGGGTTTCTGAGGTCTGAACTTTCCAGGCTTCTAAGCCACCATCTTGACCGGAAGTCCCCCCCAGGATTAATTTAAGGGGTGTCTCATTGCTCAGCGCAGTGCCTGGCTCAGCAAAGTGGCAGTAGGAGCCAGTGGTTTCAAGTGCCACCAGGGAAGTCAGGGGTTGGGCTGGGCTGGGTTCCTGTGCTGGGCTGGGACTTTACTGACCCACCCTGGGCTAAAGTAAAAGAACAGGGGTAGGGAATCACATGGGAAGGAGTTTTCTCACCATCCCATCAGGGCATGCACTTTAGATGATCCTGTTTCTCTTTCTCAGCAAGTTTTGTGTACACAGGCAGGCGAGCTTCTATTCTTAAACTTAACTAAGCATGCACTCAAAACTTCTCAGAATAAAATTAAAGGTCCTAAAGTCCCATCTGGTTGCCAACTGTAAGAATTGAAATAATATTTCTACCCAGATATATATTTTATAAAGTTTATTAGAAAGGGTAGACAATCATTCCTATAAGTAAGCTGATCATGTGGTCCCTAGCCTGCATGTCTCTTCCTCCTTCCCTCTCACCTATGTGCTCTGATCCTGACCTCTTCCTTCTTCCTTCTCTTCTCGGTTCTCTCCCCCCACCCAAGCCCCAAAGCCTTAACTTTTATTGATGTATAGCATGTAGAGGGATGCAAACCTTGTGCAACTGTGTTATGTCAGGAATGTTTGACTGACAGGTCAAGTTACTTAGGAGGTGGAGGGAATGAACTTCCTTGACAGAAAACCTTTTGGGCATAATTCCAAATTGCCTTCCAGAATGGTGGGATCAATTTACAACTCCACCAGCAATTCATTAACATCCCAATTTTTCCACATCTCCTCCAACATTTATTATTTTCCTTTACTGTCATATTGGCCAATCTGCTAGGTGTGTACCTCAAAGCTGTTTTGATTTACATTTATCTAATCTGGAGGGATTTAGAACACTTCTTTGTGTGATTATTGACAGTTTTGATTTCTTTATCTGAAAACTGCCTATTCATGTCCCTCCCTTTGTATCACTTTAAAAATACATATCTTTAGAACTGAATATTTTCCTCTAAATTTCTACATTTGTATTAAAAATGAAACTCATGGGCTGAAAAATTTGTTACTATATCTTATAGTGGTCACTAGTTACTTTAGAAAAAAGAATAGTTTAAATTTTTAGGAAGAACTGCTTTCCATATAACCATGTTATTTCTCCACAATTTACTTGGATAGATTGTTGGGTATTCTGAAGACCTATATTATATTTACCTTAAAAATAGAGCATGAATGCTTGATAAAGAGAATTCTTATATGAAGAATTTCCTTCAGTTAATTCTGGATGGCATTTTCTCTGCAACTATAAGTTTTAGAAATTGACAGAGGAGCTATGTTTATACTCCTATATCTATGCATATAGTCTATCTTGTAGGGATCTGGCTCTTTTGTCTCTTGTCTGGAATGTATTCCTACCTTACCTCTGTTTGTACCTATATGTGTGTCTGTTTATATGTGCCTATATGTCTAAAAATGTCTGTATCTGTATCTACCTATTTCTATGTCACATATAGTTTGGTTCTGTTCTGGTTGCAGAAGATATAACAATTTCTTACATAGGGGAGAAAAATATCTATTCCTTGTCTTCATTTTGGGGGAGAATCAATTACATTGATTTGCTCCACAAGTTATAGAGTCAAGAATTCCTATGTAGTACCCCCCTTCTTAATCATTTTATTTAACTTATTTTGACTGTCAAGATTATATTCAGGGTGATTACTGATTAAGGTTTCTATCATTATTATGATAGTTATTTAGCTTTAATTTTGACCTTTAAAATGGAACTTAGTCTTCCATATTCTTCACAGAGTACCAATTGCAGGTTTGGATTTTCCTTGAAATATTGATGAGAACACTTTATTGAAAAAAAATGCAACGTGGGGGCTATCCTTTACATGTGTCATAGGGGTGTTATCATGTGGCTTAAAGGAGGCAGAATAGACATCTTTAACCTGTGCTTCCCTAACCATTCTCTAAGGGAGACTTTAATTCCTTCCAACGAAAGGAAGTAGGAGGTTGGATATAGGAACTTGGTTACTCTACTCTCCTCAGAGGAGGTGCAAATAGTAATAATAACAACAACTAATATCTGCTCCCTTAAAAATTATTAGTCAATGGGATGTAACTTTCAAATTTAAGCTAAATTTCTGATTACTTTCCTTCAATGGGAAAAGGAGGGCCCCAAGCTTTATGTCCAGGGCTTGATTCCCTTACTACCACATACCAGTTCTACAAATTAAGAGATACATAGCAGTGAGCAAAGAAACATAATTTATCCAAATTGATAGCATTTTGATAGCAAAACAGTAATCAGAGGAAGCATGCAAGAAAAATATAGTAAACAATACAGAATGAAGAAGCTCTCCCATTTGGAGTGAGGTAACTCAGCTCAAATGAGAAAGTCCCAGATTTTACCAAAAGGGAAACTCCCCAAAGTCTCTAATGTGGCAAGCCAAATGATTTCCAAACCAAGATTATGAAGGCACAAAACATAAGCCATTCAGTGATTGCCAAACAGTCAATTCAGTAAACCAGGAACAAGAGTTAGAAGTATTAACACTGTCTTTAAATTTCTAGAGATTATTCACTTGCTAGGAAATGAAATAAATGGACACTTTTTCTACCTCTCTTATTCATAGTAACTGAGAACATATATTGATTATCAAATATCACAATTATGGCCCAAACTTTTATTAATCACAAAATAGCCCTAATTAAACAATGGAAAAAAGAAAACCTAACAAGCCAAAAGGACTGTCTGATGTGGAAATTAATGCACTTAATCAAATTATATAACCAATGTAGAATATATTCCTATCTATAACAAGTCAGAAAAATGACAAAAATCCCTGAAAATCCTAGCTACCTTTTATTAACTGTTATACATGTGAATAGAATTACAATGCATCTTGGTGATAGTCCTTAATTTTGCCTGATATAATGACACTAGAGGCTCATTTTGCTGTTAATACCTATACATTGGATTATTGAAAGGGCTTTGAATTTTCCTTATGATATATACTTTACCATTTCCAGAACTGTTTCTGATATTTCTGAGTGACTTAAAGGCAACCAGTATTGTTTAATGTTTACCACACTCCATTGTGAAAAAGAGAATGTTTATTTGTCAAAAGCCTAAGGAATTGCTTTTTCCATGCTTACCTATAAGCATATTTTCTCACAGTAGTTTGCAAAGCTGCCTTCTATAAGAAGTCTATTTCTATAATATTTTCATTGATTGATGAAATATAGGTAGTATGTTTTTGAGGTGGTGAATGCTCAGATTGTAATACAGCTTTATTTCTTTTTGCTGGGATTAGAGTATCCTCATAACTATCAATGTAAACCAGGGGGCCAGGGAATCTACATAGATTTTCATGCTTATTGTGCAATGACTTAATTTTTTTCTATATATGACCTCTCCCTCAATCTACCTTATTCTTGGGGAGACTCAGTCCCATTCCTAATCCTTTATAAGGTTCAGGTAGCTTCCAGGCAACTAGGGAGGAGTACAATGTTTTTTCTGTCCTCTTTGTTGTGTCTGGGGTCTTGTACTCTTCAGGAGGGGAGAATGGATTCTTTCTCATATACTGATGATGGAGCTTTAGCACCCTCTGCCTCTTTAGTAGCACTGCATTAGGTTGTTTATCTATTTCTTCTCATAGAATCTCAGCCCACATCTAATCAATCTACATTTATAGAAGTGACTCTCTAGTACCCTCTTTGGCCCATTGGCTTGCCTTATGTGGGACTTAATCTTGGAAGGTTTAGATCAGGGGTCCCCAAACACTGACCCTCAGACCATTGGAGGGCCATACTATAAAAACCTAACCCTAACACTAACCCTAACTGGGCAGCAGTTATACACAGTGTGTCCCCTCCCCCAGATCGCTGCTCATCATGCTGATGTCTTCCATTGTGCAGCCACATAATCTTTTGTTCTAAGGTGCCACACAAAGGATTATGTCACCAGAAGTAGTACTGTACACGAGCAATTCTGCGCTTTGCGGCGCTGCCACATGCAATGTTCCTCTCACTGACCACCAATGAAAGAGGTACCCCTTCTGGAAGTGAGGTGGAGGCCAGATACATGGCCTCAGGGGGTTACATGTGGCCCATGGGCTGTAGTTTGGGGACCCCTGGTTTAGATCTTGAATCTCTGCCAACCCAGCCAATGTTATCCCAAAAGTTATAGGCAGATGCTCTGACCACAGGACCTGAAACACCTCACAAAGGGAGTCCATTCCAATGGCAGGAGCTAACTTTAAAAATAAAAGGTACTGCATTAAGTCCATGGAACTTTGGGGGCATATATGCCATATTCATGGTCATTCCCACATTCCTTTAAATCAGCGGTTCTCAACCTCTGGGTCTCAACCCCAGCGGGAGATGAATGACCAAAACACAGGGAAAATACATTTCTGATGGCTTTAGCCACTGAGAAATTGTGCTACTTTACAACAAGATCTTGGAAAGAACAGGGACCCTGCTGCCTGCACATTGTCCTAATATTAGTTACCTATCAGCAGCCCTCCCCCTATGAGGGGTGATGGATTTACCCTGTTGCCTGGAGACTGGACTCAAACAGAGACCCAGAGAGAGCACCCAGGCGCTGGCTCCAGAGGGGTTAAGAATGAGTCCTGGAGCGGATAATGGAGCCGAGTAACCCGAGCAAAGTGAAGCCTCAGCTCGAGCTGGAGGGAGACGACAGGAAGAAGAAGGCAGCGTCTGCGGACCCTCTCCCCAGGCAGGACTTACCTCCTGTCCCAGCGCTCAGGCTGCCTCCTGCTGGATTAATATTTCTCAACATATAATTAAATATTGTTTTTGTGATTAATCACTATGTTTAAATTATGTTTGATTTGTAGCAATGAGAATACAAAAATCATAACTGTAGAAAAAATTACAGTTTTGAAGTAGCCACCAAAATAATCTTTTGGTTTGGGTTCACTGCAACATGAGGAACTGTATTTCAGGGTCACGACATTAGAAAGGTTGAGAACCACTGCTTTAAAGAGACTATTCTACTAGCATATCAGTAAAATGACATTACAGGCATGAATACTATAATCTAATAGGGAATGATTCCTCTGAATTCCTCTTGTGTCATGCAATCTCTTTCATAAGACTGAGAATGTAGTGAAACCATTCCTTTTCCCAGTCTTAGAGCCAGATAATTTAATTCTACCTGACCCATTATTCCATAATTCAACTGTTTATCCAGGAATTGAGTCTCTTCATTTCTTTAAACCCTTTACCTTCTGCCTTGGAATCATACATAGTACCTTACTAAAATTATTGACTATAAGGCTTATTGAATATAACATGTGCTGGACATAGTGGCTCTTGATCATTCCCTATGTGCTTTTTCTTTATCTAACATTCTAACAAGACTGATTTAACTTGATATGATTGTAGAGGATCTACATTCTCTTTCTCCTTCTCAAACTCAAATGCTACCTCTACTCCTTATCAAAATCTATCTTCCATAGAACACTTGTCCCCAGATCCCAATTCTTAGATGTAGATTTTTTTTAAAATCCTTACCTTCTATCTTAGAATCAATACTATGTATTGGTTCCAAGGCAGAAGAACAGTAATGGCTAGGCAGTTAGAGTTAAGTGACTTGCCCAAGGTCACATAGCTAGGAAGTATTCAAGGTCAGATTTTAACCCAGACCAGGACCCCCTATATCCAGATGGGTCCACTGAGCCACTTAGATGACCTAAGAGTGCTAATCTTAATTTTTGGTATTTGGTGCCCTCTAGCCTTTGCAGAAAATGACATACTAAGGTAGGTAATTTTTTTTCCTTCTTTCATTCTTTTTAACCATTATCCATCAATAACTGGGAAGTGGTAATCTACATATGTCTTTCTAGGCCTTTTATACCCCCCCCCCTCCCAAATTCAGGCACCAGAGCTTCAGTAACTGTTGTTCTGTCACATAACATAAAACAGTACACAAGCTGTTTTAAAATTTCTTGCCCTAGGGGGCAACTGGGGAGCTCAGTGGATTGAGAGCCAGGTCTAGAGATGGGAGGTCCTAGGTTCAAATCTTACCTCAGACAGTTGTGTGACCCTGGGCAAGTCACTTAACCCCCATTGCCTAGCCCTTACCACTCTTTTGCCTTGGAACCAATACACAGTAATGAATCCAAGATAGAAAGTAAGGATTTAAAAATATTTTTTGCCCTAGCGTCCTTTTTGCCACCTAAATGTGATTTTATATCAACTAGAAGGGTCCTTGACCTTTGAAGAGTTTTTTGAGTGTCTCCCACTTTTTAAGCAGGTCCGCATGAATCTACTACTCATGTTATCAGCACCTATATTCCTATGGAAAACTACCCAGGGATCTCTCTGGTATTATCTCCCTTCCCCAGCCTATTTCCTGGGAATCCTACTGACTCTATCAATTGTTGTGGACCAAAAGTCCAAGAGCCCACTTGTGATGCAGGAATTATGAGAAAAAAGCCTCACAAAACCAGAGTGATTGTTTAAAGCTTAAAACAAATTTAAGATTAATTTAAAAGCAATCCCAACAGTAGCACCTAGTGACTCACAGCAAGCAATGAGTCTGTCTAGATATTTATAGGTTTTATTGAAATGGTTCAAGCAGAGAGTTGATTGAGCCAAAGTAAGCAGAGTAAGTAGGATCTGTAAATGTTCAAACAAAATAGAACTGGCTGCTAGCCACACATTATTTTTGCTTTAGATTATGTTTGTAGATAGAGCATTGTAAGTTAAGTAAATCATTGATGAAGCAAAAAACATGCATATTCTCACTGATTAATTTACACCCTACTACCATCATGAATTATTGTAGAAATGCAAAGCTCATAATCTAATGGGGGAGACAAAAAGAAAACAATTATTTATAAACAAACTATATACAGGATAAAGTAGAAGTAATTAAAAGAGGAAGACCCTAAAAATAAGAGGAATTGGGAAAGGCTTCCTGTAGAAGATGAGATTATAATTAGACTTACAGGAATCCAGGGAAACCAACAGACAGAGATAAGGTTGGGGGAGCATTTTAGGTATGAGGAACACTCAAAGAAAATTCCAGAACTGAGGCATATCATGTCTTTTTCATGGCATAGCAAGGAGGTCATGGCACTAGATAAAAGAGTATATGGAGGGCAGGTCTATAAGGTATAAGAATACTGGAAAGGTTTAGGAGCTAATGAAGGGGTTTGAATGCCAGAGGATTTTAAATTTAATTCTGGAGGTGCTAGAGAACCACTGGAGTTTATTGAATATGGGGGTGATGTTGTCAGACTGTCCCTTAAGGATAATCACTTTGGCAGCTAAATGGGACATGGACTAGCATGGTGAGTTACCTATGGCAGAGAGACCAACAAGCAGGTTATTGGAATAGTCTAGCCATGAGATGATGAGGGTTTGTACCAGGGTGGTGCTAAAAGAGAAAAGGATACATATTTAAGAGATGTTACAAAGGTGAAATCTATGGCCTTGGTAACAGGTTGAATATTGGATAGGGAGTAAGAGATGGCATGGAGTCAAAGATGACACCTAGTTGCAAGCCTGCTAGACTAGAAGGATTATTGCCCTCAACAGTAGTGGAGATTTGGAAATGGGGAGAGTTTTTGTTTGCAAACATAATGAGTTTAGTTCTGGATATGAATTTAAGATTTACTGTATGTCTGATTTGAGACATCTGAAAGATAGATAGAGATACAAGACTGGAGATCAGAAGAGAGTTTAGGATTAGATGAGTAGATTTGAGATTCATCAAATAGAGAAGATAATTGAATCCATGGGAGGGAATGAGATCACCAAGTGAGTAATGTAGAAGGAGAAGAGAAGAGGACACTGGGCAGAAGTCAGAGGGACACTGTTAGAGGGTATAACCTGGATAATGATCCAGAAAAGGAGAAGCAGAAAGAGCAAGCAGATAATTAGGATGAGAACTAGGAGAGAGCAGTGTCCCAAAATCTAGAAAGAAGAAATTATCAACAGTTTTGGCAGAGTGATGAAATTAGAAGTGGTATTATAGGGAATTGAGAAGACAATTAAGGATAATTAAAGGGAGTTAGTGGAGAACACTTATCAGAGAATCCCCTTCTAAGGGAATTTAACCTTGAAGGGCAGAAGAGATAGAAAATGATAGGTAGTGAAGATGGTAGAATGAAGTGAGGATTTTTTAAGCATGAGTGAGACATGGGCTTGTTAGTAGGCAGTAGAGAAGGAACCAGTGGATAGGGAGAGATTGAAGTTAAGTGAGAATGAGAGATGAAAAAAATATTTCAGTGATAAAATTCTTGCCTTGATGTCATTAAATATAAATGCATCATTCTCCAAATCATTAAACATTTTATTGAGAAAATGCTTAGCATTGTGTGGAGATAATAGAAATAATAGCTGAGTCAGGTGTTCTCAATCTCATATATTGCTTCCTAGGTCAATCCCTTACTTGAATTTCCTGGGAAGAAGCACATTTTCTCAATGCTTTTTTAAGAGCTGCTGACACATCTTTATTCCTAAGGCTGTATATCAGGGGGTTTAGCATAGGAGTAAGAATTGTGTAAAAAGCTGAAACTATTTTGTCTTTTTCTGGTGTGTGAAAGGAGCGAGGCAAGACATTAGAATAGAAAGCTGCCCCATAGAAAATACTTACCACCATTATGTGGGAAGAACAGGTGGTCAAAGCTTTGTGTCTGCCTTCAGCAGACTTCATCTGAGTGACAGTAATCAAGATCCGGATATAAGAAAAAGAGATAAGGGATATGGGAACAACAAGCATCAGAACACAACAAGCATACATAAGGGTCTCATATAGGGATGTATCTGCACATGACAGCTTTAGCACAGCAGGAATCTCACAGAAAAAATGATTGATCTTTCTTGAACCACAATAAGGAAAACTCATAGTCACAGGGGTCAACATAAAGCCATCAAGGGAACCACCAATCCAAGACCCTATTACCATAAGCAAGCAGACCCGATGATTCATTAGAAGAGGATAATGAAGGGGGTTACAAACAGCTACATAACGATCATAAGCCATGAGACCCAAGAAGAAGGATTCACTCCCAAACAAAGTCAGATAAAGGAAGATTTGAACTGCACAGCCCAAAAAGGAAATGTTCTTCTCCTCAGATAAAATGTCTGCCAACATCTTAGGTACAGTGATGCAGATGTAGACAGTGTCCATGACAGAAAGCTGACTGAGTAAAAAGTACATGGGGGTATGAAGTTTGGAGTCCACGTGGATAAGCAGAATCATGACCACGTTAGCCATAATAGCCACTACAAAAATAGATAAGAGGATAGTGAAGATCAAACCAGGGATCTTGGAATTGGCGAAGAGTCCTAAAAAGATAAAATCAGTGGAATTCTGGTATAATGTTTCCATTTTCTTGACAAATCACCTATAGTTATAAGGAGGCAAAGTTAGTTGATTAGTGAGCAGGCATTTATAGAGTACATCACATAAGGAGGATATTAGTGGGTATCTAGAGAGGGTGGGAATACTAAAGAATTAGAAACTATTATTTCTTATGTAACTTTATGGACATGGGTTGCTCTTAAATTTGTTCTTTAAGTATTCTTCAAAGGAAGTCCATGGATGGAACACATTTGAGTTTCTCCTTGGATAATTTGGGATGTTTCTCAGAATGAATTCTATTCCAAAAGTCATCTCTTGACATCATCAGAAATATGACTGGGCTCTTTGAAAAAAAAAAAGCTTTCTGGAGTTCTGATTGGGACCCTTCTATTTGTTAACATGAACAATATATATATATGTATATACATATATGTATAGTTATATATGCAAGTTGTTCTAAAAAGACATACTGCAGTCTAGATTTTTAGTTGCAAACCTTTGAATTAGACTTTAGATTTTGAAATGTATTATTTTTAAATAAATTGAAAACATGTTTTTTTCTAAATCACCACAAATCTAATGAAGAGGGCATTGCCATAAGCAAACAAATCAAAAGGGAATGGGTAGGGAGAAATATTCTCATCTTATCAAGCTACATATCACAGAAAGTAATTCCTATATAGAAACACAAATAGCATATGATATATCCAGTAATTTGAAGAATATAGACTCCAAGAAAGGAGCTATTAATTTAAAAAAATAGATGTTTATAAATAAATGCACAGAATATGGGTAATATGCAAAATGAATTATGTATGCAAATGAGAGGAGGCAAATTTTACTTTATAGGAATTTATTAATAGGATAGATTCTTGATCCAAATATGGATCTGGAAATACCTTTTACAAAAGGAATATAAAACTATAGATAAAGGTGTAGAGGGAAAAATAGTAATGTTTATTAAGGTATACTCATGTGAAGAAATTTAGGCATTAGAAGGTTCATTTTTGCTATAGAAAATTTTAATAAAGATTAAGGAAGATAGAAATTTAAAAAAAATTGTTGTGGAGTTATATTACAGACCACATATACCAAAATGAGAAATGAACCAAGAGTTCAGAAAACAAATAGTGACCATGAGAAATGATCATTTTTGAATTTGTGACAGAAAAGTGAGAGAAATCTAGATTTTTTTCCCCCTAGTAAGCAACCTAGATTTAGGAGGAGTGGATTTCAAAGACTTTAGAGGAAAGATAAGTAGTATCTTGCGATCTAAAATTCTATAGCATAAGTTCAACAAAGAGGGAAATGAATCTTTGAGGAATGAAAGTTTTAAATCACAAAAAGAATTCCAATGACAGGTTAAATAGAATTTACCTTAGGAAACTAATGTTGATGTACAGGGAACCCACAAACCAATGTAGATTTTAAAAAAGACAATATAACATTATACCAGCACAGGAAACAGAGAATGGATCCAAGAATATGGTAGCATATTGTAAGAATAGTGTTCCAGGAGTGCTAAAGTTAAGAATAACCTGAGTCTAGTGAGGATAGTTAAGGGCTTCAAAATAGTTTTTGAAAGCTGCATTGAGGAAAAAAAAAGAGCATCAAATAAGAAATAGAGGTACTGTTTAGCATTCATAGGAAAATGGCACCTGATGAAAAAATGAAGCTAGAATGTCTAATTTTTATTATGCTTTTCTCCAACTAAGCTTACTATTAGTATTGAAAGAGAAATAGTTTTAATGGAAAGGACCTAGAGGGATTGGAAATGGAAAAAAAACAACAACAACTAGGAACCTCCCAGGGCCAGTGAAGCTTATCCCTTGAAATTATAAATAAACAAAAAACCAAGTTTATTGAGGGTAGGGAAATGATAAAATCCTAAATCTACACAACTATTACTCCTCCAACCAATCTATGCTCCCCCTTGTGGGGTTTGCTCTTCTGGTCTTCTCAAGCCCTTCCTGTTCACTCCCTGATGTTATCTAGACCCCAAAAAGCTATCTGACTATCTATATACTATAGATTGTCTTTAAAAGGCTGAGGATGCAGACTTACAGATGTACTGAGTCCTTACCCAAAACTTCCTAGGTAAACCCAAAGTCCTAGGTGACAAAACCCTTGGGTTTACCTTAACCAAGTTGTTTCTGACAGGTTGATCCCTGTATGTCAGGGAAAGGCAGGTCTCCTCCAAAGCAGTTCTCCAACCAAGGAATTTCCTAATCTTTACACAAGATTATTCTTTTCTCAGGGGATGCCAGAGCAAAGATCCTCCTTACCAGCTCAGAGGAAAGTTAGATGAGGAGAGACCATTAAACCCAGTAAACTCCCAAGATCCTCCTCTCCTTCCAAAATATTCTCCTAGGGTTTGAGTCTAAATTCTCCTCCTTTCCTCTTTAAGACAATCTGTGCATTTATCTCTATCCTTTGTCACTTATCCTTCCAGTATTAGTGCAAAGATAGTAAGAAAGCAACTAGTCATTCTCACATTATCTTGTCCAAAATAGATTTCAGTCCATGGAAACTGACACAGCTTTTGGATGTGATGTCTAAGTCACTAAAAGTGATATTGAAAAATTGTGGAGAAAAGGAGAGGTATTGCAAAAGGATAAAACTTCTTTTTTAAAAAAAAGGAAGGGGAGTTTAAGCTGTAAACTCTAAGCTAGGGAGCTTAACATTGATTCCTAGTGAAATTCTAAAATGATTACTTAATATCTTAAAAACTAAATGATAATTACAAAATGCCATGACTACAGCAAAGTCATATTAGACTAAACTTATTTCCTTTTCAGACAGAGTTATTAATCTAGTAAATTGTATGGGTACTATACTTATAAGTTATTTTCATATTTTAGAGAAGTATTTGATAAAAATCTTTTAACATAGTCAATATATTCTTGTTAAAATATGTAAACCAATTAGATGGATTTATGACTGGTTGGGGGGGGGTTAGATTTAAGGGAGATAGAGTTGCACAAAGTCATGACCTCATTCCCTTCCAGAATTATCAAAGTCCATTAGCAGGACAAAAGTCATGACAACTGATGATGACTCAGGATGTCTTCAATGTCTGGTCAAGCACTAAATGCTCTAGAGGGCCTGCTTCACCAGTCTTAATGATCATTCAGTTGAATTGTTCTCATTGACCCATTCTTTCATGGGCAATCTTCACATACTTGATGTAGACAACACCCCTAACTCATTGATGGGTTTGAGGACTCTGGGTTACTCTCAACCTAGCCCATCTGCTGAGGTTTTTACCATAAGCTTTATCATAAGTTTTACATAAGCTACAGCTTCTTGGAGCCATAGATAAGAGTTGAATGAACATGGACACCAAAGGTGATTGAACAGCCCTGAAAAGGTATTGGAAAACCCTTGCTAGTCCTTCCTGAACATCTCATACACCTCCATGAAATTACTGGCAAAAGAAACTGCAAATATCATGCTTTTTATTCTCTGTTGACTATAAGGCTTAAGAGGGTGATCTCTAGAGAAACACTGAGAAGAAAGATTTACCTCTGTTGGAACTTAGATGTAGGATTAGATGGTATGGCTTATCAAAATAGTTAATATCATGAAAAGGAGAGATGAAGTGATGGTGGAATCATTGGAGAAGGTAATTGTGTTTATATGAAAGATGTTACAAAAAGGTAAAAATCAAAAGCCTTATAAACTGATTGGATATGGGAAGAGAAAGAGTTGAGAATGACCCTTAAATTATAAATCTGAGTAACTGGGAAGATGGTGGTTTCCTTATAAAGAAGTTTGAATGGGGGGAAGTTTGGGAAGAAAGAAAATAAATTTAGTTTTGGATATGTTGAGTTTAAGATCTCTATACAACATCCAGGTCATGCATGGGTTTCATTTTTAGTTCAGAAAATATACTCACCATTTATGTATGTGGGAGAAAATAAGAGCTACCTTGACTAGAATTGAAGTTACATCATTAGAAAATAGGTAGACAGAAATATGGAAATGTATATTGAGGCCAGATTGTAGAAACCTTGAATTAAAACTTAAGGAATTTATAATTTATTTAGTATGCAGCAGAAGGATTGTGAGATGTATAAAGATATCTTGAAAGTTACTTTTAAGATATAATCTGATAGGGGTCAGCTGGGTAGTTCAGTGGATTGAGAGCCAGGCCTAGAGATAGGAGGTCCTAGGTTCAAATTTGACCTCAAACATTTCACAACTGTGCTAATCAACTCAAGTAAACTCCCACTGCCTAGCCCTTACCACTCTTCTGCCTTGGAACCAATGCACAGTATTGATTTCAAGACAGAAGGTAAAGGCTTAAAAAAAAAAGATATAATCTGATAGAGACATGTAGATTGGATTGAAGTAGATAGAAGCCATGTGGAATGATGAATAGAGTATGAACTTGGAATAAAGAAGACCTGATGTCAAATCCCACTTCCAACATTAATTGTGCAATTATGAGCTAACCACCTATGCTTACTGAATCTCAGATTTCCCATTTGTAAAATTGCAATGACAATATTTGTGGTACCTAATTAATATGATTATCATGTTATTAATATGTAATTAACATAATTAACATGAAGTTCAAATTAGATAAATGTAAATCATTTTAAATCACAAAAGTTTGATGTAAACATCATATAATTTATTTATTATTACTACGGTTGCAGTAGAAACTAGTTAGAAACCTATTATAATCATTCAGAAAACAGGATCATGGCAGTGAGAATAGAAAGGGAAGGAAAGAGATGAAACAGATAGACTTAATCAAGGATTTTTTACAATAATTGGATGTGAGAGGCAAGAAAGATAGAAATCAAGAAAAGGAATTGGTTTTGGTGAGAATGGTAAGTCTGGTTTGGAACATGTTTAACATGAGGAGTTAAAAGGGTCATCCCAAGTGGTGAAGCAAAATAATAGATATAGAGCTGAAAGGAAACTTAAAGGTCAACAAGATTATAGAAATGAGAACCACTAACCCATACATAAAGATCTCTACAGACTGCATATTGACTTAATTTAAAAATGTTATATGTGTTTTATTTATTTTGCTAAGTATTTCACAACAATATTTTAATTTGGCTCAGGCCACATGCAGGAATGTTACTATGTGTTTGACAATGCTGACTTATTACAGATCAGGAAACAAGACCAGGAAAGAGAAATAATGTTCCCAAGGTCACACTGGTAGTATGTGGTACCAGAATTTGAAACTAGAGTTCTGTGTCTCTATGTCAAACACTCTTTGCATTCTACCATCATGATGCAGCAGTAGTTAATGTGGAAGAAGTTTTGTGTGACATAAAGAGCCCTGAACAGGAGACATTTGGATTGATTTTCTGACTCCAACACTTATATGACTTTACAAAAGTGACTGACTCTCCCTAAACTTGTTCATACATAAGATTGGAATAATTATTTATATGTATATACATATACATATCTTCACATATATATTTATATATACCATCTCCCTTGCATGATTGTTATTGTTAGAAAGAACAATTGAAATTTTACATATATACACATAGATATATACATATATACATGTAAATATCTATGCAAATATATATGAATGGATAGATAGATAAAGAGATACAGGTATTTTCTGTGACTAAATGGTTGATAGTATAGCATCAACATGGTCTAGTTTTTTGTTTAGTTTGTGGGTTGCTTTTTGAATAAACAGTATTGTACAATGGAAAGAACACTGAATTAGAAATCAGATGACTTAGATTCAAATCCCTTCTCTGATAGTAATTTCTTGTGTAATCTTGGGCAAATCACTTAATTTTTCTGATCTTCAGTTTCTTCATCTATAAAATGATAGTGTGTGATAGAATGGCCCCTAGCATCTCTTTCATCTTTAATTCTATGACCTCCACACTCCTACTATGGAATATTATTTGGCTAGGAAGAAGTACTGATGGACAACATTGATTGTGAGAATATTCATTATTCAAGGTCAAGTATAAATCCTACTTGCTTTAGCAAGTCCTCAACTGCTCCAACTCACACTGATCTCCCCCTTCTCTGAACTTATATTTTCTCTTATAGTTAGTATAAGGGACATTTTTCACATGTGAGAAATGAGAGGGGTTCTCATCAAGCTGTATCTAATATGGACAAAAATATCTTGTACATATTTCTGTCTATAGATAGATTTAGATATATAAAAATCCATAGCTATATAGGGATAACAGCAGATATAGAAAAGTATCTAAATCTATATACACTGGCTTGCCTCAATTTCAGCTTAACTGTTCTTCCTTCTGGACAAAATAGATAGACAGGCAGATAGGTAGATAGATAGATAAAGAGATAGATGGATGGCATATCTTTATAGAAAGGTGTAGATATTGATAGACAGAGAGAGATATAAATATAGATCTGTTTATCTGTCTGTTTATCTTGTCTGGCAGGAAGAAGAGTTGTTCTGAAATCCAGGTAAGCAGTAGTTAAAGGAATATCTGCCCCTCCTAATGTACTTAAGATTAAGGAATAAATCTTAGAAGCAACATACCTGTATTTGGATATCATATTATCTGTATCTAAACACAATCTAGATCTCTATCACAGCAGCAGAGTTTAAACTCCAGCTGAATAAGACTAAAATTGGGGGGGGGGGAGGGTGGCTTAAATAATATTGTCTGTATTTGTGGCAAGGTTCAGCCCAAAGCTTTTCTCTAATATTGGAGAGCTGTTGTCATTGTCTGATTCCCATAAGGATAATTTCCCCAGTTAGCAATTAATATGAGATTAATCAGTTCATCTTGCACATTATAACAAGGTTTTGATAAATTCTTAACATCTTACTTTCTTTGTATCACATTAATGAAATAGTTACTTGATAAAGGGTACCCTCTTGTCCTAGATTTCTTTCTATTTCATCAGAAAGTTCTTCAGATAACTTTTGCTTCTTCCTTAATTAGTATACAAATGCAACCGGAAAGGATGGTTATATTTTCTGAGAATGCAAAAATAGGACCATCACTGAATAGCAGTTTGCAGCAAATTTCTCAAGTTGAATGGAAGAAAATCAAGTTTCTCCTATGTTGAAGTTCAAATAATTTATGTTTCTCAGTGTCATGAAAGACAGAAATGACATGCATTGAACAAGAGTGGAAATTTCTCTTTTTATTTTTTAACCTCTGTGGCAAATGATACACATGGTTGATATGCTAGATTCACTTACATCTGGTTTACCCCATGCTTTCTATAATCTATAGAGGGCAGTAGGATATTACATAACTAATTAATCAACCTTAGAGAGTGTGGCTACCAACTCAATAATGAAGCTAGAGCATGTATTTCATTTTTCCTCAATGTCTTCAATTTTCTTCTCTAATCATTAAAAGATGTTCTGTTTATACCTGAATAATGTACTCCTCCAAACTAATTGAATTGGGACTGGACCAAGTTGCCAGTTATTCTTTCTTCTCTGGCACTAGGTTTCTAAGATCATTACAGGATTTCTTTTGTTTATCTCAAATTGCAGAAGCTTAAAAAAGAGAAAGATGAGGGAGCAATGGCTTATCCTATAAGGAATTGCTATATGGATCCATGTATTTTGTCACTTGAGATCCAGTAAGGATCATTGGAAAAAGAGATGAGTAAAGGTGATTAATGACTTACATAGAGACAACTATGTATCAACTTAATAAGAATGACTCCTTTTTTGGGGTGGCATTTTTCTAAGAACAATATGGAAAACCCACTGATCATTTTTGGTGATTTACATGGAAACAAATCAAATAAGGAGATATTGCAGAAATTTGGACAAAATAATTAAAAGATTTAGAGGCACAGATAGTATGTTTTAGAATTGCTTTCCATTGAATTTAAGGTTTTCAGAAGATAAAAAGCTAAATCTGAAAAATAAAGAGCTGCTTAAAAAGATAGTATCTGAAGATGAGATTGAGATTTCTGAACAAAGTTCAAAAATTTAGGAATGAATAACTCCTTGTGAGAGGTAGAATGTAACTAAGAAAAGTTGATAAGAATATATTTCTTACAACTCTAAACTCAAAACAAAAGGCAAGAAAAAGTTAGTTGAAACAGACAATCCTCTTTGCCTATGTCATTGTGGTGCTTTCACCAGACTCTGAAACACTGAGCAATCTCTTGGAGGAGACATAAGCCTTTCAAAGAATTTGGCCTGATTTTTTTATACACATACATATACATATATATATATATATGTATATATATATACTTATATATACCAATGTATACACACATATACATGTATATATTAAGTAAATTAAGATTTCTGTAGTCTAAATTATGACATGAATTTGGATGTCTATCCTATAAAAGTCTTTCATATGCAAATCTAGGACAGATAATATAGATAGTCAATAAGTTAGACCTGGAGTTGAATAGGAAGAAGAGGGAAGGAAGTTGTTTCTGGGCAAAAGCTAGCAGAATTACCCCAATATTACCATGGAAGTTAGGACCCATTTTTAATGCCAACATTTTATTGCTGTTACTTCATGGTATTTGAACATGGAATATAATAGTCTTCAAAAAATGAAAAATGAATACCACACAGAGAGCAGTGATATTGTACATGGTAGATTTGAGCAAGCTGCAATAGGTAACTTTGAAGAACAGGGTAAAAGATGTCATGAATGAAATGTATGGTAAAAAAAGAAGACAAGAAAGGGCAAGGGATGAATTATAGATGACCAAACTGTTCCATTCATACCTTCAGGATGTCAGGAGAAAGCTTAGAAGGCTTACAATAAGTTGGATGGATTATCTGTGCTGATTTCATGGCAGAACATGGAAAAGAATCACATATATTTGGCATGCATGGATTCATGATGATCTACATTGTTGGGGAGAACTCTCAAATTTATGTGATCATAGATTAATTTGAGTACTTAAGATTATACAAGCTTGATTCCAGAGATAGTTACAGTATTGAAAATATACCAATAGGAATTATATTTTGTCTCACTCTGAACTTAAATTGGAAAGTAGTAGTAGTCTCTTGGTAACCGAGGATGACGATTGTTTTTGTGCATTTTTGTGGTCAAAGACACTTGTGCATGAAGATTTAAGTGGGAAAGTCTATGCACAGAGACAGTCCCACTCTCTTGGCATTGGAAGCCTGGGTCCAGTGGCACGAAAAGTCATTACACCTGGAGACTTCCTCAGCTGCATTGGATGGCTGTGTTGTCCTTTGTGCTCCAACATGCCCTAAGCACTCCACAGTGCCTTGCTGCATCGCCATCTCAGCCGTTGAACCTTTTTATTGGTTTCTTCTGCCTGTTCCGCCGAAACAGTCTTCACATGCTGGGTGAGCAAAGCCCTAGTTTACCAGGGGTCGGTGATGACCCGATGGCTACCCTCACGAGGTTTAGCCGGCCTGTCAAAGCTGTGGCCCGGGGTGTGGCTGCTGCTGCATGCTAGCAGCTACTAGGAGCCACAAATGAGAGCTGGGTGTCAGGTGAGGGTCAGAGGCTGGAGAGCTGCCCTAGGAGGGCATGACAAGCCCTCCATACCCAAGATATTACTCCTCCCTGAGCACCCCATACACCCCTAAATTGGAAAGAGGAAATAAAATAAATGTAGATGTTAATGACACTATGAGATGTATGGGGTGTTCCTTAAGGATTTCCCTGACCAGCAGGGTCCCACAAGGGAAGGGGCTCACCTTTGTGATGGGACCCGAGGAGAGATAGGGAACCGAGAACCAGGGTGGAGAATGAAAGACACGGACAAGTCAGTGTTTGAATAGGCAGGCAAACCTATGATATTCTCCTTGATAGGAAAATATGAGTATAAAGGAACACGAGGTGGATGAGGAGATTAAGATAAGGAATACAAGCCTCCGAGATGGTTATAGCTTCGGGGAAGGAGAAGGTTTAGAGAGGGAGAGAGACAGAGAGATTGCTAGGGAAGATTGAAGATCCAAGATTGAAGATTGAAGAACCGCCTCTGTATTTATTGCCTTCCTCTGATTAGGGAAGTATTCTCAAACACATAGTAACCACTTTACAAAGCATGGACAATATGGATTGGATGGTGAGGTGAGAGTGACACCTTTTTGGGCATGTAGATTACAAACCGTCTCGATTTCCCTGGCAAAGGAGGCTTGATCATGTTAATGAGTCTGCCCTAGGCAAGGGCCACATGGCCATTTCAAGGTTACATTCACAAACCTTATTGGTAAAACCTTGTACTTGGAGACACAGTAGCCATATAGTTATTTATGATTCATAGATGTGAATATGCTTGGGATGCTACAAGATGAAGTAGGAATCTCTTTATTTTTAAATTCTTTTGAGGAAGCCAGAATTTCTGAGATCTTTTGATTTTGCTCTTGGCTTGCCAAGAAACCTGAACCTACAAAGTACCTATATAGTTTTGCTCTAGAGAACTAGCTCTTTGAATGGAATCATCAGAATATAACTGTAAAACATTCATAACAAAGTTTTCACTTTTGTCAGTAAGATAGGATCTAAGGGGTGGGTCTTTAAAAATCTATCCTTTAATTACTAATTTACTTTGTTTATAGATTTGGAAATACTTTACAATTTGCATTTGGTGTAAAGACACATTTCTATATTTTTTCCATAAAATGTATAATCTTTCATTTCTAATATTTCCATATAGGTATTTAAGTAGTTTGTTCAGTTATTATTGGTTTATTTTAAATTTTCTCATATGTATGTGTATATATGTATATATATATATATATATATAAAACATTTAAAAATTTGTTTATTTTTGGCTTTAGTTGCAGTATTATTTTTTATACTGGATCAAAATATAATGAAGCTGCTAACACCTTAAGTTCTACATTTCTGTTTAGTGTGAAGAAGGGGTTAATAAGTTTGTAGGAAGTCTTTTGCAATATTATGTAAAAGATGTCTTGCTTGTGATTTATCTTGGTCTCACATTCCAGTAAGTGTATATTGCTTGGGAAATGGGGAAAATATCTTTTTATTACTAGCAACCTTGTTTTTCCATTCTTATTTTTTTTACATCTTGGATCACTATACTTAAAAATTTGCATGTTTTAACCTTGATATTGAATTCTTATATACTTTATATTCATTTTATGAAATCCTAATCTTTATTAAGCAGTCAACATAGCATTTATCAGGAGTTTTGCTGCTCATCTGCTTCTTTAAGAAAAAACAAAAAAAAACTTTTTACATCAGGCTGGCTAATAAATATATTCAATCAATTCTCAAATTAAGTTTGACAAGCATTTTTTTTTTGGTAAGTCTAATCATTAAAATCTGCAATCACATACATTGCAAGTTTTAATAAACAATTCTCTCATTATGAGTTTTGTGCAGAATTAAATTTTGTCAAAATTTCATTTTTTTAACTGGTAGCAATAATCACAATGAATGAAATTAGACTGTACCATCAGTACCTATTCAAATCACTAGCAAAATTTTGAAGCTATA
Organism: Monodelphis domestica; assembly: GCF_027887165.1. Taxonomy (NCBI): domain Eukaryota; kingdom Metazoa; phylum Chordata; class Mammalia; order Didelphimorphia; family Didelphidae; genus Monodelphis; species Monodelphis domestica. The sequence continues at coordinate 254,074,150 of NC_077228.1, forward strand.
TATATCAATCTTTAATATTAAATCTAAGTGAAGAGCAAATCAAATTGTGGCTTCATATCTCCCTTTTTTGGGTCTAATCTCACCCAAGAAGGGGGAGAAAAAAAATACTGAACATATATGTTTGTCTTTGTTTTCTGTTCATATTATGTAATTGTGAGATGAAATTATCCCTTTCTTGACTTTATCATTTCTATGTTTCTTTCCTTATGGCCATCAGGGAACAGCAGAAATGTCTGACAGATCTGTTTACCTGCACATCAGTTGAATTATCTCAAAGTTTGGAAGAATCAAAAATCCATAAAATCCACAAAAAATGTTGTTTCTGAATTTCCCAAATAGTCTCTGGTCTTCCTTCTCCATTCTTCCAGAACAAATGGAGAAAGGAAAGAGAGAGAGAGAGAGAGAGAGAGTTACCTCTTCTCTCTGAGGCTTATTTTCCCCAAAATTAAAACCTCCCAGTGTGCATGGACAGACAACACTGACATATCTTCCCAGGTCTGACAACATAGAACACAAAATTATAACATATAATTTCTGGGCTCTTCTTCTCATCCTGGTATAAAGACCAATTATTACAAATCATAGCTGCACAGCTAAAGAAATCTGTGGGAAAAGGAGGCTCATTAACAATGAAAGAAAAAAGATAAGAGGATAAGAAAATTGAAATTGTCCAGGATAACCTGCAATGGCTACCTGCCAATCATTAGACATATTATTCAATGTAGTTATCTAATTTTTGGTCCCTGGGTTCTATATTGGGGTAGTAGTGAGAAAGATTAGTTTGAACAGGCTTTTTACATTTCAGGAGCTAGTTAGTCAGAAAAAGGGTTAACTTGGTGAGGAGCTAAGCTTGACATACTCAGTGTGCTTCTGTCCCTCCATGTGGGACAGAAGGTGGTGACCTTTAACTCTATTGTTTTTGTTGATGTTAACCTTTTCAGTTTTGTCTCCCCTCAACATAGTAGCAAAGAAGAAGAAATGGGTTTTGAATGCAGTGCCTGTCTACCCTCTTACTACTTTTATTTGTACCATCTTACTTGTCACATTGCAAAGTGGTTCATCAACCTGTAGGCAATCTTTGGAGACTCTAATAAACCAAATACTAATTGATTTTAAGAGGTTTTCATAGCTCCATTCCCTCTGACTGCTTGCTTTTGATTTGCATTTAATAAGATATGTAAAAATGGAGATTTGAACCCCAGACTTCAATCCCCAGAAATCCTTGGTACTTCCCAGAATTCCCTATAATCTCACCTGAGTCTCCACCTGGATGAGATCACAATTTATTATTTAAAGGGATCTCTGCCTCTCAAGAGCTTTCTTCCTCTACTCAGAGATTGCAACATGTTGTAAGTAGGCTGTGAATGGGCTAATTGTGCCTTAGGCACGTGGCTTATTATTTTGTATCCTTGATTTCTAATAACCATTAATAAACCTCATAAAAATATAATACTTTTCGTAGGGAAACTAATTTAACTGTTACATTTAATGGCAACCACTAGATTGAATGAGAAGTTCTCAAATTTTATTTTAATAAATATAGCCTAGATAATGATTTCTAAGCCATGTTTCTCCAAGGCTTTTTATCAAAGCCTCTTTACTTAGCTCGCTCCTGCCTGCTTGCCTGCGATTCTGCCTGCAGCCATCCGCTTCAGACCTTCTTGATTCAATATCGCTCACTTGGTTCCAGCCCTGCCTGTCTGGCCCAGCTGGCTTCTGCTGCCTGCTTCTGTGCTCCTGCAATCCGGACCCAGATAGGTCTCCTGATCCTGACCCACCAGGACCTAGCCCAGTTGATCTCCAGCCCCCAGCCAGATTGCCCCAGGCCTTGCTGGGAACTGCCCCAATTTCTTCAGGATCAAAAACCAGCTGGTAAAAACAGGGTGTTCTTTCTTTAGGCTACTATTAATCTCAATGTGGACTGGGGGCAGGGGATCACAATGGGGGAGAATGAAGAGAAGGAAGAGACTTTTCCAGACAGGAAGTTACAAGCATGGCTTATTTAAGAGGATATCTTTTGAGTGCTGATACTTTTATTTATATCACCTGAGATTCAGGGGAAAAATTCAACTCCCTGCAATTCTTTGGCCCAATCTGAGATTCCAAAACCCACCCTAACTATGGGGAGGCAGTTCAGTGACTCAGTGGATTGAGAGCCAGGCCTAGAGACGGGAGGTCCTGGATTCTAATCTGGCCTCAGACACTTCCTGGCTGTGTGATCCTGGGCAAACTGCTTAACCCCCATTGCCTACCCCTTACCAATCTTCTTCCTTCTGACAATAGGCATCTAAATAGATAAAAGAAAAATCAATGAGCTTTAAAGAGACTGGACGTTATATTTTTAAGGCATTTCAAACTCCAATGTTTTATAAAAATCTCTGTATTCTATTGTATTTTACTGATTGTTTTAAGATTTTATTTTGTTGGTTTTAAGTTCATATATTAATGCATTCAATACTATTCTGTTACACTGAATCATTTTAATGTACTGGGTTTTAACTACTGTTATATTCTGTTGCTTTTTCTTCTATAACTATACTGACCAAATATTATTGAATAAGCCCATATAAAAACAGCCCTTTTTCTGTTTTAAATTTGTAAATTGTCACATAGAGGATAGATGGACTCCATAAGAACTGATTACAATTGTATAACAACCTTTGGAAAATTTAATTTAGCTAAATACCTCAAATTGATTTTAAGGGGTCTTTAGACATGATTTTTAGAATTTTTTTTAACAATCTTTGGTCATTTTGCCTGCCCCTAACAGGAGGTAAGGTCCATTTTAGTAGCTGAAGTGAAATACAATTATAAACCCCAACTCCCACATTTATAAAAATTTGAACAGATGGGACATCGTAGTCTCATACCAAGGAGCTGGGAAGTTAATCCCAGGGCATATAGTACCCCCGGATAACTCCTAAAAGAGGAGCATCTCTCATTTATAACTCTTTAGCTCACTTTACCCAACATCAACAGTACAGGGGTTTGAGTTTTTCCTAGACTCCTCTGCCACATTTTTGTAATGATATCTAGATTTCTTGATGATGTTCTAAACCCAAAATATTTGTTTAATTTAAACAATTTAATAATTAAATTAAACAAAAAAATTGTTTAATTTGTTTAAAAGTATGTTTACCAAGGTAGAAAGATTTGCTATGTTTGTAAAAATTGTGACAAATATCCACCAGTTCATAGGCTTTTAAAAATGCCATATAGCAACTTATGTGAAATATGATAGTGGGTTTGTTTGTTATTGTAATTAACTTGACTATTGAGAATTTGGGGGATATTGATACCTACATATTTGTACTACTGTTTTTTATTTAAAAAAAAAACAGTTACTTTGTGAAATTCTTTTGCTTGTACTCACAGTGGATCATGGCCAGATATGAAGAAGAAATGGATCTCATTTTTGGTGAGAAAGCCTTTGTATTCTATATTTTCTTAGCTGACACAGTGTGTCAGTGATTATAATCTATATTTTTGAATTTTAAAACTCTTTTATTATTATATTTTTCTTGCATGTGCAATATACTATTTCAGTTTTTTTCTCTCCTTTTTATATTTGAAGCACAGGTCACCAGTATTAAGATTTTCTTTAACTTTTTTGATTTATCAGTAATATAAGTTTAAAATACATTTGCTATAATGTCAATGCATGCCCCCAAAGCTTGAGACTATAAAAATGATGCCACTAATTGTTTAAAAAAATTATGGGACTTTGCTTAATTATTCTTTCTGATTCCAGGACAAAGAATACAAAAAGAGCCATTGCACAGGGCCAAAGAAGCACAAAGCTAAACTTGATTAGTGCCAAAAAGAGCACACAGGATATATTAATGTGGACTCGAGGTTGCGAAGCTTAACATACATTAAGACATAGGCCTTCCTTGTATCCACACTCTTCTTGAAAATACTTACAGATGAATATCTCAAATTTGGCTCCTACCTGGCTCCTATAATCTAGTCCCTTTTCTGTCTTTCATAGTGTGGAAAACTTTATGTAGTCTTGGCTACTGAATGGGTAAATGCTTACTTGCTTATATCATTTTAATTGGGCCCCGATTCAAGGACCTGTTATAGATTTATTTTTCCTTTACTTAGAATTTTTACACATAAGACTTTGATAGTCTATATTTTCATCTAGAAATTATCTTTTTTATTATTTGGATTTTTCTGATGTCTTTTTAATTTCTCTTGCCAATTGATTCATATACCTCATAACTCAGCCATGCATCCCTAAATGATCCCTATGTTTTTCAATCACCCTCTTCAAGGTACAGGGATGTAAAAATATTATTATTTTAAATTGCAAAATTTAAATTTCTTTTGAGAAGAATTTTAGGTTAAGAAACATACTACCTCTCCAAATCCAGAAACTGAACTGTTTGGAGAAGACACCATGAAGATGCCTCCAGATCACAAGCTGCATGAGAAGATCAAGAATGAACTTTGGGTGTGGTTGATTGAACATTTATTTGTATGTATACTTTCATGCCAAAGGGGACCTTTGTATGTATACTTTCATGCCAAAGGGGACAAAAAATCTAACTGGTTTTTTGTCAATGCATCTAGAAATTATTGGTTTTGTTTTTTTTCCCTCTTATCCTCAAATTATTGTAATCTTTAAGTTGATTATGTTTTCATGATCCTTTTGGGGAAACTGGTTTCCCAATAATAATCAAAGGGAGAATGTAAAAATGGAGATTTGAATCCCAGACTTCAATCCCCGGAAGTCCTTGATACTTCCCAGAATTCCCTATAATCTCACCTGAGTCTCCACCTGGACGAGATCACAATTTATTATTTAAAGGTCTCTCTGCCTCTCAAGAGTTCTCTTCCTCTACTCAGAGATTGCAACATGTTGTAAGTAGGCTGTGAATGGGCTAATCGTGCCCTAGGCATGTGAATTATTATTTTGTATCTTTGATTTCTAATAATCTTTAATAAACCTCATAAAAATATAATACTTTTTGTAGAGAAACTAATTTAACTGTTACAGATATAAGGGTCCATTTGGTAATTGAAATAAAGTGCTGTAGCAATATTTGTATTCCCCATCTCTGCTTTTGTAGAGATGAAATGGATCAGACATATAGAGTGTCAGTATCATACCAGTGGAGGTGTGAAGATATTCATAGGGGGCATGATACCCCTGGAGGACTTCCAAGAGGGAGCATTTCCCACAATGTCTGCTGACTTCTGGATCATGTTTTGGATCCAAAAGAGTGTTTTTATTAGCAGTACAGAGGTTTGTGTTTTGGAATTTGTTGAAACCCATCTCCTTCAAGGTTGCAAGATTTGCTAGATGTAAAAGAACTTGTAGCATGTATTTGTCACATAGCAACTCATGTGACTGATTATACCTTCTGTTGATAATGAATAACTGACTGTATTGATTATATTTGACTATTGATTGTGATAAGATTTCCTTATTGCTGGGTCTGTACTATTTTGTTACACTGTATTTGGTTGCTTCTTATACTTGAACAAGTTGCCATTGTAGGACAATACATATATTACCTCAAAGAAAACCTGTATTAATGACATATATTGACTTGATGTGCCTTTTGTAACATTTTGTGCCTTTTGTGGATGTTTTTTGTATTTTCTTGAATGTATTATTGTTTCTATACTTCTATTTATCTATCTGCCACATTTGTACTCACATTGTGGATCATGACTAATTTAAGAAGAAATGGATCTAAATTCTTGGGTAAGAACCCTTTATATTCTACCACTCTTTAGTGACACTGATTATAACACACACACATACACACACATATATATACATATATATTTGATTGTCACTGATTGTAAGAGATATATTTTTGATTTTTAGAACATTTTTATAATTACACGTGCAATTGAGTTTTCTTAAGCACATGTCATCAATATTTGAAAACTTTTTGATTTTCCACTAGCCTAGGTTTAGTATATCCTTTAGTATGTCCATTAGTTCTAAATGTCACTGTCTGCCCAAAAGCCTTAGACTGTGGGAAATTGCCATTAGCTCTTTAATTATTATGGGACTTTGCTTTGTGAATATGTCTGATTCAAGGAAATAGTATCAAAAAAGAGCACAGACTTCAACTACACAGTGCCACAGAAGCATGAACTTAACCTGAATAGTGGCAAAAGAGCCCACAGGTCAAAAAGAAACCAATCCAGGTGGGACTGATGAACTTCTACATCAATATGAAAGGACTTGAACCTAGTGTGAGACTCATATGTTGACATATGTTAAGACACAGGACTCCTTCCGAAATACTTTCTATCAAGTACCTAACAATTGGCTGTTCTGACCCCCTATCAATGAGAAATGATGAAAGATCAGACCAAGGAATAAAAATCTAGTCCCTTTTCCATTTTTTTATGTTGTGGCAGTTCACTGTGATCCTGACTATTGAGTGAGTAAGTACATGATTGCTGTTATGGACTTATAGGACATACATTGCTTTAATCAGGCCATTTTCCAAGGACCTATTGTGATTTTGTTTATCTTTACATAGGATTTTACATATAAGTTATGGAATTGGATATTTAGAATTTTCATCCTAGGTGAGACAGCATACAATATAAATATAAATTAAAGATGATGAATATATCTATTATCACTTTAGCTTGGCAAAAACACTGTTCTTTTAATTTAAGAAGTAATATTTTGCCCTGTAATGTAATGTTACATTATTTGACATTTTGCTCATTGTTGTTTTTATATAAGATATTAAATTTATGTGCATATGTACATATAATGGGGCTTAACTGGGAATGCCCAGATTGCTAGTCATAGAGGTTTTTCACATCCACTATCATGATGACCTTGGAGCCAGAATTGAAGATGTCATGTGGCAGTGAGCCAACCCAGAAACCAAGAGAAAGCAAAATCTTTCACCTCCAACTTGGCTCCATCATCTCTCAGAATCTCCTGTAAACATAACTGTGGCAGCATCTTTCCACGGAGAAGCATGGCCCTGGCAGGATGCCTTTTGGAGGGGAGGTTGGGAGGAGACTTTTCAGCTGTGGTGGTGTGTTATTTGGTCCTTTCTGTGTATTACTGTAGCTTCTTGTTTCTTTTAACTTAATGCTTTGGCTAAACATTTATCATTTGGCAAATTTTAATAATCGCTATCGAACTTCAGTATGTTCTATTTGTGAGATTCCTGTCTGGATAAAAGTTGTCTTTTGAAATTTGAACATGATCCTGTGGCTTTCTTTGGAATTAAAGGAGTTAAAAGGTGAAAAAAAAAGCCAAGGAGCCAGGGACTTAAGGCTGAGGGGATTTGAGATCTGGAACTGGAATTGTGTTTTATAGGAACTGAACTTAAGGTGCTATAGTGGGAGAATTACGCCTACCATGTGTTGTCAAGAAAGCTATCTGTGTATTTGTTATACCTTTTGCAATAAATAATCCTTCATAAAAGTTCATTAAAGTGATCTAAGATTAAATGGAACTGGCTTATAGGCAATCCTCAATCCTCTTCCCACTTATACTAGGAAAAAACCATCAGTGTGGGTCTGAACCCAATGGCAGAGAGCCTGGCTATGCCAATTCCCATGAAAGGTACTAGAGAACCATAGAAGGGCGAGAAATTTCATTACAGGCAAATAGGAGTCAAGGTATAAGTGTGTCATATGGATTACTAATTAGTGTTATTAAGTTCTATTACTTCTAGCTATGTAATGATTTTGAAAGAAAACTTTAAAATGAACCAAAATATGTTTGTAATACCTATATATTTTTATATTTTAAACATTAATTAAGCAAAGGAAAAATTTTAATCAAATCTCTTTGTTGCTATTGCCTTGTCTGAGGTTCAGATTTTTTCTCTGTGAAGGTAGAATTAACTCTCGCCTTTTCTATTTTTAAGTTAATCAATCAAAAACCAAGGTGCCCCTACTTGACACTAAGTAAGAGAGTTTGCAAGTCACTTATGTGTACAAGGGAATGACCAAAAGCAATGAAAAAAATTGAATTTTGAAGAAATGTCTCAGAAGAAGAGCAGATGGAACTGCAAAGAACATGGGGGATGGTATGGAATTTCCAGCCAGGCTCAAAAGGTAGTTGGGAAAAAAAAAAAAACCCAAGAGTTCTCTTCTTGGGCTCCTTGGAGCTGGGAGGGAGAACTACCTTGGTTGTGAAGATACACAATTCTCTCAATTGTTTTACCTGAGCAGCAGCAGATCTTATCTCTCAACTGGTGGTAAATCTTTAGGATAAGGACTCTCTTTTTTCCTTAGGGGAACCCAGAGCTTACTTCTAAAGAAGACTCCCTGGTTCAAACCCTCAAGATCTGTATAGGGAAAATACCTAGGAATTTCCTTTCCCCCCTGTCTGTTTACCTTTCAATCCTTTATATTTAAATAAATTAGACATCTTGATTTTAATAGAAACTTGAATCATATTCAAAACTGTTAGGAGGGGAACTTCAAACATCACTTCAAGAAAGAGGATGAAGGGAAAATTTCACTTACCATTTTAGTCTAGTCAGACTGACTCCATTGGTCAACAGCTCAACTTGGGGGGAAGGGGAGGAAGGAAGGAAGTGTCATATTGTATTCAATCCTCAAGTAGCTGAACTTTGGTTCCTTCTTCAAAGTCACCAACTAATACATTTACTAGATTAAGCTCACATTTCCAAATGTGCCTCCCTTGGGCAGTGCAAGGCAAATGGAAAGACTGTGATTGGTTCCCATAAAGTGGGAGAGAACAGGAAGTGACCTTGAGAAAACTGCTTTAAAAGGCCAGCTCAAGAATTCAGTGATTCTCTCTGTGTTGGTGAACTGGAGTGGAGGAGGAGACTCCCTGGATCCTGCCTTGGCTTGTGGTGGTAAGTGGAGTGATTCTTTCCTTGGTTCTTGGGTGAGAAGACCTTCTGCTCATTGGCGCTTCAGTGGGACACTCCCTTCAGTTTGAGTTCTGGTAAAATTCTTGGTAATCTTAACCTCGGGTGCACTGAAGGTTCTCTGTGGATTCTTCAGTGTCTCCTGGCTCTTTGGATTTTTGCTTCCTAATTAGGACTTTGGATTCTGATGAGATTCCCATTTGCAGTCTGGAGACATTAGGATTAAACTCAGGGTATTGGTATTTAGGCTGTACTTTCTGTCTCTTATTTATATTTTCCCACTTTCACTCTTTCTACCTCTGTAAATAAAGCTGCTAAAAGTCATTTTGTCTTAAGTTGTAATATTTTTAAATTGGCAAGCACTGTTAGGGTCCGAATTGCAGAGCACCCAAGGAGCACATGAAGACAATGCAATTCAAGCAAGGGAGAGCCTTTATTACTAGTGCGCGCCAGGGGAGCTCAGCAAAGGAGTTCCATCTTCCCACAGTTGGGACCCTACATATATACCTCACACTGTTGCTCAAATTGAGCCCTGGAGTGATCAGTTATTTCGCTGAAATGTTGCAACTGGTCCTGGAACCCCCTATGGTCAGTTATTTTTCTGGAATGTTGTAACTGGTGTTGCAACAGTCCTGAAACACCCTATGGTCAGTTATTTTGTGGAAATGTTGTAACTGGGGTTGTAAAAGTCCTGGAACCACCCTGCGGCCAGCTATTTTGCTGAAATGTTGCAACTGGGCAGCTGGAGGAAGTGTTTATCATAAGTGTTGGAGGTCCTGTGCCTTTTTTCCTTTACTTCATTCCCCACTTCTTTTCAGGGACCATCATGAGGAAACATCCTCATGGAAAAGGCTTCATCATGTTGGGAGCCTTCTTCTGTATCCATGGGTAGATATTGCTGTCTGAGAACCATGAGCTGAACTGTATTAATGCGGTCTTTAACAAACTGGACTAACCAGTTCAAGATGCAGGGGCTGAAGGTGAGAAGGAGGACGAGAAGGACTAAGGGTCCGACAAGGGTAGAGATAATAGTTGTGAGCCAAGGGGATCTGTGGAACATTCAGGCATACCAAGGAGCGCTTGCCTCTCTTTCCCTTCTCCCAGTCTCCAGTCCTTCTTGTAACTTGGTCATGGTTTCCTTTATGACCCCAGTGTGGTTAACATAGAAACAACATTCTTCCCCAAGGGCAGTGAAAAGGCCTCCCTGTTGTAAAAAGAGAAGGTCAAGATCTCATCTGTTTTGGAGAGCTACTTCTGCCAGAGAGTTAAAGGATTCTTCCAGATGGGAGATTGAGGTCTGGATTCAAGTCAAATCCTCGTCTACAGCAGCTCGCAGATTTGAGAGGCTATTGGTATGAGTGATGAGGAAGGCCATTCCAGTGCCTATGCCTGCTAATCCAAAGATGGTAGCTAGGGTGATTGCTGAAATAGGCTCCTTTCGGATATGGCTCATTGAGTGCATATCCCAGAAGAGAAGTAAGTCAGGGCCAGAGTGGTAAATCACTCGGGGGAGGATGGTGACCATGATGAAGGTATCCTTTTTGTTGGTCATGACCAGAATGGACACACAAGGGGTCAGGCCTGTGATGGTGCAGAGCCAGCGGAACCCAGAAGGTGGGATGAGGAACCTTGCTTTGGCACCAGGAGTGGAAAAGAAACTGCACGGGGAAACCTTGGTAAGGGGCTTATTTCCCACACAAAGGCTGGATCCCCTGACCACTTCAAAGGTAAGTCCAGTCTTCCCTCCGCCCCAAATGCAGTTAGCTGGGGCATCTTTGGTAGATATGGAAAAAGAGTTATTGGCAACAAAGGCCTCATAAAATGGGGACCTAGCATCTAGGCAGAGCGAGCAATCCTGAGTGTAGTTAGGAAATGTGTGATTCAAGGCTTCATGGGAAGCACAAAGGACCTTCAAGAGGGGGTGTGGTCCGGGAGGAACCAAGCTAGGTATGGGGAAAGGGGAGGATCTTAGGGAAGGAGAGGGAGAATATGTTGGGAGGGAGGGAGAGAGAGAGGGGCGGGGAGGCAGGTGAACCCGATCAGTGAGAACCTTGTTGGGACCCACAGGGACTGGGGGGTTATGGGTGAGTTCCTTTTTGATAAGAAAAAGCCCCCCCCGGGGTCAGATCCACTTTGATGTCTGCGGATACCCCAGGTGCATCCTAGAACCCATGACTCATCGTTGGGGCTTAAAACAGTTGAGTTGAGACAGTCTATCCAGGCTGTCTTTCGCCCTGTTGCTATGTAACGCCCCAGCTCTGAGCGAGGTTTACAGCCTTCGGGTCCTGAGGAGAGGGAGAGAAACACGTCTGGCCTAGCTGGAGACCAACCGGTTGACTGTGTTTCACATCCAAAGACCCTCTCTACCTTCACCGGTGGAGAAGTCCCAGTTGTGATGCTCAGCAGGAAAGACTACTGCAAGGCGAAGAGGATCAGCTGTGGGCCACCCATCATCGCCGAGGACCAGTTTCTGTCCCTCGGCGTAAATGCAGTCTCTCTCCTCCGAGGTAAAGAGGGTGCAGAGGAGCTGCTGACAATCATCCCAAGTGGGACTGTGGGTTAGGAGAATGGATTCTACCAGATCAATAAGTTTCTGTGGTTGGTCGGAAAAAGGCGGGTTTTGGTGTTTCCAATTATAGAGATCACTGGAAGTGAAGGGCCAATATTGGTGGACTAAAAGTCCATCAGGGACCATGGGGGCAATTGTGTGGACTGGGAGAGCTGTTGTAGAGGATGGGACTTCGACTCCTGGGGAAGGTCGGCCCCATTGGTCTTGGCCCCTGGTGTGATGAGCAGGGGGTGAGAGGAGGGGGACAAGGGCAGTTCCCGCTGCTGCCAGGACCTTGTTGCCATCACCTTGAAGGGGCAACGGCGGGTAGAGAGCTAGAGGGAACCCTGGTGCATAAGGCGGGGGAGGGAAAAGGGATCTAGGGGAGGCTCATCTGGAGTGGGCAAGACTGGGGGGCGTCTTGAGCCTTCGGGGAAGGCGAAGCCCAGTCAACCTGGGAAACATGGATTTGGGCTGTTTCCATAAAGGGTTTCAACCGGGGGGAGGATCCACGGCAAGGTTTTGCCATGTCAGGATGTATGGCATTTGGTCGAGGTGGCCCTCTGGTCTGGGAAGGAGGACCCGACTTCGCATGGCAGAGATGATCAATTTTTGCCACGTCCCTCCACAGGACCACCCACACCCAAAAGTGGGCCACTCTGAATTTCAGAGAATCTGTAGTTTTCTCTTCTTAACATTTACCCCTAAACTATGAACTCGAGCTTTGGAGTCCGGATAATGATTGAGGACCAAGTTCAGAGGAGTTGACTGCTCCTGGCCCATGACTGGGATGGAGGATCAAGGGCAAAAAAAAAAAAAAAAAAAAAAGAAGAGGAAGAGGACAGATTAGGCAGAGTGCCAAACAGAAGATTTTTCTGTGGCTCAATAACAAAGAGAACAAGACAGACAAGGAGACAAAAAGACAAATGAATTCTCTTTCAACACCCCCCTTTTACTTATCCTGTGCCTGTAGTACGTCCACTACGGGACTTACCTCGTCGGGGACTCAAACCCCAGTCTCAGGGACTTGAACCCTGGACCACCAGAGACTCAAACTCTGGTGCCCCTGCTACAATGTTGGGGCAGAGGGACTCAAACCCCCCAATGTTCTGGATTTCCGGGCACCGGACAATTCTCCCCACCCATCACACCACCGTCACTTCCCACCTTTCCCGACCTGGTTCCTCGCGGAAAACAAGGAATGTGATACTCAATGGTACACACTCAGAAACAAGTGAGGATTAGGACTTTACCCCAGGGGGTTGGCATAGGACGACCTCTATAATCCGGGGGTACGGGATCTGCCGTCCACTAAGCCTTATGCCCAACCAGAGTCCAAATCTCCCTATACACACATTCATACAACCATTCACACTTCCGCAGTCACTCACCTCTCTAGAATTGTCACTGGACCTGGGAAAAGAACTTCCCTTGTCATGGTGGTCTTCAGGGGGTCACACGGATGAGCCCCCAAATGTTAGGGTCCAAGTTGCAGAACACCCAAGGAGCTCACGAAGACAATGCAATTCAAGCAAGGGAGAGCCTTTATTACTAGCACACGCGTGCCAGGGGAGCTCAGCAAAGGAGTTCCGTCTTCCCAGAGTTGGGACCCTACATATATACCTCACAATGTTGCTCAACCTGGATAATTATTTGAGCCCTGGAGTAATCAGTTATTTTGCTAAAATGTTGCAACTGGTCCTGGAACCCCCTATGGTCAGTTATTTTTCTGGAATGTTGTAACTGGTGTTGCAACAGTCCTGAAACACCCTATGGTCAGTTATTTTGTGGAAATGTTGTAACTGGGGTTGTAAAAATCCTGGACCACCCTGCAGCCAGCTAATTTTGCTGAAATGTTGCAACTGGGCAGCTAGAGGATGTGTCTATCTCATTTTTAGCATGAAAACTAAATTTAAATTCTTACACCTCACTGTTCTTTTTACTATAGCTGAAGTATATTTTACTGCAGTCCTTTATTTTGACTCTCTGTGAACCTTTTCGATTTAAGTGTGTTTGTTATAAATTTATTATTGGAGACTTTTTCCTAACCCATTCGGCTATCTTTTATTATTATTATTATTATGTGTTAATTCATCCAATTCTGATATTTAATTCTGATTACAATTTCCTTCTGCCTTGTTGCTCAGTCATTTCAGTCAAGTCATGAAGGAAAGAAAAAGCAAAGGTAGCAAACATGATCTTAGACAAATCAAAATCAAACTATATCCAATAGAAAGAGATAACCAAGGAAACTGTATTTAGCTAAAAGGTACCAGAAACAGTGAATTAATATCCAGATTGAATATATATGCACCAAATGACCTTTCATCTAAATTATTAAAGGAAAAATTAAATTAATCCTAGAAGGAAATAGGAAAATGATACTAGTGTGGATCCTTAATTAACTCCCCATAGACCTAGATAAATCTAGATAAGATACACAGGAAAGAAATTAAGAAGATGAAAAGAATTTTAAAAATGTTATGTATGACAGATTTCTTGAGCTTATTGAATGAAGATAGAAAGAGAACACCTCTTTTCAGGTGTGCATAGCACCTTCACAAAAATTGATCATGGGAGGCATCTAGATGACTCAGTGAATATAGAGACAAATTCAAGTTTGGCCTCAGACACTTCCCATCTTCCAGACCCTGAGCAAATCTCTTAACCCCTACTGCTTAGCCCTTCCTATTCTTTTGCCTTAGAACCAATGCATAATACTGATTCTAAGAAGGAAGGTAAGGGTCTAAAAAAATTGATCATGTGATAAGTCATTAGAAACATCAAAACAAAGACAAAAAGGAGAAATATTAAATGATTCTTTTTCCCCACAATGCAATAAAAATTAAATTTAATAAAGTACCTTTGAAGCATAAATTAAAAATTAATTAGAAACTCAAAAATTTAATTCTAAAAAATATGCAGGTAAAAAACAAATGATAAAACAATAATCTCATTAAAGATATTAATAACAATGGGACATATACAAATATTTGTGAGAGGAAGCCAAATGATTACCTAAGGGAAATTTCATCTTTAAACATTTATACCAATAAAGGATAAACAGATTAATGAATTAGGCATGTGACTAAAAAAAAAACACTTAAAAGCAAACAAATTAAAACCCTTCCTGTCAAACAACAAAATAGAAATTTGGTGAATCAAAAGAGAAATTAAAAAGCAAAAGTTTAAAAAATGAACTAGTAAATTGGGAAATTTTAAACTGCATTTTTCTCTTTTAAGTGTGATTATTATAAAATTGTTTTTGGATTTTTTAAAAAATTAATTTTGCTAACCTTTTCTATTTATGGATTTATTCATCCCCTTCCCAATCACAGTTATGATTGCTGACTGTATTTCTTTTCCACTTATTCTCTTATAATTTTCCTTCTTTCCCCCTCAATCTGCTCTTGAATATTCTGTTTAACTTCTGACCATTGCATCCCTTAATCTACCCTTGATTTTATCTCCTCTATACCTTTCCTTCTACTTCTTGTTTGGATACGATAAATATGTGTGTCAACTGTTTGTATGCCCACTCTCCACCTTGGCTCCTTCCACTATAGAAACTCTAATTTGTGCTCCCCATTTATGTAGGATAATTATCTCCATTCCTCTTTTCACCCTCTCCTAGTGTATTTCTTTCCTCTCCCCTACTTTTGAGATTGTCCAAAAATAATAGGATCACACACTGGCCCTCTATTTAATTAGACTCCCTCTAAGACCCCAGGTGATGTTAAAATTCTGAGGAATTGCTACTTCATCTCCTCATATAAGAATACAAACAATTTAACTTTGCTTAAGCTTTCTCATATATGTTTCTCTCTTTATAATTATCTTGAGCCATGTAACTGAATGCCACATTTTTTATTTATCTGATCTGTTAATCAAGTATGATTAACATACTTATGATTATTTTTTTGTTTTTGTTTTTATTATTTTATTTATATCATTATTTATATTATTGTTTTGTGTTATTAACATAACAAATTCTGTTTCATTAAAAATGTATATTTTTCACCTGTTGATTCAGTTTTGCTGGGTAGACTATTCATAGTTGTACTGTTATATCCTTTGTCTTCTGGAATATAATATTCAAAACTCATAACTTCTTTAGAGTTGTGACTACTAAATATTTTTTCATCTTGACCATGCCTCTTGTATTTGAATTCCTCCTTTCTTTTAAAAAAATTAATTAATTAATTAAGAATATTGTTCCATGGTTACATGATTCATGATCTTTTCTACCTCTCTTCTCTGCCCCTTCCAGAAGTTGACAAAGAATTCTACCAAGTTATATATGTATCATTGTTCAAAACCTATTTCCATATTATTCATATTTTTAGTAGAATGATCTTTTAAAGCCAAAACCCCAATCATATCCCCATTGAACCACATGATCAATCATATGTTTTTCTTCTGCATTTCTACTCCCATAGTTCTATCTTTGGATGTGGATAGCATTCTTTCTCATAAGTCCCTTGGAATTGTCCTGGATCATTGCATTGCTACTAGTAGAAAAATCTGTTACATTTGATTGTGCCATAATGTTTCAATTTTTGTGTACAATGTTCTGGTTCAGTTAATTTCTCTTTGTATCAATTTCTGGAGGTCTTTCCAGTTCATATAGAAATTCTCCAGTTCATCACTGAATTCCTTCTTACAGTATTTTTTCCTTGACCTTGTAAAAATAAAATGGCAAGTGCAAAAACTAATATAGGCAATGGATTTAATTGGTGATTATAAACTGATTTCCATACTCTGCTTCCTGTGCTAACAAAGTATCCTCAGTTTATATCAGTGAAGTGAAGCTCATAAATGAATGTCTCTTCAGGGCCAGGTGCAAGGATGCTAAAGAGATTCTGGTTATAAAAAATAAAATATCTTATTGAAATATATAAGGATGTCTTAACTCTAAGGGATTCCAACTCCACCCAAATAAAACTCCCTGGTTCTGCAAGGAACCACTTCTCCTGTTTTTCACAGGTTACACTAATCCTTCCTGATCTGACTAACCCACATTTTTACTATTCTAAATAAAACTAACAATTTTATCCTTACAATTTTAAATTCTCCTCCAAGTTATAAAAATGTAAAAATAACAAAAGCTAGCTGGTTGAGTCTCAACAAGAATCAAGTTAGGACTCTGAGCCTTAGCAGACTCAGAGTCCAAAGGAAAGACCAGACCTTTCTCTTAACTCTTCTCAGAGTTAAACAATCTATAAAGATAGTAATAGATAGTTAATAGGGAAAAAGAAAACACTTAATTCCTTGGACAGTGAGAGAGAGAGAGAGAGAGAGAGAGAGAGAGAGAGAGAGAGAGAGAGAGAGAGAGAGAGAGAGAGAGAGAGAGAGAAATAGAGAGAGAGAGAGAGGGAGGGAGGGAATGAGGGAGGGTGAAAGAGAGAGGCAAAGCCCTCAGAGCAAGAGTCTCTGTGTGTGACTCTGCCAACTGCCAGAGACCAACTGCCAGAGACAAATCATAATTATCAACATTTGAAATTGACACTCTCAGCGCTGCTTAAAACTCCAATTCTTTCTCAAGCCAGCTTTTCCACTTCTTATCTCTAAACGAATATTAACAAGACCCAATTTCTAATATCATCCTTATAACCTGAAAGCTCTAGATTTTGATTAAAATGTTCTTAAGAATTCTAATTTGGGAGTTTCTTTTAGAAGGCGATTGCTTGATTTTTTTCAGTTTCACTTTTGCCCTCTGGTTATAAAAGACCTGGGCAGTATTATTCTTTACATATCATGTCTAGGCTTTTTTTTGGTTGTTGTTGTTGTTCATAATTAGTCCAATTATCCTTTAAAAAAAAAAAAACCTTACCTTCTGACTTAGAATTGATAATAAGTATTAGTTCCAAGGCAGAGAGATAAAGGCTAGACAATTGAGATTAAGTTACTTGCTCAGGGTAACATGGCTAGGAAGTGTCTGAAGTCAAATTTGAACCCAGGACCTCCCATCTTTAGTCCTAATGCTCTATCCACTCTATCCCCCTCCAGTTATTTTAAAATTATCTCTCCTTTATTTTTCAATTCTGTCTTTTTCCTATGAGATATTAACAATTTCTTTCCTTTTATAAATTCTTATTACTTTTTTCTTATTTTTTGATGTTTTATGGAATCTTTATTTTCCTTTTGGCCAATTCTAATTTTCAAGAAGTTATTTTCTTCAGTAATGTTTTGTACCTGCTTTACTCAGTTGTTAATTCTCTTTTCATAACTTTCTTGTATAGCTCTTCCTTATTTCCCCATTTTTCTCTCTACTGATTTCTTCTTTTTGGGGGGGCTTACTTTTACTGGTTTTTAAAATCATTTTTTGTTCCTTTAAAAAAAACTCTTTAACTCTTTTAAGAATTTTTGTTCCAGTTGTGTCCACTTTGCAAATATGTAGAAGTTTTAAAGTTATTGTCTTCTGTGTTTGTATCTTGAACTTTTCTATCACTAGAGTAGCTTTTTATTTTGAGGGTTTTGTTGTTTTTGTTGCTCATTCTTCCAGCCCATTTCTTAACTTGCAGTTTTATGCTAGTTCTGGGATCTGAACATTGTCATAAGAGTCTCTTTATATTCTTCTACTGCTTTCAAAATGCAGTTAGGCTCCTTGCAAGTTAAGTACTGATTCAGTTCATTGTTCACGCTGGCAATTTTTTCTCCCCATGGAATGCAAGTAAAACTGATTGTTTGTCACCAATAAATGGTCATACTAAAAAAAAAATGCAGTTGGAGGGCTTACAGATTTTCTGAACTTCTAAAGTGGTGAAATAGAAGGACAGTTATGTTCACTGATCTGTTTTTCTAGCTCTAAAAGTTCTCAACCCAGGACTAGCTTGTGTGTGGTTGTTTCAGTAGATTGCTACTGGTCTTGGTTCACCCACCGGGAGGACCACCAGATTCTCAGAAACTGAACTGCTGAATTCCCTTTGGATGAGATAGCTTGCTTTGATTATTCCATTAAAGACTTATGCACTGAGTTAAAACTGGAACTGAATTGAAGCTCTACCTGGTCTCAGAGCTATGGAACTACATTTCTGGAACTTTTTCTATACTTAGTGCCAAATTAGGACCCAGCTCACTCAAAACTGCTGCTCTTCACCCTGGATTTGTGATCCTGAACTGGTAAGAGGCAACAGAACTACCAAGATAGCACCAATTCCTATTATAAAGATTAAAATGAAAATCCAATAACTAAGTATTATATTTTAAAAGTTTTATTAACAATAACTAAAATAAAATTTATACCTAACTCAGCTGAGGGCTCAAGAGAAGAGAGAGAGGGAGGAGTCACAGCAAATTTAAATACAATCACCTAAACATGAGGACGCAGGGAAAGGGAAAAGTGTTGTAGGTAATACAGAAAGTAATTTTGGGTAATGTAGTTCTTAGGGGTTCAAGAATTTCTCACTATACATTCTCTCCTGTGATCTTGTTGGGAGACCAGACTCCTCAAAATGATCATGGAAATATAACTAACTTATAAATTGCAAGAATTTGTGGATAAAAGGAAAAGAGAACAAAACCAATGATTACTAAACTGACAAAAAGCAAATTTAGAGGCAATCCCCTTTGACATCAGATTATACAATCAAAACAAAACATTTCAACCCCCCATTCACATCCCAAAATTCACTTTGGATCTTCTGGTGCAGCATGTGGTCTCTGCAGGCATCTTCATGGCACCTTCTGGATTCTGAGAGGTAGCAAGTTTCTAATCCAAAAATTGCTCAAATTCAAATCGAAGTTTTGAATAACATAGTGCCCCCTGAGGTGGAAAATAACAAACAGAGGGATCACTCAAGGACGCATGGCTGAGTTATGAGGAATATGAATTTGAAAAAAAGAAATCCAAAAACATCAAAAAATACAAATAAAAGAGAAAAAAATAACTTGTGGATGAAATACAAAATGTCAAAGTCTTATGTCTAAAAAATCGAAGTAAGGGGACGTCCGGTCAAGATGGTGGCTTAGAGGCAGCAAAAAAAGTTCAGACCTCTGAAAACCCTTCCTTACCGACCACAAACTGAATGCTCCCAGGGGACTGAAATTCAAAATTAACAACAAGACAGAGCTGGGGAACCCTCCTTCTGAACTCGGATCAAAAGGTATGTCCCACAAACACCAGAATCCTAGATCATTCGAGTCTAAGGGGAAGGCAGAAGGAAGGTCCCAGGACCCCTCCCCCCAACCCAAAGTGCTGAGCCTGTGTCAGCAGCAGGAACCTCAGGTCTGGCAAAAGGGCCTCAGGGCTGGCTGTTCTGAAGGGCACACCTTGAAAGCAACCTGGGCCAGTCTCGGGGGCGTCTAACACAGAAGGCAGGTAAACAGAGAGAGATGGGGGTGGGGGAGGGGCTCTCCATCTGAGTCTCACCAGAGGTTTTTGCTTTGGGGCACATCCAGACCAACCCAGCTGAAACTAATCCCATCAGGAGCCCTCCCTCTTAGAGTGCAGGGTCTTCCAAAAGGACAGAAACCTTGGGGCTTGCAAAGTACCAAATTTTTTTGATGACTGCTGCTTTGTAATATAGTTTGAGATCTGGGACTGCAAGGCCACCTTCTTTTGTATTTTTTTTCATTATTTCCCTGGATATTCTTGATCTTTTGTTCTTCCAAATGAACTTTGTTATGGTTTTTTCTAAATCAGTAAAGAAATTTTTTTGGACTTTCCATGGGTATGGCACTAAATAGATAAATAAGTTTGGGTAGGATTATTATATTGGCTTGTCCTACCCATGAGCAGTTAATGTTTTTCCAATTGCTCAAGTCTAATTTTAGTTGTGTGGAGAGTGTTTTGTAGTTGTGTTCATATAGTTCCTGTGTTTATCTCCTCCTTGCCTATTTTAATGCCTTAAATTTCTTTTTCTTCTTTAATTGCTACTGCTAGTGTTTCTAGCACAAGGTCAAATAATAGAGGTGATAATGGGCTTCCTTGTTTCACTCCTGATCTTATTGGGAATGCACCTAGTTTATCCCCATTGTAGATGATGTTTGTTGATGGTTTCAGATATATACTATTTATTATTTTTAGGAAAGGCCCTTCTATTCCTATACTTTCTAGTGTTTTCAATAAGAATGGGTGTTGTATTTTATCAAAGGCTTTTTCTGCATATATTGAAATAATCATATGATTTTTGTTGGTTTGCTTGTTGATATGGTCACTTATGTGGATGGTTTTCCTAATATTGAATCAACCCTGCATCCCTGGTATAAGTCCTACTTGATCATGGTGAATGACCCTTCTGATCACTTGCTGGAGTCTTTTTGCTAGTATCCTATTTAAGATTTTTGCATATATATTCATTAGGGAGATTGGTCTATAATTTTCTTTCTCTGTTTTTGACTTGCCTGGTTTTGGAATCAGTACCATGTTTGTGTCATAAAAGGAGTTTGGTAGAAGTCCCTCTTTGCTTATTATGTCAAATAGTTTGTATAGTATTGGGATTAGCTGTTCTTTGAATGTTTGATAGAATTCACTTGTGAATCCATCTATTCTTTTTACTATTCTGATGATGCATATAATTTTTGAGAGTTACACATTACATTTTCCCCACATATTAATAAATATAAATTGATATAAATGTAGTTCTTATAGAAAAGAGTTTGAATAAAAGAAAAAGATAACATTTTTCTTCTTTTCCCTTCCCTTCATATTTACCTTTTCAGGTATTCCATGATCTTTGTATTTCAATATTGAACTTTCCACAGATCTCTAGTCTTTTCTTTGCAAAAACTTGGAAGTCTTCTATTTTTTTGAATGCCCAAACTTTTCCCTGGAAGTTTATAGTCAGCTTTGATGGATAGTTGATCCTTGGTTGAAGACCCAGCTCTCTTGCCTTTCTGAAAATCATGTTCCATGCCTTAAGGTCATTCAGAGTGGAAATTGCAAGGTCTTGTGTGACCCTGATTGGCATTCCTTTATATCTAAATTGTCTTTTTCTGACTTCTTGTAAGATTTTTTCGTTTGCTTGAAAGCTTTGGAATTTGGCAATTACATTCCTGGGAGTTGTCTTTTGGGGATTTAGTGTAGAGGGTATTCTGTGAACTCTTTCAATGTCTGTATTGATCCCCTGTTCTAGAATCTCTGGGCAGTTTTCTTTGATGATATCTTCTATTTTAATGTCGAGATTATTATTTATTTTTGTTTTTTTCTGGAAGGCCAATTATTCTCAGATTGTCTCTCATTCCTCTATTTTCCAAGTCTATCACCTTATCAGTGAGATATTTTATGTTCTCTTCTAATTTCTTGGTCTTTTGACTTTGCTTTATCAATTCTTGCTCTTTTGCAAGATCATTGTCTTCCAGTTGCCTGATTCTGACCTTTAAAGCCTGGTTTTCCTTTTCAGTTTGGTCAAACTGTTTTTGTAGTTGCATTTTTTTCATTCTTCAAATTGTTGAATTCCTTTTGCATTATTTCCCAATTTTCCTCCCAGAAGGCTTCCATCTTTTTGATCATTTCTGATTTAAATTCTTCAAGAGTTTGTGGAGAGTTTCCATTTCCTTTGGAGTGTATCAGAGCATTTGCTTGTGTTTCCTCTTCTATCTCCTCTGTATTTTGTATTTTTGCTCCATAAAATGTGTCCAAAGTCACCCCCTTCTTGCTTTTCTTAGTGTTTGGAGGTTTTTGTACTTCTGTGCTGTTTGCCATCTCTATCTGAGTGAGAAGGACTGGCTCTTTGTGTATCTGTCTGATGATCCGAGGCGTTAGCCCCAGGCCAATTGTCCTTTCTCCGCAGCTGTTCTGTCTTCCTGGGGAGGCCCAGGGTTTGTCCTCCCCTGGATGCCAGCATTTCAGGAGTTACTGCTCTCAGTTCCCTCTAGTTGTTTCTCTGCTGCCTTACTTCTATGCTCTGGGCCTGGCACAGCACTGTCCACAAGGTATCTCAGTGCCTTTGCCGGCCCTGAGGTTTCTGTCCTTTCAGAAGACCCTGCTCTCTAAGGGGGGAGGGGTCATGGCCTCCCTGGGTTCTGAGGGCTCCTGATGGGATTAAGTTCAGCTGGTATGGGCCAAATGAACCCCAAACCAAAAAAAAAAAAACTCCTCCTCTACAGTCTATGTTGAATGCCCTTAGATTGGCCCAGGTTACTTTCAAGGTAAGCCCTTCGGAGCAACCCCTTTGCCGGCCCTGAGGTTTCTGTCCTTTCAGAAGCTCTGAGGGCTCCTGATGGGATTGGGTTCAGCTGGTGCCCTAAAGCTGGAACCTCCCTTGAGACTCAGTTGGAAGGACCCAGCCACGGGGCTACAGGCTTCCCCCTTCTCACTATGTTTCCCTGCTGTCTATGTTGGGTGTCCTGGAGACTGGCTCAGGTTGCTTTCAAGGTGAGTCCTTCAGAATAGCCATCCCTGGGGCCCTTTTGCTGGTCCTCAGATTCCCGCTGCTGCTGTGGGCTCAGCACTCTGGGTTGGGGGGGGATGAGTCCTGGGACCTTCCTTCTGCCTATCCCTTAGATCCGAGTGATCTAGGGTTCTGGCTTTTGGGGGGCCATACCTTTTGATCCAGGTCCAGGAGGAGGTTTCCCGGGTCTGTCCTGTTATTCAGTTTGAATTTCAGTCCCCTGGGAGCATTCAGTTTGTGATCGGTAAGGAAGTGTTTTCAGAGGTCTGAACTTTCGCTGCCTCTAAGCAGCTATCTTGCCTGGAAGACTTTCACAAGTGAATTCTATCAAATATTCAAAGAACAGCAAAGAATAACCAATACTATACAAACTATTTGACATAATAAGGAAAGAGGAAATTCTACCAAATTCCTTTTATGACACAAACATGGTACTGATTCCATAGCCAGGCAGGTCAAAAACAGAGAAAGAAAACTATAGACCAATCTCCCTAATGAATATGGATGGAAATATCTTAAATAGGATACTAGCAAAAAGACTCTAGCAAGTGATCAGAAGGATCATTCACCATGATCAAGTAGGATTTATACCAGGGATGCAGGGCTGGTTCAACATTAGGAAAACCATCCACATAATTGACCACATCAACAAGCAAACCAGCAAGAACCACATGATTATCTCAATAGATGCAGAAAAAGCATTTGATAAAATACAACACCCATTCCTATTAAAAACACTAGAAAGCATAGGAATAGAAGGGTCATTCCTAAAAAATAATAAACAGTACATATGTAAAACCATCAGCTAATATCATCTGCAATGGGGATAAACTAGGTGCATTCACAATAAGAGCAGGAGTGAAACAAGGATGCCCATTATCACCTCTATTATTTGACCTTGTACTAGAAACACTAGCATTAGCAATTAAAGAATAAAAAGAAATTGAAGGCATTAAAATAGGCAAGGAGGAGACCAAATTATTGCTCTTTGCGGATGACATGATGGTCTACTTAAAGAATCCTAGAGATTCAACCAAAAAGCTAATCGAAATAATCAACAACTTTAGCAAAGTTGCAGGATACAAAATAAACCCACATAAGTCATCAGCTTTTCTATATATCTCCAACACAGCTCAGCAGCAAAAACTAGAAAGAGAAATCCCATTCAAAATCACCTTAGACAAAATAAAATACGGGAATCTATCTCCCAAGACAAACACAGGAACTATATGAACACAACTACAAAACACTCTCCACACAATTAAAACTAGATGTAAACAATTGGAAAAAAACATTAACTGGCTCATGGGTAGGACGAGCCAATATAATAAAAATGACCATCCTACCCAAACTTATTTATCTATTTAGTGCCATACCCATTGAACTTCCAAAAAATTTCTTTACTGATTTAGAAAAAAAACCCATAACAAAGTTCATTTGGAAGAACAAAGGATCAAGGATATCCAGGGAAATAATGAAAAAAAAATACAAAGGAAGGGGGCCTTGCAGTCCCAGATCTCAAACTATATGACAAAGCAGCAGTCATTAAAACAAATTGTTACTGGCTAAGAGACAGAAAAGAGGATCAGTGGAATAGACTTGGGGCAAGTGACCTCAGCAAGACAGTATATGATAAACCCAAAGGATCCTAGCTTTGGGGACAAAAATCCACTATTCGATAAAAACTGCTGGGAAAATTGGAAGACAGTGTGGGAGAGATTAGGTTTGGATCAACACCTCACACCCTACATCAAGATAAACTCACAATGGGTGAATGACTTGAACATAAAGAAGGAAACTATAAGTAAATTAGGTGAACACAGAATAGTATACATGTCAGACCTTTGGGAAGGGAAAGACTTTAAAACCAAGCAAGACTTAGAATGAGTCACAAAATGTAAAATCAATAATTTTGACTACATCAAATTAAAAAGTTTTTGTACAAAGAAAACCAATGTAACTAAAATCAGAAGGGAAGCAACAAATTGGGAAACAATCTTCATAAAAACCTCTGACAAAGGTTTAATCACTCAAATTTACAAAGAGCTAAATCAATTGTACAAAAAATCAAGCCATTCTCTAACTGATAAATTGACAAGGGACATGAATAGGCAGTTTTCAGTTAAAGAAATCAAAACTATTAATAAGCACATGAAAAAGTGTTCTAAATCTCTTATAATCAGAGAGATGCAAATCAAAACAACTCTGAGGTATCACCTCACACCTAGCAGATTGGCTAACATGACAACAAAGGAAAGTAATGAATGCTGGAGGGGATGTGGCAAAGTAGGGACATTAATTCATTGCTAGTGGGGTTGTGAATTGATCCAGCCATTCTGGAGGGCAATTTGTAACTATGCCCAAAGAGTGATAAAAGACTGTCTGCCCTTTGATCCAGCCATAGCACTGCTGGGTTTGTACCCCAAAGAGATAATAAGGAAAAAGACTTATACAAGAATATTCATAGCTGCGCTCTTTGTGGTGGCAAAAAATTGGAAAATGTGGGGATGCCCTTCAATTTGAGAATGGCTGAACAAATTGTGGTATATGTTGGTGATGAAATACTATTGTGCTAAAAGGAATAATAAAGTGGAGGAGTTCCACGGAGACTGGAACAACCTCCAGGAAGTGATGCAGAGTGAAAAGAGCAAAACCAGGAAAGCATTGTACACAGAGACTGATACACTGTGGTACAATCGAACGTAATGGAATTCTCCATTAGAGTCAATGCAATGTCCCTGAACAATCTGCAGGGATCTAGGAGAAAAAACACTATCCACAAGCAGAGGACAAACTGTGAGAGTAAAAACACCGAGGAAAAGTAACTGCTTGACTACAGGGGTTGAGTGGACATGTCTGAGGAGAGACTCTAAATGAACACTCTAATGCAAATACCAACAATATGGAAATGGGTTCAAATCAATAATACATGTGATACCCAGTGGAATCGCGTGTCGGCTATGGGAGAGGTGGGAGGGTGGGGAGGAAAAGAAAATGATCTTTGTCTCCAATGAATAAAGTTTGGGAATGACCAAATAAAATAATGTTAACAAAAATCGAAGTAAAGGAAAAGCAAATCATAACAGGTCCTTGAATCAGGACCCAATTAAAATGATTTAAGAAATTATGCACTTACATATTATGCACTTACAAATTATGCAATCAGTAGCCAGGATTACAGAAAGTTTGCCACACTATGAAAGACAGAAAATGGGACTAGATTATGATAGCCAGAATGGTAGCCATTCCTGTTAGGGCTAAGAGAATGTCCTGCCTCTGACATATGTCAAAACAGTTTCAACCTCGAAACCCAAACAAGTTCAAGTCCTCTTGTCCTGTCTCAAAATTACATCAATCCCACTTGGGATTTGATCTCTTTGACCTTGTGCTTGATAGACACTATTATGCAGGTAGTTTTGTGCTTCTTTAGCACTGTACTATGACTCTTTTTGTATTCCCTTCTTCTGGGATCAAACAGAATCATTAAGAAAGTCCCATAATTTTTAAACAACCAGTGGCATTATTTTTATAATCTAAAGCTTTTTGGGTATGCATTAAAATTAGAGCAAATGCATTTTAAACTTATATTACTGGAGGCATCTGGGTCGCTCAGTGGATTGAGAGCCAGGTCTAGAGATGTTAGGTCCTAGGTTCAAATCTGGACTCAGACACATCCTAGCTGTGTGACCCTGGGCAAGTCACTTGACCCCCATTGCCTAGCCTTTACCACTCTTCTGCCTTAGAGCCAATAAATAGTATTGACTCCAAGATGGAAGGTAAGGGTTAAAACCCCCCCATAAATTACTGCAAAATTAAAAAAGTTAAAGAAAATCTTCTCAATACTCTTGACATGTACTTCAAATACAAAAAGGAGAGTAAAAATAAAACTCAAATACTATATTGTACATGCAAGGAAAAAAAATCATAAAAAATTTTTTAAAAATAAAAAATATGTAGGTTACAATCAGTGACACAATGTTCTAGCCAAGGAGAAGTAGAATACAAAGATTTCTCACCAAAAATGAGATCCATTTCCTTTTTAACTTGGCTATGAATCACTGTGTGAGTGCAAATGATTAATATATAAAAATAAATATTAAATCAATTAATTAAATTAATTAGGCAATAATTATAATATTTAAATTATTTAAATAAATATTTTTTAAATTTAAATTTAAATAAAAAAATTATTTAAATAAATAAAAAAATAAAATAAATGGAATATTAAGATTAATGAAGCTCTCAACTGAAAGGTATCTAATCAGCACAAAAACCTCAGGATCAGATGTAAGAAAACATACCTCAAGCTGTAAGCTGCATGAGTTCTATAAGGCTCTGTGGAAATGGAAGCTGTTTGAGGTGGGCAAGAAATGGAGCTATGCTTTTTAACACATGCTTTTTAATTCTTAAAAAAATTTAATTCTTAAAAAAAAACCAACACTGGGGTCTGTTTACAGAATAAACAAGTTAGGAGGCAAAAGTTTGATGGAAAACAAAAGCGTTGTAATTTTGGGGGACTCACACTCCTTAGACTGAGAAATGAGGGTTGAAGGCAGTGAGGAAAGGGTGGATGAAAATGGATTTCCTCACTATTCCCTCCCAGAGTCCCGTAATTACTTGAAGGAGACAAAATGGAGATCTCCCCTCCATGAAAGCTTGTCCCTTGAGGGCTGTGTCAGCCCTCAATGGTGGCAGGGAAGTCTTCTTTACAAGGAGAGGAATGTGGGACCTCAATCCAGATATACGGTGCTTTGGGGCTCTCCCCCTTGTGTCTTCTTGAAAGCTGGTAACAAGATGGAGTTTGCCAATGGACTTACTCTCTAGTTGTAAATAAACGAGATTGAATTTGCTATCTGACTGATTATTTGATTTAATTGTTGATTGGGGCAAAGGGTAGAGGTCAGAGTGGTTAGAGCGGTCACCCTAAATCTCTTTCTAAATAAACTAATTACTGAAGTACTAGGATTCCTTGTAAGCAGGGGAGAGATAGAAAAAAGGGAGAGAACACTGCTCACCGATTTGAGTCCAGTATCTCAATAGTTCATGGAATGAAAGTCTTCAGAGAAATTAAGTTTTCTTGACAGGAACCAGCAATGTTTTAAAATAGGAACCTGCGATGTTAAGGTTTCTGTCAGTTTCAGAAATCTCCACAGGTGACTTGAAAATGGGCCAGAGAAACAGCTCCTCCTTCTACTCCCTTCTGTGTCTCCACCCTCAAGACCCTGCTCCTCAGGAGAATTTGATTTTCAGTTTCCAACTGTCATTCCTAAATTCCAATTTCCCCCAATGGTATTTTTTTGTCCTACTCCCCATCATTACAGCGTATTTGCATATGAAGGGATGGCATTTTGGTTTGGTATTTTTAATCAAGAGAGAGAAGAAAAAAGCAGGCTTATTCCCCAAAACTGACTTTAAATCTTCTGATATTTGGACTTCCCTGTGAAAAACCTTTAGTAACAGCCTTCTAAACTAGGAGTCCAGGGTCAGCTTAAAAAAATCTGCTTGAAAACTAGAAGGGGTGGGGTTTCTTTTCTCCATGCTGAAAAATGGTTAGGGCAGGCTGGAAAAACCCATGTGGTGGGGTGGAGGTGGGGTAGCTAAAAGAATTGGGGAATCTCACCCTTACAGGGGAAAAAAGCACAGCTCAGAATGGCAAGCGGGTCTGGTTGCAGATTATAGGAGGGCTGGAGATTGGGCAGGTACAGCTCAGGCTGAATTGGCATCAACAGCAGCAGCCTTGGGCAAAGCACAGGCAGAAAGTGGAGCAGCAGTGACCACCATGGCATGAAAGCAGGCAGGCTGGGTGGCCAGCAAAAAAACTTACTAACTTAATTGAAAAATCTCTCTTAAAAATATTTGAAAATTCTGTCTCTTCATTTTTGCCAAAAATGTAAAGATTAAAATGAATATCCAATATCTAAGTATTATATTTTAAAAGGTTTATTAATAAGAACTAAAATAAAACTTCTAGCTCAGCTAGGGTCACAAGAGAAGAGGAGTCACAGTAAACTTAAATATAATCATATAAACATGAGGATGCAGGAAAAGGGAAAAGGATTGTAGGTAATACAGAAAATAATTTTGGGTAATGTAGTTTTTAGGGGTTAAAGAGTTTAAAACTATACACTGTATTCACTGTTGGTTTAGGGTTCCCTTGGGATCTTGCTCTGTGCCATGCTTCCTTCCTAGTGCTTTGTTTGGTGCCTTTACCCTTTCTTTCCCTCATTGCTGGAATGTTCCCTGCATCTACTGCTGCCACCATGCATGATCCTGGCCAGTTCCCACTACAGGTCTGCAGACAATTCTGTCTCCTTAAATTTCCCTAGAGTGAAAAATGATGCACTGTGGTTTTTCTTTTAGTTTTTCCAATAAGAATTAGGTATTGCACATTTTTTGTTGTTGTTGTGGAAGAGGTGTATTGGATTAACTAGGCAAAAATACTTCTTTTCACTTGGCCATCTTCAACTTATGGGAAATAGAGTTTAGGAAGGAATACATTAGAAGCTTGTGGTACAGTTTAGTGCAAAGGCATGAAATTGAAAAATGGAGTGCTATGTATGAGAAGTCAAGAGGTCAGACAAGAATAACATAAGGTAATTTTTGAAAATGCTATACTAAAATCTAAATTTGTAGGCAAACCAAATATATAATATTCTTTTGATCTTGTAAACTTGTCAAAAAGGAAAATGAAGTTTGTCTGAGATAAGATGTATTAAATGAAATCAATCTAACTTTCTAAATGTTCACTAACAATACCTTATGTTATAAATCCTCAAATTTTGTCAGGAGTCAATGACAAGTTAGTTTTCTGGTTTGACTCTTCCATTTTTTGAAAAATTTTTTGAAAAGTTTTTTGAAAAATGGGATTTCTACCTATTCCTATTCCCAGGGTAGATCTTTCTGTTTCCTAATCTTTTAAAAATCACTAACACAGGTTTAGCCATTGTCAAATCTGCCAGATTTTTCAGTACCTGGAAAGGAAGTTTATCTGAGTCTGGTTAGTTCTTACATTTCTACTTATTTGGACTTGAAAGTCCCTAATAATAATATTTTTGTATTGTCCTTTCCAGTTCAAAGAACACGGATCTAGTACAAGACATGCCCTCCAAAGAATCTACTAACATAATTGACAATTAGTAATTCAGCCTCTACTTGAAGACCTCCACAGAGGAGTCTTCTGAGTCTTTCCAGTCTTCCTTTGGATAGCTCTAATTATTAGGAAGTTTTTCCTGACATTAAACTTACATTTACCTATTTTTTTGGTCCATTATTTGATTCTAGTTCTGCTTTCTTGATCCTAAACAGAATACATGCAGCCAGTGGAAAATGAAATGTTGACTAGTTGGTGAACTCTCTTTAAAATAGAAATTTGGGAAGAGTTTTTTGTCCTTTAGCCCTCCAATCAGAAGGGCAGAGAATATTAAGGACATAAAAGAGGTGTGCTGAAAGAGAAAACTACTTCCAAAAGGAGATAGTTTAATGGAAAGGACCTAGAGGGATTGGAAATGGAAAAAAAATCCACTAGGAATCTCTCAGGACCAGTGAAGCACAACTCTTGCAATTATAACAAAACAAACAAAAACATCAAGTGTAATGAAGGTAGGGAAATGATAAATAAAGTCCTAAATCTACACGACTATAATTCCTCCTACCAATCTATGCTCCCCCTCCTGGCGTTTGCTCTTCTGGTCTTCTCAAGCCCTTCTTATTCACTCCCGGTCTTATCTAGACCCGCCAAAGCTATCTTACTATCTATATACTATAGATTGTCTTTAAAAGGCTGAGGATGCAGGACTCACAGATGTACTGAGTCCTTACCCAAAACCTGGGGTTGGCTTCCTAGATAAACCCAAAGTCCCAGGGGACAAAACCCTTAGGTTTTAACCAAATTGTTTCTGACAGGTTGATCTCTGTACTTCAGGGAAAGGCAGGTCTCCTCCAAGGCAGTTCTCCAACCCAGGAATTTCCTAATCTTTCCATAAGATTAGTTTTTTACACTAGAGGATGCCAGAGCAAAGATCCTTCTTAAAAACAAAAAACAAACAAACAAAAAAAAAAAACAAAGATCCTCCTTACTAGCTCAGAGGAAAGCCAGAAGAAGAAAGACTGTTAAACCCAGTAAACTCCCAAGATCTTCCCCTCCTTCCAAAATCTTCTGCCAGGGTTTGTTTCTAAATTCTCATTCTTTCCTCTTTTTCATGCATTTTTCTCTAATCCCTTATTATTTATCCTTACAGTGTGTACAAAAATTGATGTCATCTTACAGGATGATGAATTTACTGGCAAAGGATTGTTGCAGTCTTTTCATGATCATGAAATCCAGGTCCAAAGAGGATTGCTGGTGGGAAATTAAAAAAAAATCTGATTGTAGTGTTGTTTATTCTATATCTCTCAGAATTTGAATCAGAATCTTATAGAATTTGAAAGTGATAGTGTACTTCAGCATCCATCTCCTTCAACTTCCTTCCAAATGATGGAATCCCCAGTATAAAATACTTGATAAGTGACCATCTAGATTCACCTTGAAGACCTCCAAGTAGAAAGAACTCCTTTCTAGGCAGCACATTCCACTTTTGAAAGCTTAGTCCACTGCTTTGTACATAGTGCATGCTTAATATATCCTGGTTAACTTAACAATTATAATGTCCAAGTCCATTTAAAAATAATTGGAAAATTCTTAAATGTGAAGCATAAATTCTTCAGCTTGTAGAAGCTGCATTTACTTCTTTCTTCTGGTACATGAAATGGATGATGCAATTTTGCAAATTTAAGACAATAGAAATTTGAGTTGATGGAAGTTTACACCTTAGCTACCCATTAATGTGCTCTGAGGGATCCATTCCCCACAGGTTGTAAAGCTGATCAAGTGTAATATGTTCATTTTAAAGAAAAGGAAAATGAGCTTCAGGGAAGTTCAGCAGCCCAATTACATATAACAGTGAAGAAACAGACCTGGACTCAAATGCTACTACTAAGCATTGCTCTTTGTTAGTCAACTTATTAAAAATATTTCCATTA
Organism: Monodelphis domestica; assembly: GCF_027887165.1. Classification (NCBI taxonomy): domain Eukaryota; kingdom Metazoa; phylum Chordata; class Mammalia; order Didelphimorphia; family Didelphidae; genus Monodelphis; species Monodelphis domestica. The sequence continues at coordinate 254,105,898 of NC_077228.1, forward strand.
AATTCACAAACATGTATTAAGCACTTATGTAAAATGCAAAAACTGCCGATTTTAGTGGACAGAAGATCTGGGCTTAGAACTGTGACTCTCATACTAACTGTATGAGACTGGGCAAGATCTCAATCTCTAGGTGCCAAATACAACTCATCTACCCTGCACTTTGGCTGTGGGGAGCTGTTGCTGCTGCAGGTTATGAACCTTGGAGAGCTAGTTGCTAGTGTGAATTTTAAAAATATTCCACCCTAATCAGACCATTCAGAAGATCTGATTTAACTATTTCCTGATCAGTAACAATGGAGATACCTGGAATAACAGAATCAGGTCTTGGAAACTCTACATTTCTTCTTAGTTTAACAAGATTTTGAAGGTTTGCATCAAACTCAAGATTTAATTATCTAAGGAATGGCCTTCAACAGACATGTGCAGAAAAAAGAACAGACCTCTGGACTGTCCTAAGTCAAGCTAAGTCCTCATTGGTACAGATGAGATGCAGAAAAGTGATGTAAAAACATCCATATAAGGCACATCACTTGATGCCTCTTCTTCTTTCCCTGGAGAGGCAACTTGGCTGGCAGCATGCTAGGCATTCAGACATCTTGGGAGTGGTGGCAGTTATTTGTCTGGGTTTTGGTGGTAAGTTTTGTCCTTGATCTGATTCAGGTTCGGGCATCTCAGCTGAGCCCTTTTTGGAGCTCAGGTTGATTCCTTCCTTCTTCACACTCCAAACCCTTACTTTCTAGATCTTCTAATCTTCCCGCTCAGTACGAGCCAGGCGGGGGGAGAAATCATCCACACTTTCCTTCTCCCTTCTTCTTAATCTTTCCCATTATATCAATTAAGTTACCATGAAGTTTGGCAGCTGACTTGGGTATTTTATTATTTGGGTTTTTCATTAGGATTTTTATAAACAAAATCCTTGGCGACCTAAATTAATTATACATTCAGTATCAGCCATAATTTCACCCTTTACAATTTGGCAACCAAGTTGTTTGTGATGAAATACCCTCCATCTTCTTAACATTCCTAAACCTTTTTTCTACTGTGACTATCTTTTTTTAATAGCTTATTTTTATCAGCTATAGAGGTAAGTAAATATGGATTTAATTTAATTTTCTTTTTCTTTTCTCCCTTTCTCCTTAAATTAGATAGAACACAGATGTTTTAAATCTTAGCAACAGGGCTCTAAGTCCTGGCTGGGAGAGCTGTTTCTAAATCTCCTTTACAGGACAGGGAAGCTCAAATCCCAACAAACCTCCACCAGAGACTACACCTAGAGATCTCTTGTTAAAGCTCCAAGAGGGGAGACTGACAGAAGCCCCCAAACCAAAAAAATGAGAGGAGCAAGAGCACAGACAAATACGGGGAGTAAAGAAGGGGTGATTTTGAGCAAACAACAGAAAAAGAAGAAAGAAACTACAATAGACAGCTTCAACTCTGTAAATGGAACAGAGGGGGAGAGATCAGCAAATGATAAATCAGAAATCCCAGTGAATTGGAAACAGGCTGTGGAAGAACTAAAAACACAATTAAGAGAGGCTGAAGACAATTGGGAAAAGAACTTAAAAATGAAGATAAGTCATGTGGAAGCAGAGGCACTTGAACTAAAATGAGAAAATAGTGTCTTGAAAGCCAAAATCAACCAGCTGGAAAATGAGGCAAAGGAAATGAAAGATAAGGTAAAGAAGATGAAAGATGAGAAATAGGAGATGAAACACGAGGTAGAGAGGATGAAAGATGACCTCCAAAGAAAATCAGACCAGAAGGAGAGGGATGACCAAAAAGCCAGGGACGAAATCCAATCTTTAATAACCAGAATACAACAGCTGGAATTAAGTGACCTCACAAGGCAGCAGGACACTATAAAACAAAATGAAAAGAATGAAAAAATTGAAAATATGAACCATCTCATTCACAAAACAAATGATTTAGAAAATCATTCGAGAAGAGACAATTTAAGAATCATAGCCAGAAGACCATGACAAAAGAAAAAGCCTGGACAAAATACTACAGGAAATTATACAGGAAAACTGTCCTGATATCCTAGAACAAGAGGGGAAAGTGGAGATTGAAAGAATCCACAGATCATCTCCTGTATTTAATCCCCAACTGACAATATCCAGGAATGTCATAGCCAAACTAAAAAACTATCAGACCAAAGAAAAGGTATTACAAGCTGCCAAGAAGAAGCCATTCAGATACCATGGAAACACAGTGAGGATAACTCAGAATCTGGCTGCATCCACACTGAAGGACCGAAAGGCATGGAATATGATATTCCAGAAAGCAAGGGAACTAGGTCTACAACCAAGAATAAAATACCCATCAAAACTGACTATATTCTTTCAGGGGAAAGTATGGTCATTCAACACAATAGAAGAATTGCAAGCATTCATAAAGAAAAGACGAGACCTGAACAGAAAATTTGATGTCCAAGCACACAACTCAAGATAATCATCAAAAGGTAGTTAAAAAAGAGGGGAAAAAGAAAAACAAAACAACAAAAAAAACTTTTTAAAAGACTCAATAAGTTAAAATAAGTATCCCTATTAGAAAATAGGACATTGGTATCTCTTAAAAACTGTTGCTATCACTTGGACAGGTAGAAGAATTACACATAGAGGGAACAGTGACAAATGGTATAGGATGAAAAAACAAGAGATAAATAGGTATATAGATATATGCATGCATAAATACATATACATGTGTGTATATATATATGTATGTATATATGTATATATATACACATATACAACCAGCACAAAAAAAGAGGATAATACTAAAAGAAATGGGAAAAGAAACAAATGGGGGAAAATTGATATGTCATAAAGTAGTTCATGACGGGAGAGGGGAGAACATTGATACACTGGAAGGGTAAAGAGGTTGGTGATAGGAAATACTCAACTCTTACATGCTTTGAAACTGACCCAAAGAGGGAAGAACAATCCAATCCATTGGGGCAGAGAATAGATTTGCGACCTATAGGGGAGTAGTGGTAGTCTCTTGGTGATCGAGAATGACTATTGTCTTTGTGCAGTTACATCTACGGTGTACCCTCATGTGGCTTTGGAGTCCAAAGGCTGAGGCGCAGAGTTTGTGGCACATGGGGCATGGAATGCCAGTTGTTATGGGAGGTGCGGTTGTGGCTTGGTGTCAGCATTCATGCACAGTGGCAAGACGTTGACGTCGTTCATCTTCAAAGGTGGTGGCGACATGGTTAATGTGGGTTCGCCAGCTGCTTCTGACAGAGGCAACGAGTTCTAGTTGCTTTGGTGTAATGCCAGCCCACTTCAAGTTTGACTTTAGCTGATCCTTGAATCTTTTCTGTGGTTGGCCTTGTTTCCTGAGTCCAGCTGACAGTTCACCATAGAATACCTGTCTTGGTATTCGCTGTGGGTCCATGCGGATGATGTGTCCAGATCATCGTAGCTGGGTTTTGAGGACCATTACTTTGATGCTGGTGGAGTTGGCTCTGTTGAGGACTTCCTGGTTGGTGATTTGGTCCTGCCATCAGATCCTCATGATTGACCGGAGGGAGCGTTGGTGGAATTGCTCCAGGTGATTCATGTGCTTCCGGTACAGTGTCCATGTCTCATGCTGGGAAATACACAGCTGGTAATTATAACTCTGAATGTGAATGGAATGAACTCACCCACAAAACACAAGCAAATAGCAGAGTGGGTTAGAATTCAAAACCCTACCATATGCTGTCTGCAGGAAACACACATGAGTAAGGTAGATATGCATAGGGTGAAAGTAAGAGGATGGAGCCAAATTTATTGGGCATCAACTGATAAAAAGAAGGCAGGAGTTGCAATCATGATATCTGACAAAGGAAAAGTAAAAATAAATCTAGTTAAAAGAGATAGGGAAGGTAACTACATCCTGATAAAAGGCAGTATAGACAAAGAGAAAATATCTGTACTCAATATGTATGCACCAAATGGCAGAGCATCCAAATTTCTGAAGGAGAAACTAGAGGAGCTCAAGGATGAAATAGACAGAAAAACTATATTAATGGGAGATCTGAACCTTCCTCTATCCGAACTAGATAAATCAAACCAAAAAAATAAATAAGAAAGAGGTGAGAGAAGCAAAGGAAATATTAGAAAAATTAGAGTTAGTAGACATGTGGAGAAAAATAAATAGGGACAAAAAGGAATATTCTTTCTTTTCAGCAGTACATTGTACATTCACAAAAATTGACCATGAATTAGGGCAGAAAAACATTGCAAACAAGTGCAAAAGGGCAGAAATAATAAATGCAACCTTCTCAGACCACAATGCAATGAAAATAATAATTATTAAGGGTACATGGAGAGATGAATCAAAAATTAATCGGAAATTTAACAATATGATTCTCCAAAACCAATTAAAGAAAAAATCATAGAAACAATTAATAATTTCATTGAAGAAAACGACAATGGTGAGAAATCCTTTCAAAACATATGGGATGCAGCCAAATCAGTACTCAGGGGGAAATGTATATCCTTGAGTTCATATATAAACAAATTAAGAAGGGCAGAGGGCAATGAATTGGGCATGGAAATTAAAAAAACTAGAAAGTGAACAAATTAAAAATCCTTAGATGAAGACTAAATTAGAGAACCTAGAAATCAAATGAGAAATTGATAAAATTGAAAGTCAAAGAACTATTGATTTAATAAATAAGACTAGAAGCTGGTACTTTGAAAAAACAAATAAAATAGACAAAGTACTAGTCAGTCTAATTAAAAAAAGGAAAGAAAAAACCAAATTGACAGTATCCAAGATGAAAAGGGAGAGCTCACCGCTAATGAAGAGGAAATTAAGGCAATCATTAAAAACTATTATGTCCTCTTATATGGCAACAAGTATGACAATCTAGGTGATATGTTTGACTTACTTATGGATACTTACAAAAATATAAATTGCCTAGACTAACAGAGGAAGAAATAAATCACCTAAACAACCCCATATCAGAAAAGAAATTGAACAAGTCATCAAAGAACTACCTAAGAAAAAATCCCCAGGTCCAGATGGATTCACAAATGAATTCTATCAAACAGTCAAAGAACAACTAATCCCAATATTATACAAATTATTTGGCAGAATAAGCCAAGAAGGGGTTCTATCAAATTCATTTTATGACACAAACATGGTACTGATCCCAAAGCCAGGTATATTAAAAACAGAGAAAGAAAACTATAGGCCAATCTCCGTAATGAATATAGACACAAAAGTCTTAAATAGGATACTAGCAAAAAGACTTCAGCAAGCCATCACAAGGGTTATCCACTATGATCAGGTAGGGTTTATACCAGAAATGCAAGGATGGTTCAATATTAGAAAAAATATCCACATAATTGACCATATTAACAAGCAAACTGACAAAAACCACATGATTATCTCAATAGATGCAGAAAAAACCTTGCATAAAATACAACATCCATTCCTATTGAAAACACTAGAAAGTATAGGAATAGAAGGACCTTTCCTAAAAATAATAAACAGTATATATATAAAACCATCAGCAAACATCATCTTCAATGGGGATAAACTCGAAGCCTTCCCAATAAGATCAGGAGTAAAACAAGGATGCCCATTATCATCTTTACTATTTAGTATCGTACTAGAAACACTAGCAGTAGCAATTAGAGAAGAAAAAGAAATTGAAGGTATTAAAATTGGCAATGAGGAGACCAAGCTATCACTCTTTGCAGATGATATGCGGATTTACTTAAAGAATCCTAGAGAATCAATCAAAAAGTTAGTTGAAATAATCAACAACTTTAGCAAAGTTGCAGGATACAAAATAAACTCACATAAGTCATCAGCATTTCTATATATCTCCAACACATCTCAACAGCAAGAATTAGAAAGAGAAATCCCATTAAAATCAACCTGGACAATATGAAATACTTGGGAATCTATCTGCCGAGACAAACACAGGAACTATATGAACACAACTACAAAACACTCTCCACACAACTAAAACTAGATGTAAACAATTGGAAAAAAACATTAACTGGCTCATGGGTAGGACGAGCCAATATAATAAAAATGACCATCCTACCCAAACTTATTTATCTATTTAGTGCCATACCCATTGAACTTCCAAAAAATTTCTTTACTTATTTAGAAAAAACCATAACAAAGTTCATTTGGAAGAACAAAGGATCAAGGATATCCAGGGAAATAATGAAAAAAAAATACAAAGGAAGGGGGCCTTGCAGTTCCAGATCTCAAACTATATTACAAAGCAGTGGTCATCAAAACAATTTGTTACTGGCTAAGAGACAGAAAGGAGGATCAGTGGAATAGACTTGGCATAAATAACCTCAGCAAGACAGTCTATGACAAACCCCCAAACCCCAGATTTTGGGATAAAAATCCACTATTTGATAAAAACTGCCTGGAAAATTGGAAGACAGTGTGGGAGAGATTAGGTTTTGATCAACACCTCACACCCTACACCAAGGTAAACTCAGAATGGGTGAATGACTTGAACATAAAGAAGGAAACTATAAGTAAATTAGGTGAACACAGAATAGTATACATGTCAGACTTTTGGGAAGGGAAAGATTTTGAAACCAAGCAAGACTTAGAAAGAGTCAAAATGTAAAATCAATAATTTTGACTACATTAAATTAAAAAGGTTCTGTACAAACAAAACCAATGTAACTAAAATTAGAAGGGAAGCAACAAAATGGGAAACAATCTTCATAACAGAAACCTCTGACAAAGGTCTAATTACTCAAATTTATAAAGAGCTAAACCAGTTGTACAAAAAATCAAGCCATTCTCCAATTGAAAAATGGACAAGGGACATAAATAGGCAGTTTTCAGCCAAAGAAATCAAAACTATTAATAAGCACATGAAAAAGTGTTCTAAATCTCTTATAATCAGAGAGATGCAAATCAAAACAACTCTGAGGTATCACCTCACACCGAGCAGATTGACTAACATGACAGCAAAGGAAAGTAATGAATGCTGGAGGGGAGGTGGTAAAGTGTGGACACTAATTCATTGCTGGTGGAGTTGTGAATTGATCCAACCATTCTGGAGGGCAATTTGGAACCATGCCCAAAGGGCGATAAAAGACTGTCTGCCCTTTGATCCAGCCATAGTACTGTGGTACAATCGAACATAATGGATTTCTCCATTAATGGCAATGCAATGTTCCTGAACAATCTGCAGGGATCTATGAGAAAAAACACTATCCTTAAGCAGAGGACAAACTGTGGGAGTAAAAACACTGAAGAAAGGGAACTGCTTGACTACAGGGGTTGAGGGGATATGATTGAGGAGAGACACTAAATGAGCACCCTAATGCAAATACCTATAAGAAGGAAATGGGTTCGGAACAAACCCAGTGGAATCCTGCATTGGCCAGGGGAGGGGTGGCGGGAGGGGGGGAGGAAAAGAAAATTATCTCTGTTTTCAATGAATAATGTATGAAAATGACCAAATAAAATAATGATTAAAAACTAAAAAAAAAAGGGAGACCTCACCTCCAATGAAGAGGATATTGAGGCAATCATTAAAAACTATTTTGCCCAATTATACAGCAACAAATATGGCAATCTAAGTGATATGGATGAATATTTTCAAAAATATAAATTGCCTAGATTAATAGAAGAAGAAATAGAATTCTTAAATAATCCCATATCAAAAAAAGAAATTGAACAAGCCATCAAAGAACTCCCTAAGAAAAAAAATTCCCAGGGTCTGATGGATTCACAAGTGAATTCTATCAAACTTACAAAGAACAGCTAATAGCAATATTATACAAACTATTTGACATAAGAAGCAAAGAGGGAGTTCTACCAAATTCCTTTTATGACACAAATATGGTACTAATTTCAAAGCCAAGCAGGTCAAAAACAGAGAAAGAAAACTATAGACCAATCTCCTTAATTAACATAGATGCAAAAATCTTAAATAGGATACTAGCAAAAAGATTCCAGCAAGTCCTCATGAGGGTGATTCATTATGATCAGGTGGGAATTATACCAGGAATGCAAGAATGGTTCAATATTAGGAAAACCATCCACATAATTGACCATATCAACAAGAAAACTGACAAAAATCACTTGATTATCTCAATAGATGCAGAAAAAGCCTTTGACAAAATACAGCACCCATTCCTATTGATAACACTAGAAAGTATAGGAATAGAAGGGTCTTTCCTAAAAATAATAAGCACTATATATCTAAAACCATCAGCCAACATCTTTTGCAATGGGGATAAATTTGATGTATTCCCAATAAGATCAGGAGTGAAACAAGAATGCCCATTATCACCTCCATTATTTAACATTGTACTAGAAACACTAGGAGTAGTATTCAGAGAAGAAAAATAATTTGAAGTTATTAAAATTGGCAATGAGGAGACCAAGCTATCACTCTTTGCAGATGATATGATGGTCTACTTAAAGAATCCTAGAGAATCAACTAAAAAGCTAGTCGAAATAATCAACAACTTTAGCAAAGTTGCAGGATACAAAATAAACCCACATAAGTCATCAGCATTTCTATATATCTCCAACACATCTCAGCAGAAAGAATTAGAAAGAGAAATTCCATTTAAAATCAACCTGGACAATATAAAATATTTAGAAATCTATCTGCCGAGACAAACACAGGAACTATATGAACACAACTACAAAACACTCTCCCCACAACTAAAACTAGGTTTTTGCAATTGGAAAAATATTAACTGCTCAGGATGAGCCAATGTAATAAAAATGACCATCCTACCCAAACTTATCTATCTATTTAGTTCCATACCCATTGAACTTCCAAAAAACTTTTTTACTGAATTAGAAAAAAACCATAACAAAGTTCATTTGGAAGAACAAAAGACCAAGAATATCCAGGGAGATCATGGAAAAAAAATGCAAAGGAAGGATGCCCTGCAGTCCCAGATCTCAAAGTATAAAGCAGTGGTCATTAAAACATTATGGTACTGGCTAAGACACAGAAAGGAAGATCAATGGAATAGACTTTGGGTAAGTGACCTCAGCAAGACAGTCTATAATAAGCCCAAAGATCCCAGCTCTCTGGTTTCTCTCTACTATACTACAGTGACTGAATCTTCAAACCTGTTGACCATTTTTGCAAATTGTAAATCTATTCCACCATCCTCCAACTTAGAAATTGTTTTAGGATTAGGGAAACCCCAAACCGTCTCTCCCTTCAACTTCTTACCTTTCCCCTTTTCCCCAAATAAACCCCTTTCACTTAAACTTAGAAAAGAGAGAGAGAGCTTTGTATAGCAAGGTACTAACTTTGAGCTGACATCAATGTTACCAATAGAAGAATCAAGTAAGGGCGGGCTCAGGGACTGAATCCCTTGTTAGTGCTATAAGGGGTTTAGTAATTTCCCCATAGCAAGGAATCCATTGTCTACAAAACCCTGTTGCTCCCAAAATTGCTCTTAACTATTTCTCAGTGGTATGAGCACTTAAATTTTGAATATTCTCAATTTGTTTGGGAGAAATAAAGTAGGTACCCACAGTTAGGATGAACCCCAAATATTCTACTTTAGGGAGGTACCACTGAACCTTATCCTTCGAGATCTCATGCCCTCTTTTGTGAAATTCCAAAAGAAGGTGTTTGCTATCTTCCTGACATGATTCTGCATCTGTTGAAGCCAAGAGTAGATCAACTACATATTTGATTAGTTTGCTGTTTTTAAAATTTATATTATCTGTATCTTGGCTCAAAATTTATGCAAATAAGCTCAGGCTCTCTATGAAACCCTGTGTCCTGCTAGGTGAAAGCAAAGATATGCCTGGAATTCTCATGTATGGGTATGGAAAAGAAGGCTGAGCACAAGTCTACTACTGTAAAATATGTAGCTATGCTAGAATTGAAGAAATAATAGCACTGATGTTGGAAACTATGGAGTGTCTCTTTATAACGTTTAGAGCCCTCAAATCCTGTACGAATCTATAGAGGTGTTTGCCCCCGGGTCCTCTTTTTGGTTTTTTAACGGGCAGGATGGACGTGTTGTTTTCAGATTTACAAGGGATTATGATTCCCTGTGCAATTAATGAGTTAATTACTGGGGTAATTCCTTCAATTGCCTCTTTTGAGAGGGGATACTGAGCAATGGAAGGAGATGGGCTAGATTTAGTTTTTATCTGCACAGGAATAGCCGACTTAAGTAAGCCAACATCGGAAGAAAATGTGGCCCAAAGAGACTCTGGTATATCTTCAGGTATTGCAAAGGTGGGATGCTCTTTTCCCTCCTGACTCTCTGAGAGAATTACAGGGAGTAAATTTAAAGATTTCCCAAGTACTTTTAATGATAAAGAACCATCTGGGGAGCAAGTTATTGTGGCTCTGAGTTTGCTTAGAAGGTCCTTCCCCAGCAAATTTAGAGGGGAGTCAGGCATCAAAAGGAAGGAATGTTGTACCTCTAGGGGTCCTACAGACACCATTCTAGGGGAAAGTTTTTAACCCTTTGGGGTATTCCTGACACTCCCATTACATTCTCTGAGCCAACAGAATACATACCAGGAAGCTCCAGTGTCTAAAAGACAATCATAATAGGTGTTACCCATCTTTAAAGTAACATGGGGTTCATTAGTATGGGGGTGTAGTGGATAGGGACAATGGGTGGTAGGACAACAAAATCTGGAAAATCAAAGGTTGGGTTCTCTGATTCCTGTGCCCCAGCCCCCCGACACCTTCATTGTGTTTGGGAAGTTCCTTGGGCACCCCCCTGAAGGGCACCCCCTGAGGGGCATTAGCACCCCAAGTATTTTTTGGACAAGCACCACTTAAGTTTTATTGTTTTGGAGTCATTTGGTTTGAGTTATCATTTTCCCAATATCTATTCCTATAGTCATCATTCCTAAAGTTGTGGTTTCCATTGTCATAATTATAGTTATTTCTATAATTATCACTTCCATAGTTGTTATTAAACTACGTATTCCTTCTGATAATCTTGAGAAAAGTTCTACACTCTATCATTTTGTGGCCCTTCTTCTCACAGAAGTGGCAGTTGGATCAATAATTAGATCTCTGGAGAGTGGAAAATGTTATTGGTTGATTATCATGCCCACTTTCTGTTTTAGCCATCTGATCTTTTAAACATCTCAATTATTTCTTTACTTCCTCTATGACATCATTATTTTCTTCCTCCTTTTCTTTGTTTCCTTTTAAAACATATATAGCTGTTTTTCACAATTCTTCAAGGTCCTTCTCTGGTCATCTTGGGCAATGTGTTCTAAACTAATCCCTAATAACTTTGCAAGAGTTATTGACAAAGAGTCTTCTAACTTGTCTTAAGCTATTTTCTTTAGATAGGTCAAAATCCAGGTATCTACCCCCAAACTCGAATATTCTATCCATGAATCTGGAGGGTATTTCTTCCTCATTTTGCTTAATTTTTTCCAATTCCGTCACTTATCTGTACTGTCTGCACATTCTCTCATTGCTGTTAGCATGGCCTCTCTATAATGGATTATTTAATCCTCAGGGTTGTTATAGTCCCATTTGGGATCCTGAGATGGCCAATGTGCTGCATTACGCCCCCAGGGTTTTGTTGAAATGAGTAATTATTTTATTTTTCTCACGTTTAGTTAAAAAAGCCTGTAGCAAGTTTTCAATGTCCTTGTAAGATGGATTATACTGAAAAAATATGTCTGTCATCTTTTTTGTTTCTATAAAGGGATCTTGTTCATATGTGGGGATATTTCATGTAAATTCATTTATTTCTTGGGGAGTAAATGGTATATTGTGTCTTAAAGTCACCATATTCCCATTCTGTCCTATTTCAGGTACTTCTCTTAGAGGAAACAGGCCTCTAGTTGAATTTTGTACCTGTGAGTCAGTTTGACTAGGACAAGTTTCTCTAGGAGGAAAAGATCTCTTTTGGGCTGGAATTTGGTTTTGTGTAGGAGAAGGAACATGAGAAACTAGGATTGCAGGGGAAGGGTTTAGGGGATTAAATTCAACCAAAATTTGCAGGCCATGAGAGAAGCAGTCTGTTAGCTGAGAAAAGCAGTCTGTTAGCTGAGGTATAGGGAAAGTGTTTTCAATCTCTATTTTGGGGAAGGAAATTTCCTCATTCAAACAGGTCTGTTTCTGGTAGAGTGGGTGTTTCCCAATTGATCCTGTAAGAAACATTTTAAACAGTCTAATTGGGCTTACATGTTCTCTTGCATTTTATACTAAATTTTTTTTTTTATTTTAGCATCTCTAAACAGTACTGAGGAGTACAAAAATGATATTACCTAATAATATAAAATATAATAATATATAAAAAATTGGAGGTATGCTGTACTCCTCAATGTCCTAATTCTTCAATAGTCATATAAATGTCAAAGAATGTAGTATTCATTTATATATGTATGTATGTATATATATATATATTTATATATATATATATATATGCATTTTTTTTGTTATTTTTATAGCAGACTTCACAAAATACATGAGGAGCAGGACAAAGCCAAAACTTTCTACAGGTTTTTCCCACTCCTAATATAGGCAGTTGTTCCCTAAGGGAAAGGAGATTTATTTTTTTTTAAACATTATTTTATTTGGTCATTTTCACAGCTGATCTGATTTTGTCCCCATTGGAAAGCAAAAATATTTTGGGAGTCAGGGTGAAATGGTATGGTAAAGTATGTATTGCTCCAGTCCAATACTGTGTATATCTCCTTGCCTGTGAAGGTATTTGCATTATTATATCATTCAGAGAAGGTGTGACAGTGTGGTTCTTTTTTATGAAGTTATTTACTGCCCTAAGATCCATCACAAATATCCAACATGGTTTTCCATCTTCATTAAACTTGCCTTTTTTATAGCTAGAATTGGACTATTGAATTCATACACTGTAGGTCTTAAAATGCCTTGTTATAGCAAGCTGTTTATGATTGATGTTATTCCTTCTTTTTCTTCTTTACATAATTTGTACTGTGGTATCTTAGGTGGTATTCTATCCCTGACTTAAATTCTGACTGGTGTCACAGACTTAATCCTACCCACATGATACTGATGTTTAGCAAACTCATTTCATACATAGATGTTAAAATTTGGATTTTCTCAGGTTCTTCTAATTGTTCCAGGTGTAACAATGAGTAGTGTTTTAATGAATGTTTGGGCAAATGCAAGTATATATTCCTAGATCTTTCAAATTGCAAAGTCGCTTGGATCTTACACAAAAAATCCTAACCTAAAAGGTTATCTGGACATGAGGGAATCAATAGGAAAGTATGATATATGGTGAGAGGACCCAATTTGACTTTTGTGCTTTTGAGCTCAGGGACCTGCTGTATTTGTCCCATAGCTCCAGCCACAGAAACCTTATCCCCTATGTTGTATCCACTGGACATGTCTATAGGACAGACTATGAAGCACCAGTACCTATGAGAGCTTTGTAGTTTTTCTTTCCCACTTTAATCCATACATATGGTTCTGGCTTTTGTGTAGATATGGAATTTATTGTTAGTGAATCACTGTGCACTGCTCTGATAACTAGTTAACTCTTCTTGACTTAAGTAATTTCCTATGTGATCTTCATCCAAGTTCGATTGTATTATATCTTCTACTTCATTGGAAAATGAATTTAAATCATAGCTATGGTTAATATGATATATTCCTTAATGGTCAGACCACCCCCAACCATTTGGAATGTTATTTTCATGGCTGTCATTTGAATTCTTGGCTATTCTATCAGTTTCTAAATTTTGCATTCTATACATATTTTCAAATTTAACTGCTACTCTACTTCCATTACTTTGAATATGATTATTATTTTCAAATGTAACTTCAGTTTCATTTTCATTAAAATTTGTATTTATTAAATTAGTTACTGTAGAATGAAAACTTTCAGTTTCTGGATTCAAACTGGATGTTTTTTTCCTAAGGAAATCTGTGCCATATAGCTACTTGAAGAGTTGCCTTTTTCATGTGGGTTTATAATATCACCTGTGATTTTTTTTAAATCTATTACAGCTCCATTAACCTCATTGGTAACAGCAACCTTGTGCATTGATTTTCTGCTACAGTCCTTTTGTTGCAGGGAATTGAAATTTTGTTTCACAGTTTCTTTCACCAGCTGTTTATTTGAATTCTCATGACTTTTTTTTGGTACAAAATTCAATTCCTGTGTGTAATCTGCACTGAAAAAAGTTTTCTAAGTATGTTTTAACTTGTTTTCTACTTTTTTCATGAGTGGTTACTATATCATTTCTCTCTAGGTCTCCTATTTCAGTTTGTATTTGAGCAATGATATTTTAAATTTCTTTATCAAGTTCCTTCACTTGTCTCTGCCTTTCATTTGCTATTTTGCTTGTTTTGCTCTTCTCAGTTCTCACAGACTTAATTTTCTGCATCACCTGTGCATTGTCCCTTTTCTGTTTTCTCTTTTGTTTTATATCAGCCTGTCTCTTACTATTTTTCACTTCTTTATCTCCATGCCCCAAACTAAATACACCGTAATTTTGGCTTCATAAATCCCTTCATACAATGCCTGCATATTTGGGCTTTGTCCCTGCATTTATAGCTTCATGCATTTCCTGAAGGTTTGCTGCTTCCTGACTTGATCTTAAAGTGCAGTGTTTACAGCAGGAATTTTTCTGCTTATTATAGTGTTTTCCTTGTGTGTTCTTGTTGTTAACTTCATACATCTTTTTGAGAAAACAGTCTTTTATTAGGTGTTCAGTTTTGTGACAGAAAAAGCATTTCCTGGTCTCCCTTTGTACTTTCCTTTGCTGATAGTCAGGTTTTGTGTAAGTCTTGACCGTGTTAAGATTTTTGATTTCTTGAATCTCCTTTTCCTTTAGATTCTGTTCTCATTCATGTAATTTTTGTTTTAATTCTGTCATCTGTCTATTCTGCTCTGTGTGACTGTCAAAAATTTATGATGCAGTGTCTCAAAGCTCTAACAAATTCACTGAATCATATTTGGGAAAGTAGTTCTTAAAGAAATTCCTAAGGTGTGGTGTGCAATCTTTTAGAAATAGTCTTCTAATATGTGCTATAAACTCTTCTGAATCCTTCTCTATTTCCCATGATAATTTCTGTGGTCTCAGAAAAACAGTCAATGAATGTAGCTGGATGTTCACTCTTTTCTATTACAATTTTGTCAAATTTGCCCCAAGCATTTGGCTTGGAGCAACACATCTTGATTGCCTGTAGCAAATTCTCTCTGCAATTCCTCAGATAGCTCATGTTTACAGAGTTAGAGAAGTCAAAATCCTCTCTTTGCTCCTCAGTTGACAAACTCATCACGGTGCTCTCAGATCTCTTTTTGTCAATGAATTGGCAGTGTTCATGAGGGCTAAACAATTCTGCCCAAAGGAACTCAGTGTCTTCAAAACTTGGCTCAAAAATACAGAAAGCCCTTTTTAATTCTTTGTGAGATCTATGAGGCTCTGATATAAATTTTGGGAATCTTTTCTTTATAGAATCCAATTCTTGTGTTGTGAATTGTTTATGGACTTTGGAGTGTAACACTCCAGCTGTATCAGACATTTGAATAATGTGCTTTAATGGGAAAATTTTTTCAGCCTCTTTGTTTGCATTAGTGTCCTTGTCCTTGTCATTTCCCTGTGCACTGGCTTGTTTTTCTTGGCCTTCTTTCCATTATCCTTTGTTACATTGTCTGACTGTCCATTTCCCTTATTATTGATCTGATCTACCCCATTTATATTTAAAAATTCTTCAAACATGTTTTTCACCAGTACTTCCAAATTGGTGTCAACCACCATGATTTGTGCCATTTTCCTTGGAACTAAAAACTTGTAAATGTTCTTCGTGTATGTGAGAGTCTGTATTGCAGCCATGGTAAAAATGTAAGCCTGAGTTAGTACTTGACATGTGATAGTGTCTTTTTGAAATGGAATATTCATTATAAAAGTGGCTGTATTTGTTATGTACCCCATAGTTTCTAATAGTATAGTGGTCATAGTACTATACAATATATTGTATACCCAATAGCCTGCAATTATTGCCAACACCATCATCCCATATACTATTTATTTGGACCTCTTGCTTTTTCTCTTTTGGCTTCCCCTCTATAGGATGTGGATACAGTCTATTCAGGGTGCCAAATTGTATTAGGGGATTATTTTAAGTGGGAAATGATAATTTCAAGATCAGGTCTTTCAATCTCCTCCCTCCTCCCTCTTTCCTCCCTTCACCCCTCCCTGTCTTACTTCCCTCTCTCCCCTCCCATAGTTGATTCTTCTGTTGGTAATACTGAAGTCAGCTCAAAGTGAGTATTTTGGTATACCAAACAAAGAATTCTCTCTCTTTTCTAAGTTTAAGTGAAAGGGCTTTATTTGGGGGAAAAGGGAAAGGTAAAAAGTTGAAGGGAGAGAGGGTTTGGTGTAAATCTTGAAATCTCTCAGACTTGTGAATGTTAAAAATTTCTTCATTG
Source organism: Monodelphis domestica (assembly GCF_027887165.1). Lineage (NCBI taxonomy): Eukaryota > Metazoa > Chordata > Mammalia > Didelphimorphia > Didelphidae > Monodelphis > Monodelphis domestica. Next base: position 254,122,280 of record NC_077228.1, read on the forward strand.
GGGAATTCTTAATTGGAACAAATTCTCTACTGAGAAACATTCCCCATTTTGATGTGAGAACTCGCCAGGATCAGAAATGGGAGGACCTCTACTCCAACTGTACTTAAGACTGCTTTAGGGGAGAAAACTCCTTGCTAAACAATGAAAGTACTTGGACCCATGCTTGTAATAAGGCAAGGAGTCCTTTGAGTCAGGCCTGTTTTTAGAATTGATACAATGGGATGCTAGGTACCTAAAAGGGTCGGGCAAGTTTTCTCTTGATGAGATTAGTTGACTCAGCTGTGTTTTCTCTTGTTCAGACGTACTGAGGAGATTGGTCGACTTAGCAGGAATTTAGATGGGCAGTCCTTTGGAAAGCATCTACAGTGATTGGTAGATGTAGGGACTTAGGGGAGGTGACATGGAAGAAAAACCCCTATATAAGAAAAAGCAGAATCTCTTGAGTAGATATCCTTTTGGAGAAATCCTTTTGGAGGATCTCTGATGAGTACCGCTTGGGAAGAATCTCTTGAGAGAGGCTCTGGAGAAGGGAAGCTCTTGGAGGACAATCTCTAAGGAGGTCTCGCTGGAGCTCCTCTAAGGGGACTCTGTCCCTCTGGAGGCTCTGGAGAGAGGCCCTTTGGAACAGTCTCTGGCTGGAAGGCTCTCTGGTGAAGTCAGCTGAGATGGAGCTGGCCTGGTGTCACTAGAATCCTTGTTTAGGTAGACCTTGTGGTGAGTGTTAAAAGACTGACTGATTCTCTCTTAAGACTCAGGTCTAGGCCATATTGGCTTGAGGCCCTTCGTAATTATTCCTTTCCTACTCTTTCTCTCTTTCTCTAATTCCTCATTATATTATTAATTAAAAATCTCTATAAAACCCAGTTGACTTGGGTATTTGAATAATTGGGAATATTTCCCTGGCGACCACCTTATATTTGATTTAAAAACCAAGACACTGTAGTGAAACATATTTTCTGTGGTCAAATTTACTCACCCTCCCTTATATCTATCACAATTTATATCTTCCACCATTTTAACTCACTACAGTTTATGGGCTTCACTATTTTAAATCTAACATTGGAGATTTGGAAAAATGGCCAACAGGTTTGAAGATTCAGTCACTGTAGTATAGTAGAGAGAAACCAGAGAGCAGGACTTTTCTGTCCTTCCTCCTTTCTGTCTCAAGGGCAAAGACCATGTTTTTCAGCTTGTCTGCTCCTTCTTAAGAGTCCCTCCTAGTCACCAGTCCAATTCGAATGCTTCCCTTTGTGAATTTCAAAACTACTCCACCCTATTCAGACCATTCTTTAGAAGATCAGATTTAGCTATTTCCTGATCAATAACAATAGAGATACTTGAAGTAACAGAATCAGGCCTTGGAAACGATATTCTCTACCCTACTCAGTGTAACAAGATTAGGAAGTGCTGCAGAAAACTCAAGATTTAATTATTTGAGAATATGGCCTTCAACAGACATGTGCAAAAAAAAAAAAGAACAGTCCTCTTGGCTGTCCTGTCAAGCTTGAGCCAGCATTGGCACATGTGAGACGCAGGAAGTGAGGTAGAGAATAGCCTCTGGAGTTCTTGGGACTTCCTGTGAGGAGGGCTAGAGGACAGTTTGAGGCTGGAGCTTGAGGTTGGAGGAGCCCCGCAGATTGCTTTCCTTCAGATTGGTCACATGAGTGATAAGGACTGACCCCTTTCCCTGCCTTGGCTCTCCAAGGCCTTAACACCTGCATTGGCTCAGCCTGAGGCAGAGTGGTTCTGAGTTAAACTCCTTTCCTTCTCTCCCTCTTTCCTTCTCTTCCTCTTTCTTTCTCTCCCTCTCTCTCTCTCCCTCTAATATTTTCTTCCTCCTATTGTAATTAAATCACCATAAAAAATTGGCACATGACTTGGGTATTTTATTATTTTGGGATTTCCCTAGGCGATCATTTAAATTTAGATTTTTTTCAGTCTCAACTATAATTTTAACTGTTACATCTTGAGTTCAGCAGTCCTGGCTTCTCCAGCTCTGCTGCAGAATTTTCCCGTGTTCTCTCTCCCACAACAATACACTAGGCCTATAGTTGTTGTTAGGCTGCATGGATCCCAAAGTAGCCACTGCCTTGACCTCTTTTATCTCACACTCTTCAGCTTTTAATTCTGCTTCTCTAAGCTTTCTTTTTAGGTCTTCCACTATAGTGTCTTTCTCCTCATATCTATCCTTAGTGTCAGTGGTCAAGTATGCCACCTTATGTCTTAGGTCTTCCAGTTTCATCTCTTCCTAGTCAGGGTAGTTATTTTTAAAAAAGCAATTTGATTCTTTGGGATTGCATTCTTAACAAAGATCCTCTTTATGTGAGCTATTGTCCCTTCCTCGAGCATATCCAGGTTTAGGAATATCTCAGTCACTTCTGTGATTCCATCTAAAAAGGCCAGAGGTGTCTCTGTGATCTTTTGCTTTATGGATTCAAATTTTGACCAGGAATTTGGTCTCTCAGTGTGTCTCCCCATGACTTCAATAATTGATTGCCTACACTCCTTCATTCTGTTTCTCTCTCTCTTTGTCAATAGCTGCTTCATTAATAATGTAAAGTCATTGTAGTCTGGGTCAAATAAATCTATTGCTCTCTTCATCTCTTTTATTACACAGTTGGGTTCTTCTACAAAGCTAGGGGTTCTTTTTATGGGCTCCAAGTGCTCTGTGGTGAATCTTTTGTGTGTCTTGACCTGACATATCTCATTCCTAGAGACTACAGGAAGATCCCTTGGTGGACATAGGGCAGCCATCCCTGCAGCCTCTTCCTGTTGTAACCTGTTGAGATTTTTCATTTCCCCAGTGTTTACATTATTCCCACACCCATATTCTGCATTTAAAACTTTGTTCTCTTATATATAATTCCATCTGATCAAGTTGGTATTTCATTTGTATCACCATCAATTTAAGTTCTGAATCCTTAGTTACCCAGATCACCATAACATTTAACCATTTTCTGGTGAAAAAGAAAGCCCCTCTACACTTGTATAAGACATACAGACAGATACAGCATATGGGGATATATGACTAGACAGTTTCCATCTTAATTTCCTTAATTGGTTTCATACGTTAATATTCCAAACCTAATGAGCATATGTTAGGGAACAGTACAAAAAATGTAAGGGATATGCAGAATATATTCCCACAATATCATTAAAACATCCATTATTACATCTCCATACATATTTATATTCATGGATAATACATCGTATACAAGTTAATTGGTGTTATAATCCACTGTGAACAGTTTTTTAACAAACATTTTTTAACAGGAAAAATTTGAAAAGAAAAAAATATTCCCAATATGGCCACCCAAGATGGCTGCTTAGAGCCTGTAGCAATAATCCTTTAATATTTAAATACCCCTAGCAGCTCAGCTGGAGTCTGAGAATTCCCCTGGTCCGTACCCTTGGGTTATACCACTTCTCAGAGTGAAAATGGAATGTTCCACTGTTAAGTGCCTTTTACAATAAGAAAACCATAAAATTAAATTTTACAACCCAGCTATCTTAGCCAACTGAAATAATATTAATTTGGAAGGGTTTAGGATGGAAAACATATAGGGATTAACATATAAATATTTTGCTTTCATTCCATAGAGGTTTGGGAAAGGAGGGAGGGGGAGAATAAGGACTTAATTCTTTAGTTTCAAACTCCTAAATAATAATCCTATCTTATCTTATCCTGAACTCCTAAGGGCCAGTCCAATAGAAAATTCAGAGATCTTACATATAGAGTCTTTTGGCAAGTAGAGTCTGGAGTCCAGATGAGGAGTCCTAGATGGTCCAGAGAATGGCTGGAGCTCCCAATATTGTCCCTTAGTCCACCTAAGGGTATTGAAAAACTCCTATCCACTCCTGCTTCAGAGGTCTGCTTGTAGGATGATCCAAACATGTCCCCAGGAGCACAGATCAGCAACCTCCAGCTTCTTCAAACCCCCAAGGGAGACCAACAGTCTCCTCAACTGTTTGGAATCTTTCCCCTGCCAGTTCTGAAGATTCTTTGCCTGTCAATCATTCTCATGCACTAAGCATTACATTGCAACATTACCTCTCTTTGACTGACATAGTGTGTTACTGATTGTGGGGTATATATTTTTGATTTTTAAAACTTTTTTTATTATTGTTTTTTCCTTGCATGAGCAATATAGTATTTGAGTTTTATTTTTTTCTCTCCTTTTTGTATTTGAAGCACATGTCAACAGTATTGAGATTTTCTTTAACTTTTTTGATTTTGTAGTTATAGAATTTTAAACTACATTTGCCCTAATGTCAATGTATACCCCAAAAGCTTTAGACTATGAAAATTATGGCATTGATTCTTTAAAAATTATGGAGCTTTTTCTTAATGATTCTATATTATTCTAGAAGAAGGGAAGATAAAAAGAGCCACTATTCAGTGCTAAAGAAGCACAAAACTACCTGCATAGAGCCTATTGAGCACAATGTCAAAGAGACCAAATCCTTATAATTTTGAGCCAAGACAAGAGGGCTTGAACTTTTTTGGGGTTTGAGGTCATAGCTGTTTTGACATATGTCAGAGGCAGACTTCCTCTGAGCCACATTCTACCAAATATCTCTCTTTGGCTCCATCCTGGCTCCCATTTGCTGCTGAAATCTAGTACTTTTTCTGTCTTTCATAGTGTGGCATACTTTCTGTTGTCCTAACTATTGACTGGGCAAGTGCATAATTGCTTAAATAATTTTAATTGGGCTTTGATTCAAGGACCTGTTATAAATTTGTTTTTCCTTTACTTAGAATTTTTTAGACATAAGACTTTGACATTTTGTATTTCATATATCCACAAGTTATTTTTTCTCTTTTATTTGGATTTTTTGATATTTTGGATTTCTTTTGCAAATTGATTCATATACCCTACAATTCAGCCATGCATCCCTGAGTGATCCCTATGCTTGTTATTATTCACCTCAGGGGGGGACTATGTTATTGTTGTGAACTTTGATTTGAACTTGAGCAATTTTAGGATAAGAAACTTGCTACCTCCCAGAATCCAGAAGGTGCCATGAAGATGACTGCAGAGATCACATGCTGCACCAGAAGAGCCAGAGTGAACTTTGGGATGTGAATGGGGGGTTGAAATGTTTTGTTTTGAATGTATACTCTGATGTCAAAGGGGATTGCCCCCAAATTGGTTTTTTGTCAACCTAGTAATTGGTTTTGTTCTCTTTTCCTTTTATCCACAAATTATTGCAATTTATAAGTTAGTTGGATTTCTGTGATCCTTTTGGGGAGACTGGTCTCTCAACAGGATCACAGGGGAAGATATATAGTGGGAAATTCTTGAACTCCTAAAAACTACATTACCCCAAATTCCTTTCTGTAACACCTTTCTAGGTTTCTAGATGTTTCTAGGTGTTCCTTTTCCTTTTTCCTGAGACCTTGCATTTGCAATGATTAGTTATAAATTTGCTGTAATTCCTCCCTTGGCCTCTCTTCTCTCATGACTGGCTGGATTTAGTAGTTCTTTTATTTTAGTTATTATTAATAAAACATTATAAATATAATAGTTATTGGATATTCATTTGAAGGACGGATCTAATTTTTTTTAATTTTGCGAAAATATTTAATTGTATTTTTTCAATTAAGCATTTATTTTTTCTGTTTCCTTTACTCTCCCTCAACTGGAAAAGCAAAAACAAAACTTGTAACAAATATGCATAGTCAAGTGGAACAAGTTCCCACGTTGGCCATGTCGAAAAATATATATCTTATTGTACATTTTGAGTCCCACTTTTCAAACAGGAAATGGTCAGCATTCATCATCATTAGTCCCATGTAATTGTGGTTTGTCATTGTATTGATCTTAGTTGTTGATTGTTCTTAAGTCTTTCAAAGTTTTGTGTTTACAGTATTTTTGTGTGTAAATTATTCTCCTGCTTCTTCTCACTTTAACCTATATCAGTTCTCAAATGTCTTTCCAACTTTCTCTGAAACCTTTCCTTTTGATATTTCTTAAAGCAAAATAGTATTCTATTACATTCATATATTAAAATTGTACATATTTCCCCCATCTGGTAGGTATCCCTTTAATTTCTATTTCTTTGACACTACAGAAAGAAGTAATCTCCATATTTTGGGGCATATAGGTCTTTATTTTTCTAGGGAGAATATTTCAATGTGTACCTAGGAAAGAATGAACTTCAAACATGTGGCAGAGTCAACAAGTACAAAAGCATGGAATTGCCTGAGTACAAGTTGGTAGGTTAGGGAAACAAGAATTCAGTTTGTCTGATTAAGGAAAATTGCTGTTAAAGAAAATTATGTGAAATAAGACTGGAAATATAGGTGGGAACAAGATTTCTGAGGGTTATAAATACAGGTTAAGGAGTTTATACTTTTCTTACTTGCAGTAAAAATTAAGAGTCACTAAAAGTTTTTAGTATGTGACTGATGTTATCAGACCTTTGTAGAAGAAGATTTTATTGTTAGCTGTATAAATGATGGGTGAATAATTGATAGAAAAGAGACTGACATCAGGGAAACAGGTTGGAGCCTATTATAATAGGCCAAATAAGAAGCAATGAAAACTTGAAATAATGAAGTGCCAGAATAAATGAAGAGGAGACCACAGATGCTAGAGACTATTGATGTTAAATTGAAAAGATTAACTGAATGGAAAAGGACATGCTAAATCAAACCCAAGTCTGAGTTTTAAGTCCTTATGTCTTAGAATTGTGCTGGTACCATCAAATATGAAAAATTAGGCAGGGATAAAGGGAAGTTTAGGAGGAAAGAGTAGTCACTGAAGTTTATTGAATGAGAAGTGACATGGTCAAGTTTGTGCTTTAGGAAGATCAATCTGACAGCTAGAGGATGATTTGAAATGAGGAAATAGTCAAGGTTCAGTTGTCTAACCAGAAGTAAGGTGATGAAGGCCAGATGGTGGCAGTGTTAAAGAAAAGAGGGTGGAGACATATGCAAGATATATTATGAAGGGAAAATTGACAGGACTTGATTAAAAATTGGATATGGGGGTGGCAAGAGAGTGAAGAATCAAAAATGAGGCATACATTGTGGGCTTGGGTTATTGGGAGGATGGTGAAAAAAATAGTAGGGAAGTTACCAGGAGTGGAAGGTTTTGGGGCAGAGATAGATTCTATCAAACTTTTAGTGAATAATTAATTGTCATGTTACATAGACTATTTATAAAAATAGAAAAATAAAAAATTTTAGAAGCTCCTTTTAAAAAAAAACAACAATATTATCCTGATGCACAAACATGAGAGATAAAGTAGAGAAAGCTTGACTATTTTAAGTAACAATGTTAACTAAGATATTAGCAAGGTCTATATCAGTACTTTAATAATTATTCACATTTTAGATTTATACCATGCAAATAAAACTTAGAAAATCCAACCAGGAATGTAAGGGATAAGAGATAGAGAAAAAAGTATGTATTGGCTTTAAAATGAAAGAAGGAGATTTAGACACAAACCCTAGGAGAAAATTCTGAAAGGAGAAAAGGAGTTTTTATTAGCATTAACTGTCACTCTGGATTTGACTTTCCACTAAGCTGGAAGAAGGATCTTTGCTCTGGCATACCCTGGAAAATCCTAATCTTGTGGAAAGGTTAGGGATTCCTAGGTTGGATAATCTGCCTTGGAGAAGACTGCCTTTTCCCTGGACTGTAGAGACTGATCTACTGCTCAGAGATCAACTTGACCAAAGTAATCCCAAGGGTTTTGTTACCTCGGACTCTGGGTTACCTAGGAAGCCAACCCCAGGCTTGAGAGAGATTCAGGCTACCAGTGAGTCCTGTCTCCTCAACCTTCTTAAAGACAATCTGGGTAGTTAGATTAGCAAATAGTCAGATAGCATTTGGGGTTTTAGATAAGAGTAGGGAATGAATAGGCAGGGCCTACAGATGAAAACAAAGGGTAACCATTCATGAAGTGCATAGAAGTTGGATTGAGTCTAGATCTGTAGTGTTAGGACCCTACATATCCTTTTCCCTTACTCCAATGATCAAATAAACTTGTTTTTCTATAACCCAAGGAGTTTTGTGCTTTATTAGCCCTGGGGAGGTCCCTAGGTGGTTGTTTCTCATCTCCCATCTATCTAGGCCTTCCCATCAATCCATCTCCTCTTGATGCTTCTATTTTCTATCAAATAAAACTTTATATTTTGGATTTATATCATGCAAATAAAACTTAGGAAATCCAATCATGTTATAAGCTAAAATCACAGATTTTAAAAGTGTAGCAAACTCCTCCATCAAAGCAATTTGCAACCCTTCTGTAGGGAAAATGACTTGCCTTGAGTTACAGAGCTATTTAGTGGTATCTGAAACTATGTGACTAAGAATATCTAAGGCTTAGATAGTCTAGTCCAGTGATAACAAACCTATGGCACCGGTGCCAAAGATGGCACACAGAGTGCTCTCTTTGGGCATGCCACCCTCACTCCCCACCCCCAGCCCCCACCCATCAGAGTTCATTACTAGAAAGTCAGGGGAACTTGGGCAGAGCTGCTCCTCTTCCCCTCTCCACCATGCCTGATGACATTTTTTCATATTACCTGACCCTCTGCCCAGAAGTCCAATGGGAGTACACAGGAGGCAAGGTGGAAGAACTGGAGGGGAGTGGAGTACTCAGGCCACTCCCCTTCCCCTCTCTATACTCATGGATGATATTCCTCACTTTGCCCTTTGCCCAGCAGCCCAATGGGAGCCCTTTTTCCCTCTCTTGTGTGGGGTAATGGGGTGGCTGGGGCATACCCAGAATATGGGTCTCTGGGCAGTGCAGGCATGGCACTTGGTCTGGGGGAATGGGGTAGGGGCAGGGCCCAGCATTCCATCTCTAAAAGGTTTGCCATCATTGGTCTATTCAATTCTAAAAGCAAGAGACCTTTTTATTTGTTATGTTAAAGAAAAAGCTTAAAAAGTAGAAGGGAACAGGCATTTACTATGTGCCAGGCACAATGTTAAGAATATTATGAGTATTTTCTTATTTAATCTTAAAACAACCTTGGGAGGTAGGTGCTAGAATTAATCTATTTTACAGTTGACACATTTGAGGCAGGCTGAGGTTAATGACTCATCTAGGATCACACAACTATTAAATACGTGTCTGAAGATGAATCTGAAGTTAAATCTTCCTTTTTTTTTTTTGAAAATTTTATTTAGTCAATTTAGAACATTATTCCTTGGTTACAAGAATCATATTCTTTCCCTCACCTCCCCCACCCCTTTCCATCATCAACATGCAATTTCACTGTGTTTTACATGTGTTCTTGAACAGAATCTATTTCCATGTTGTTGATGTTTGCACTAGGATGATCATTCAGAGTCTACATCCCCAATCATAACCCGCTTGACCCATGTAATCAAGCAGTTGTTTTTCTTCTGTGTTTCTATTTCCACAGTTTTTCCTCTGGATGTGAATAGTGTTCTTTCTTGTAGATCCCTTCAAGTTGTTCAGAATCACTGCATTGCCACTAATGGAGAAGTCCATTACATTCAATTGTACCACAGTGTATCAGTCTCTGTGTAAAATGTCCTTCTGGTTCTGCTCCTCTCACTCTACATCAATTCCAGTTCACATGAAATTCCTTCACTTTTTTATTCCTTTGAGCACAGTAGTATTCCATCAGCAATATATAGCACAATTTGTTCATCCATTCCCCAAGTGAAGGGCATCCCCTCATTTTCCAGTTTTTGGCCACCACAAAGAGCGCAGCTATAAATATTCTTGTACAGGTCTTTTTCCTTATTATCTCTTTGGAGTACAAACTCAGCAGTGTGATAGTTGGATCAAAGTCTTTTAGCACTCTTTGGGCATAGTTGCCCTCCAGAATGGTTGGATCAATTCACAGCTCCACCAGCAATGAATTAATGTCTCAATTTTGCCACATACCCTCCAGCATTTATTACTTTCTGTTGTTGTCATGTTAGCCAATCTTCTAGGTGTGAGTTGATACCTCAGAGTTGTTTTGATTTGCATATCTCTGATTATAAGAGATTTAGAACACTTTTTCATGGTGAAGATGGGAAGAAGGATCTGTTGACTGGACCTGAGACCCTGTTCCTTAGATTGATACACAGTAGTGTAAAGCTTCCTCTTAATTGCTGGATTTTTTTGAAGAGACTTCCCCAGGTCCTGGGCTATAAGGGCTGAGGCCTATCCAGTTGAGGACTAAGCTCCCCTGCCTGGGTTGAGCCAGGGGGCCAGAGATAAATTACTTTGTGCTTAGGCTAGATATCTTAACTTTTCCTCTTTCTGATTTCTTACTTCACTCTTTCTACATTTTGTAAATAAATTATAAATAAATCCTTTTGGAATTAATTAAATTCCTGGTGACGACTCTTAAACAATCAAGTCCAATCCTATTAAAGACAAACCCCATTTCCCCTTCACATAAAGCTTTTAGGATATTATTCTTCATCCATCATGTCTCCTCAGACCCTGATGGAAACAGCTTAAGTCCCTGAAATCCAAGGGCTTTGAGAGTAGCAATGCCCCTAAGACACTATACACCTTTTACTCCCCAAGACATAAATGAATTGACACACAATATACCCACTTTTAGAGCTGATCCCTTTGTGGTAACGAAAAAGATGAGTGACATTTTTTCAATATGATCCATCTTACAAAGATGTTGAAAATCTACTTCAGGGTTTCCTAATGGAACGTGAGAAAAATAAAATAATTTCTCATGTTAATAAAGTCTGGGGGCACAATGCAGCACACTGGTCATCGCAAGATCCCAAATGGGACTATAACAAAGCTGAAGATTATTTACAATTATATTGTTGTAGGGAGGCTATTCTAACTGTAATGAGAGTGCTCTGAAAACACACATAGATGGACAGAATTTGAAAAACTTAAGTAATTAGATGATGAGACACCCTCCAGATTCCTGGATAGGCTCATTGAGTTTGGGAGTTGGTACCTAGATTTTGATCTTTCTAAAGAAAATTACATAAGACAAATTAGAAGACACTTTGTTAATAACTCTTGCAAAGTGATCAGAGATTATTTTAGAATTCATTGCTTAAGGTGGCCTGAAATGGATCTTGACAAATTGAGAAAGCCTGTTTTTTTTCCCCCAGTATCTTTTTGTTTCATATTTCAAAAGGCAACAAAGAAAAAAGAGGAAGAGACTAATGATTTCATGGAGACAATTAGGAAAGAATTGAATTATTTAGGAAATAGGATTGATAAACAGGAAAAAGTGCATGATACTCAACCAATGGCAATTGCCCCTCCAAGAATCTAACTATCTATCAATTACCTGCCACTTCTGTGAGAAGAAGGGTCACAAAATGGTGGACTGTAGAAATTTATTCAAGGCAATCTGGAATAATAACTATAGAAATGACTATAATAATGGTCATAGAAATCACAACTTTAGGACTGATAGAAATAACTATAATAATGACTATAGAAATCACAACTTTAGGAATGATAACAAGTCTAGGAAAAAACTTGGGAAAGTGATAACTCAGACAAACTAACTCTACAACAGTATAACTTAAGTGGAGCTCATCCAAGAAATACTCAGGGTGCTACTGCCCCTCCATGTGGGGCAGAAGGTGGTACCTTTTAGACTATATTTGTTATTGTTGATATTAAGTAACCCTTTTCAATTTTGTCTCCCCTTCACATAGTAGCAAAGAAGGAAGAAAGAAGATATAAGAAGAAATGGATTTTTGAATACAGTACCTCTGTGACTGTGAAATATACACATTTTAAACATTCTTGTTTTTCTTCCTAAATGTACCATATAGTATTAGATTTTCTCTCATTTTTTTTTACATTTGAAGCATATGTCACCAGTATTGAGAAGATTTTCTTAGAATAAGCTAGATGTCCATTTATCTAGCATATAAATGCATACTCAAGAGTTTTAGACTATGGAAACCTGCCAATTATTGATAAGTAGTATAGGACTGTGATTAATGTTCATGTCTGATTCTAGGAAATGGGATAAAAAAAAGGAGCACACATGCAGTGCCATAGATGCACAAATTTAACCTGAATAGTGCCATAAAAGAGCATACAGGTCAAAAAGAAAGAAACCAATGCAGGTGGGATTGATGAACTTCTAAGCCAATACAAAAGGACGTGAACCTAGTGTAAGACTCGAGGTTGCAATGCTTGACATATATTATGAAGTAGGACACCTTGTACTGTACTCTTTGTGAAATACAGACAAATACCAAAGGCTATAATCCTGGCTCTCCCTTTCCCTGAGAATGATGAAAAATCAGACCAGGGAATGACACTTCCCTATCACATAAAAATCTAGTCCTTTTTTCTCTCTTATAAGTATGGCAACTTCTTGTAGTCTTGGTTGCAAATGGGTAAGTGAAATATTACTGCATTTTGTCCTACAGACTTGTGGGACAGAAATTACTTTAATTGGACCCTGATTCAAGTACCTGTTATAATTTTTTTCCTTTACTTAGAATTTTTACACATAAGACTTTGATAGTCTATATTTCATCTAGAAGTTATCTTTTCTTTTGTATTTGGATTTTAAAAATATTTTTGACTTCTCTTGCCAATCATATACCTCATAACTCAATGCATCCCTCAGTGATCCCTGTGTTTTTCAACACCCTCTTTTTTTGGGGGAGGGATATAATTATTCTAAAATGCAAAGTTTAAATTATTTTTGAGAGTAATTTTAGTTTAAGAACCAGTGTACCTCTCCAAATCCAGAAAGTGAACTGTTTGGAGAAGGTACCATGAAGATGCCTACACAGACCACACACTGCACCAGAAGATCCAGAGTGAACTTTGGGATGTGGTGATTTGAACTGTGCGGGGTTGAATGCATTTGTTTTATATGTATATTCTTATGCATATTACCCCCTAACAGGATTTTTGTCAATATGCATAGCAATCATTGGTTTTGTTCTCTTTTCCTTTTATCCCCAAATTATTGTAATTTCAAAGTTGGGTATGTTTACAGGATCCACTGGAGAGACTAATCTTCCATAGATCTCAGGGGGAATGTATAATTGAAAATCTGTTACCCTAAAAAAGAACTAAATTTCCTGGGAGCCCACTGACTTCCTGTCATTACATACTTGCCTGTCCCAAGGTTGGTGGTGGTAAGGCAGGTGTTTGAACTGGCTGATCAGTCATGGGCAAGTTGGTCTTTATTTTGTATATTCTTTATTCCTTGATTTCTAATGACCATTAATAAACATCCTAAAAATAACATTTTTAAAATTGAAATTAATTTTAATTTTTACCTTGATGGTACTATGTAGATAAAGTCTGATGCTCTACTGTATATTAGATTGTGCTCTATTCTTTTACTTTAACTCTATGTGTGTCTTTCTATTTCAAATATGTCTCTTGTAAACGACTTATTGTTGGATTCTGGTTTCTGATCCATTCTGTTTATCTGCTTCAGTCATATGAGTGAGATAATTCCATTTGTAGTAATAGGTATGGTTATTAACTGTATATTTTCTTCTATTCCATCTTTTCTGTTTCTTCCTCCCTCCTTCCCTCCTTTTATCCCTCCCTCCCCCTTTCTTCTCTCCCTCCCTCCCTTCCTGCCCCCTACTTAAAAGTCTATTTTACTTCTAACTAAACCACTGTCTCCCTTAATCTGTCCTCCCGTTACTCTTTCCTTCACTGGTATCTCTTTCAGGAAGTAATTTGTGGAGTCTTTCAATTTCTACCAAGGAAGTTTTCCTTGATAATTTCTTGAAATATGATATCTATCTTTGGTAATGGCTTTTGGGTAGTTGAATAATTCAATAATTCTTCAATGATTTCTTCATGATCTATTTTTCAGATTTGTTGTTTTTCAGATGATGCATTTCATATTTTCTTCTAGTTTTTCATTCTTTTGATTTTGTTTAATTGTTTCTTGATATCTTATCTTGATATCTTCTAGTTATCCATTTCTAATTTTTAAAAAATTAATTTATTCACTGAATTTTTATACCCCATATTCCCATTTGGCTAATCCTGCTTTTAGAATGATTTTTAAATGAATTTTAAAAAAATTTACTTTTCCTTTTGAACAATTGTGCTTTTTAAAAAATTCTTCTCTTCAGTAGGTTTTTGTGCCTCTGACAATTTGACCAATTCTATTCTTAAGATGTTTATTTTCTTCAGTATTCTTTGTTCCTCTTTTACCAAGCCATTAATTCTCTTTTCATAATTTTCTTTCACCAACTTTATTTATTTTTCTAATTTTTGTAATTCATTTTCTTTAACTCATTTAGGAATTCTTGTTGGACTTGGGTCCAATTTAGTATTTTTGAGGCCTCTTTTTTTTAAAAAACTATTTCACATTGTTGTTTTCATCTGAATTTATATCTTGGTGTTCCCCGCAACCATAGGATTTTTTTTTTTGTGGTGCAATTAATTTTTTCTTGTTTTTGCTTGTTCACTTTTTGGACTTTGAACATTATGTTAAATGTGGGCACTGCTGATTTTGGGGGTTGGGAAGGTACTGTCTTAAGCTTTGGGCTTTTTTCATGCTCCTGTTTTTAGACCTAGTTCTGGGAATGTGCAAATTTTGGGGACTTCCAAGGTGGTGTAATTTGGGGAGAACAGTTGTTACTTCTCTCCTCTTCTGTTCTGTTCTTTACTCAAGGAAAGACCCTCGATTCCCTGGAGCTGCAAATATTAGTATCCTTCTTTGTTGTTGTTTTTTTTAATCCTTACCTTCCATCTTAGAATTGTAACTGTGAAAATGTGGTTTGCCAAGACTGTGAATTGCCAAAACTATAAAGGTTTTGGCCAAAGTGTAAAGATAATTTTTAGTGTCGATTTAAAAATCTAAATTTAAGTGGTCGCCATGAGAAAATTCCCAAATATGAAAATACCCAAGTCAGCTGGGTTTTATGGAGATTTTAATTAATACAAATGAAGGAATTAAGGAAAGAAGAGTAGAAAGGGCCTAGGCCAAAGGGCCTAGGCCTGAGCCTAAGGGAGAGCAAGTCAGTCTTTATCACTCACCACAAGATTGTCTTCAAGCAAGCTCCAAACCTCTGAACTCCAACTCCAACTAACTCCCAATCCAAAAAACTAACTCCAACAAAAACTCAATTTCGAACTCCCCTTTCTTTTAAAGAAATTTTCTCTTGTGTCATCTCCCCTAAATTTTCACATCTACCAATCACAGTAGATGCTTTTTCCCAGGACTGCCCATTCTTAGTTCACATCTTCTTTTGTTCTCACCTTCTCTGGTTAGATTAAATCTACTGAGTATTTCACACCTCTTTTGTTAAGCTTGCCTTTTGTAAGTTGCTTGACCTTTTAGGTACTAATTTAACCTTTATAGGTATTTAGCACCTTTTTGTATTAGATCTAAAAATAGACCTAGCTTAAGGTTTTAGCTTCACTATAAGTGTGAGTTAGGGACTTTTCATTGTTCAATCAGGAGTTTTCAACTTTATCTTCCCCTAAGGCACTGTCTGAGTAGGATAGAGTAATTTTAAAAATTCTCAATACATTCCTGACCAAGTACTTCCATTGTTAAAAATAGCTTAATCAAATCTTCTGAAGTAGAGTCTGAGCAGTTTTAAGATTCACAGATTTAAGATTAAGTTTTAAGATTCAATACTGTGTATTGTTTCTAGAGCAGAAGAGCAGTAAGGAGTTAGGCAATGGGGGTTAAGTGACTCCAGGGTCACACAGCTAGGAAGTATCTGAGGCCAGATTCAAAGCTAGGACCTCCCATCTCTAGGCCTGGTTCTTAATCCACTGAGCCACCTAGGTGCCCCTGCCCCTTGTTTTTTTTAACTATGACCAGACCCTCTGCTCTTTTGTGACCAACCACTAAGATATATCTCTGCTCTGGAACTATTACTTAGAACTGTGTATAAATAGGTAATAGAGTTGCCAGTCAGGGCCAGCTTTACCCAGTGCCAGCAAAGTGTCTCCTATAATTTCTTTCTGACCAGTTGCCTGATTCCATTACTGTCTCTGGATTGAGAGCTTTCAAAGTTGCTGCTGCTGAGGCCAAGGTTGCTGCTGCAACATATGTGGGTTCCAATTACATCTCTCCCCTGATGTTTCATGATGACCTCTTAAGTTTTCTTCAGTTGGAACCATATTTGATTTGAGGCATTATTTAGAGTTGTTTGGAGGGGAAAATTGATAGATTTCATCTAGCTGACTACATGTAATCTGCCATCGTGGCTCCTGACTCACTCATAAGAAGCTTCAAAGAAGTAAATTTAAATTTGATATAAATAAAAGTTTCCTAAAAATGATAGCTATAGAAAGATGGAATCAGAAGTTTTAGAGAACAGTGAGTTTCTCTTTACTGGAAATTGTTATGCAAAGGCTGGATAGAACTTTTTTGTTTGTTTGTTTTCAGGGAATATAACAAGTATTTTGTTAATTTGGTGTTTGTGGAAAAATTTTCACTTCCAAAAATGAACTAACAAGGACATTTTAAAAAAGTAACTTGATTGCCTGGACTGCTTCAAACATATCACTTTCCAATTCTTAGAAATTTACTCATACAGAAAAAAAATTTAGACTAGGAGGGGACATCTAGTTCAAGTTCAATACTTTCTAAGAAGAAAAATATCTTTCTTTGAATCACATAGTCAGGTAGTGACAGAGCCAGAAGATACTTTAGGCCCGCTGAAGAAAGCAGCAAAAAAGGCAGGTCTGTGCTTCAACTCTGAGATCATTGGCAAGGTCAGCTTTCTAAAGCGAGAACTGCCAGACTTCTAAATCAAGGTTAGTTAGCTCCAAGATAATACTTAGACTTTCCTAAAATGGGCTGGAGCAGACTGGCCTAGCTCCTCAGACAAGTAAAACCTTGAGCCATATCTATAAGACTTAGTACTATTTTAGGCAAGAGACCTTGCTGCTGTAGCTTAATGGACACATGTATGCTAAGACCAAAGACCCTTTGTATTTTGTGATGATTGAATCACAGCTGTGTTTTTTCCTCTCTCTATTAGCCAATAACTCCTGATTGGCTAGCCATGTTGTAATATCCATAATCCCTACTTGGTTTTTGATGATGTAATGCTTCTTTAGTTATTATGGCAAAATCTCATATATAGTGGACCTATATGCTCAATAAAGTGGAACTTATTGCATGAAGATTGGTTTTCCTCTCATGCCTGTATTACTTATTCAGTCATTAGGATTCCTGCACCCACCAATATCTGTTTCTGTTTCTCTGTCTCTCCTTGTGTTTGCCTCTAACCTCTCTGGCTTTTCTGAGCTGGTTCTCTGAGAAGCCATCAGCTGGTTCCTCAGGCTGAGAAGCCCTCAGTCTGGCTCCTCAGAAGCCCAGACAGTAACAAGGTAGAATCAGAATTTTGATCCCTGTCCAAGCTTCTTACTCTCAAAAAGTGTTTTTTAAATTCATTCTGGGACCCAGAATCATTCCCTAATTAATGGGAAGAGGTGGATGATTCCAACCTCACTCTTTGGATTTAAATCCATCTCCTCTTCCCTCTACTCAGAGCCAGCTTCCAGATGCATCACCCTGACAGTACCATTCAACCAGACACTTAGAGCTGGGACAGGAAAAGTCCATTTAATGATTTCAACAACAAATTTCACTTCTCAGCTCTAGGATTTGTTTTTTCACTGGCCTCTTAGATTTTTCTTTAATTAGAAAAGAGATATGTGCCTATTATCTCATTGATTCTTAAAATTATTTTGATTTTGTATAATTTCGATTTTTACAAATATAAGGATATAGCCTATATTCCAAATGTATTTTTAGTGTTCCACAGACCCTTTTTGGTCATTTTTTCTGAGAGTTTATTACGAGTTTTCTCTGCTTTAGGAGTAGGAAAATATATCACTGGTTTGGCTTCATTGATCATTAACATATCCAATTTTCATAAGAGAAAATCAACCTTTGGCTAATTTTCCACTGAAGAAACTGGAGGTAAGTGGTAATAACCTTAACTGTCTTATGTTTCTTAATGCAGAAATGGCCAAATCCCTGAGACCATTTCAAACAGAAACAACCTAGGCTAGGATTTGAGTAGGCAAAGGGGAGGAAGAAAGATGATCATTTTAGAAGAGGAAAATGATATGAGGAAACCACTATCATTGGTAATTACTTCTCTAAATTCTGTGGAAATCTAGCAGTAGAGATATAGAACTGTAGAATGTTAGAACCAAAAGGGTTCTGAAAGATGATATAAGCCACTCTTCACTTTTACAGATGAAAAACTCATAGGCAAAGTAAAGATTAGATTAGAAGTATATAGGTTCATGGGAAAAATGTCAGAGGCAAGTGTGTTTTATAAATTCATTCAAAGATACCAGGATTTCTATGACTATCTGAAGATTTTTGTGGACACAAGTCCTTCTGCTTTGAAAATATTTCATAGTACACATACTCATCAGCCTGAATTAAAGCATCTTTTTAAGAAACTTATATGATTATATTCTGAAATAGTAAACTAGAAATTTCTGTGAAATAAATAATTCAATATTAGAGTGGATCTCTTTGAAATTGAGAGTATTTAGAGACAACTTTAAACTAAATTTGTTTTCTTCTGTACTATTTATTCTATAGTACTCTCAGAGGGTTAGTCAAGACAAGCAGAGATCTATGTTAACTTTTCCAGTGAAAACCCTTATAGTTATAATGTTAATCAGTTTAAAGCAATTCAGGAAAAAGTATTTTAACACAGTCTGACCCCATCCAATTCTATTCAATTGAAATATTAAAATTTTGCTTTATTGTCTTTGTAATAATAAACAAATTAATGAAACTATTGGACCATTTTGTATTTTTAAATGAAGTGGTTGGGTTAGATGATTTTAAAGGTCCCTTCTGGCCCTAAATATCATGGTAATTTGGGGAATGGCCAATTCCTGGCACATGGTCTCTAATGAACAATGGTTAAAAGATATGAAATAGTTTTTGGACAAAATGGTCTAAGTCACTAGTGATTAGAGAAATGCAAATCAAAGCAACTCTGAGAAATTATCTCACACCTCTCAGATTGGGTAAAACAATAAAAGGATAAAATGACAAATGTGGAGGGGATGTGAGAAAATGGGGACATTAATACAGCATTGGTGGAACTGTGAAATGATCCATCTATTTTGGGGAGCAATCTGGAGTTATGCCTAAAGAATTAAAAACTGGGTATACTCCTCGACCCAACAATATTACTATAATGTCAGTTTCCTAAGGTGATCAGAGAAAAGGAAAAGAACTTATATTTTCTAAAATGTTTCTATCAATTCTTTGTGGTGGCAAAGAACTGAAAATTAAGGGGATGCCAAGCAGTTGGAGACTGGATAAATGAGTTGTGGTATATGGTTGCAATGGAATGATACTGCACCATGAGAAATTTTGAAAGAGTTAATTTTTTAAAAAGCATGGAAAGATCTGTATGAAATTATGAAGAGTAAAATGAGCAGAACCAAGACAATTTTATAAATAGCAATAGAAATATCATTTGAAGAATAATTTGTGTATGCTCACTTTCAGAGAAAAAAATGTAACAAATTGAAACAAGCAAGACATAGTTTTAAGTATACATACATATATTGGTCAATTGATTGATGCCCTCTCTAGTGCAGGGATGTGCAAGAGAGGGAGATACCTGGGAACATTAATGTAACAAATAAATAAAATGTGGTTTTGAAAAAAAAAGTAGAATCTCAGAAGGAAAGGCAATAGCAACTGAGGGGGACTAACAAAGGCTTTCTTTAAGGTGGGATATGAGCTGAATCTTGATAGAAGCCAGAGAAACTAAGTGGTAGGAAGTTAGGAGAGAGACTATTCCAGGCAGAGGGATAATCTGTGCAAAGACACAGAAATGGGATCAGCTGGATGGAAGAGTACATAGAAGGAATTAAAAGTGTAAGAAGATTGGAAAGGGCCAAGTTCTGAAAAAATTCAAATACTAAAGAAACAACTTTTAATTTTTATTTGGTCATAGGGAAAATAGGGACACATTGGAGTTTATTGAGTAGGGAGTTACTTAGTCAAACCTGAGCATTAGGAAAATCATTTTGCAGTTGAGAGGAAGAAGAATTAGAGTAGGGAGAGGTTTATGGTAGAAGACCAATTTGACACTATTGTAGTTGTTCAGGTGAACTTCTGGAAAAGAAAAGATACTGGCTTCAACTTCTCCACCTAAGTGGAGAAAATATATTCTATGTAAGAGAGGTTGCAAAAGTAGTAACTGCAAGATTTGCCATGGATTATAAATGTGGGAGAAGTGAATGTGAGGTGTTCTGGACCACACTGAGGCTATGAGACCAAATGACTGAGAATATTGTGGTGTTCTTGACACTAATAGGGAAGTTTTGGAGAAGGGAACACAATGAGCTCCATTTTGGACAAGTTGAGTTTGAATTTCCTATGTAACAAAAATGAAAGCGAAATGGGTCTTTTTATGATGTTTTCCCAATATTTCAGATCTATAGAGCTCATCTTGAACATTCTTCCAGAATTTGAAAATTACTGAAGATGAAAAATTTTCCATTTAGTTAGGTCTATCTTTAGGTTCCAGTTAGATGATCTTTATTATAGATTGAAGAGAATTTCTTAGCAAAAATATGGGGGCAGCTGGTGGGCTCAGTGGATTGCGAGCCAGGCCTAGAAACAGGAGGTTCTAGGTTCAAATCTGGCCTCAGACACTTCCTAGCTGTGTAACCCTGGACAAGTCACTTGACTTCCATTGTCTAGCCCTTACCACTCTTTTCCTTGGAACCAATACACAGTATTTATCCCAAGATGGAAGGTAAGGGTTTTAAAAAAATACATCTCTTCTCCTATTAGAAGAATCAACAGTGTGTTTCTTTCCCTCACTGATGTAAAATTCTTTCATTAATGTATAAAGAGTACAATATAAAATCCTTTGTTATTTTGGTTGTTTTTGTTCTTCCCTAGGTGAGATAACATGAAGCAAACAATGTGGTTGGAAAATCACACTTTGGGAACAGATTTCATCCTGATGGGACTTTTTAGCCAAAGTAAACACCCTACTCTCCTCTGTTCAGTGATATTCATTATTTTCATGGTAGCTCTGATTGGGAATGCCACCTTGATCCTTCTGATTCAAAGGGACTCCCATCTCCACACTCCCATGTACTTCTTCATCAGCCAGCTCTCCCTCATGGACATGATGTATATCTCTGTCACTGTGCCCAAGATGCTATTGGATCAGGTGACTGGGACTCATAGTATCTCGACCCCAAGCTGTGGGATCCAGATGTTCCTCTATGTGACACTTGTGGGGACAGAGTTCTTCCTTTTGGCAGCCATGTCCTATGATAGGTTTGTGGCTATCTGTCACCCCCTCCGCTACCCCATCCTCATGAACCACAGAGTTTGCATACTCCTTGTAACTGTCTGTTGGTTCTTGGGATCCATTGATGGTTTCATGCTTACCCCCATAACCATGAACTTCCCATTTTGCAAATCCCGAGAGATCCAACACTTCTTCTGTGAAGTCCCAGCCTTGATGAAACTCTCCTGCTCAGATACCTCAGTCTATGAGACAGTCATGTACCTGTGTTGTGTCCTTATGCTCCTAATCCCTATAACAGTTATTTCAGGCTCCTATTCCCTCATTCTCCTCACTGTCCATAGGATGAATTCAGCTACTGGTCGTAGGAAGGCATTTGCTACGTGTTCCTCCCACATGGCTGTTGTTATTCTTTTCTATGGGGCTGCTATCTATACCTACATGCTCCCTTCTTCTTATCATACTACTGAAAAGGATATGATAGTGTCTGTTGTCTATACTATACTAACACCTGTTCTGAACCCTCTCATCTACAGCCTCAGGAATAAGGATGTCACAGCAGCTTTGAAGAAAGTGTTGTGGGAAGAGCTGGTATTAGCCAATTTACAGAAGTAGAATATGATCTTCAAATCCTTAGAAAAATCCAAAATCCTTCAATTGTTATGGTTGTTTGATTTATACTACCCTGTTGTAAATGGACATCTCCTTCCCTCACCCATCTTTCCAAATTAATTTGTTGTTCTTGAGACTTTTGGATTCATGCTTTTCTGGTTTAGTGTTAAAACTCATTGCATTTAAGTCAGAAGATAAGGATTTGGTTTTTTTTTTTTAACACAACTTGCTATTTAGGTTGCCTTGAACTAATGATTGAAGATCTCTGAGATTTGACTTCTGTACAAAATTATGTTTAAAAATGATTAATATATGACTACAAATAAAGTGGAATCAGTAAGGACTTGTAAAAAATTGCTTTTATTCACCTCATCTAATTCTTGTTTTTATAGTATTACTCAGATGAAATATAGAAAATGCAATAGTTACCAGTTCTTTACCTATTAGCAAAGCATTTGAACATGTCTTTCATGCTTATATTATGAAGAAGAACTGATTAAGTGACTGGAATAAAAACTAATTTGAGTCAACTTAGAAGGATTTATACTAATACCCATCACCATGACCTTTCTTTTCTGCCTAACCCAAGAAATGTATCAATTCAATTGTATGGGCCTTGTTCACTTTATGAGACTATTTTCCCATGCTGTGTCCTTATGATCCTTATCTCTGAAATAGTAATTTCAAGCCTTTAATTCCATATTCTTTTCATAGTCTATGATTGTGTTGGTAAACCTATGGCATCCAGAGGGGTCTGCTGTCTTCTCCCTCTCCACAGTGCCTGAGGACATTTCTCACATCACAGAAGCCCAATGGGAGCACCTCCTCCCTCCCCTGTCTGGAGTAAACGGGTGGCTCATATATGGCATGAAGGTGCAGTTTGGATAGTCAGTCTCTAAAAATTTCACCATCTCTGGTTTATGGGGTGAATTCAGTCTCTTGCTACAAGAATTTATAGTCTAAATCAACATAAAAGTGTCCACTGGTGAAGTTATCCAGGGATATGTGATTAGTGTAGTTCTTTATAAACTTAATTGTAATATCACCCAGTTTTGTCTAAAGAAGACCATGAGAAATTTTATCATACACCTTATGAAATTTAAGCACTTTGCATTTTCAATATTTTTGTCTTCCAGTTTAGTAATTCTATCAATAAAGGAAATAAGGTTAGTTTACTTCTTGTTGAAGTCATATTGTTTATTTGTGATTACCACTTCCTTTTCTAGATGTTCATCCATCAAAATATTTTTTATTCTGAACTTATACACACAAAAGAATTTACACAGCAAATAAAAACAGTAATATTGGAAGTGGTATAATTTGCCTTTTAAAAATATGTAAACACTTTCCTGTTATTTTAAAAATATGTGCATGTTTGTGCTTCCTTATGAACTTCTGTTACTTCTCTATGTCTATTAAACATATTTTTCAGTGTTCCTTTTGTTGTTATTAGTATCATTCTCACCTTTTCTCCTTCTGACACTCTCCCCCATTATAAGCCTAGAGAAAGAAAAAAGAATCTGTAAAATATAAGCATAGCCAAGCAAAATCAATCCACCTGGTAGCCATAACCCAAAATAAATGTTTCATTCTTTGTAGCCCCCAGTAGTGAGAGTGGACCCCAGTAAAATCAAAGTCATGGTCTGGTCAGAATCACTTCTCACATGAGGCCCCCCAAACCCCTCCTTTCTACTCCCCCCCACTTTACTTGTAAAAAACTGTATGCTCTTCTAAGAAATTACTGATGCAGTAATTCTATGAGAAGTTTGTCTAGATTGTTACATATTTACCTGTGATTTATTATCCTAAAGGAAATTCTGTCTAAGCTTTGGTGAGGTAAATAAACTAAGTCATTGTACTAAGATTGTAAATCATTACTAACCATTGTCCCTCTAAAATGCTTACCTAATCCCTTAGCCTACATCACTTTCTCTACAAGTACCTACCTGATATCAATAAACTTTGTTACTGATTAGCAAAAGAGGCCTTTGAGCCTGTCTGAAAGCCTGTCTGTGACTCTCCTGATCCCAACATCACTCCTCTTATCCTGTTCCGTGACCCATGAATAATTTGTTGAGCTGGTCTCTACAATTCTTCACCTTGGATCTATCACTGACAACATACTTTACCTTGAATCTATGCCTGATGACAGTTTTTTCATATCCCCGACCCCTCAGCCCAGCAGTCCAAGGGGAGCACATGGCATCAGGTGGGTGACTCACAAGCAGCAGAGCTGGAGGGGAGTGGAGTGCTAAGGACAGTCCCCTCCCCCTCTCTACACTCACTGAGGACATTCCTCACTTTACCTGCCCTTTTGCCCAGCAGTCCAATGGGAGTTCTTTCTCTCTCATGGGGCCTGGCACTTGACATCTGAGGGGGAGCAAGTACAGCACTTGGTCTGGGTGTGTGTGGCCCTGCACTCCATTTCTTTTCTTTCTTTTTTTTTTGCATTCAAGGAAAACTTTTATTTTCAAGTGTATCCACAAAACAAGTCAACATTACAATATTTTATAAAAATATTAAGTTTTAGGCTACCATTTTTTAGTTTTAAAAAGTATTTGTGCTAGAGGGTTTTTTTTTCTGCCAACTTTCATTTTTGGTTAGGGTATATTCTACATTAAGATTTTAGAGATGAAAAGTTGTTGGCCTGCACTCCATTTCTAAAAGATTCAGCATCACTTGACTTCTCCTTATTTTTCTTATTTTACTAACCCTTTTTAAGACCTTAAAATTCTGAAAATTCAGATACTTATTTCTACTCCTCCCCTACCTCACATCATCATTCTAATCACTCCAATGAACTTTTCTAGGTTTCTTATGACTCTCATCCTACTTATTATCTTTTCTTCTGAAATGTTTAAATTGCCTTGTATTAGTATTTTCAGCGTTGTAGGTTAAATTACTTTTTGTGGCCAGCATATTTCACTATTTGTATTACTGTAATCCAAGATCTTATTTAATTTTTACTACAAGCCGCTAGGTCTTGTTCTATCCTTACTGGTTCTATTTAGATTGAGACAGGCTTATTTTATTATTTCTGAAATACAGCATCTAGAATTTTAAAAAAATACTTTTACAAGATTTTAATAACTGAAATTATCTCATCTTGATAGTATTCTAGTCTTTGATAAAAGTTATTTTACATTTCCTTTATTATTTCAATCTTTTGATTTTGTTGTAATATTTCGTGCTGTCTCATGGAGCCATTGATTGCCTAATTTATTTTAATTTTCATTTATTTTATTTCTTGGGCAAGTTTAACTACCTTTCCCCTTTAAGTTATATACTCTCCTAATTATTTTCTCAAGAGCTTTGATTTCATTTCCTAGCTATATATTTATATAATTATTTCTAGTATTTATATAGTCCGCATAAGAAATGCAATTTTTCCCTTTGCGTCTCTGCTTGCAGGTATTATGGAGTTGGATTTGCAATATATTTTAATACTGATTTCTTCAATCTACTCATCTCTCTAGCTTTAGTCCTAGATTTGGGTTTTTTTTTTGTGTGTGTGTGTGTGTCAGTTTCAAGGTCTGTCTTGACTAGTTTTTGGGTAGAATGGCTTGCCTCACCTCAACCTAGGTTATTTTGCTGACTTTTAACTTCTGTGGTTAGCTTCCTTTGGGTCTTTGAGTTTTAACATGCGCAGTCTTCAGGAACCATTCTGATGTCCCAAAGTAGAGTATTAGCAATCTTATAACTACTATACATCCTGAGCACTATGGGCATGATGGTAGTTGCCACCTGCTGCTCTCTGGACTTCCAACATCCTCATTCTGGGAATTTTTAATTTTTTTGATTTTCTTCTTTAGAATATTGAACATGTTTTAAGTGTAGTGTATTGTAACTTTGCTTGCAGGTTGAATTAATCAGCTTTTTCCATTAATACTGTTGACTAATCATTTGTAATGTCTTAGTTGGTTTATTAAAAGTTCACCCCTTCCCCCACTTGTCATATAGGCTTTATGACCTATTATTCCATCATACTGAAAAGGGCAGCTTGTATAGGCTTTAATACAACAATAATTTGAGGATGAGTTTGTTTAAATGGTCAGTCATAGTGTTTTCCAAACCTTAAGGTCAAAAGTAAAGGAAGGAATTTGTTGATAAGTAATGTCAGAAGGATGGCCTTCCTCTAAATAAGAACAATTTCCCTTAGCATATACCATGTATTACTTCAAAGAGAATTATCATGAAAGATCATGGCTGCCTGACTTCTATAGATTGAGTATCTTAGGAGAAATCAGTGCTCATCAAAAACTAGGAGAAACTTTAGAGGCAGTTCATTCTCTGTTATTCTAAAAACTGGTCAGCTTTGTTGTCCTTCCAATTTTTGGTGAACTTTTCTCTGGTAGAGAATTTAGGCAGATGGTGAAATCATTTTCTCTACTTCTCCATTTTTATCTGAGATGATAGTTTTCTGTTCTTTAAAGTTATTTTTTTTCTATTTTGAGTAGTATTTTTAAAATCTAGTTCACTATAGAGAAGACATGTCTAATTTTAGCAGCTTTCCAATTTATCTCTCATTAATTATGAACTGAGATTGTAAGAGGGAAAAAAAGTGTTCTGTTTTAGTATATAGAGATTCAGATAGCATCAGGGTTTGAGCTTGTTATGAAAGAGTGACTTTCTACTAACTTCGGTCAGAAGCAAAAGAAGAGATAATTTAAAAATTTTCATTTATTCACTTGGACTAAATGCTATGATGAGAACCAGCCAGTGAGGGCCCAGTCTTTAGAGCATTCACAATAACTTCTTTTTAAAAAAAATTAATTTTATTATTTATTTTTTAAAAAATTTTACATTTAATTAATTAATTTAGAATATTTTTCCTTGGTTACATGATTCATGTTCTTTTGCCCCTTCTACATCCCCCATCCCAAAGCTGATGAGCAATTCCACTAGATTTTACATGTTCAAAACCTATTTCCATTATTATTAATACTTGCAAAAGAGTGATCATTTAAAATCAACATCCCCAATCATATCCCCATCAAACCATGTGATCAATAATATGTTTTTCTTCTGCATTTCTACTCCCACAGTTTTTTCTCTGGATGTGAATAGCATTCTTTCTCATAAGTCCCTTAGGATTGTCCTGGATCATTGCAATGCTGCTAATAGAAAGGTCTATTACATTCAACTGTGCCACATATATCTCTATGTACAATGTTATCCTGGTTCTGTTCCTTTCACTCTGCATCAATTCTTGGGGGTGTTTCCAGTTACATTGGAATTCCTCCACTTCATTATTCCTTTGGACATAATAATATTCCATCACCATCAGATACCACGATTTGTTTAACCATTCCCCAATTGATTGACACTGTCCCATTTTCCAGGTTTTTTTTTTTGCCACTACAAAGAGTGTAGCTATGAATATTATTAATTAGCTTATTAATAATATTAATACAAAGTACAAGTATTTTTCCCTATGATCTCAGAGTACAAACCTAGCAATGGTATGGCTGGATCAAAGTGCAGGCAACCTTTTAAAGCCATGGTATCTTTTTCTTATTGACAATCACTGTAGAGGTAAAGTGAATCTGCTTCCAAAACTAGGTGCTGGAAGGGCCTCTATACTTCACAGCAGTTTCAGGTATGCTATGAATATTTAAGTTGGCTTACTGTGAGGTGATCAAAAATCTTTTAATTGACTTCTGAATTGGAACTGAGTGTGAATACAAAAAAGTAAGGTGGAAGGAGAAATGCTGTGGGACTTCTGGTGGAAGGAAAGGTAGCAGTGCAACAACACTAAGTGTATTGCTTGTCACAAACTTGCTTATATTCCATCTTGACCAGAGCTGAAAATCCATGGCACTGCTTTTTCTTTTATCTCTATGTGTTTAACCTTTCCTAATTGTACATGAATAACTATAAGAAATATAATGGATTAGGTGTAATGGACATTGTGAACTTCAAAAGGTGAAAAAAGGCATCAAAGTTTCTGTCAGCATATGGAACTGGCAAAGGAATGGTTCATCCATCAGCTGTGATATACCAAATAGTGAACCAAGTATGAACTCACTATAGGGAGAAATGGACTTGCTGGGTAAGCACCTCCCCGGCTCTGAGTTGGGGGAAGATCAGGAATTTGTAAAAACTTTAAATTGGAGTTCATTCTCTCCAGTGACTAAGTTGGTTTGTAGAGGGAAAAGTATACTTCAATTCAGGGAAGATATTGTATTTCAGTCCTTGTACCTTTTTAGTAAATATTCCTTTGTAAAAGCGAATTGATGTTAATTGACTCGTTTATATTGGAGAATTGTTAACTTTGACATTGAGGGAACTAGTCTCATTCACTCAGTCTTTCCTATTATTACCATATATGCACATAGATATTAGTTTATTTTAAAAAACTGTGGACAGCACTTTGGAATTCACATTCAAAAACATTCATGGTGTATAATGCTAACAAAAGACCATCCTGTCTCTATTTCAAGACCTTCCTGTATACTAAAGCATGAAACCCAATCCTAAATGCTCTAAAGATTCATTAGTGAACCATTAGCCTTATATTCTAAAGACTCAGAAGATCCTCTCAGCCAACAGAGGTGATGGTTCTATAAATAGAGGAACTATTTAGGACTCTATTCTTCTTCCCTAAACTAGTTGGTAGGCAAGATTTTCTTCTCAAGCACCCATATCCAAGGGGTTTTTTGAACAATAGAAATAATAAATTACCATCAAATCAATGAAAACTTTGGAGTTGGGAAAATACATCTTTCTCAGGTCAGATCTGGTCTCAGACACTTCCTAGCTGTGTAACCCTGGGCAAGTCACCTGACTCTGTTTGCTTCAGTTTCCTTGTTCATAAAATGAGCTGGAGAAAGAAATGGTAAACTAATTCAGTATCTTTGCCAAGAAAATCCCAAATGGGATCCATAAGTGTGGGACACAACTGAAAAAAAAAAGACTAAACAACAACAACAAAGTGAAAGCTTTGCTCTGTTTTAATTAAATTAGGACTCTGGTCCCTAGATTTCAATAAAGTTTATTAGAATTACTTGGATAAGTAGAAGATGAGAGAGAGATAGAAAGGAAGGCTATCTAACTTTGCATGTGGCTGCTCCAACAGACCCCAGCACAGAAGTTTCTTGGCAGAATACCAGAGACAGAGAGAGGGAAAGCTTCCTGCTTAATCCTTTTTATAACTTCCTGCCTCCCCTTTATCCTATCTGCCACAACCAGCTCAAGTTCAGGCTCACATATGCAGGTAATCTATGTATGCAGGTAGACATCACCTGTGGGATGCCAGAAGGGGTGTGGGGAGTGTAAACTTCCTTCATCCAGCTCCTAGCCTCTAGCTCCTGAGTATTATAATCTAATGAGCATATGGGGGTGTTCAGGGAAGACTAGTACTTCTGGTATGAGGGCTTGCTGAACCCTTTTCAGGACTGTTTATCTGCCTTTGGTGTCCACCTTTCACCCAACCTGTGGTTCTAAGAAGTAGCCACACCCTGGTAAAACCCTCTTTTTTTTTTTAACAAGCAAGATGATTTATTATTTTTTAATGTAAAAATGCATTTATTCACATCTTTTGAGAAGTTGATTCCATTCCTTCAAAAAGTCTATATAATATGGACATAATGCCAAGAAAAATCAGATGGTAGCTTATGCCGAAACAAAAATATACATCTGAGGTATACAAACTTTAAAAAGCATATTACAGGCAGTATGAATGTAGGTTACACTGAAAATATTTTAAATGACATAGCCACAAACTTAAGTTATGGTAAAACTTATAGTAATTACATAATGAAATATTTACATATTTAGTCAGAATCTTAGTTTTGCAAGTTTTTAAAAAAGGAGATGAATTTACAGATACTCTTGCTTATCATACAATTTAAAATATTTGAATGGTCACGTGATTTTAAAAAATACAGCAAGAATATTCATCACCAGTTGCAGCTTAATCTTCCTATGGTGTTGAGGAAGTGCATTATCATTGTTCTAAGGGAAAAAACTACTAAGGAAACTAAATGATTCAATTACTAAAATTATACTAGGGTCCCGAGCAAAAGCAAGAAGTGCAGCCCAATTTGGGGAAATTTTGCTTCCTTAGCCTTGAGTTCATATTTAACATAGTAAGGAAAAGAAAGGCTAATATACAGGGTGTCTCAAAAGTTTAAGTGTAGTTTTCCCCACAAACACTTTTGGGACACCCCATAGAATCCTAGCAGCAGTTATAACACAATTCACCTGGCTTCACCACTCAGGGCACCTTCCTTTACTGTATGTAAAACAAGGCAAAGGAAAACAAAATAAAATCTGTCATTTCATACAGGAAACAATTCTTCAAAATACCCGTATTACTTCTTTTTAGGAACTCCCATATTATCCAGTAGGCAGAAAATTTAGTCCTTTGTGAAAAAATCTTTTACTTACCCAATGTAGACTTAAAAAAAAAACTTACCTAGAAATTGAAAATACAATCGAAAGTAAACACTTCCTTTGTAATAGTATGCAAGTCTCTTTTAAGTGGAACATTTAAAAGTCTAGCCTCAGTTCAGTTTGATTATCATAAATTAAGAAAAAATCTTCCAATTCTGAGAGTAGTCCCCTCTTTCAGGCCTCACAACAACCCGTTTAGAGATAATACCATGAACATGCTGTTATAGCAATTTGATAGAAATGAATATTAGTGCTCTGTTAGGGTTACTGAACTCTGTACTAATCTATAATGATTCAATCTGAATAAGTTATAAAAATAGAGAAAGCTTAAAAACCTTCTAGCAAATAGCACATTATTTGAAGCTGCTAATTACTTCCCTTTACAGATGCTGAGAAAAACAGAAATAAGATGCTTTATAATGTTCATATTCAGATAATGCAATAAATTTAGGTAAATGATTTTTTTTACAAAACTAGATCCATGCAAAGAATAAAAAT
This sequence comes from Monodelphis domestica, assembly GCF_027887165.1. Taxonomy (NCBI): domain Eukaryota; kingdom Metazoa; phylum Chordata; class Mammalia; order Didelphimorphia; family Didelphidae; genus Monodelphis; species Monodelphis domestica. The sequence continues at coordinate 254,152,987 of NC_077228.1, forward strand.
GTAAATGCAAATACTTAAAATGAACAAATTAAAACTATAGATCCTAATTGGAATACACAAATTAGAGCAGATAGTTTAGTAATCATGGAATCTAAGATTTGGAAGGGACCTCAGAGGCCATCCAGTCCAAATGGTACCTGAACAGAATCTTTACAACATATTCAGAAATATGACAGAATCATGATGAAATTGCACTTAAATCTGAATTTAGATGAGATTCCATCATTCCTATTCCTTACTTTTGAAGCATTTACCTCATAATTTCTTTCTCCCTTACAAAAAGGCTCAGAACAAACATTTTATACATTCTATTTGATTTTCAACATTTGGTCATGTCTGATGAAAAGGCCAGAAGATTCACCCTATCTGTCCTGCTGATCTGCTTCCAAGGTCTTTAACTCAGAGGCAGACAGTTCTAAAACAGGATTCACAAATCCAGAATATTCGGAATTGCCATTGTTATCCATTTCAGCACTAACAAAATCATTCTCCCACTCCAGCCCATTAGAATCATCAGAAGCTGAGGTAGGGTTACTTCCCGTCTTCTTACTGCTATATTTTAATGCAGCTTGAAGAATATCCTCTTCCGTTTTGGAACGTTCTCTCAAAGGGACCATTCTATTCACTCCTTCTTCATCTTCCCATTCTAGATCTAGGGACGTGCTGTCATCATTTCCACTTGTTGATTTTGTTTTGGTCATTAAGTCACAACTACTTTCTGTGTTTGGTGTCAAAACTGTAGCCTCTGATGAAAGCCTACTACTTCGAAAAACTTCATATTGTGATTTTATATTTCTCAAATAGGATTCAAAGTCTTCTTCAGCCCCTGAATTTTGATATTCTCCAGTGTTGGAAGGACGAGATCGTTGCATAATCCTTTGCTTTTCTTGCTCTAAGAACTTTCGCTGCTTTGCTGCCCTGGCTGCTTCACGCTGTGCAGCGTTTAAAGCTTCTTCTAGTTTTAACTTCTCTTCTTGTAAGGCTAACTCTCTCTGAATTTTTATATCAAATGTTTTCTGTTTTTCAGCAATAGAATCATAATGCCTCTCTCTTAAGTCAGCTATTTCTTCTTTAGTAAGCGGCCTATGACTACTTCCTGGGCTTTCTCCTTCATCACTTTCTACTAGATTTTCAAACTCTATTGTGAAATGTTCGCCTGTTGGGCATGTCCTAAAGTACTTTGATCCTCCGCCTCCGCCTCCCCGCTGGAGTCATCCTGCTTCCTTGCGGAGAAGCCCAAAGCACTGGGTCCAGCAGCAGTTCCCTATGGCATGCCGCTCGTCCTGCCCCAGACCGCAAAGACGAGCGGCACCCCCGCCGCGCGCGCGCCTGGGAACCGGTCTCGGACCCTGCCGCCGCATGGGTGCGAGGAGCCGCTGGCGGGCGGACTGGCGCCCGCGAGGGCGCGGGGGCTCTGCGGAAAGCCGCAGGCGGGAGGGTACTAGGGTAGGTGGGGAGCCGCGGGCAAGCGGGAGGAACAAAGGCGCTTAGTACTTCAGTAGCCGGGCAGCGGCCGTGCAACGAAGCAGAGCCTGAGCTGGGGTCCCCGGCCTTTCTCCATCCGCCCGGTACCCATCGCCTAGGTCCGACCTTCAGCTCGCCAGGTGGAAAGGGAGAACCCTGGTAAAACCCTCTTGGTAGATGGGCTAAACCGGTTGAAGGTAACCAACATACCTAACATCTATGAGTTAGGGGGATGTCTGTTCTAAGCATGTAAAGTTGTATGAGAACAATTTTTTTCCAACACCTAGGAAGGGCGCTGAAGCATGAGTTGTAGAGTGCTTAGACCTAGGGCTTTACATCACACCAAAGACACCAACATCATCCATTGCTTCCTGGAACATTGCCATTCATCTTGACTTGTATTCTGCTACTGGACTTCAATGGGAAGAGAAAGTGAGGTCGATAACAATGCAATTATGCCTCACTTAAATCCAATTCATGAGGAAGTCAAGATAACATTGTATTAATTAGAATTTTGAACTCTTGGTCTTCATCCCCCAGAAGTTCTTCAGTATTTCCCAGAATTACCCTCCTCTCTCCACTGCATTGCATAGTCATGTTTATATAACTTTCTGTGACTCCTCCCTCTCTCTCTTCTTCCTTGAGATCATGGTCGAGTTAGGCAGGTTTTTTACTCTAGTTTTTTAATTTTAATAAATTTTATAAATATGATACTTGAGTTATTGTGTATTAATTTTAATTTTCACAATTTGACCACTTCGGGAAAAGAATTCTCAAAATTTTTGAGTAGTCTTGCAGTAAAGATACTAAGTTTGCATGGTGTTGTGGACCCACCCACCATGAGACTAGAGTCTCTGCCCACCACTAGTGCTGCAGCCTGTTATGGTTGGATTATTTATGGGGAAAGAGACAACAGGGAAAACATTTAAATATTTTAAATTTATTGATGGGAAAGGGAGAGGAAGGAGGGCAACAAGGGAGAAGGAACACTTCTTAATCTTATTCCCAAATCTAAATTCCTTTAATAATATTCTAGCGACTAATTTATCTAGGCTAAATAAGTTAAGTTTCCCCCCAAACAGAACCTCACAAACTGAGTACAGTAAATGAGCCAAGATTCCAGAAGAAAAATCCAAAGTAGGTCCAGAAGAGAAGTTCTTCTTTGGTCTTCCTTCTAACTGCCTGCAGCCAATTCAAACAGGTTTCCCCCCCTCAAGCTGGTATCTCAGAGAGGGCCAGAAAACTTGTAGAAAATATGGAAACCACAGCTACTCCCAAAGCTTCATCCAGAAGTCTGTTTTTTTTTTTTCATTTGGGACTTTAGAATCTTTTAGGCTCCCATGTGATTCTCTGTCACATGTTCCTGTCAATCAAATGCATTTCATTTTGCAGAATCATTTTGCAATCTTCCTTTGCTTACTACATTCCCCCCTTTGCACAAAGCCCAAATCATGTTGAAAACACGATTTTGGCATTTGTGCACAACCTAAAATACTTACCAATTACCTAAACTAAGATATCTACCCAAAATAACAAAAACCCTACACTCAACTCTCTTAATCTAACTAATACTAACCTATTCTAGGGAATTTAACAAGGAAAAAGGAAAAGGAATTAAATAATGAACAAGTACAAATGTGAAACAGAAGCACCAACAAAACAAGCAAATAACATTGAACAAAAGATAAAAATAACTTCCATACAAACATCAAATTCAAAATACTACTCTTATCAGCTAATACAGAACAATGTACTACTATTGCAGTATATTAACATCAAACTTAGAGAAAATTTTTTTGAAAATTACAATAAACACAGCATTGCATAAATTTTACACTAAAATCAAACCAAACATTAAACTCATTTATGCAAATACATGTAACAATAGATATAAGTGATCTATGTGCATAATTTATACATATAGTATATACATATAATATATACATATATGCTATACATATGCACATATACACTTCATATTTACATATATGTTACATATATACCTAAACTACAATTAATTTAAAATCTTATTATACATACTATTTGCACATATTTACATATTTATTTACAGTTTTGTTTGATATGTGATGTCTTATGCTATTGTGTTGTGTATTATATGATGTTGTGCAAGTCAGTATCTAATTTTCTCATCTTAATCCTAACTGATCCCTATCTTCAACTAGATTTCTATACTTAAACTAAATCTAAGTATCTAAATACATTTTATTAGTAACTAATTTATCTATAATTAATTATAACAATGTTAGTACCCTAAATATACATTGGTTCACTCATTTAAGTAGTGATTCAATATAACCTATGTTTATGTTTTGTGATGTTACTTTTGCTATGTCATGTTGTTTTGCTGGTATAATGTCTGTGTTACTGTTATGTTAAAGTTATGTTACTGTTGCATGCAATATATACTTACTAGTACTTCGGATCTTTCCTTTTCTTCTCCTCTTGCTTGAAGAATTCTTCTTCAATTCTATAGTAGTAAATATATTTGTGTTTGTCTGTAAATAAGTGCTATGTTATTTTGTGCTATAATACATTACCCGAAGGTATTAATTCATTAATCCATTTATCCTATAATCCTCTTCATTGCAAATTTCCTAGTTTTTAAATTTATAAGTTTTCAGTCTTTTAACAATGTCCATTAATTTCTGAATTTTCCTCTTCATCTTCATTGTCCTCTACTATCCTCATTACAGAAATATAGGATTCTGTGCTATTTGGAGGTTGGAAGGTTTCAAGAACTGGTGCAAGCACAGTAACATCAGTACAGAGCTCAGTCATTCCTGTCCATCCAAGCTTACATCTGGTTGAATTACATGACTTTCCCAGGATTTTGTATCATCAGCTTTTATATTACTCTCATTGGTCCTTAAATTCTCCATCTTAGTATCATTGTTCTAATTATAATTTCATTATTATTATTCAGTTTATATTCTTCATTAATTTTTTCTTATTTTACATTTGTTAGAATTTCTTATTAAATTTATGTTACTATGTTCTTTCTCTGTATAATTATTTACACAAATTCTATTATCTTTTGAATTAATTAATTCATTTGTATCACCATATACCTTATTTTCATTGTACTCCATTTTATTTATCCCCCACTCATTTTCATTAATACCATGCTCATTATTTCTTGATTAATTTTCATATATAGCTAAGGTAAAACTTCATAAGGCACTGGCACTTTCTTCTGATCACCTTTTACTATATGGCTGTACTTAGGTCTAGCTCCAGAATTTATCCATGATTGTATTGTAACTAGATCTGGTACTTGTTGGCCCTGGCAGCAGCCATTTTTTCATTGATTTAGATATCTGCTTTGATTACTATTATTATTATTCCACTGATTATTATTATTATAATGATTATAATGATTGTTACTCCATTTGTTGTTGTATTGCCTATTAAAACCACCCTTCCTATTCATTTATTTGTCTTCTGACTTGGTTTCTGAATCTGCATTCCCCATATAGGTGTCCAATATTCTCACAAAGGAAACACTGTCCAGGACTTGATTTTCCTTCACTAGGCCTAGAGTTATTATTGTAATTTCTTGGCTGCACAGATCTCAAAGCAGCTACTGCTTTTGCCTCCTTAATCTCACTTTCCTGTGCCTTTAATTCAGCTTCCCTCAGTTTCCTTTTTAAATCTTCTACAATGAAATCTCTTTCATCATTTTTTTCTTCAGGGTTATTAGTTAAATATGTGACCTTTCTCCTCAATTCCTCCAAATCAAGTTCTTCCCAATCTGGGTAATTTGATTTAAAGAACTGCCTAACCCTTGGCATAGCATTCTTTACAAAAATACACTTAATGTGGGCAATGGTGCCTTCATCGAGTACATCCATTTCCAGGAGAGTTTCAGCTGCCTCAGTTATCCTCTCTAGGAAAACCTCAGGTGCTACTGATACTTTTTGCTTAATGGCCTCAAACTTGGACCATGCATTAGGCCTCTTTGTATATCTCCCCATGACCTCCAATATAGCATCCCTAGCTTCAATAAGTTCTCCATATACCCCATCATCTGCTGTATCAAGCTTTAAATTTTCTGGTCATGATTGTAAAAGAGGGTCTGATTTAGTCTCCTCAATGAATTTATTCTTCTCTCTCTTTGTAAGTACCTTTTTCATAAGGAGTGCAAAATCATTAAAATCTGGGTCATAAAGTACTATTGCCCGTTGCATCTCCTTAATAACTTTATTGGGTTCATCACTAAAATATGGGGTTCTTCTCTTTATAGATTCAAAGTCCTCTGGGGAAAATCTTTTATGTGTTCTTACTTTCTTTGTGCACTTCATTCTTGGTTACTACTAGTAGATCTCTAAGGAGACATAGATTAACTTTTTCAGTTGCCTCTTGTTGCTCTAATCTGTTTGATGGTTTAATATTATTGATATCATTACTGTTATTATTATCAGCATTGTTTCCATACCCTAGGTTTATATTTAAGTTGTTTATAAACTTTCCCACATTATCAAGTTGGTATCTCATATGGATTACCATAACTTTTAAGTCAGAATCCTTTTTGAACCATGCAATCAGTACCTTTAGCCATTTCCCAAAAATAAACACAGGAGCACAAGACTTATACAAGACAAACCCACAAATCACAGTTAGGGGAACATAAGAAAATACATCTAACAATTTAATTTCCATTACAGGTTTCATGCAATCAAATTCTAATATAAGGTAACATAGAGTAGGGAAATCAACAAATATACCATAAGGGATGTACAACATGTACTCCCATATTAACAGTAACATTGTGCTTAACATGTCTGATGACATGTTTACATCAACCATTAATGAAAAATTAAGTACAGTATAAGTGTTGTTACAATGCCCAGTATACATATAATAAACAAGTTGTTACAAAATTACATAAATATAAATAATTTTTTTCCCAAAATGGATACTCCAAGATGGCCACTGGGAGCATGTGGGGCAATCAAAATGACTCCCCTAGGCAAGCCAAGCCCTTAGAAGTCCATTAGGCCTTCCCCCTCAGCTCCTGGCAGTTCAGAGAGGCTTTAGAATGTTGGCTCAACTTAACTTTCCCAAGTAAATTTACTATATACTTAACTTACACTTTAAACATACATTTAACAATAATTAACACCTCCAACTGTTGCCAAACTGATCCAGCTCTTTCATGTCGACATGACAGGGGAAGTCCTATCTGGTGGAGAGACTTCTGATCACTTCAACATCTCCAATGGCGTGAAACAAGGCTGTGTCCTCGCTCCGGTACTATTCAACCTATTCTTCACCCAGGTATTATGACATGCTGTGATGGATCTAGACCTGGGCATCTACATCAAATACCAACTGGATGGCTCACTATTCGACCTTCGCCGCCTGACTGCAAAAACAAAGACAACAGAGAGACTCATCCTGGAAGCTCTCTTCGCAGATGACTGTGCTCTCATGGCCCACTAAGAAAATCATCTCCAAACCATTGTGGACAGGTTCTCTACAGCAACAAAACTGTTTGGCCTGACTATAAGCCTCAGCAAAACAGAGGTGCTGTTCCAACCTGCACCAGGGAGGCCAACTAACCAGCCGTGCATTACAATCGACACAGCTTTCTAATGTCAACACTTTCAAGTACCTGGGCAGCACCATTGCCAACGACGGGTCCCTAGACCACGAGATCAATGCCAGGATCCAAAAGGCCAGCCAGGCACTAGGGCGGCTGTGCTCCAAAGTCCTCCAACACAGAGGTGTAAGCACTGCGACAAAGCTCAAAGTGTATAACGCAGTGGTCCTCAGCTCGCTCCTGTATGGTTGTGAGACATGGACACTGTACCGGAAGCACATGAAACAGCTGGAGCAATTCCACCAACGCTCTCTCCAGTCAATCATGAGGATCCAATGGCAGGACCAAATCACCAACCAGGAAGTCCTCGACAGAGCCAACTCCACCAGCATAGAAGTAATGGTCCTCAAAACCCAGCTACGATGGTCTGGACATGTCATCCGCATGGACCCACAGCGAATATCAAGACAGGTATTCTATGGTGAACTGTCAGCTGAACTCAGGAAACAAGGCCGACCAAAGAAAAGATTCAAGGATCAGCTAAAGTCAAACTTGAAGTGGGCTGGCATTACACCAAAGCAACTAGAACTTGCTGCCTCTGTCAGAAGCAGCTGGCGAACCCACATTAACCATGCCGCCACCACCTTTGAAGATGAACGACGTCAACGTCTTGCCGCTGCGGGTGAACGCTGACATCAGGCCACAACCGCACCTCCCGTAACAACTAGTGTCCCATGCCCCATGTGCCACAAACTTTGTGCCTCAGTCTTTGGACTTCAAAGCCACATGAGGGTACATCAATAGATGATAATGCACAAAGACAATTGTCATTCTCGGTCACAGAGAGACTACCACAACTAACAATAATTAACAAACATAACCTAGCTGGCTCTGCCAAACTGTTATTATTAGATTCTTTAAAGGGAAAGAGACAAGATGGAACATCTAAAATCTAAAATCTAAAACATCTAAATATTTTAAATTTTATTGATGGGAAAGGGAGAGGAAGTAGGGTAATAAGGGAGAAAGAATACTTCTTAATCTTATTCCCAAATCAAAATTCCCTTAATAATATCCTAATGGCTAACTTATCTAGGCTAAATAAGTTAAGATTTCCCTCAAACAGAACCTCACTACTATGTTCACTCCAGAATTCTCCCTCATTATGAGGAACTTCAGCGGGGTGATAAAAGAAATGCAAATGGATGGTAAATACTAGGGAGAGGAATAAAACTTAATGAGAACTGGAGGTGAATTTTAAACCTTTTCAGACTCCATTATTTTATTGCTTGATAACTATTTTCAGTTTGTTCGCCTCCATAATAGTGAAGAAATCTATTGAAATTGGAAAAAATAGTTTTTGAATTCACTGCTTGTCCCTTGTCAATGCTTATTATATTTTACTAATTCTTTTTAAAGTTCATATAGTAGTCTAATCACATATCTACTATCTCTAATTTTTCTAAGATGTTATTCACTTCTCTTACCTCTTTCTTATTTAATTTTTGGTTTGATTTATCTAGTTCTGAGAGAGGAAGGTTCAGGTCTCCCACTAGTATAGTTTTTCTATCTATTTCATCCTTGAGCTCCACTAGTTTCTCCTTTAGAAATTTGGATGCTATGCCATTTGGTGCATACATGTTGAGTACTGATATTTCCTCATTGTCTATATTGCCTTTTATTAGGATGTAATTACCTTCCCTATCCCTTTTAATCAGATCTATTTTTTCTTTGGCTTTGTCAGATATCATGATTGGAACTCCTGACTTCTTTTTATCAGTTGATGTCCAATAGATTTGGCTCCATCCTCTTACTTTGACCCTATGCTTATCTACCTTCCTCATGTGTGTTTCTTGTAGACAGAATATGGTAGGGTTTGGGTTTCTAATCCACTCTGCTATTCACTTGCGTTTTATGGGTGAGTTTATTCCATTCACATTTTGAGTTATGAATACCAGCTGTGTATTTCCTAGCATTTTGATTTCTACTCCTGGTCCTGCCTTTTCTTCTTTCACTATTTCCTTCTACACCAATGTTTTGTTTTTAATCAGTCCCCCTAATTCCCACACTTATTTTACTTCCCTTTCTACCCCCCCTCCCTTCTTATTCCCCTCTTGTTTTCTTTACAGTCCTTTTAAACTACCCTCAACCTCACCCTCTCTTGTATTGCTTCTCTCCCCACCAGTCCATTTTTTATCCTCCTACTTCCCTATAGGGTGCAAATCTATTCTCTGCCTCAATGGTTTGGATTGTTCTTACCTCTTTGGGTCAATTTCAATGCATGTACGAGTTGGGTATTTCCTATCTCCAACCTCTTTACCCTTCCAGTGTATTGATATTCTCCCCCCTCCTGCCATGTGCTTCTTTGTGATATATACATTTACCCCCTTCACTTTGTTTTCCCATTTTTTTAGTATTAACCTCTTTTTTTTGCTCTAGTTGTATATATATGTATATATATATGTACATATACAAATACACACATATATATGTATTTATGCATACATATATCTATATACATATTTATATCTTGTCATTTCATCCTATACAGTTCCCTCTAAGTGTACTTCTTCCAGCTGCCCAGGTGGTAATAACAATTTTTAAGAGTTACCAGTGTAAAAATGGAGATTTGAACCCCGGACTTCAATCCCCAGAAGTCCTTGCTCTAGTTCCCAGGATGCCCTCTAATCTCACTGAGATCCTCATCTGGGCGAGATAAAAATTTCTATTTAACTGGCTATAAAGCCTATTGAGCTCTCTTCCTACTTCCTCTTCAGAGCACATGCAGCTCTCTACCTAGCAGGCAAGAAGTGAGTGGTTGTGAATGGGCTCTCCGGGCCTAGACATGTGCTTTCTTAATTTGCATTTTCTTTATTTATTTCTTTTTTTTTAATAACCCTTACCTTCTGTCTTGGAGCCAATACACAGTATTGGCTCCAAGGCGGAAGAGTGGTAAGGGCTAGGCAATGGGGGTCAAGTGACTTGCCTAGGGTCACACAACTGGGAAATGTCTGAGGTCAGATTTGAACCTAGGACCTCCCATCTCTAGGCCTAGCTCTTAATACACTGAGCTACCCATCTGTCCCCTTCTTTATTTCTTAATCTTAAATAAACCTCTAAAAAATATAATACTTTTAGCAAAGAAACTAAATTTTTAACTGCTACACCAGTGACCTCTTTTCTTAGAGGGATACATATCATTTTAACTTATTTGGTCTCTTATAAAAAAGTTTTTTTCTGTTTTGTTTTGTTTTCCCTTTTCCCCTCTTTTTTAATTACCTTTTGATGATTCTCTTGAATTCTGTGCTTGGATATCAAATTTTCTGTTCAGGTCTGGTCTTTTCTTTACCAATTATTGGAATTCTTCTATTTTGTTGAATGGCCATACTTTCCTCTGTAAGAATATAGTCAGTTTTGCTGAGTAGTTGATTCTTGGTTATAGACCTAGTTCCCTTTCTTTCCAGAATATCATATTCCATGCCTTTTGGTCCTTCAGTGCCAGATGCTGTGTTATCTTCACTGTGGTCCCATGGTACCTGAATGACTTCTTCTTGGCAGCTTGTAACATTTTTTCCTTGGTCTGATAGTTCTTGAATTTGGCTATAACATTCCTTGGTGTTGTCAGTTGGGGGTTAAGTACAGAAGGTGATCTGTGGATTCTTTCAATCTCTACTTTTCCCTTGTGTTCTAGAATATCAGGGCAATTTTCTTGGATAGTTTCGTGTAGTATGATATATAGGCTTTTCCTTTTGTCATGGTCGTCTGGTAGGTAAATGATTCTCAAGTTTTCTCTCCTGGAATGATATTCTAAATCTTCTGTTTTTTGAATGAGATGCTTCATATTTTCCTCAATTTTTTCATTATTTTGATTTTGTTTTATAGTGTCCTGCTGCCTTGTGAAGTCACTTGATTCTAGTTGTTGTATTCTGGTTCATAAATACTGGATTTCATCCCTGGCTTTTTGGTCATCCTTCTCCTTCTGGTCTGATTTTCTTTGGAGATCATCTTTCTTCCTCTTTACCTCATCTTTCATCTCCTTTGCCTCATCTTTCATCTCCTTTGCCTCATTTTCCAGCTGGATGATTTTGGCTTTCTGGACACTATTTTCTCATTTTAGTTCAAATGCCTCTGTTTCCAGATGACTCATCTTAGTTTTTAAGTTCTTTCCTCAATTGTCTTCAGCCTCTCTTAATTGTGTTTTGAATTGTCTTCTCAGTTCTTCCAAAGCCTGTGTCCAATTTGCTGGGATTTCTGTTTTATTGTTTTGTGTTTCTTCCTGCTCTGTTCTGTTTGCTCTTTGTTCATTGCCTGTATAGAAGCTGTTGATTATAATTTTTTTTCTTTTTCTGTTGCTTGCTCATATTTTCCCCTTATTTCCCCCCTGTAGTTGTCTGCACTCTTGCTCCTCTCATTATGTGTCAGATCTATGGTTTTGGGCTTTTCTGTCAGTCTTCCCTCTTGGAGTTTTGTCAGCAAGTCTCTCAGTGCTCTGGAGGCTTTGATTGGATTAAAGTCCAGCAGTCTGTGAGGGAGGGGTCTTGGAGCTTGAGCTTCCCTGACCTCTGAAGACTCTTGATGGGATTAAATCCTGCTGGGTTGGCAGGATATGGCCTGAGGCCATAACCTCCTAGAAGGAGGGAGCAATATGGAGGGTCTCTGCTGCTGGAACCAGGTTGTCCACACTGAGCTTCCTCTGCAGCTCCTTCCCCACCACCTGTGTTCAATGCTCTGAGCCTGGTACAGCCCTGTCCACAAAGTAGTCCCTCCAGACCAGAGCCTTTGCCTGACCAGAGGTTCCTGCTGCCACTGGAGGCTTAATGCTCTAGGTGGGGAGGGGTCTTGGGACCTTTCTTCTCCCTTCCCCTTAAACCTGAGTGTTCTCAAATTTCAGTTTTTAAGGGTGTACCTTTTAAATTGAGTCCAGCAGGAGGGTTCCTTAGCTCTATCTTGTTGTTAGATTTGATTTTCAGTCCCCTAGGAGCAATTAGTTTATAATTGGTAAGGAAGAATTTTCAGAGGTCTGAACTTTTGCTACCTCTATGCCACCATATTGACTCCACCTCTCTTGATACTTTCTTGAAATGGGCATTATCTACTGTACTACTATTTTATAAATCTGTTACTTTGTGAAAATCATTTGCACTCACACAGTGGTTCATGACCAAGTTTAAAAGGAAATGGATTTCATTTTGGGGTGAGAAACATTTGTATTCTACCACTCCTTGGCTGACTCAGTGGGTCACTGATTGTAAGCTATATATTTTTGATTTTTAAAACTTTTCTATTATTATTTTTCCTTGCATGTGCAATATAGTATTTGAGTTTTATTATTTCTCTCCTTTTTGTATTTGAAGCACATCACCAGTATTGAGATTTTCTTTAACTTTTTTGATTTTGCAGTAATATACTTAAAATAATTTAAATTAAATATATTAAAATGATAAAATATAAAATAATATTAAAATATATTTGGGTATGTCAATGCATACCCAAAAAGCTTTAGACTATAAAAATGATGCCATTGATTGTTTTATAAAATTATGGGACTTTGCTTAATGATTCTGTCTGATTCCAGAAGAAGAGAATATGAAAAGTGTCATTGCATAATGGTAAAGAAGCACAGAGCTACCTGCATAGTGCCAATAGAGCACAAGTTCAAAGAAACCAACCAATCCCAGTGGGATTGATGAAATTTTGATCTAAGACAAGAGGACTTGAACTTGTTTGGGGTTTGAAATTGCAGCTGTTTTGACATATGTTGGAGGCAAGACTTCCCTGAACCCCATATTATATCAGGCTTCTCACTTTGGCTCCTACCTGGCTCCCATAATCTAGTCCCCTTTCTGTCTTTCATAATGTGGCAATCTTTCTGTAGTTCTGGCTACTGATTGGATAAGGGCATAATTGCTTGAATCATTTTAATTGGTCTCTGATTTAAGGACCTGCTATAAGTTTGTTTTTCCTTTACTTATATTTTTAGACATAAGACTTTGATATTTTATATTTCACCCAGAAGTTATTTTTTCTTTTTTCTTTGGATTTTTTTTATTTTTCTGATTTACGTTTGCTAGTTGATTCACATACCTCATAACTGTTACAGACAAAAGAGTGATTGCCATAAACTGTGACTGTGAAAATATGGGTTTAAGACTTTGAATTGTCAAAACTGCAAAGGTAAATTTTTAGTGTCTTGATTTTATATTAAAAATAAAGTGATTGCCATGGGAAAAATTCCCAAATATGAAATACCCAAGTCATCTGGGTTTTATGGAGATTTTAATTAATACAAATTAAGGAATTAAGGAAAGGGAGAGAGAGAGAGTAAGAGGAAATAGGGCTTAGGTCAATGGCCTAGGCCTTTCTCAGTAAGAAAGAAAACTAAGTCAGTCTTTAATCACTCACCACAAGATCCTTCCAAGCAAAACTCTAGTTTTCAGAGAGACCCTCCAGTTCAGCTCCTGAGCTCAACTAAGTTCAGCCACCAAAAGACTCCAATTTAGCTTCCTAAGCTGAACTAAGTTCCAAGGCCTCTGACCTCCTTTTAAAGAGAATTTTCTCCTATGTCACCTCCCCTAAATTTTCACATCTACTAATCACAGTAGATGTTTTCCAAAGGACTGACCATTCTTAATTCACATCTTGTTATCACCTTCTTAATTCACATCTTGTTATCACCTTCTCTGGGTAGACTAAAACTTCCGAGTAATTCACATCTCTTTGCTAAGGTTGTCCCTTGCAAGTTGCCTGATCTTTTAGTGATTAATTTGACCTTTATAGGTACTTAGAACCATCTTGTATTAGATCTAAAAATAGACCTAGCTTACGGGCTTGGTCTCACTATAAGTATGGGTTGGGGACTTTTTCATTGTTCAGTATGGAGTTTTACAACTTTATCTTCCCTTAAGGTATGCCCAAGTATGGATAGAGTCATTTTAAAGTTCCCAATACATTCCTGATCAAGTACCTCCATTGTTTAAATGGGAATAGCCTTAACCAAATGTTCTAAGGTAGTGTCTGAGAAGTTTTAAGATTCACATAACTCAGCCATGCATTCCTGAATGCTCCCTGTGTGTGTTACCATACTCCTAATGGGGGACTGTATTATCCTATAATGCAAAATTTAAATTCTTTTGAGGGTAATTTTAGGCTAAGAAAGTTGCTCTCTCCCAGAATCCAGAAAGTAAACTGTTCAGAGAAGGCACCATGGTGATGCCGTTAGAGACCACATGCTGCACCAGAAGATCCAGAGTGAATTTGAGATGTGCTAAATTGAACTTTGGAGGGTTGAATGCATTTTTTCAAATGTATACTCTTATTCCAAAGGGGACTTTCCCCCTAATTGGCTTTTTGTCAGTGTAGTAATCATTGGTTTTGTTCTCTTTTCCTTTTTTCCACAAATTATTACAATTTATAAATTAGTTATGTTTCCATGATCATTTTGGGGAGACTGGTCCCCCAAGAGGGTCACAGGGGGATGTATTAGTTAGAATTTATAACCCTTGGACTTTATCCCCCAGAAGTCCTTCAGTATTTCCCAGAATTACTTTCCTTTCTCCTCCACATTGCATGGTCATGTTTATATAACTTTCTGGGACTCCTACCTCTCTCTCTTCATTGAGATTGTGGTCGAGTTAGGCAGGGTTTTTACTCTGTTTTGAAAAAAATTTTTACTAAATCTTATAAATATAATACTTGCATTATTATATATTAATTTTAATTCTCATATCACCGTATGATGCCATTGGTTCTGTTTGAAAATGAAGAAAGAACACAATATCTATAAATCCTTGAGCCTTCTGCTATCTTGCCATCTTCACAGAACCTGTGACTCCTATGTGGAAAAGGACCCTCTAAGATGAACCTCCACAAAGTATATTCTCAGGCCTCCAGGGAACTAATTCAGCCGAAGAACTCTCATCCTGAGGCTGTCTTCTTGATTTATAACTGATCGGTTACCTAGATTACTACTACATTTAACCAGCCCCAAAACAGGCCATATTTTGTATCCCATCTAGTTGCCCATTCAGGCCACCTTGGTATCTGTTATCCACCATTTTTGGAATCCTCTCCTCCTCAAACCTCTCTTTCTACTTTTCCTTTTTTATTCTTCTTTTGGGTACTGTGGACAAATAAATATGTCCATTGTTTCTAGAATGTTAATTTGATTGTCCTATATATCAACTCATTATTTCTGTTATTCCTCAGATCAAAATTCCATTGCCCACAGCTCCCTTTTATGTACTGCCTTCTCCCATTAGAATGAAGCTCTCAAAGGATAAAGACTGCCTCCCTTTTTGTATTTGTATCCTCAGCACTAAATCCAATACTTAGAACTCAGCAAGTGATTAATTAAGGTTTTAAAAAATTAATTCATTCATTTTACATATAATCCAATTAACATTTATCAAATGTCTACTTATGTGCCAGGCACTATTTCAAGTGCAGTTGGGAGAGGCAGGTAGAGAAGGGGAGGTAGAGACTAGGAAGTGATGAAGTTTACCTTGGAAGAATAACTTGTTCCATGGAGTTAAAACCATGAAGATCATCAGATGTAGTGTAGTAAGCTTCTAAAGTCTTGTTTCTGCCTACTGTAAGAGAAGGTATTGGGAGAAGTTTATTGTTCCACCTTCTAGCCTCCAACTAGAGTGGAAAGAATTTGCAGGAGGTGGTGTCAGTCAAGACTTGAGAGAGTATCATGGTGATGAAATAGGAGGTGATAAAGTTAACTTGAGAGGTTTAACTTGTTCTATAGGATTGAAATCAAGCAGAATAATTAACAGATGTAGAGTGGAATGTCAGAAAAGATTTTCTAATAGACGCATTGAGTCAGTAGGCAAAAAATATATTAAAGATAATTTAGTTTAATATCTTTTGGATGAAGATAACAGAGATTCAGAGATTGTAAGTGATTTTCATAAGGCCACACAAATAGTTAGTGGCAGAATTGAGAGAAAAGATTTAAGGATAATGGATTCAGGATGAGTAGAAGGAGAATAGTAACACTGACAGAAATAGAGAAATTTAGGAGTGTTTTTGGGGAAAGTAAAGAGTTTTGCTGTGTAGATTTTGAGATATGAGGCATCTAATTGGGAATATCTAATGTATAATTGGAGACATGTGACTAGATCTCAGGAGAGAGACTATATATATAGTTTATTTTTATATACAAATAATATATTTATGTTATTTATACATATTAATATATTTTAGAAGTTATATATATAATTATATATAATTTAGAAGTTATCTATACCAAAGTTATAATTGAATACATAGTAGTTGATGAGGTTACCATTACAGAGTGTAAAAATAGACTTGAATCCAGGACTTCAATCCCCAGAAGCTCTTGCTCCACTTCCCCAGAATGCTTTGTAATCTCACTGAATTCTCACCTGGGCCGAGAGCAAAATCATTATTTAGAGGGTCTCTGCCCATGGCAGGGCTCTTCTTCTTCTTTCCTGTTTCCGCTTACAAGGAGATGTGGATCTTTTCATAATGTAGGTGAGGTTGTGTCTAGGCCTCTCTCTGGCCTAGACATGTGCTTTTCTTACTTGTATATTCTTAGGTTCTCAATCTTAAATAAACCTCATAAAAATAATACTCCTTGCACAGAGAACTAATTTCTACCTGCCTCAGTCTCCTCTAAATTTTAATCTTTACAAGAGGAAGTACAGAGAGAAAGAAGAGGTTCTAAGGCAAATCCTCATGGTAAACTCACAACTGAATTATGGATTGTGATCTAGCAATGTAGAATAAGAATAGATTATAATAGTAGGAAGAAAAACTGAGAGAAAATGAGAGAAAATGGTTACAACATATTAGGACAGAGAGAATATTCAAGAGGGTGAAGTAGTCAATGGTAAAAGACGATACAGATAATTTTTAAATGATGAATACTGAAGCATTGGATTTGACAATTAGAATATCATGATGACTTTGGGTAGAGAAGTTTCCATTAAATCATGATATTGGATGTCAAATTGTAATGAATTGAGAAGTGAGAGGAGGGAAAAATGGAAGCAATATATGTGAATAAGTATATTTTTTTCTTGGAGTTTGGTTATGAAAAGTAGAAGATATTTAGGATGAGATTTTGAGCATATATAGGATAGGGTCACAAAAAGTGGACCCCACCACTAAAAGAAGTTCACAAACACGGAGCTCAGAAGACACAGTTTATTCTTTTGTGAAAGGGACATTCCCCAGATTTGGATGCTTAAGGAATGCCAAAATAGTGAGTTGAAAGACTCAATTTATAGAATCTTCCAATCACAGAAACTTCCTCCCCTTCCCACCTCCCTCCTCCCATCCTTTGTTCTGGCCAGACTTTGTCATCTTTGACATCTTTAAAAGATAAGTTAATTATTGGGCATTGACATCTCTGTTACAATCTTTTTTTTTTTTTAAAGATAAGTTAGTTACTGGCTTGTAGATTACAAGATAAGGGAGTTGACAGGTCAAGTATTTTGTCTTTAGAGAAGGGGGATGTTCTAAAAGGAAGGGGAAATACTAACTTCTATCTAGGTTCTTCTTATAAGAAAGATACAGATTATATACCACTCAAGGGGATGTGGAGCCCAAAGAGAGTTTTAGGATGGGGAGAGTAGAGAACATCTGTGAGTAGTAATAAATTAGCCTGAGGGGAATAGAAGGAAATGGGTGATGTAATATTTCTCTTCACTCAGTGTATTTAAACCTATTTCCTCTCCCCTTCCCTTTATTGAGTGCCAGATTTCAGATGCCTCACCTAGACAGTACAGTTCAACCAGTCATTTGGATGAGCCAGAAGAGGAAAGATCTAGGCAATGCCTTCAATACCTCATTCTCACCATTAGTCCGGAGACTCGGTTGTTACATTAACTTCTGATTTTTTAAAGACTGTAGTTAGAAAGGAGAAAATCCTCACCAGTTGTCATATTTGATTATGTAAGTCTTAATTTCATTTAAAAATCTCTTTATTCTTCTATAATTCCAACTTTTCTATTGATAAGGAATACAACGGTATATTTTCCAAATATGTTCTCAGATTTCCATGTTGCTCCTCACACCCCAGTAATTTAATTTCATTTTCTCTGCATTTGAAGTGGCAAATAACATCACAGATTTAGTCTCAGGAAATAATTCTGAATATTTTAAATTTTCTTTACAGAAAATCAACTAGTTGACTTTTTTCCACTGAAGAGACTAGAGGTAAGTAGTACAACGCTTAGTTATCTCATGACCCTGAATTTGGAAATAGTCAAAATAATGGAACTTTTTTTTTTTAAGTATCTTGGCTAAAGAAAGAAAGCAGCCATGCTAGGTTAGGGAAGCAATGATATGAAAACATGAATTGACAAGAAACTGTCAACTACCCTATTTATTTTATTAGGATTATTTTCCATAGGCTAAGGGAATTTAGCAATACTCATATTATAATTTTATAATCTATAGAGAACTAAGTGAACCTATAAAGCAACTCCTCACACTACTAATTAATAATTGATAGTTGTCAGGAAATTGTTAGTGGTAAATCAGAAGTGTCCAAACTGATTAGCACATATATCATAAACACTTATTTTAATTTTATTTTTTAAGAAACTCTTACCTTCCATCTTGGAATCAATATTGTATAATGGTTCCAAGCAGAAGAGTGGTAAGGGTTAGACATTGGTGGTTAAATGACTTGCCCAAGGTCACACAGCTAGGAAGTGTCTGAGGTCAGCTTTGAACCTAAGACTTTCCATCTCTAGGTCTGATTCTCAATCCACTCAGTCACCTAGCTGTCCTCAGATACTTTGTTTTATAGATCCATTCAAAGAGATGTATAGATATGTATATTTTTTCTTCCTCCTATTTTTGGAATGTTATTGTATTATTTGTGAACATAAGTCCTCTAACTAGATTAGAGACATTTCATGGAGAGTTAATATTTTCATCTCTGATATTCTCTTTGAATATGTATTAGTTTTTAAAAAGGATAATAGGCTACATATTTTTGCTCCCAGCTGGATTTTATAGATATGAAATGTCCTTGGTGATTTAATTTCTCATAGGGAAGATAAATATAAAGCATAATACTTTATATTATATAAATATGATATGAAATAGAATATCAAAAGTAGATAATATCTAAAATGTGAGGTATGATCTAGAAAGGGAGAGATCATTTTCAGCTGGTGGAATAATGAAAGGATTAATGGAAGATTAAATATTAGAGTTGAATTTCAATTTTATGAGATGATTCTGATAGGTGGATTTAAGTAAAATCCTATGGGTCCAAAAATACCAAATTTAGAGACCAAAAACTCTGTCTTTGAATTATAGATCTTAGTTGTTACTGTTCAGTTTTTAGATCACATCCAACTCTTCATGACCCCTCGGACCATAGCAAATCATGGGATTCTCTTGGTAAGGATAAAGGAGTGGTTGGCCATTTTCTTCTCCAATGGATCCAGTGTATATTGATCTTAAACTCGTTTATTAATCTCTAACATGAGGGATTGAACTAGATGAATTTTAAGATCTGTTGTAGTTCCAAATATGATGATTTTTATGGAAAAGGCTACACACTCTATATTTGACTTAATATCAACACAATCATATTCATGAAAAAGAAGATTTTAAAAGATTCCAGGAGATAGGGTGATTAAGAGGAGCAGAAATTTGTGTCCCTTTTACCTTAGGATTTCAGAGTCATTTTCCCTTAAATTCTGAATTTGTTTCCATAGTTTGTGAATTAAAGAGTTGTTTTTTTACATAGCTTAAAAAAGTCTCAGATGGAGACATGAAATGGAGAAGTATTTATTAAGTACTTCGAGGTACTATGCTAAGTGTTATGGATACAAGCACAAGCAAGTAAGTTTCTCCCTCAAAATGCTTATATTCTGAAAAGAGGAAGACAACACATATAGCCAATATGGCATTAATCTTATTAATAATTAATAATTATTATATTACTTTAATATTTGTTATATTATTATTGTAATTAGCATATTATATTATTGTTAATGATAATAAAATTAGGGGTAGTAGTAATGCCTACTGTGCCAGGTACTATACTAGGTGCTTTGAAAATATTTTATTCAGTCCTCACAGTAGCTCTGAGATGTAGATTTTCTTGTTATCTCCACTTTACAGTTGAGGATACTGAGGCAAACAGTTTAAATTACTTGCCTGGGGTCACTCAACTAATAAATGGCTGATGTCAGATTTGAAATCAAATCTTTCCAACTCCTGGTCTACCCCTCTATCCACTATGTTACTTAACTACATCAACTAGTAGTATAGTAGCATATATTTAATGACTGTTACCAGAGCTAAAGCAGGAAAGAAAGAGAATATATCCCTATGGTATGCACAAAGAGGGTAGAGAAAATTGGTTAATTTGGGTCCAGGTTAAATATGGTTAATGCATCCTAATCAAAAACTCAGCGTCTCAGAGTTGGAGCTTGGAGGGTCCATTTGGAGGAGGAGTCTGAAAAATAGGGGAATGGCATCATGAAGATGGCAAATTAATCATATGATGCATATCCCATCACCCCAGACATTCCAATTCTTTTATTAATCAAAACATATCTACTTCACTCCTGGTTCAGTACCTTAGAGTATATCACTTTTTCTGATAGTCAGAATTCCTATCACTTATGAAAAAGGATTAAAAATAATGTGTTTTATTGTTTTTGTTGTTCTTCCTTAGGTGAAATGATATGAAACAAACAATATGGTTGGAGAATCATACTTTGGGAACAGATTTCATCCTAATCGGCCTCTTAAGCCAAAGCAAATACCCTACTGTCTCCAGCTCAGTGATATTCATTGTTTTTATAGTAGCTGTGACTGGGAATGCCACTCTCATCCTTCTTATCTATTGTGAGCCTCACCTCCACACTCCTATGTACTTCTTCATCAGCCAGCTCTCCCTCATGGACATGATGTATAGCTTTATTATTGTGCCCAAGATGCTGTTGGATCAAGTGACTGGAATTCATAATATCTTGATCCCAAGCTGTGGGATGCAGATGTTCCTTTATTTGACACTTGTTGGGGCAGAGTTCTTCCTTTTGGCAGCCATGTCCTATGATAGATTTGTAGCTATCTGTCATCCCCTCCGCTATCCCATCCTCATGAACCATAGAGTTTGCAAATTCCTCATAATTGGCTGTTGGTTCTTAGGCTCTATTGATGGTTTCATGATTACTTCTATTACTATGACATTCCCATTTTGTAAATCCCGAGAGATCCAGCACTTTTTTTGTGAGACCCCTGCTCTGACAAAGCTTTCTTGTTCAGATACCTCATTTTATAAGATTGCCATGTACTTATGCTGCTTCCTTATGATCCTCATCCCTGTAATAGTCATTTTGGGCTCTTACTCCCTCATTCTCCTCACAGTCTATAGGATGAATTCAGTCACTGGCTATAAGAAAGCATTTTCCACATGTTCTTCCCACATGATTGTTGTCATCCTCTTGTATGGGGCTGCTGCCTACAACTACATGCTACCCCCTTCTTACCACACTGCTAAGAAGGATATGATGGTATCTGTCTTTTACACTATTATTACACCGGCACTTAACCCTTTTATCTATAGCTTTAGGAACAAAGACATTACTGGAAGTTTGAGGAAATTGCTAGCAGTAAAGAGAGTGACAGGTACCTATGGGGAGTAGATGATGATTGTCAGGTATTTCCAAGTCCCCTTTTAATAACACTTTCTGTTGTTCTCATAGGTAGGAGTCTTAATAATTTCCTTGATGAAAATTAATTAATTAATTCTTTTTTTTTTAGAACTTATAGGTGAATATTTTCCTGACTTAGTTTTAAAAATAGTTGGGACTAAAACAAGAAATTCTGGCTCTACATCTTCCTACCTAGGTCATCTTAGGCATGACATTGAACTCTCTGAATCTCAATTCACTCATTACTCTCAAAAATGTTGTAACAGTACAACATAGAGATGGTTAGCAAAGGAGCTGATGATTGTAAAGATTAACTTACATCAAAAATAGATCACACCAGACTAATCTCACTTTATTTTTTGGCAGAGTTTCTTAACTAATAGATGACAAAAATGTTATAGCTATATTTTACTAAGATGCATTTATTTGGCATTCAGCACTTGAAAAAGTATTTTGGGGAAAAGATGAAGAGATGTAGAATTGTTTAAAATTTAGTTAAACTATTTCTACAATATTCTTTTTATCTATCAGTTTTATAATTCTGTTAATAGGGGAAATAAAATTAGTCTGGAATAATCTGTTATTGATGAACATATGACGTTTTATTTTTAAAAAATGTTCATTAAGTACATTCTAAAGTTAAGGAAGTTAGGGTACAGAGAGTATATGTGACAACTAAGTTCATCCCGTTAGAAAGTGTTTGCTTAAAGAATGTAGATCTTATAGACAGATTTTCTGAGTTCATTCCCAATTATTTTTATGCTAAATCAGCAACTGTTAATATATAGACACATAAATTTATTATTACTCATTTTGATAGACATTTCTGGGTTGCACATCAAATTTGAAGACAATAGAAAACTGGAGGGGATAGCTCAAATTCTGAACCTTTGAGTTAGGACTCAAAGGTTAACAGCTAGAACAATGAGTTTAGTCTAAATTTAAATTGAATAGGGACAAACACCAGTATTAAATTTGGTTTCTAAATATTGTCTTCTTATATATCTATATATGGCTAAACATGAATTTGTCTGAAAAAACCCTGGGATTTAGCACATTGTAAATGGAACCTGAATCAATAGTGTCATATATTAGACTACAAACAAATCAATTAAATCTGTGTATATCTCAGCAATTAAAAAAAGAAATAAAGAAAAATTCAAGAATACAAGAAAATACAGATTCTGAAAATCAGATGAGACAAATAAAATTGGTAATAAATATCCCACTGAACGTATGGGAGTTTTTAAAAAATTCAACTAACTAATTTGACCCCCCAAAATGAAGATAATAATATTAATTGCTAATATTTATATACCCTATTATGCATCAAATCTTGTATATATATATATATACATATCTATACCTACTATACATTAAATCCTGTGCTAAGTGCTTTATAATAATTATTTATAATCATTATTAGAATTATAATAATAATATAATAACAATAACAACGACTTGGGAGATGGGTGCTATTATCATTTCCATTGTTCAAGTAAGGGATCTGAGGCAGACAGAGATTAAGTGACTTGTATAGAGTCACATAGCTAGTAAATAGCTAAGGCCAGATTTGAATTCAGATCTTTCTCATTCCAGGCACTGTGTGAAAACTAAATGATTAAAACAAAAAATTACAAAAAGTCTAATTCACTTGAAATAAAGAGAGAACAAAATGCATTGTAAGAAAGAATTTTGCCCAATTATGTGACAATAAAAGTGTTATATAAAATGAAGTGTTTGAATACTGCAAAAATAGAAAATACTAAGATTAAAAGAATAAGTAGAGAATTTAAATTATCCAATCTTAGAAAATTAATTTAACAAAGCCATAAGTTAACTGCAAAAAAAATCCCCAGCCAAAATGAATTCTATCAAATATTCAAGGAAAAATAAAAATATTTTACAAAAAATAAAGGAATTCTTATACTTGCCCTGGGCCCTGTTAATGTAATACAAATGACAATACTGCATAAATTTATTTACAAATTTAATGATATACCAAACTACTAACGAGTCACTATAGAACTATAGAAAATAATGACAAAAATCTTCTGGAGGAAAACGAATCAGTAATCACAGGGGAAAGTAATAAAAAATGAGAAGGAACTAGCAATTTAACGAAGCAGGAAATATCAAAAGTATTTGTGGATGGTTAAAAATATAAAGGTTGATCAACAGAAGAGATTAGGTACATAAGATTTGAAAGTAATCAGAGAATATTGTTTGAAAGGATAACAATTAAAGATAACAGCTATGGGAGAATAAAACTCTTCATTTGAAAAAAACCTTAAAAATGGAAAGAAAGCTTATAGGGATTGAGTTTATACAGAAATCTCACCACATGCCACAATAAGTTCCAAGTATGTATATATATATATGTTCTAAATATAAATATCATAAAATTGTGGTTGGAGGAAGAGTTCTTGTCCAAAAAAGGGACAGAAATAATAGAAAAGTAATTTTGATTCTATAAAACTGAAAAATATGAATATTTATTTGCGTGAACGCAAATAAAACTAATGCGGTTAGAATTATAATTCAAACTTAACTGGGAAAATAATTTTTTTTTTCAGAAAATCTCTATGATACTGGTTTACTATTTAAAATGCATAATAGATAATATCAACAAAAGGCTTTTTTCTTTCTCCATGAAATTAAACATGAAAGTATAAAAAGGTTTTCAAAAGAAGAAATTAAAATAATACAAAAGAATATGAAAATATTCCAAATCACTAATAATGAGAAATACAAATTCAAAAATCTAGGATTAAAGAGAGGTTAAATGGCAATAATAATAATAATAATATTAAATTTTTCTGATGAGGATTTGGTATCCAAGATATGAAAGCAGTTAATAAGTATGTGAGACAAGTAGCCATTCCCTAGTAGATAAATGATCAAAGGATATGGAAAAACAGTTCTCAAAACAAATGCAAAACATTTATAACCAGGTACAAAAGTTCTTGAAATCACTAATAACAAGAGAAATGCAAATCAAAATGAGACTGAGTTTCCACCACACCCCCTGAAAATTAGCAAAAATTACAAAAAATTTCAACAGTCAATGTTGGAGGGTTTGTGGGGAGATATGTGCACTAATACATTGTTGGTGGAGCTGTGAAGTGGTACAATCATTTTGGAAGACAATTCAGAATTATGCAAATATGGTAACTTAAATGTTCATATCCTTTGAGCCAGAGATTGCACTTCTGGACCTTAAAGAAGTCATCAATAAAAACGTTCCCATATTCTCCATAGTATAGCAGCATTTTTTTGTGATAGCTATGAATTGGAAACAAAGTAGATGCCTATCCACTGGGTAATGACTAAACAAATTTGGCACATGAATATAAAAATTCTACTGTGCTGTAAGAGATGCAGTGTGTAAAAAATACAAAGAATCATGGAAAGGTGAACTGATACAGAGCTAAGTAAACAGAACCAATGAAACTATACACACATGTACACATAATATAACTACAATAGTTTAAATGGGATGGATAATGTACAATGATACACAAATGAAAAGTAAATGTAACAAAAAGATCACACAGAATTCAAATGAAAAAATATGACCATCTCAATCCACTCCTTCTCAGAGATTTACAAATGTTATATACATTACATGAGTTTAAACAATTTTTAGCATATTGATCTGTTGTACTTACCTTTTTTACTCACAAAAAATAATGGCATTTGTTCTAGGAAATGACTTTTGGAGAGGAAAAGGGTGAAGGATACATGGGATACTATGGTGATGTAAGAAACAGAAAATATCAATAAAAACATTTTAAAAGGCATGCCAGCCTCTTTTCTCAAGAAATTCATGCTCTAATGGGGGGCAGATGACACATAAAAAGAAAATGAAAAGTGTAAGAGGAGAGTTTGTATGGAACAATGGAGTTGGGTGTGTTTGGGGAAGAATATGACCAGTTTGGAGTCATGATGAAGTCTTGCAGCCAAAGTAGAAAGTGATCTGAGATGTGACTAACCGGATTGAGTTCATCTTGCAGGATGATGAGTTTTCATGAAGTCCAAGAGTGGAGATATATAATAAGATGTATGCTCTGGGTGCCCTCCTCAAATGGAGGATTTGGAGAAAATCTCCCAGATTTCTTCTGCTTCTACCCTCTTCAACCAAAAGTATAAAGGCACACCAGGGCCAGAAGGTGCTGAAAGAATTTCAATGCTAATTTTATTTTGCAGAAAGATAAGTTTCTGGAGTCTCTAACATACAAAAGAGAAGTTGGGTAGGAAAACATTGGATGACATCTGTAATACTGTGTTCACTTCTGATTGCTACAATTTTTTGGAAAGACTGTAATTAGGTCTAGAATCTTCTAAAGGGGATAATCATAGCTATGAATGACTTTAAGATCATATGAGGATTGGTTGAAAAAATAGTGAATGATTAGCATAGAGATGACTTAATGGCAGTATATTAACTGATTTCAAGTTTTGGAAGATTTTTAGAGAAAACAGAGATTACATTTATTCGGTCCTAAATTTGAAGAACTAACAAATCATAAAAATTCAGTAATAAAAATTCAGACTATAAAATTTCTTTTAAAATAGATTTGTGCAAAGGCAAAATTATCTACCTTAGGGGGCAGTCAGTCTCCCTCACTTGAGGTCTTTTTTTTTTTTTAAATTTATTTAGTCCATTTGGAACATTATTCCTTGGTTACAAGAATCATATTCTTTCCCTCCCTCCCCTCCCCCCCACCCTACACATAGCCAATGGGCAATTACACTGGATATTACATGTGTCCTTGATCAGAACCTATTTCCATGTTGTTGGTGTTTGCATTAGGATGTTCATTTAGAGTCTACATCCCCAATCATATCTTCCTTGACCCGTGTAATCAAGCAGTTGTTTTTCTTCAGTGTTTTTGCTTCCACATTTTTTCCTCTGGATATGGATAGTGTTCTTTCTCAAAAATCCCTCTGAGTTGTTCAGGATCACTGCTTTGCCACTAATGGAGAAGTCCATTTCATTGATTGCACCACAGTGTATCAATCTCTGTGTTAAGTGTTCTCCTGGTTCTACTCCTCTCACTCTGTATCAATTCCTGGAGGTCCTTCCAGTTCACATGAAATTCCTCCAGTTTATTATTCCTTTGAGCATAATAGTATTCCATCACCAACATATACTACAATTTTTTCAGCCATTCTCCAATTGAAGGGCATCCACTCATTTTCCAACTTTTTGCCACCACAAAGAACGCAGCTATGAATATTCTTGTACATGTTTTTTCCTTATTATCTCTTTGGGATCAAAGGCCAGACAGTCTTTTAGCACCCCTTGGGCATAGTTCCAAATTGCCCTCCAGAATGGTTGGATCAATTTACAACACTACCAGCAGTGCATTAATGTCCCAACTTTGCCACAACCCCTCCAGCATACATTACTTTCTGTTGCTGTCATGTTAGTCAATCTGCTACGTGTGAGGTGATACCTCAGAGTTGTTTTGATTTGCATCTCTCTGATTATAAGAGATTTTTAACAATTGTACATGTGCTTATTAATAATTTTGATTTCTTTTTCTGAAAATTGCTTTCATGTCCCTTGCCAACTGGAGAATGGCTTAATTTTTTGGTACAACTGATTTAGCTCTTTAAAATTTGAGTAATTAGACCTTTGTCAGAAGTTTTTGTTATGAAGATTGTTTCCCAGTTTGTTGCTTTCCTTCTAATTTTGGTTGCATTGTTTAATTTAATGTAATCAAAATTTTTAAAATTTAATGTAATCAAACTTATTGATTTTACATTTTGTGATTTTTTATAACTCTTGCTTGGTTTTAAAATCTTTGCTTTCCCAAAGATCTGACATGTATACTACTCTGTGTTCACTTAATTTACTTATAGTTTCCTTCTTTATATTCAAGTCATTCATCCATTCTGAGTTTATCTTGGTGTAGTCACTTGAGGTCTTAAATGCTAAAAAGGTCTTAAAACCTCTGAATTATATTATTAGCAGTTATTCTCTATGTATGTGTTGGAATAGATGTTGTATCAGGTTATTTTCTGAATCATTTGAATTGATTAGTGCCTTATGGGACATAGATATATCCTACCTCACAATTTAATGTGAATTTTTGCATGAAAAGAAAGATTGAATCCCACTCTGCATGGGATTGAGTCCCAATATTGCTTGTCATAGTTGGAAAACACCAGTGTAATTTCTATTTTGGGAGATTTTCTTCCTTGAGTATGATTTTAATAGAAATTGTACTCATTTATAGGTTTCAAAACTGATACTGAGTCCCACCTTTGACTGGTCACATGTTTTGACATGACCTTCAGTGGGAGGGGATGGAGCGGGGACCTGGCAAAAGAGAAAAAATGTCTGATAGTGAGAACTCCAGGATTGGGGATTGAGACTGATGTTTAAGCAAGTCCAATCAGAGACTTGGAGGAGGGAAAAGACAGATTTCATAAGGAGAGGAGGAAAGGCTGTAGGGACTTTTTCTTCTAAGATTTGAATTAGCTCTTTTTCTCCCTACTCTGGAGCCTTATCTCTGGGTAGGCACTGGTTTTATCTGACCATCTGATCTTGGCCAGCAGCATGGTTTGGGCTCTAACTGGAGTAGAGGAAGTGTGGGTTAGCTTGGAGGTTTTTTTTTTTAGTGTGGTCAGATGATCTCTCTCTCTCTCTTTCTCTCTTTCTCCTCCAACTTTTACCAATAAGTAGTTATAAATTTTAATATACAATCTTCAGGATTTTTAATCATAATACTCAGATGAAACATTTGTGTTAAATTTATTAAATTTATCTTTTTACTTCCATATTGAGTTAATTGTTTTCTAAAACTGAACTCATTGTCTTTCTCCCCAAACCCTTCTATCCCAATCCAATAGTAGAGCTCTATTAATAAAATGGGCATCCACCTTTCTTTCCATGTACTCAGTTTTACATCCTTAGTGTTATCTTCACAACTCCTTGCTTTCCCTCATCTCACAAATCTAATCAGCTGCAAAATCTTGTTTTCTATATTCACATCTCTCATATATGTCCTCTTCTGTCCATTCATACAAGTTACCAGCTTGGTTCCAGCTCTCATCACTATTCATTAAATAGTTTCCTATTATCCTTTTTACCCCAACTACAAGTTATTTTCAAATGCCAACATTACTTTCCCAAAGGGCATATCAGACCATTCTTCCTCCCTACTGAATAAACTCCAATTCTTTCATATATTTATCATATATATATATGTATACATATTTATATACACACAATACATATACATATATTTTCATATCTGATTTTTAAAACTATTTACAATCTTATCTCTTCCTCCCATTCTAGTCCATTTATATTTTAATTTTGCCAACACTTTTACAATAAAGTGTTCTGGTCTACTTGTTTGGCACATAATCTCTTATTTGTGTTTGTCATCTCTCATACTTAGAATGTTTCCCTCCTTACCTCTAGTTTTTGGAATTCATGGTTTCCAGAACACAGATAAAATGCTATCTTCTATGGGAAACTTTCCTGATCACCCCAGTTGATACCTTCAACCATGTTAAGTCAAGTCAATAAACATTTAAGTACCTATTAATTGTGGGGATATAAAGAAAAAGCACTGTCTCTGCCCTCAGAGAGGACACAGTCTGATGAGGGAAGATGATATGTCAACAATTACATATAACAAAGGTATGTAAAATAATTATTAGAGATATCAAAAGGAAAGCATTAGTATTAATTGATAACTATGATTTAAACTCAGAGGGAACTCATTACTTTAGATAGTTTTGAAGAAATCTTATAGAGGTCACAGTTAAGATGGCAGAATGAGAGAGAGAAATTTTGCTTTAGCTCTTTCATAACTTTCTCCACAATGACCTAAAATACTTACCAAACTTAATCCTCATTGGAAAAGCCAAGAATAGTCACCCTGAATCATTTTCTGGCTCAAGAAAGCTTATGATTGTGGGTTTTAAAATATTGTGACTGGGGAAACTGCATCCCCCCAGCATGCCCCAGGGTTTCCTCCTCCCTACTTCCTGGTGTGGGACTGGTCTTGAATTGGACCAATCCCATGCTAGGAAGGAGCCATGTCCCCTACTTCCAGGTGTAGGATTGTTCTATATAAGGACCAATTCCACACTTAGGAGGGAACTTTGAATCTGAGAAGATTGGGGGGGGGATGGGCTTTAATTCATTTCAACTAGGGAATTCTGGTGAGTTTTTTTCTTTTAATAAAGTTTATTTTTGGTTTGTTTTTTTAAAATGAAAGCATATAGGAGGCGGAGTCAAGATGGCGGCACAGAGGCAGTGAAAGTTCAGGCCTCTGAAAACTCTTCCTTACCAATTACAAACTAAATGCTCCTAGGGGACTGAAAATCAAACCTAACAACAAGACAGAGACCAGGAACCTTCCTGCTGGACTCAACTTAAAAGGTATACCCCCAAAAGCCAGAATTTGAGAACACTCGGTTCTAAAAGGAAGGAAGAAGGAAGATCCTGGGACCCCTCCACCACCTAGAGCTCTAAGCCTCCAGCGACAGTTGGAACCTCTGGATGGGCAAAGTTGCTGGTCTGGAGGGAGTACCTTGAGAGCAAAACTGTGACAGGCTGAGAGCATTGAGCTCATGAGGTGGAGAAGCAGTTGGAGAAGAATCACAGAGCAGAGTGGGCAGCCTAGTTGCATCAACAGAGACACTCCATATTGCGCCTCCCCACTTCCCGAGGGTTTAGCCTCAGGACACATCCAGCTCAACCCAACTGAACTTAAACTCATCACAGCCTTCAGAAGATAGGGAAGCTCAAGCTCCAACACCCCTCCCTCACAGACTGCACTGAGAGATTTGCTGACAAAGTTCCAAGGGTGAAGGTTGACAGAAAAACCCAAAACCACAAAAAAAATGAGAGGACCAAGAGCGTGGGCAACATCAGGGAGAAAGGAAGGAGTAAATATGAGCAAACAACATAAAACAAAAAAAGAAATTGCAATCGACAGCTTCTATACAGACATTGAACAAAGAACAAATGGAACAGAGAAGGATAATGGAACACCAAGGGAAAAAACAGAAACCACAGTGAATGAATTGAATACAGGCGTTTGAAGAACTCAAAATACAATTCAAAAACAATAAAGAGAGGCTGAAGACAACTGGGAAAAGAGCTTAAAAAGTAAGATAAGTCATCTGGAAACAGAGACACTTGAACTAAAATGAAAAAACAGTGTCATGAAAGCCAAAATTAATCAGCTTGAAAATGAGGCAAAGGAAATGAAAGATGACCTCCAAAGAAGATTAGAGCAGAAAGAGAAGGATGACCAAAAAGCCAGGGATAAAATCCAATTTTTAAAAACCAGAATACAAAAACTAGAAGCAAGCAATGTCACAAGGCAGCAGGGAAATATAAAACAAAATCAAAAGAATGAAAAAATTGAGGAAAATATGAAGTACCTTATTCACAAAACAGAAGATTTAGAAAATCATTCCAGGAGAGACAACTGAAGAATCATTGGTCTACCAGAAAACCAGGACAAAAGAAAAAGCCTGGACATCATACTACAGGAAAATATCCAAGAAAACTCTCCCAATATTCAAGAACAAGAGGGAAAAGTGGAGATTAAAAGAATGCACAGATTGCCTCCTGTACTTAATCCCCAACTGATAACACCCAGGAATGGTATAGCAAAGTTCAAGAACTATCAGACTAAGGAAAAAATATTACAAGCTGGTAAGAAGTCATTCAGACACCATGGAACCGCAGGGAGGATAACACAGGATCTGGCTGCATCTACACTGAAGGACCAAAAGGAATGAATATGATATTCTAGAAAGTAAGGGAACTAAGTCTAAAACCAAGAATCAATTACCCAGCAAAACTGACTATATTCTTTTTTTTTTTAATTTTAAACATTATTTTATTTGGCCATTTCCAAACATTTTTCACTGGAAACAAAGATCATTTTCTTTTCCTCACCCCTCCCCACCTTTCCCTCTCCCATAGCCGACGCACTATTCCACTGGTTATCACATGTGTTCTTGACTCGAACCCATTTCCCTGTTGTTGGTATTTGCATTAGAGTTTTCATTTAGAGTCTCTCCTCTGTCATGTCCCGTCAACCCCTGCAGTTAAGCAGTTGTTTTTCATCGGTGTTTTTACTCCCACAGTTTATCCTCAGCTTGTGGATAGTATTTTTTAGATCCCTGCAGATTGTTCAGGGACATTACATTGCCACTAATGGAGAAGTCCATCACCTTCGATTGTACCACAATGTATCAGTCTCTGTGTACAATGTTTTCCTGGTTCTGCTCCTTTCGCTCTGCATCACTTCTTGGAGGTTGTTCCAGTCTCCACAGAATTCCTCCACTTTATTATTCCTTTTAGCACAATAGTATTCCATCACCAACATATACCACAATTTGTTCAGCCATTCCCCATGGGCATCCCCTCGTTTTCCAGTTTTTGGCCACCACAAAGAGTGTAGCTATGAATATTGTTGTACAAGTCTTTTTCCTTATTATCTCTTTGGGGTACAAAACCAGCAGTGCTATAGCTGGATCAAAGGGCAGACAGTCTTTTATCACCCTTTGGGCATAGTTCCAAATTGCCCTCCAGAATGGCTGGATCAATTCACAACTCCACCAGCAATGAATTAGTGTCCCCACTTTGCCACATCCCCTCCAGCATTCATTACTTTCCATAGCTGTCATGTTAGCCAATCTGCTAGGTGTGAGGTGATACCTCAAAGTTGTTTTGATTTGCATCTCTCTTATTATAGGAGATGTAGAGCACTTTTTCATGTGCTTATTAATAGTTTTGATTTCTTTGGCTGAGAACTGCCTGTTCATGTCCCTTGCCCATTTATAAATTAGAGAATGGCTTGATTTTTTGTACAATTGACTTAGTTCTTTGTAAATTTGAGTAATTAAACTTTTGTCAGAGGTTTTTATGAAGATTGTTTCCCAATTTGTTGCTACCCTTCTGATTTTGGTTACATTGGTTTTGTTTGTACTAAACTTTTTAATTTGATATATTCCAGATTATTTATTTTGCATTTTGTAACTCTTTCTAAGTCCTGCTTGGTTTTGAAGTCTTTCCCTTCCTAAATGTCTGACATGTATGCTATTCTGTGTTCACCTAATTTTCTTATAGTTTCCTTCTTTATGTTCAATTCATTCACCCATTTTGAATTTATCTTGATGTAGGGTGTGAGGTGTTCATCTAAACCTAATCTTTCCCACACTGTCCTCCAATTTTCCAAGCAGTTTTTATGAAATAATGGATTTTTGTCCCCAAAACTGGGATCTTTGGGTTTATCATATACTGTCTTGCTGAGGTCTCTTGCCCCCAGTCTATTTCACTGATCCTCCTTTCTGTCTCTT
Organism: Monodelphis domestica; assembly: GCF_027887165.1. Classification (NCBI taxonomy): domain Eukaryota; kingdom Metazoa; phylum Chordata; class Mammalia; order Didelphimorphia; family Didelphidae; genus Monodelphis; species Monodelphis domestica. The sequence continues at coordinate 254,186,023 of NC_077228.1, forward strand.
AGCCAGTACCAAATTGTTTTGATGATTGCTGCTTTATAATATAGTCTAAGATCTGGGACTGCAAGGCTCCCTTCCTTTGTATTTTTTTTTCATTATTTCCCTGGATATCCTTGATCTTTTTTTCTTCCAAATGAACTTTGTTATGGTTTTTTCTAAATCAGTAAAAAAATTTTTTGGAAGTTCCATGGGTATGACACTAAATAGATAGAAGAGTTTGGGTAGGATGGTCATTTTTATTATATTGGCTCGTCCTACCCATGAGCAGTTAATGTTCTTCCAATTGTTCAAGTCTAGTTTTAGTTGTGTGGAAAGTGTTTTGTAGTTGCGTTCATATAGTTCCTGTGTTTGTCTCGGGAGATAGATTTCTAAGTATTTTATTTTGTCTAAGGTAATTTTGAATGGGATTTCTCTTTCTAGTTCTTGCTGCTGAGCTGTGTTGGAATTATATAGAAATACTGATGACTTATGTGGGTTTATTTTGTATCCTGCAACTTTGCTAAAGTTGTTGATTATTTCGATTAGCTTTTTGGTTGAATCTCTAGGATTCTTTAAGTAGATCATCATGTCATCTGCAAAGAGCGATAATTTGGTCTCCTCCTTGCCTATTTTAATGCCTTCAATTTCTTTTTCTTCTCTAATTACTATTGCTAGTGTTTCTAATACAATGTCAAATAATAGAGGTGATAATGGGCATCCTTGTTTCACTCCTGATCTTAATGGGAATGGATTTAGTTTATCCACATTGCAGATGATATTAGTTGATGGTTTTAGATATATACTGTTTATTATTTTTAGGAATGACCCTTGTATTCCTATGCTTTCTAGTGTTTTTAGTAGGAATGGGTGTTGTATTTTATCAAAGGCTTTTTCTGCATCTATTGAGATAATCATGTGGTTCTTGTTGGTTTGTTTCTTGATGTGGTCAATTATGTGGATAGTTTTCCTAATATTGAACCAGCCCTGCATCCCTGGTATAAATCCCACTTGATCATGGTGGATGACCCTTCTGATCACTTGCTGGAGTCTTTTTGCTAGTATCCTATTTAAGATTTTTGCATATATATTCGTTAGGGAGATTGGTCTATAATTTTCTTTCTCTGTTTTTGGCCTGCCTGGCTTTTGAATTAGTACCATGTTTGTGTCATAAAAGGAGTTTGGTAGAACTCCCTCTTTGCTTATTATGTCAAATAGTTTGTATAGTATTGGGATTAACTGTTCTCTGAATGTTTGATAGAATTCACTGGTGAATCCATCAGGCCCTGGGGATTTTTTCTTAGGAAGTTCTTTGATGGCTTCTTGGATTTCATTTTCTGATATGGGTTTATTAAATAATTCTATTTCTTCTGTTAGTCTAGGCAATTTGTATTTTTGTATATATTCATCCATATCACCTAGGTTGGTATATTTATTGCCATATAGTTGGGCAAAGTAGTTTTTAATGATTGCCTTAATTTCCTCTTCATTGGAGGTGAGATCCCCCTTTTCATCCTTGATGCTGTTAATTTGCCTTTCTTCTTTCCTTTTTTTAAATTAGATTGACCAGTACTTTGTCTATTTTGTCTGTTTTTTCAAAGTACCAGCTTCTAGTCTTGTTTATTAGCTCAATAGTTCTGTCACTTTCGATTTTATTAATTTCTCCCTTAATTTTTAGGATCTCTAGTTTGGTATTCTTCTGGGGGTTTTTAATTTGTTTGTTCTCAAGTTTTTTGATTTGCATTTCCAATTCCTTGATATCTGTCCTCCCTAGTTTGTTAATATATGCACTCAGCGATATGAATTTTCCTCTAAGTACTGCCTTGGCTGCATCCCATATGGTTGAAAGGATGTCTTGCCATTGTCATTTTCCTCAACAAAATTATTAATTGTTTCTATGATTTCTTCTCTAACTATCCGATTTTGGAGTATCATATTATTTAATTTCCAATTAATTTTTGATTTGGCTCTCCATGTACCCTTACCGATCAATATTTTTACTGCCTTGTGATCTGAAAAGGCTGCATTTATTATTTCTGCTCTTCTGCATTTGAGTGACATGCTTCTGTGACCTAGTGTATGATCTATTTTTGTGAATGTGCCATGTGGTGCTGAAACGAAGGTGTATTCCTTTTTGTCCCTATTTATTTTTCTTCATATGTCTATTAACTCTAATTTTTCTAAGATTTCATTCACCTCTTTTACCTCTTTCTTGTTTATTTTTTGGTTTGATTTATCTAAATTTGATAGTGGTTGGTTCAAGTCTCCCAGTAATATGGTTTTACTGTCTATTTCCTCCTTCAATTCTCCTAGTTTCTCTATTAAAAATCTGGATGCTATACCATTTGGGGCATACATGTTGATTAGTGATATTTTCTCATTGTCTATACTCCCTTTTAACAGAATATATTTATCTTCCCTATCCCTTTTGATCAGGTCTATTTTTGCTTTGGCTTTGTCAGATATCATGATTGCAACTCCTATCTTCTTTCTATCAGTTGAGGCCCAAAAGGACTTACTCCAACCTTTAATTCTAACCTTGTGAGTGTCAGCCCACCTCATATGTGTTTTTTGAAGACAACAAATGGTAGGGTTTTGGGTTCTAATGCAATCTACTATTTGTCTACGTTTTATGGATGAATTCATCCCATTCACATTCAAAGTTACGATTGTCATTTGTGGATTAGCTGGCATTTTGATATCTTCCCCTAGTTCTGACCTTTCTTCTTTAGCTATCTCCTTTTGAACCAGTGATTTACTTTAGGTCAGTCCCCCTAGTCCCCTCCCTTGATATGCTTCTCTTTCTAGCCCCTCCCTTTTTATGCTCCCGTCCCCTCCCCCCTCTCCTTCCTTCCCTTTTTATACACCCTCCCCCCTCCCCCTCTTTAATTATCCTTTCTTTCTTGCCCTGTTGGATAAGATAGAATTCAGTATCCCACTGGATCTAGATGTTCTTCCCTCTCAGATTTGATTTCACTGAGAGTAAGGTTTAAGTAATTCCACTTCATGCTCTCTTCCTCTCCTTCTGAAATGAGAGTTCTTCCCCTCCCCTTCCCATGTGTATCGTTATATGGGAAAGATTATTCTATTAATTCCTCCCCTATTTCTTGAAGTAAATCTTAGTGTTATCAACGGTTCCCCTCCTCCCTTTTCCTTTCTTTGCCCCCACTTTCCCCAGATCTTCTTAATGCCCCAATGTTTCCCTATGCATGTTTCTTCTAACTACTCTTATGATGCATACAATTTTTGAGAGTTACACAAAACATTTTCCCCACATATTAATATATATATAATTTGATGTAAATGTAGTCCTTATAGAAGAGAGTTTGACTTAAAGAAAAAGATAAGATTTATCTCCTTTTCCCTTTCTTTCATATTTACCTTTTCATGTTTCTCTTGCTTTCTGTGCTTGGATATTGAACTTTCCACAGAGCTCTGGTCTTTTCTTAGCAAATGCTTGGAAATCTTCTATTTTGTTGAATGCCCATACTTTCCCCTGGAAGTATATAGTCAGTTTTGCTGGGTAGTTGATTCTTGGTTGAAGACCCAGCTCTCTTGCCTTTCTAAATATCGTGTTCGATGCTTTGCGGTCTCTTAGTATGTTAGCTGCTAAGTCGTGCGTAATCCTTATGGGAGCCCCCTTATATCTGAAGCTCCTCTTCTTGTCTTCTTGTAAGATTTTCTCCTTTTCTTGGAAGCTCTTGAATTTGGCAATTACATTCCTAGGGGTTGTCTTTTGGGGATTTAGTATAGATGGTGTTCTATGAACCCTTTCTATTTCTATTTTGCCCCCTTGCTCCAGAACATGTGGGCAATTTTCTTTTATAATCTCCTGTAGAATAATATCGAGTCTATTTTTTATCTCTGGTTTTTCTGGGAGACTGATCATTTGGAGGTTGTCTCTTCTTCCTCCGTTTTCCTAGTCTGTGACCTTTTCAGTGAGGTATTTTATGTTTTCTTCTAATTCATTAATTTTTTGGGTTTGCCTTATTGGTTGCTTAATTCTGGTCATTAGGGACTGGTTTTGCTTTTCAGCTTTGTCTGCCCTTCTATTGGATGCTTTGATCTCTTTTTCCAAATGAACAGTCTTATCTGTCAGACTGCTGACCTCTTTCTCCCGTTTTTCTTTCCAGGTTTCCATCTTTTGGATAAGTTCCAGTTTGAGATCTTCCAGAGCTTGTTGATAGTTTCCATTTTGGGAGGCATGTTCTGATGTTTTTTGGATTTCATCCTCATTCTCTTCTTTTCCTTGGGTACTCCCACCATAAAAGTTTTCAATAGTCACCTTTTTCCCTTTCTTCCTGGAGACTTGATTTTGGGCCATGTGAGCCATCCCTTTGGTGGTTTTATTCCCCTTTCCTTTTTGGTCTGGGGCCTGGGTGATATGGGTGGGTTTTCTGTGAATTTAGGTTGCCTCAGACTAGTTCTTCCCAGCCTCCTAGGTTTCTTAGAGCCCTGGGCCCCTGATCACAGCCAAACTGCCCCAGTTTTCAGGTCCGCCCAGATAATCAGCACGTGGTCTACCCCTGGTGTTTAGCTTGGCCCAGATGCTCAGCGCAACCGCCCGAGTATGGCTCCCTGGGCCCCCTCTGCTCAGCACAGGATTCTCCAGTGAAACCGCCCTGATACGTTTTTTCCTGGCAGTCCCCGGATCCCAAGGACCCTGGAGTGCCCCCCCCCCCATACAGAGACATTCCCCACTCACTCGCTGTCCCAGTGAGCTCTCCGGTAGCTCACTCTGGTTTGGTGGGGGAGGTGGAGGGGGGGAAGGTGGCTCAGTTCACGTTTTTGTGCAAGCTTTTCCTCCTTCTTATTATAGTGTGGAAATGTTCAAACCCCATGTACCTCCGCCTCTGTGGTGTATGGGGGAGTACCGGGGAGTCCTTCTGTTACTCCAAAGGTGATGTTTATGCTCCTTTGATGTAGTCTATTTCGTTCGGTGCCGGGGAGAGGAAGTGTATGGAGTCTAGATTGCAGCCATGATTACTTGGAAGTCCTGACTATATTCTTACAGGGGAAAGTATGGTCATTTAACAGAATAGAAGAATTCCTAGCATTTATAAAGAAGAGACCAGACGTGAACAAAAAATTTGATGCCCAAGCACAGAACTCAAGAGAATCATCAAAATGTAATTAAGAAAGAGGGAAAAAAGAAAAACAAAACAAACAAAAAAGAACAAACTTTTTTAAGAGACCCAATAAGTTAAAATGATGAGCATTCCTATAAGAAAAGAGGTCATTGGTAACTCTTAAAAATTGTTATTATCACTTAGGCAGCTAGAAAAATTACACTTAGAGGGAACAGTGACAAACTGTATAGGATGAAATGCCAAGACCTAAATATATATATATCTATATATCGATATATCTATCTATATCTATATCTATCTATCGATCTATCGATCTATCTATCTATCTATCGATATATATTATATATTAATATATATATAATATAATATATATAATATATATTATATATTATATCAATGTATATAATATATAATATATAATATATATATTATATTATATATATAATTTTATATTTTTTAATTTATAATTTCTAATTTTATAATTATAATATAATGTAATATAATGTAATATAATATAATATAATATAATATAATATAATATAATATAATATAAGATAATATAATATAATATAATATAATATAATATAATATAATATAATATAATATAATATAATATAATATAATATAATATAATATAATATATATTATATATATATCGATATATATATATATATCGATATATACATAATATATATTATATTATATTATATTATCTTATATATATATTAATATATAATATATATCGATAGATAGATAGATAGATAGATAGATAGATAGGTAGATATAGATATAGATATATGTAGGCATAAATACACACATATGTGTATATATACATACAACTAGAGCTAAAAAAAGATGCCAATTCTAAAATAAATGGGAAAAGAAACAAAAGGGGACAAATTTATATGTCAGAAAAAAACTTATGGCAGGAGTGGGGAGAACATCAATACACTGGAAGGTTGAAGAGGGAGATAGGAGATATTAAACTCTTTTGTGCAAGGAAATAGACTCAAAGAGGGAAGAACAATCCAATTTATTGGGGCAGATAATTGATTTGCACCATAGAGGGAAGTAGAAGGGTAAAAAAAAGGATTGGTGGGGAGGGAAGTAGTACAAGGGAGGGAGAGGGTGGGAGGGAGCTTAAAAAGACTATAAAGAAAATAAGAGGGAAATAAAAAGGGAGGGGGTGTAGAAAGGGAAATAAAATAAAGTTGGGAATTAGGGGAACTGATTAAAAACAAAACATTGGTGTAGAAGGAAATAGCGAAAGAAGAAAAGGCAAAACTAGGAGGGGAAATCAAAATGCTGGGAAATACACAGCTGGTAATTATAACTCTGAATGTGAATGGAATGAATTCACCCATAAAACACAAGTAAATAGCAGAGTGGATTAGAAACCAAAACCCTGCCATATGCTGTCTACAAGAAACACACATGAGGAAGGTAGATAAGCAGAGGGTAAAAGTAAGAGGATGGACCCAAAACTATTGGGCATCAACTGACAAAAAGAAGGCAGGAGTAGCAATCATGATATCTGATAAAGCCAAAGTAAAAATAGATCTAATTAAAAGAGATAGGGAAGGTAATTATATCCTGATAAAATTCAGTATAGATAATGAGGAAATATCAGTACGCAACATGTATGCACCAAATGGCATATCATCCAAATTTCTAAAGGAGAAAGTAGTGGAGTTCAACGATGCAATAGATAGAAAAACTATACTAGTGGGAGACCTGAACCTTCCTTTCTCAGAACTAGATAAATCAAACCAAAAAATAAATAAGAAAGAGGTAAGAGAAATGAATGAAATCTTAGAAAAATTAGAGTTAGTGGATATGTGGAAAAAATAAAAAAGGATAAAAAGGACACTTTTTTAGCAGCACATGATGCATTCACATAGATTGACCATGTACTAGGGCATAAAAACATTGCAAACAAGTGCAAAAGAGCAGAAATAATAAATGCAGCCTTCTCAGATCACAATGCAATGAAAATAATAATTAGTAAGGGTACATAGAGAGGCAAAACAAAAATTAATTGGAAATTAAACATTGCAATTCTCCAAAATCAGTGAAAGAACACATTACAGAAACAATTAATAATTTCATTGAAGAAAATGACAATGATGAAACATCCTTTCAAAATCTATGGGATGCGACTTCCGGTTAAGATGGCGGCTTAGAGAAAGCTGAAGTTCAGATCTCCGGAAAACCCTTCCCAACCGATCTCAAACTAGAAGCTCCTAAGGCGCCGAAATTCAAAACGATCAACAGCACAGACCCTGGGAACCCTCCTCCTGGACCTGGACCCGGTTCAAAAGGTACAGCTCCCCTTAAAAGCCAGAACCCGAGATCCCTCGGACCTCAGGGGTAGGAGCGCAGAGTCCAAGGCTCCCGGAAGCGGCAGCCGCGCTGGGCTCAGAGAGCAGGGTCTGAGGAACAACAACCCTCAGGGTCTTCTACCCAAGTCCCAGTCCGGGTGAAAGTTACTGCCTGGGGCTTCCGCTGCAAAGAGCCGGTCGGTCAAAGAGCCGGTCGGTCCGGGTGAAAGTTACTGCCTGGGGCCTCCGCTGCAGAGAGCTGGTCAAAACAACAGCAACCCTCAGGGCGGGCAAGACAGCCTCACGGGCTGGATCCTGCTATCCAAGTCTCAGTGAAAGTCTGTGCTCTCGGAGCTTGGGGAAGCGGCAGCCCATCCCCCCGCAGGCCGACGAAACAGCCTCACGGCCAGGGATTCTGAAGGCAACTTCCGGAAATCGAGCCAGGGGGAGAGTGTGGCCTCGTGGTCCGACCCTTCCATTCCAGTTCCAGTGAGGCATATTCAGTTTAACCCAGGGAACGCTCATAGAACCAACATCTGCCCAGGACTAAAGCCTCTGATCACCAGACAAAGACAAGAAAAGCCAATCCTCCACGTTCAGAGATGACAAACTCCACAGAAGCACAGAAGCCCCAAAATACCAAGAAAAATAAGAAGAAAGGGGCGACTCTGGACACATTCTATGGAGCCAAAATACAAAATACAGAGCAGATAGAAGAAGATATACAAGAAAATTCTCCAAAATCTTCCAAAGGAAATAGAAACTCTCCACAAACCCATGAAGAATTTGAATCAGAAAGGACCAAAAAGATGGAAGCCCTCTGGGAGGAAAAGTGGGAAATGATGCAAAAGAAACTCACGCATCTACAAAACCAGTTTGACCAAACTGTAAAAGAAAACCAGGCTTTAAAGCAAGAACTAATAAAGCAAAGCCAAAACACCAAGAAATTAGAAGAGAACATAAAATATCTCACCGACAAGGTGATAGATCTGGAAAACAGGGGGAGAAGAGAAAATTTAAGAATAATTGGACTCCCAGAAAAGCCAGAAATAAACACCAAACTGGACATGGTGATACAAGATATAATCAAAGAAAATTGCCCAGAGATTCTAGAACAAGGGGGCAATACATCCACTGACAGAGCTCACAGAACACCTTCTACACTAAACCCCCAAAAGACAACTCCCAGGAATGTAATTGCCAAATTCCAAAGCTATCAAACAAAAGAAAAAATCCTACAGGAAGCCAGAAAAAGACAATTTAGATATAAAGGAATGCCAATCAGGGTCACACAAGACCTTGCAAGTTCTACGCTGAATGATCGTAAGGCATGGAACATGATCTTCAGAAAGGCAAGAGAGCTGGGTCTCCAACCAAGAATCAGCTACCCAGCAAAACTGACTATATACTTCCAAGGGAAAGTATGGGCATTCAACAAAATAGAAGACTTCCAACTTTTTGCAAAGAAAAGACCAGAGCTCTGTGGAAAGTTTGATACCGAAAATCAAAGAGCAAGGAATACCTGAAAAGGTAAATATTAAGGAAAGGGGGGAAAAATGTTATCTTCTTTTACTCAAACTCTCTTCTATAAGGACTACATTTATATCAACCTATGTATACTAATATGTGGGGAAAATGTAATGTATAAATAGGGGGTAAAGAAAGACCAAATAGAATAATCATTCTCACACAAAGATTCACATGGGAAGGGGAGGGGAAGAAAACTCCTATAAGAAGGAGAGGAAGAGAGGGGGGGGGTTTACTTAAACCTCAATCTCAGGGAAATCAACTCTGAGAGGGAAAAACATCCAGATCCATTGGGATCTTGAATTCTATCTTACCCAACAAGGGTAAGGAGAAGGGAAAACCAAGGGGGGGGAGGGGGAGAGGGAGAACAAAAAGGGAGGGAAAGAGAGGGGGGAGGGGGAGGGAACAAAAAGGGAGGGACTAAAAAGGGAAACATCAAGGGAGGGGACAAGGGGGACTGATTCAAAGTAAATCACTGGACTAAAAGGTAGAGCCAAAGAAGAAAAGGTTAGAATTAGGGAAGGCAATCAAAATGCCAGGGAGTCCACAAATGACAATCATAACTTTGAACGTGAATGGGATGAACTCACCCATAAAACGTAGACGAATAGCTGAATGGATTAGAATCCAAAACCCTACCATATGTTGTCTTCAAGAAACACACATGAGGCGGGTTGACACCCACAAGGTCAGAATTAAAGGATGGAGTAAGACCTTCTGGGCCTCAACTGATAGAAAGAAGGCAGGAGTGGTAATCATGATATCTGATAAAGCCAATGCAAAAATAGACCTGATCAAAAGGGATAGGGAAGGTAATTATATTTTGTTAAAAGGGACTCTAGACAATGAGGAAATATCAAAATCTATGGGATGCAACGAAAGCAGTACTCAGGGGGAAATTTATATCCTTGAGTTCATATGTAAACAAACTAAAGAGGGCAGAGGTCAATGAATTGGGCATGCAAATTAAAAAAAAAACTAGAAAGTGAACAAATTAAAAATCCTTAGATGAAGACTAAATTAGAGGTCCTAAAAAATGAAAGGAGAAATTAATAAAATTGAAAGTCAAAGAACTATTGAATTGATAAATAAGACTAGAAGCTGGTACTTTGAAAAACCAAATAAGTTAGACAAAGTACTGGTCAATCTAATTAAAAAAAAGGAAGGAAGAAAACCAAACTGACAGTATTCAAGATGAAAAGTGAGACCTCACCTCTAATGAAGAGGAAATTAAGACAATCATTAAAAAGTATTACACCCAATTAAATGGCAATAAATATGGCAATTTAGGTGATATGGATAAATATTTAAAAAATATAAATTGCCTAGACTAACAGAGGAAGAAATAGACTACCTAAACAACCCCATATCAGAAAAAGAAATTTAACAAGCCATCAAAGAACTACTTGATAAAAAATTCCCAGGTTCAGATGGATTCACAAATGAATTCCATCAAACATTCAAAGAACAACAAATCCCAATTTTATACAAACTATTTGACATAATAAGCAAAGAAGGAGCTCTACCAAATTCCTTTTACGACTCAAATATGGTATTGATTCCAAAGCCAGGCATGTCAAAAACAGAGAAAGGAAACTACAGACCAATCTCCTTAATGAATATAGATGCAAAATCTTAAATAGGATACTAGCAAAAAGACTCCAGCCAGTGATGATGAGGGTTATTCACTATGACCAGGTAGGATTCATACCAGGAATTCAAGGGTGGTTCAATATTAGGAAAACCATCCACACAATTGACCATATTAACAAATAATCTGACAAAAATCACATGATTATCTCAAAAGATGCAGAAAAAGCCTCTGACAAAATACAACACTCATTTCTATTTAAAACACTAGAAAGCATAGGAATAGAAGGGCCTTTCCTAAAAGTAATAAACCGTATATATCTAAAACCATCAACAAACCTCATCTGCAATGGAGATTAACTAGAAGTCTTCCCAATAAGATCAGGAGTGAAACAAGGATGCCCGTTATTACCTCTACTATTTAACATTGTACTAGAAACACTAGCTGTATCAATTAGAGAAGAAAAGAAATTGAAGTTATTAAAATAGGGGATGATATGATGGTCTACTTAAAGAATCCTAGAGAATCAACCAAAAAGATAGTCAAAATAACCAACAACTTTAGCAAAGTTGCAGGATACAAAATTAACCCACATAAATCATCAGTATTTCTATATATCTCCAACACATCTCAGCAGCAAGAATTAGAAAGAGAAATTCCTTTTAAAATCACCCTAGTCAATATAAAATACTTAGGAATCTATGTGCTGAGACAAACAGGAACTATATGAACACAACTACAAAACACACTCCACACAATTAAAATTAGATCTAAATAATTGGAAAAACACTAACTGCTCATGGGTAGGAAGAGCTAACATAATAAAAATGACAATCCTACCCAAATTAATTTAATTAGTGTCATACCCATGGAACTACCAGAAATCCTTTTTATTGAATTAGAAAAAAAACATAATAAAGTTCATTGGAAGAACAAAAGATCAAGGATATCCAGGGAAATCATGGAAAAAAATGCGAAGGAAGGGGGACTTGCAGTCCCAGATCTCAAACCATACTATAAAGCAGTGGTCATCAAGACAATATCATACTGGCTAAGAGACAGAAAGGAGGATCAGTGGAATAGACTTGGAGTAAGTGACCTCAGCAAGACAGTCTATGATAAGCCCAAATATCCCAGCTCTGGAACCAAAATCCAATATTTGGTAAAAACTGCTGGGAAAATTGGCAGACAGTATGGGAGAGATTAGATTTGGATCAATATCTCACACTGTACACTAAGATAAACACAGATTGGGTCAATAACTTGAATATAAAGAAGGATACTATAAGCAAATTAGGTGAACACAGAATAGTATACATGTCACATTTTTGGGAAAGGAAAGACTTTAAAACCAAGCAAGAGCTAGAAAAAATGACAATGTAAAATCAATAATTTTGATTATATCAAATTAAAAAGTTTTTATACAAACAAAACCAATGCAAGCAAAATTAGAAGGAAAGCAACAAATTGGGAAACAATCTTCAAAAGAAAAACCTCTGACAAAGGTCTAATTACTCAAATTTACAAAGAGCTAAATCAATTGTACAAAAAATCAAGCCATTCTCCAATTGATAAATGGGCTAGGACCTCAATAGGCAATTTTCAGTCAAAGAAATCAAAAGTATTAATAAGCACATGAAAAAGTGTTCTAAATCTCTTATAATCAGAGAGATGCAAATCAAAAGAACTCTGAGGTATCACCCCACACCTAGCATATTGGCTAACATGACAGCAACATAAAGTAATGAATTCTAGAGGGGATGTGGCAAAGCTGGGACATTAATACATTGCTGGTGAAGTTGTGAATTAATCCATCCATTCTGGAACTTATGCCCAAAGGGCGATAAAAGTCTGTCTGCCCTTTGATCCAGCCATAGCACTGCTGGGTTTGTACCTCAAAGAGATAATAAGGAAAAAGACATGTACAAAAATATTCATAGCTGCGCTCTATGTGGTGGCAAAAAATTGGAAAATGAGGGGATGCCCTTCAATTGGGGAATGGCTGAACAATTTGTGGTATATGTTGGTGATGGAATAGTATTGTGCTCAATGGAATAATAAACTGGAGGAATTCCATGGGAACTGGAACGACCTCCCTGAATTGATGCACAGCAAAAGGAGCAGAACCTGGAGAACACTGTACCCAGAGACTGATAAACTGTGGTACAATCGAATGGAATGGACTTCTCCATTAGTGGAAATGCAGTGATCCTAAACTACTTGGAGTGATCTATGAGAAGGAACACTAAACTGTGGGAACAATGCTTGATTACATGATTCGAGGGGATATGATTGGGGACATAGACTCTAAATGAACATCCTAATGCAAACAACCAACAACATGGAAATAGGTTTTGATCAAGGACACTTGTAATACCCAGTGTAATTGCGCATTGGCTATGTGTAGGGGTGGGGGGAGGTGAGCAAGGGAAAGAATATGATTCTTGTAACCAAGGAATAATGTTCTAAATTAACTAAATAAATTAATTTAAATAAAAAAAATTAAAGCATACAGGCAAAACTCCATTTATTTATATCATTGATGTCACAGACTCTCTCTTGCTCAGTTTTTTTTTTTAAGAGATAGCACAGGGCCAGAGACACACTGGTCATTCCTTTTGTTAAAAATAATTTGTAAAATAAAAATAGGATCACCTTCCTTCCTTACAGTTTAAGGATTTGTTGGCCAGAGTTTTAACTCATGTAGCTACTGTACGATAATGTGTTCTTATGAGGTCTTTGATCACTGTTGTGATTGAGCTTGGATTTAGTTCAGTCAGTAAAATTCCACTAGAATTTTAGGTCTGGCAGTTCTCTGTAATTATATAACCTAAGTTTTGAAGATCATCTTTTAGTTCATGAAGGATTGAAAGAAACAAGTAAATGTCATAGAAAGGAAGATTTGTCTTATCTACGTTTTTTTTTTTTTTGGCTAATGATACAAAAACTACCCCAAATGGTACAAAAACTCCTCTTGCTTGTTGAATTTTCTTGAGTTCTCTGAATATCTTTGGATAAAGCTTAATAAAAGTCTGTTAAGAATTGGGCCTCACAGCACTAGCCACTTATTATTATTTTTTCTTCTATTTTTGGAATTGCTGTCCATTCAGGTCCTACTCTTAAGTGGAATTATTTTGGGGGTTTTCTTAGGAAAGAAATGGCATGTTTACCAGTCTCTTCTCCAGTGTGTCCCCATTTCATGTATGAGAACCTGAGTCCTCATACATATAAGTGTCTTGCCCAGAGTTACACAGTTAGTAAGTGTCTAAAGTCAGGTTTCAATTCAGATTCAACTCTACCTAACCCCATGACCAGTGCTTTTTCTATCGCACCACTTAGTTACCTCATTTTTTTTTTTAATACTCCATCTTTAATGGCTCCTTTGTTCACAAAGCACTGTTTCTGTCCCTGGTCATTAAAATTCATCATTGTCATAATCCAGTCATTGGGAAACACTGCTATCAAAAAGAAATTAATAAAAAAGAAATTAATGTTAGATGAAACTTGGATCATAAGATTATTCCCAGACTTTGAATCAGAAAAAAAGTATCAGTAGATTTAGTCCCTCTCTCTCATTTTACAGAAAGATATTTATTGCCAGAAGCACTTCTAATCAAATTTAAATTTGATAGACATTTACTGAGTACCTACTATATGAAACTTTTACAAGGCCAAGATAAATGACACAAGACCCTGCTCCCATAAGAACTTGTTTATAATACTACTTTACTTCTGCTTTATCCCTGTGGCCCCAATACTTAGTTTAGTAAAGGATATTCTTCAATCAGATAGAAAGTTAGTCTTTACTTTTCCCATACATATTCCTTAATTCCTTGTCATAAAACAGATTGTCATAAAGCAGATTGTTTTTTCCCATGGAAATAATTTATTAGAATTCACCATAGTGTTACTGCCCTAGGGGCAGGGAAGGCATACAAATCACTAATCAAATCATCAACTGCTCAAATAGATCTATGATCTCATTGATTTGTACTGACTCAAAGGAGTCATACTATAGTCCTCAATACCTCAATATCTTGTGGAATTCAACTATATCTTCACAAACATTTGCTACAGGGGTCCTATCTCACATGATGGAAACTTTCCTTAGTGTCTCCTAAAATAACAAGGTTGACTTTGGAGCACTTGGGCTTCACCTTTCATCCGTCATCATCACCAACTCTTGAAACAAATATCCCTGACGATATGTTAAAAAAGTAAAGATGCAACCACTCTAAACATTCATGATGAATTAAAATAGGAACATTTTATTCCAGGTCCTATAAAATGCTTTTTATATGTACTTTTACATGGATAATCAAGAGCCTCCAACATAGAGGGAAAAAAAACAAAAATGAAATAAAATTTGAAGATATTATTAACTTGAATAAAAATTAATAGGCTAGTTAGAGCAAGCATGAAACAGTGAATTAAACACAATTTTACCTGCATCTTTGGAATATGAGCAGACTTTAAAAATTGTTCATTTTGGCCTTTAAAAAAATAGTGTATATGGAAGTTGAGAGATTTGTTTTTGTCTCCTTGTAGCAAACAGAGGCCTTCAAAAACTTCCACTGATTCTAGAACTATGATTTTTATAATTTCTCATAGTGCTTTCTCTCTCTCTCTCTCTCTCTCTTTCTTCTCTTTCTCTCTCTCTCTCTCCCCCCATATTCTGCATTGGTAAATCAGTAAATATGGTATAAATGAACATCTAAATCAGGGAACTTTGGATAATATGTTAAACTTGTATAATGATCTACCACTTTAAAAACATTTTTTACAAATATGGCATTGCTTGCAACATTTTATAGATGAGGTGGCTCAGAGAAGTTAAATTTTGAAATCCAGAAAGACTTTCTACAAGTCAAAGACCACAAAGCATATCAGAGTTGGGATTTTGATTTAGGTTTTATTTTGCATCTGTTTTTTTCACTGTACCATTTTCTATAATGAAAGATGTTTATATTGAAATAATGCAGCTTTAGTTGTTATGAAGCAAAATTTCTACTCATATTCAGATTTTTATTAATAACCATGAAATATGTATTATGTCAGGTGAAATGTTATATACATTATAAGAGAAAGTGGTAAATTATGACTTATGATATAATTATTATTCAAGTAAACTTAAAATGCTAGAAAATTTTTAAAGCATATAATGTCAATTATATGACAATTGTTTTTTTTTAATCATTTTTAACATTTTGAGGACGAATGTTTTGCAATATCAAACCATATATAATGATACTGACTATATGTTTATACCTGTTAGGACAGGTTTTGTTCTTTTTGTGTGCTTGTGCCTATGGAACTTAATATAGGAAGCCATGATAGAAAATAAGACATTTGGTCAGTCAACGAGTATATATTTTTTCTTTTTATAGGCAAGGCACTGTATTAAGTGGTGAAGTTACATAAAGAAAGGTAGAAAATAGTTTTGATTTTCAAGAAGCCTACTGTCTAATAAAGGGACAACAGACAAACAACTATATACAAAAAGATATATGTATATATTATCATATATGATAAATTGGAGATAATCAACACATTTTTCCATTATTTTTTAAGTGGCAATTTAATTTGCTTGTGTTAGTATTAAATTCTGAGCTTGATTTAGCTCAGACATTTCTTTGTCAGAGGTTTAAAGATCCCCCCCCCCCCAATTTGTTGCTTCCCTTTTAATTTTGATTGCATTGGTTTTGTTTGTACAAAACCTTTTTAATTTAATGTAATTAAAATAATTTATTTTACATTTTGTAGTATTTTCTAACTTGCTTGGTCTTAAAATCTTTCCTTTCCCAAAGATTTGACAGGTAAATGATTCTATGTTACAGTATAGTATTCTGTGTTCACCTAATTTTCTTATAGTTTCCTACCTTATATTCTAGTCATTCTCCCATTCTGAATTTAACTTGGTGTAGGATGTGAGATATTGATCTAAACCTAATCTCTCCCATACTGTTTTCCAATTTTCTAAGCCATTTTTGCCAAATAATGGATTTTTGTCCCCAAAGCAGAGATCTTTGGGTTTATCATACACTGTCTTGCTGAGGTTATTTACCCCAAGTCTATTCCACTGATCCTCCCTCCTGTCTTTTAATCAGTACCATATTGTTTTGATGACCACTGCTTTATAGTACAGTTTAAGATTGTAAAAATTAAAATTAATGTATAATAATAATTTAAAATATATTTTAAAAGATTTATTAATGATCATTAGAAATAAAGGTCTAAAAAAGTAACAAAATAGAACCACTTGCCCATGGCTAATCTAGCTGTTCAAAATCCTCACTCTACCACAGTTGCAATCAAGGAAGCAAAGAATGAGATCAGGAACCTCACCCAATATATCTCCCTGTCTACATCACCACATAATGACAGAAGTCAGTGGGCTCCTGGGAAATGCAATTTTTAGGATAACAGATTTCCAATTATAGATTTTCCAACACAAGATCTGGTATTGCTAGGCTCTCCTCCTTCACTTTTTTTTCAATATTTCCTTTGATAGTCTTGATATCTTGTTCTTCCAAATGAACTTTGTTATGTTTTTTTCTAATTCAGTAAAAATGCTTCTTGGTAGTTTGATAGGTATGGCACTAGATAAGTAAATTATTTTGGGTAGCATTGTCATCAGTAATGTCTGCATTTTTATTATGTTAGCTCATCCTACCCATGAGCAGTTAATGTTTTTCCAATTGTTTAGTTCTAATTGTATAGAATGTGTTTTGTAGTTGTGTTCATATAATTCCTGTGTTTGTGTTGGCAGATAGATTACTAAGTGTTTTATATTGTCTAGGGTGATTTTAAATGGAAATTCTCTTTCTAACTCTTGATGCCAAGATGAGTTGAAAATATATAGAAATGATGATAATTTGCATAGGTTTATTTTGTATCCTGCAACTTTGCTAAAGTTGTTAATTATTCCACTAGCTTTTTATTTGACTCTCTAGGATTCTTTAAGTAGACCATCATATCATTTGCATACCTTGGTCTCCTCATTACCAATTTTAATACCTTCAACTTCTTATTCTTCTCTAATTGATACTTCTAGTGTTTCCAGTACACTGTTAACTAATAAAGGTGATAATGGGTATCCTTTTTTGACTCCTGATCTTATTGGGAAGGCTTCTAAATTATCTCCATTGTGGATGATTCTTGCTGATGGTTTTATTTTTTTTTTAAACTCTTACCTTCCATTTTGGAATCAATACTGTGTGTATTGGTTCCAAGGCAGAAGAATGGTAAGGGCTAGGCAATGGGGGTCAAGTGACTTGCCCATTGCTAATGATTTTAAATATGTACTGTTTGTTATATTCAGGAAAGGCCCTTCTATTCCCATACTTTCTAATGTTTTCAATAGGAACAAACGTTGTATTTTGTCAAAGACTTTTTTCTGCATCTATTTAAATAATAATGTGATTTTTGTTGGTCATAGTCATTTATGTGGATGGCTTTCCTGATATTAAATTATCTTTGAATTCTTGGTATGAATCCCACCTGATCATAATGAATAACCCTCTTGATTACTTACTGGAATCTTTTTGCTAGTATTCTATTCAATATTTTTGCATATATGTTCATTATGGAGATTGGTATAAAGTTTTCTTTCTCTGTTTTTCCTGGCTTTGGCTTCAGTACCATATTTGTGCCATAAAAGGAATTTGGTAGAACTTCTTTGCTTATTCTGTCAAATAATTGTATAATATTGGAATTGTTCTTTGAATGTTTGATAGAATTCATTTGTGAATCCATCAAGTCCTGGTGATTTTTATTTAGGGATTTCTTTGATGACTTGTTCAATTTATTTTTCTGATATGGGGTTGTTTAAGCAGTCTATTTCTTCTCCTGTTAATCTAGTCAATTTATATTTTTGTAAATATTCATCCATATCACCTAGATTGCCATATTTATTGCCATATAATTGGGAAAATAGTTTTTAATGATTGCTTTAATTTCCTCTTCTTTAGAGGTGAGGTTTCCCTTTCATCTTTGATACTGTCAATTTGGTTTTCTTCTTTCTTTTCTTAAAAATTAGATTAACCAGTACTTTATCTATTTTATTTGTTTTTTTCAATGTACCAGCTTCTAGTCTTATTTATTAAATCAATAGTTCTTTTACTTTCAATTTTATTCATTTCTCCTTTAATTTTTAGGACTTTTAATTTAGTTTTTATCTGGGCATTTTTAATTTGTTCTCTTTCTAGTATTTTAATTTGCATGCCCAATTTATTGACCTCTGCCATTCCTAATTTGTTAATATATATACTCAAGGATATAAATTTCCCCCTGAGTACTGCTTTGGCTGCATCCCATAGATTTTGAAATGATGTCTCATCATTGTTATTCTTTTCAATGAAATTATTAATTGTTTCTATGATTTGTTCTTTAACTAACTTATTTTGGAGAATCATATTATTTAATTTTCAATTAATTTTTAATTAGCCTTTCCATGCACCCTTACTAATTATTATTTTTATTGCATTATGATTTCAAAAGGTTGTGTTTATTATTTCTGCTTTTTTTGCATTTGTTTGCCATAGTTGTATGTCCTGGTACATGGTCAATCTTTGTGAATGTACCATGTATTGCTGAAAAGAAGGTATGTTCCTTTTTGTCCCTATTTATTTTTCTCCATATATCTATTAACTCTATTTTTTCTAAGATTTCATTTACATCTCTTATTTATTTGTTGGCTTGATTTAACTAGATCTGATAGAGGAAGGTTCAGGTCTCCTACTAGTATAGTTTTACTGTCTATTTCAGCCTTGGGCTCTAATAGTTTCTCCTTTAAAAATCTGAATGCTATACCATTTGGTGTATACATGTTGACTATTGATATTTCCTCATTGTCTATACTGCCTTTTATCAGGATGTAATTACCTTCCCTATCTCTTTTAATCAGGTCTATTTTTACTTTGGCATTGTCAGATATCATTATTGTGATGCCTGCCTTATTTTTCTCAATTGATACTCAATAGATTTTGCTGCATCCTTTTATCTTTACCCAGTGTGTGTCTACCTGCCTCATGTGTGGTAGGATTTTGGTTTTTAATTCATTCTGCTTTTTGCTTCTGTTTTATGGGTGAGTTCATCCCACTCACATTCCGAGTTATGATTACCACCTATGTATTCTCCAACATCTTTGATTTCTTCTCTTAGTCTTGCCCTTTCTTCTTTCATTATTTCATTCTACACCAGTTTTTTTGCTTTTAATCCATCCCCCTAATCCCCACCCTTATTTTACTTCCCTTTCCCCCCCTCCCTTCTTATTCCCCTCTTATTTTTCTTTAAGGTCCTTTTAAACTACCCTCCACACTCTCCCTCCCTTGTATTGTTTCCCTCCCCACCAGGCTGTTTGTTACTCTTCTAGTTCTCTATAGGGAACAATTCAGTTCTCTGCCCCAATTGATCTGAGTGTTCTTCCCTCTTTGAGTCAATTTCAATGCATGTAAGAATTAAGTATTATCTGTCTCCAACCTCTTTCACCCTTCCATTTTATTGGTCTTCTCCCCTACTCCCACCATGCGCTTCTTTAGGAAATATAAATTTACCACATTTT
Source organism: Monodelphis domestica (assembly GCF_027887165.1). Classification (NCBI taxonomy): domain Eukaryota; kingdom Metazoa; phylum Chordata; class Mammalia; order Didelphimorphia; family Didelphidae; genus Monodelphis; species Monodelphis domestica. The sequence continues at coordinate 254,206,087 of NC_077228.1, forward strand.
GTCTCTTTTCCCATTTATCTTAGTATTATCCTCTTTTTTTTACCTCTAGTTATATATATATATATATATGTATATATATATATATATATGTATATACATATATATTTTGACACTTCATCCTATATAGTTTGTCTTTGTTCCCTCTAAGTATAATTCTTCTAGCTACCCTGATGATAATAACATTTTTTTAAGAGTTACCAATATCATCTTTTCTCACAGGATTACAAATCATTTGGACTTATTGGGTCCTTAAAAAAGTTTTTTTCCTCTTTTCTTAATTACCTTTTGGAGATGCTTGAGGAATTGCACTGATGCCTGTCCTCGCTGGGACCTGGCCTTTGGCCAGGCTCCATCTCTAATCTTTCTCTATCATCTCTCTGACCTGTGTGGTATTGAATCTGGATCTCTGGACTGGTAAAAGCCTTCAGAAGGGTCCTTTGATCAGAGCTTGACTGTGGCTCATTGGTAATTAATAAAGACTCATCCCTGCCACCTCATATCTCTACTTCGACTCCGTCATCCCCCTTGTGGTATCTAAAACTTCTATCCTTTCTCTTTCTTCCTACCTTAAAGCTTCTCTCTCCCCTCTGAGGAAGCTTTAGGAGGCATTGCTAAAGGCAATGTGAGAATATTCTGACAGGCCAGGCACATGGACCAAATTTGAAAACCTTAAATAACTGGAAGATGAATCACCCTACCAATTGATGGACAGACTAATTGAACTATAAGGAAGGTATATAGATCTTCACTTCCCTATAGAAGTGGTCCAAGACTATTTCAAAACTAACTGCCCAAACTGGCTTAACATAGACCTAGAAGAATTGCACAGGGTTGCAGTGTAAGTTTCTAAAGGCCATGAACAAAAAAATGAGGAAACAAATGATTTGGTAGCAGAATTACAGAAAGAACTAAAAACCTTAATGGAAAGACTTGACAAAGAGGAGAAAGGAAGTCAAGCAGTGACCATTGCTCCTTTGCAGGAATCCACACATCAATAATTAATATGCCACTTCTGTGCAAAAAGGGGTCACATAATGATGAATTGTTGGAATTGGAAACAGGCAATTCAGAATAATAATTTCAGAAATCACAACTTTAGAAATAATAACTTCAGGAATAATAACACCTTTAGAAACCCTAACAATTATGGCAATAATGCTCCACATCCATATCCAAATCAGGCAAGTGATAACTCACACCAACAACAATATATCCAAAATGGAGCTCGTCCACACTATACTCAGGGTGAGACTTCCCCTTAGCCTAGGGGAGCCCAAAGAAATCCCCAAAACACACAAAATACCCAAAGATCTTTAAGAAGGATTGAAGGAGGTGTTGGGCACTGGAATCAGAGCATACAGCTTTTGATATCCCAGAACTTGATATCTTAATGCCAGAAAGTGAAAAAGGAGTCTTTTAAACAAAATATTGCAAGCATTACAAGAGATTGAAAAGATTCTCTTAGAAAGTTAAGCACTGGCTAATAAACATAATGAAATATCCAAATCACTAGAAATTTGGATTAATATTAAAGTTAAGCTGAAAAGTACCTTAAAATAACTTATCGTATTTGGAGCTTTTACAATAAATACATTCTCTGTATTTTTAAAACAGACACTACAATGTGATTGATGTGAATCTTTTGAAAGGAAAATTTGTGGTTCCATATTTAAACTGTTTGTGTTGGTTAATCTATAACATTGCTCCCATATCAAGAGAGCACCTTCTACCAATGATAAGTAATTGTATTGATCATATTGTAATGGAGTAATTATTTGCTTTGATATCTATATCTATATATACATGTGTATAAATGTTTTTATACTCTGCATTTTCAGCTATTATAATTTTTGCTATTGGATATGTATTTTGTACCATTCTATATTTGACCCTGAACATATTGCACACTTTGTAAAAGTCCTTAAACTAATTGGACAAAAAAACTTGTATTGATAAATTGATGTATTTTATGTATTTTGAGGATTTGGTACTTTCTTTGAACATGTCTTACCCATTGACCATTGTTTTATAAACTTATTACTTTGAGAAAATCATTTTCACTCACACTGCGGATCATGGCTAAGTTAAGAAGGAATGGATCTTAACTTATGGATAAGAAACCTTTATATTCTACCTCTTCTTAAGTGACACTGATTGTAATAGATATATTTTTTGATTTTCACTGATTGTAAGATATGTCTTTTATTTTTAATTGCATGTGCAATTGAGTTTTCCTAAGCATGTGATCAATTTTTAAAGATTTTTTTTTAAATTTTGCACTAATATAGATTTAGAACGTCCTAAATGTAACTGCCTGCTCAAAAGCCTTAGGCTGTTAAAATTGCCACTGAATCATTAACTATTATGGCACTTTGCTTTGTAAATATGTCTGATTCGATGAAACAACATCAAAAAGTAACACAAACTTCACCTGTGCAGTGCCAAAGAAGAATGGACTTAACCTGAATAGTGCCAAAAGAGCACACAGATCAAAAAAGAAACTAATCCAGGTAGGATTGGTAAAATTCTGAGTCAATATCAAAGGACTTGAACCTAGTGTGAGAAGTGAGGTTGCATCACTTGACATATATTAAGATCCAGGACTCCTTGTACGACACTCTTGGTGAAATATTTTTTATCAAGTACCAAACAATTGACTGTTCTGCTCCCCTATGCCTGAGAGACAATGAAATATCAGACCACAAAATAAAATATAGACCCTTTTCCATCTTTCATGCTGTGTTATGTTTGTTATGATCCACTGGGGAGACTGGTCTCCCAAAGGATCATGGAGGGGAATATGGGTTTTAAAATATTGTTACGAGGGGAACTGAATCCCCCAGTATGCCCTCGGGGTCCCTCCTTCCTATTACCTGGTGTGGGTCTTGAATGGACCAATACTGTGCTGGGGAGGGATCACATCCCCTACTTCCAGGTGCAGTATTGGTCTATATAAGGACCAATCCTGTACTGTATAGTTGGAAATTCTTGAACCCCTAAAAACTGCATTACCCAAAATTCCTTTCTGTATTACCTAGAATACTTTCCCCTTTTCCTGCATCCTCGAGTTTGCATGATTGGGTATAAGTTGGCTGTAACTTCTCCCTTAGGCAGGTTTTGCTCTAGGTTTTTGATTTCAAGTTATTATTAATAACACTTTTAAAATATAACAGAACTCACAGAACCTAGGTGGGAACTTTGAAACTGAGAAGACTCATAGTAGCAGGGTTTAGTTAATTTCAGCTAGGGGACTCTGGTGTTTTTTTTTTCTTTTAATAAGGTTTTAAAAAAGATCAAAGAGACAGTTTTCCTTCACCTCTTTCAGGAAGATAGAGAAGTCTATGGACACTGGGGAGGGAGCTAGCCAAGAGCACAGAGCAGTAGTAGAAGGAAATAGCAGTGGATAATGGACTTGTGAAGAGAGAATTAGACTCTTATGGATGAGAGAATTGAAAAAGGCTTCAACAGAGCTGGAGAAGCAAGAACTACAAAACTGTCAATCAAAGGAAGCATTCTAAATGGAATGGTGACCAGCAAGGACTGTTGAAGAAGGAACAGCCAAGCTGAGGAACTTTGTCTCTTGCCCTTGAGACAGAAAGGAGTAAGGACTTAATGCTCCTGCTCCCACTGGTTTTCTCCCTACAAGACTCAAGTGACTAAAATCTTCAAGCCTGCTAGTCATTTTCCCAATTCTAGACTCTATTCCACCATCATTCATTTTAAGAGCATTTTAGGCTTAGGGAAACCTCAACCCTCTCTCCCACCAACTTACCCTACCCTTCCCCTTCTCCTAAATAAACCCCTTGTTTAAACTTATCAAAGAGTCAATTATCTGTCTGATATATCAAGATACTCACTCAGAGCTGATTTCCAGTGATACCAACTGAAGAACCAACTGAGGAGGGAAAGGAGGAGGGAGGAAAGAAAGGTAGGGGGGAGGAAGGAGAGGGAGGAAGGGAAGGCGAGGGAAGAGATTGGCAGAACTGATCTTTCAATCAACATAACCCTCAGTTAATTTCCCTAACTCTTAGTTTATTTTAAATGTAATCAGTCAGCAAACTTTAATTTAATCAAATCAAGAGTTTGAAGTACCCCTACTTACCACTTGGTAAGTCACTAGTTTAGAGAGCTCACAAGTCACTTACTAGTTCACACCTCCAAAAGCCATAAGCACTGCCCCTCACCTTGGGCAGTACTGGGAGAATTAGGAGGCTGTGATTGGTTCCTGTGAAGTGGGGGGAGAGATGGGAAGTGATGTGGAAAAAGGACTATAAAAGGCAAGACCAAAGGACAAGATTCACTCTTTGCTTCCTTGACTCTTCCACAAGGAGACTCTCCTAGAGGAGTATTCTGCTGGTTTAGAGAATGCTGTGCTGGAGAGGCTTGCTGGGTGTGTGACTGGAGCTGATAGAGGAGGCTTGCATTGGTGGAAACCTTGCTGAAGACATTACTGGGAATTCTGGCTGAAGTGACTACTCAACTCTATGTGGAGATTGGGACTTGAGGGAGCCCTTGTCAGGTGGTGAGCTGGACTTCTTTGGACAGCAATTATAGGCTATCTAGCTAGGCAGTGTTTTCTAATTCTTTCCTACATTTCTCTTCTTTTACTATATTTACATTATGTTAAATTGTTAAAAGCTGACTTCTGGGTAAACATGGTGGCAGTTTAGACTCAAGACTCATCCTCTCCTCAGCACCCACCGATATAGACCACCTCAAAAGACAAAAAAAAAAAAAACCAAATTCATAAGAAGGGACTCTACAGTAGGGTGCAGCATTGAAGGTACATGGGATTTGGGCATTTTCACACTAGAAGGGGGTGAAAAATTCCCACCAAAATGCAAGTTGATTTACCTTCTCCCACCCTACTTATGGAGCCACAGTCAGAGTCAGCACGCACCAGAATCAGCGAGTGAGCGAGGGGCACCTCTAGAGTGAATAAGGGGCATCTCTAGGTCCTTGAGAGCTGACTAAGACCACCAAAGACCTACTCCTGAGAGCAGCTACACCTGAAACCCCAACAGGCTGAAGGGCTCAGATCATGGGTACTCGCAGGAAGATAGCACAGAGAAGGGCAGCGAACAGCAGAAGCTGCAGAGATTCAAGAGCTTGCCTAAGGCAAAATCCTTGCTCCTTAAATCTATACACAGAGAGCCTTCCCATCTCACTCAGATTTCTGACTAAAAATGGAAGGAAAAATGTCCACAGTGATGGCAAATTGTGGCCTGGAGCAACAATCTCCCTCCACCAAAAAAAAAAAAAAACTAAACAAACAAACAAAAAAACAAAAAAACAAGAAGAGGGGGTTGACCCTGGAAAATTTTTACAGTGGAAAAACTCAGGATACAGAGAAAATAGAGGAGGAAATTCAAATAAACCTAAAACCTTCCCCCCACATGGAAATTGTCCACAAGCTCTTGAAGAATTTAAATCCAAGCTTATAAAAATAAATAAATAAAAACTGGCAAGAAAAGTTGGAAATACTTCAAAGAGAAAATAACAGTTTAAAGGACAAGAACTCCCAATTGGAGAAACAGCTAGAAGCCACAAAAAGCAGTATAGACCAAACTGAAAAGGAAAACCAGTCTTTAAAGACCAGAATTAGACAACTCGAAGACAATGATCTTGCAAAAGAGCAAGAATTAATAATGAAGCAAAGTCAAAAGACTGACAAAATAGAAGAAAACATAAAATATCTCACTGAGAAGATGACAGATCAGGAAAACGGAGCAAGGAGAGACAATTTGATAATCATTGGTGTACCTGAAAAGCCAGAAATAAACAGAAATCTTGACATCATACTATCCAAAAAAACTACCCTGATGTTCTTGAACAAGGGGGAAGAATAGACATTTAAAGAGTTCATAGAATACCTTCTACTCTAAATCCTCAAAAGACAACTCCCAGGAATGAAATTGCCAAATTCAAGAGCTTTCAAGCTAAGTAGAAAATTCTAAAAGAAGCCAAAAAGAGACAATTCAGATACCAAGGAACACCAATCAGGATCACACAAGACCTGGCATCTTCCACACTAAAGGACCACAAGGCTTGGAACATAATATTCAGAAAGGCAAGAGAATTTGGTCTTCAACCAAGGATCACCTATCCATCAAAACTGACCATATACTTCCAGGGGAAGGTATGGACATTCAACAAAATAGGAGATGTCCAAGTATTTGTAAAGAAAAGACCAGAACTAAGTGGAAAGTTTGATATCCAAACATAAAGATCAAGAGAAACATGAAAAGAAAAATAAGAAAGAGAGGGAAAGGGGGGAAATGTTTTTTTAATCAAACTTTCTTCTTTAAGGGCTACAATTAGATCAAATTATTTATATATTAATATATGGGGAAATGTTATTTGTAACTCTCAAAAATTATATTCACTATTATAGTAATTAAAAGAATCATTCACAGGAAGAGAGTGGGGTATTAAGTACTATAAGATGTTATGCAAAAAAAGAAAAAAAGGAGGAGGGGAATCAAAGATGCCACCAAGAGATACTTGAAGCAATAAAATAAGTAGGATAATCTTTATCACACAAAGATATGCATGGGAAAAGGAGGGGAAGAATACTCTTATAAGAAAGAGAGGAAGAAAGTGCTAATAGGTAATACTTAAATGTTACTCTCAGTGAAATTAATTATGAGAGGAAAGAGCATCTAGATCCATTGGGGTCTTGAATTCTATCTTATCCTACAGGGAAATTGAGAAGGGAAAACTAAGGGGGGGTAGGGGTAGGGAGTACAAAAAAGGAGGGAAAGAGAGGGTGGAGGGAACTTAACAGACCCTAAAAAAATAAGAAGGGAACAAAAAGGGAGGGGTCAGAAAGGGAAGCATGTTAAGGGAGGGGATTAGGGGAATTGATTAAAAGTAAACCACTGGTTTAAAGGGATATAGCAAAAGAAGAAAGGACAGAACTAGGAGAGGATATCAAAATGCTGGGCAATACACAAGTGACGATCATAAATTTGAACATGAATGGGATGAACTCACCCATAAAATGAAGATGAATAGGAGAGTGGATTAGAATCCAAAATCCTACCATATGTTGTCTACAAGAAACACACCTGAGGTGGGTAGATACTCAAAAGGTTAGAATTAAAAGTTTGAGCAACACCTATTGGACCTCAACTGATAGGAAGAAAGCAGGAGTTGCAATCATGATATCTGACAAAGCCAAAGTAAAGATAGATCTGATTAAAAGGGATGGGGAAGGTAAATACATTCTGATAAAAGGGAATACAGACAATCAGGAAACATCAGAAATCAACATGTATGCACCAAATGGTATATCATCCAAATTTCTAAAGAAGAAACTAGTGGAATTAAAGGAGGAAATAGATGGGTAGGATGAGCTAACATAATAAAAATGAACATCTTACCTAAACTTATTTACTTATTTAGTGCCATACCCATAGAACTACCAAAAATCTTTTTTTACTGAATTAGAAAAAAACATAACAAAGTTCATTTGGAAGAACAAAAGATCAAGGATATCCAGGGAAATCATGAAAAAAATAAGCAAAGGAAGGTGGCCTTGCAGTCCCAGATCTCAAACTATACTATAAAGCTGTGGACCTCAAAACAATATGGTATTGGTTAAGAAACATAAAGGAGAATCAGTGGAACAGACTTGGGATAAGTGACCTCAGCAAGACAGTCTATGATAAGCCCAAATATTCCAGCTTTTGGGACAAAAATCCACTATTTGATAAAAACTGCTGGGAAAGTTGAAAGACAGTATGGGGGAGATTAGGTTTGGATCAACACTTCACACCCTATACCAAGATAAACTCAGAATGGGTGAACAACTTGAACGTAAAGAAGGAAACAATAAATAATACATTTCAGACCTTTGGGAAAGGAAAGATTTAAAAACCAAGCAAGACTTAGAAAAAAAATCACAAAATGTAAAAAAATTCTTTTGATTACCTCAAATTGAAAAGGTTTTGTACGAACAAAACCAATGTAACCAAAATTAGAAGGGAATAAACAAATTGGGAAACAATATTCAGAACAAAAACCTCTGACAAAGGTCTAATTACTCAAATTTACAAAGAGCTAAATCAATTATACAAAAAATCAAGCCATTCTCCAATTGATAAATGGGCTAGGAGCTCATTAGGCAATTTTCAGTCAAAGAAATCAAAAGTATTAATAAGCACATGAAAAAGTGTTTTAAATCTCTTATAATCAGAGAGATGGAAATCAAAACAACTCTGAGGTATCACCTCACACCTAGCACATTGGCTAACATTACAGCAATGGAAAGTAATGAATGCTAGAGGGGATGTGGCAAAGTGGGGACAATGCATTGCTGGTGAAATTGTGAATTGATTCAATCATTCTGGAGGGCAATTTGGAACTATGCCCAAAGGGTGCTAAAAGACTGTCTGCCCTTTGATCCAGCCATAGCACTGCTGGATTTGTACCCCAAAAAGATAATAAGGAAAAAGACATGTACAAGAATATTCATAGTTGCGTTCTTTGTGGTGGCAAAAAATTGGAAAATGAGGGGATGCCCTTCAATTGGGGAATGGCTGAACATTGTGCTCAAAGGAATAATAAAGTGGACGAATTCCATGGGAACTGGAACAACCTTCAGGAAGTGATGCAGAGTGAAAGGAGCAGAACCAGGAGATCATTGTATATAGAGACTTATACACTGTGGTATAATCGAATGTAATGGACTTCTCCATTAGTGGCAATGCAGTAATCATGAACAACCTGGAGGGATCTATGAGAGAGAACACTATCCACATTCAGAGGAAAAACTATGGGAGTAAAAACACCAAAGAAAAGCAACTGCTTGATTACATGGGTTGAGGGGGATATGATTGGGGATATAGACCCTAAAGGCACATCCTAATGCAAACATCAACAGCATGGAAATAGGTTCTGATCAAGGACACATGTAATACCCAGTGGAATTGTGTGTCGAGGGAGAAGTAGAATATGATATTTGTAACCAAGCAATAATGTTTGAAATTGACCAAATAAAATAATTTTTTAAAAATTGTTAAAAGCTACTAAGATATTTTGACTTAAGGGTTAATTATTTTTTAACCTATTTTTTAACTTTTATATTTAGCCAAACCGATTTTAATTCTTACAGACTGGAGAAATAGCAGTAGCAATGAACAGTCCAGGGCCCAGAGATATCAAAGGGATTAAATATCTAGGTAGAAATATATCCCAGAGATCCCTTCTATTAGCACAGGGAGTAGGAATGGAGGCCAGGTGGTATTTTTATTGTCCATTACCATTTCTGAGTCACAGTTCCAGAGGGGTACTTGTGGTCATGAGGGAAGAGGGACCCTTCTGGGATAAAGAGCAAAGGATAAGTTTCAAAAATATAGCTATATGACTCTGAGTCCAAGAGCAGGGTTGGTTGATAGTGGAAAGAACTCAGTTCTAGCCTGTAGTTCATTATATAAGTCTGCAGTGGAATAACAAGGATAGGAGCATAAAATCAAAGAAAAGTCAGCAGTTTAGTTATTCTGAACTTCTAGTATGTTAATAGTATCTGAATCTAGGGTCAGTCTTTAGAAACTTAACCATATACAAGCCAACAGAAACAAACCAGAAGATCAGAGATTTGCAGAGAACAGATCAAGAGGGCCTGTGAACAGTCCTTTCTGGATCACACCATTTATAGTGTAAAGACAGAATTAACTCTCCCCTTGTCTATTTTTAGCTAATCAAATCAAGAACTTAAAGTACCCCTACTTAGTATCCCACTTAACCATTAATGTAAAAATTAAAATTATTTTTTGACTCAATATGAGTGTTAAAAAATAATATTGTGGTTGCGGATTATAAAATATTATCCCTTAAGTCAAAATGACTGAGAGCAGTTTTTATTTACAATGAGGTAAAAAAGGTGAAATTCAGAAATATAGGCAAGAGACAGAGTCTTAACAAGCCTACCAATCCCAAGTGCTTCTTCAGTGAAGTGAAGTCCAAAGTTCAGCACCCTGGCAGGGGTTTCTTCAAATCTCAATCTACATGTGAAAGTCCCGTAGTCTCCAGCAAGCCATTGCAGAATCCAAGGAAAATGTCTTTCCAAAGGTGGGGCAGGAATCTCCAGAACCAATCTCTCCACAAGTGGAGGAATGAATCTCTGGAACTATTCTCTCCACAGGCCAAAGAAGGAATCTCTCCAAGGAACCAGTCTCTCCAAATGTCATGAAGGGAATGGTGTCCCAGACCACGTTTATCTCTTTCTATACCCCTTTTCCCATGTCATTTTCTGTCTCTCCCCCTCTTCACAGAAAGCAATTGCAGTCTTTCAATTTGCCTAGCATTGTTCAAGGTGGGGCAGTACTTGTGGCCTTTGGGGGTGTGAACTAGTAAGTGACTTGTGAACTCTCTTACCTAATGGCTAAGTGGGGTACTAAGTAGGGGTATTTTAAGTTCTTGATTTGATTAGCTAAAAATAAACAAGGGGAGAGTTAATTCTATCTTCACAATCCCCCTATGATTTGTTTGGGAGATGAGCATGATGAAATCTCCCAATTTTATATGCCTAGTCTCCCCAAAGAATCATTTCACACAACAAGGTCATACCTCTAAAGGTCTTCTCTCTAAAGGTGCTTACATATTGCATTTTCTAAGAGGAAACTACAATATTTTGAGATAAGAGGAAAATAGAAGAGAATGAGCAAAACCAATGATGGGTAGGTTCATTGACAAAAAGCCAACCAGAGGGCAATTCCTTTTGGCATAAACAAAAACCAATTTTAATTTTTACATGTATATATATGCCCCAAGATTGAACTTTGAAAAAGGTAGAATTTCAGGCTTTATTTCCCATCCTCCTAATTCTTCCATGAGGGGAACAGATCTCAACACTAGAATAAAATTCAGAGTCAAGAAGTAGGCAAATGAGCAAATAATGAGAAAACATAAAAATCTACTATGGTAACAGAGAAGCTTAAGATACATACAGGAGACAATGACTTGAAAACATTTATAGGCAAAAACTTCATGGAAAATCAAATTACACAGAAGCCCAACAATAATTTCTAGAAAAGTTAAAGAGATAAAGATAGCCAAAAATGATTTAAAAAATCAATTTAGAGTTGTGAAGGAAAAATTGAAAAAGAAATGATAGCTATGCAAGAAAAATATGAAAAAAATAATTTATAAAAGAGGTGCAAAAATATTCCTTAAAAACTAAAACTTGTCAAATTTAAGAAAGATAAAAAATTGTACAAATGGAGGGTATCTCCATGAGGTATCAAGAAATAGTACATCAAAATCAAAAGACTAAAAAAAATAGACAACATGAAAAATGACTGATATGTATGGAAAATAGATGAGACATAATTTAAGAATCAATGGAGTACTTGAAATTAATTAAATCAAATTAGTTAAAATGAAATCATTTAAAATATTTTAATAAAAATTCTCAAGATAAAATTAAGCTCTTAATATGAAAAATGTTCCAAGTTATGAATGATAAGGTAAAGAAAAACTAAAACAACTATTAGGTTGTATCTCACACCTATCAGACTGGGAAAAATTGGCCAAAAATAAAAATTGCAATTGTTTGAAGAGTACATGAGAAAAGATACGTTAATATAGTATATTTAATTAAATTGAGAAAACTAATTTCTAATATTAGATTGTTTATTGTTCGAATTGTTAGATATTCTAAAAACATTGTGATTCTTAATATCCTTTCAGTTTCTACTACCTCTTCCAAAATCATTGTGGTAGAAGAAGTAGGGTAATTTTTTATTTTCCTTTCTTGGTTTCATGTATTGTCATAAAAAATACTACATATTTTCAGTCAGTATTTATTAAGCACCTTTTATGAACCAAACATTGTGGTAAAGACTAAGAAAAGGAAGGAAGATAAGAAGGAAGGAAGGAAGAAAGGAAGAAAGGAAGGAAGGAAGGAAGAAAGGGAGGGAGGGAGGAAGGAAGGAAGGGAGGAAAGAGGGAAAAAACCATCTTGTTCTACAGGGGCTCAAAGTTGAATGGGAAAGAAAACAAAAATGACTGTATAAGCAAGACATATACAATATAACTGGAGATAATCAAGGAATATAAAGAAAGATTTCTTATAAAAGATGAGAACTTGAAGGAAGCCAGGGAAGTAGGGAGACAGAGATCCCAAAGAGGGACAGTAATGTAGGATGGGGAACAGAAGTGAAAATTCCTAGGGTTGATAAATGGAGTGTTTTGTGCTAGCAACAGCAAGGTGTCCAGTGTTACTGTATCTTGGTGTATGCAAAGAGGAAGGAGGAAGGTATAAGAATATTGGAAATGTATATGAAGAAGAGAGGATATAAAGGACCTTGAATACAATAGAGGGCTTTATATTTTGTAGCGGAGGTTAACAGGGATTAGATTTTGGAATTGATTTGATAGGGAATGATATGATCACATCTATAAGAGTACAGATGTGAAATTTGATGGCTGAAAGGAGGATAGACTGAGGCAAGTAGACCAACTAGTAGAATGTCGTAATACTTCAGGAGTGAGACAATAAGGGCCTTTCAAGTGGGCATATAAGAGATGCTATGAAGATTAAATTGATAGGACTTGGCAACAAATTAGATATGGGAGGTGAGAATGAGGAGTCAAGGATGATACTGAGTTTGTGATCCTCCTCTGGGAAGATTGTGGTATGCTTAATAGTAACAGAAAAGTATGGAAGTAGGGGATGGTTTGAAGATTCGAGTTCAATTTTAGACATGTTGAGTTTTTAGATTTCTGTAGGATAGTCATTTAGAGATATCTAATCAGCAGCTGGAGATGTAACTCTGGAGGTTATGAAAATGATTAGAGCTGGATAGGTAGATCTGAGAACCATTAGAACAAAATGGATTCATGAAACCATGGGGGCTAATGAGATCACCAAGCAAAATATTATAGAGGAAGAAGAGAAGAGTGCTCAAGACAGAGTCTTAGGTAGAAACCACAGTTTGTGGACTCTGTCTGGATGAAGATTTAGCAAATAAAACTGAGAAAGAGCAGTCAGAAAGGTAGGAGAAGAACAAGTAGATAGTTATTGCATAGAATTCTAGAGAGAAGAGTATTGAAAGTTATTGATAGTGTTAAAGGCTAAAGAGAGGTCAAGAAGAATGAGGCAATAGATTTGGCAATTGAGAAATCATTGGCAATTTTGGAAGGAACAATTGTGAATGAAATGATGAGATCTGAAGTCAGAGTTAAAATATATAGTGAGAGGAAATGAAGTCAAAATAGTGATGATAGCACAAAGATAAGAAGAAATATGAGACATGTAAAGATTAAAATTTAGGGGAAACGGGGAGACTGAGGCAGGTAGAAATTAGTTTCTCTCTGCAAGGAGTATTATATTTTTTAGAGGTTTATTAAAGGCTAAAGATTAAAGAATATACAAGTAAGAAACATGTGCCTAGGCCAGAGGCCTAGACAAAATAACCTCACATCACGCAAGAGACCGCCTGCTCCAAAACGGAAGTACAAAAAGAGCCAAGCGCCCCTCAAAAGCCTTTGAATCAGCTTAAATGCCTTCTCGATCTCAGCCCAGGTGAGATTACAAGGCATCCTGGGGAAGTGGAGCACAGGCTCATGGGGATTGTAGTCCTGTATTCGAGTCTATTTTTTACATTCCCCCGTGTGATCATTTTGGAAAAATTAATTTTTTCCCCAAAAGGATCATAAAAACATAATAAATTTAAAAGATTATAATAGTGTGAGGATAAGAGAAAAAAGAATAAAACCAATAATTGCTGGACACATTGACAAAAAACCATTAGGGGGCAGTCCCCTTTGGCATAAAAGTATACATACAAATAAATGTTCAATCAACCACACCCAAAGTTCAATTTTGTGCAACTTGTGGTCTGGAGGCTTCTTCATGGTGGCTTCTCCAACAGTTCAGTTCTGGATTCAGAGAGGTAGCATCTTCTTTACCTAAAATTCTTCTCAAAAGTAATTTAAACTTTGCAATTTAAATAATGATTTTTTTTTTTTACATTCCCCCGTGTTGTGGGTGATTGAAAGATTCAGAATCAGTTAGGGATGCATGGCTGAGGTATGAGGTATATGAATCAATTGGCAAGAGATATTAAAAAGACATCAGAAAATCCAAAAGAAAAATTTCTGGATGAAAATATAGACTATCAAAGTCTTATGTGTAAAAATTCCAAGTAGAAGAAAAATAAATCTATAACAAGTCCTTCAATCAGGGCCCAATCAAAATGATCTAAGTAATGATGCATTTACCCAATCAGTGCCAGGACTACAGAAAGGTACCACACTATGAGAGGCAGAAAAGAGGACCAGATTATAGGAGCCAAGTAGGAGCCAAGGTTTCAGGGATACTCGTCTGTGAGTATCTTCAGGGTGGGTGTGGATACAAGGAAAGCCTATGTCTTAACACATGTTAAACATAGTAACCTCGAGTCTTCACACTAGGTTCAAGACCTTTGTATTGGCCTAGAAGTGCATCAATCCATCCTAGGTTGGCCTTTCTTTGGCCCTATGAAATGGCTCTTGTGTGTATCTCTTGTCCTGGAATCAGACAGAATCATTAAGCAAAGTCCCATAATTTATTTAAATAATTAGTGGCATCATTTTTATGGTCACGAGCCTTTTAGGGCATGTATTAGCAAATGTATCTTAAACTTAAAAATCTAAAGGTTAAAGAAAATCTTAATACTGGTGACATGTGCTTCAAATATAAAAAGGAGAGAAAAAATAATAAAAAAAACTGAAAAAGTATATTGCACATGCAAGAAAAATATAATAATAAAAGAGCTTTAAAAAATTCAAAAATATAGCTTATAATCATTGACAATCTGTGTCAGCTAAGAAAATATAAAATACAAGGCTTTCTCACCAAAAAATGAGATCCATTTCCTCTTTGTATCTGGCCATGATCACTGCGAGTAGAAGGCAAATGAATTGAACAAGGTTAACAATTTTTTCATCTTTAAAAATACAGTAGTACAAATATGTAGATATCAAAATCCCCAAAATTCTCAATAGCCCAATTAATTACAATAGCAAACAAACACACTTTCATTTTTCACATAAGTTGCTGTATGACATTTTTAAAACCTATAAATTGATGGACATTTGTCACAATTTTTACAAACACAGCAATCCTTCAACCTTGGTATTTAAACATATTTTTTAAAACAAAGTAAAACTCATCTTGGGTTTAGAACATAATCAAGAAATCTATATATCATTCTGGTAGAAGTAAAATAGTGAGCTGAAGAGCATAAACAAAGGGGTGCTCCTTTTTCTTGGAGGCTTATAGGGATACAAATGCCCTGAGATTAACTGCCCAACTTCCATTCACATGTGGGAAGGTTGGGGGTTATAAAATGAATTTCAGTTCAGCTACAATTAGCCTTACCTCGTGGTAGGGGCAGGCAAAAATAACCAGAGATTGTTAAAAAAAAATCCAAATATCATATTTAAAAAACCCTTAAAATAAAATCATTTGAGGTATTTAGCACATTAAATTTTCCAAGGTTGTTAATACAATTATAACCAGTTCTGAAGTCCATCTATCCTCAGCAAAATAGAAAAAAGCTGTTTTTTCATATATGGGCTTATTCACAATAATATTTGTTCAACACAGTTATAGGGGAAAAGCAACAGAATTTCAAAACTCAGTACATTCAAAATAAATTCAATCTACCTTCAGTTCACAGAATAATATTCAATCCAGTAATATATGAACTTAAAATCACAGTTATATCTTAAACAAAACAATGCAATAGAATACAGAGATTTTTTTATAAACCATTGGAGTCTGAAATGCCTTAGAATATAGCCTTTAGTCTCTTCAGAGTTCCTTGGGTTTTGTTTGTTTGTTTGTTTTTAATTATCCATTTAAATGTCTATTGTCCGAAGGTAGAGTAGTAAAGGCTAGGCTATGGGGTTCAAGGGATCCGTCCAGGGCCCCATAGCTGGGAAGCATCAGAGGCCAGATTTTAACTAGAGACCTCCCGTCTCTGGGCCTGGCTTCCAGTTCGCTGGGCCACCCATTTTCCTCCCCAAAGTTAAAGTTGAATCTTTGGGCTGAGTCTGCTCCCTGACAGGCAGGTAAAATCAATGAAATTGCCAATAGAGTCAAAAATCCTTTTAAACCCATTGCTTTTTAGGTTTCTGTTTGAAAAGATCTGTTTCTTCTCTCTTTTCTCTTCTCTCTTTCCCCTCTCTGATAGCCCTGTGGCCAATACCCCCATCCACGTGGAGGCTTAGCCTAAGGGAAAATTACCCGGTCTCCTTTCCCTCTCTTCTCTCCCCTCCGCCCACGTGGCCAATACTGTTACCAGCTGGTCGCAATGAGTCCTTAGCGATCTGCTCCAAGGATCTGGGTGATGAGCCGGCTGGGTCGGAGGCCAGATGGGTGAGAGACAGACCACCAGGGTGGGTCGGGCTGGGAGCTGGAGCACAGCTCGGGCACCAGGTGAGAGGCCAGGAGCAGAAGCAGGAGCTGGAGAGGGCCACAGGCAGGAGATGATCAAGATGGTTTTCTAAAGAGCATCTCGGAGAACCTTGGCTTTAAAAAAAAATTCTCTAGCCTAAAAAAATTTTGAGAAGTTCTCATCCAATCTAGTGGTTGCCATCTGTAACAGTTAAATTTTAGGAATATGGGGAGACTGAGGCAGGTAGAAATTAGTTTCTCTCTGCAAGGAGTATTATATTTTTTAGAGGTTTATTAAAGGCTAAAGATTAAAGAATATACAAGTAAGAAACATGTGCCTAGGCCAGAGGCCTAGACAAAATAACCTCACATCACGCAAGAGACCGCCTGCTCCAAAACGGAAGTACAAAAAGAGCCAAGCGCCCCTCAAAAGCCTTTGAATCAGCTTAAATGCCTTCTCGATCTCAGCCCAGGTGAGATTACAAGGCATCCTGGGGAAGTGGAGCAAAGGCTCATGGGGATTGTAGTCCTGTATTCGAGTCTATTTTTTACAGACAGTGGTTAGTAGGGATGATGGATGGATGGAGGATTTTTTGAGACAGGAGGGACACTGTCATGTTTTTAGGAAACAGACTGTAAGCTATGGACAAGAAGAGATTAAAGATGAATCAGAAGGTAGGATTGATGGAGGTAGCAATCTGCTAGATGAGACAAAATGGAGTAGGATCAGTTGTAAATATTGTAGAGTTTGCCTTCCTCAAGAGAACCTCTTCATGTGATGAGAAGAAAGGAAGATGGGGCTATTAGTTAATGGCTTCAAATTTTTCAGTACAATGAGATAAAATTCTCTGCTTATAGAGTAGGAGTAGGGGTTTGTCATGGGAGATATGAAAATGGATGAAAATGTAACACTATCAATCCTGGTAACCATAACCTGATAGTTAGACATGTTACATTTTACCCTTCCTCCAGGGTTCTAGAGTACACTCGAGGGAATTGGGAAATGTCTAGGCACCCTGAAAATTACTCTAGCCCCTACTAATAGTGTGTTCTCAAGTGTAGGGGTGATCTGCACTTGAATTCCATTTAGGAATTCAACAGTGTGGATAAGCTTTTACAAAGGAATATTTACTTCAAAAGGTAGAATAACATATATGCTAATCTTTTTTGGATTCTGTTCCAAACTTTCACTTGAACTTGAATGCTAGATACCCTGGCTTCTCTGGACTTCATTGCTTGATTCCATACAACCTCTTACCTGTCATTCTGGCTTCCAAATCTACATATCTCAAACTCTTAGTTCTGATGGGGGGGCGGGGTTGGAATTACCAAAGGCACCTGAAACAAATGAGAAAGAAATAGAAATGGAACATAAATATCACCCCTCATCCCTCAACAAAACCAAGAGAAACCTCAGAATTAGAAGATTAGAGTGAGAGCAAGGGAAGGAAGTCCTTCCCACTTTAATGGTTTGCTTCATTTAGTGTGGGTAAAATGTGTTCTTATCCCTCTGGATGCAGCAGGAAAGAATGTGTTGAAAAGAGACTAGTAAGAAAAGAGACTACTGTCTCAAGTTGCTTGGTTTTAAAGCTACAGTCTTTTCTGGCTACTCAATCAATCAAAGGAGGCTACACCTTTCCAGAGGTGGTAAAGTCCAGAGCAAGCCCCTTACAAAAATATTTCGAATAGCTGCTGTTGTTTGTGAAATAATTCCTGTCTGGATTTAGGAAGACTGGTTCTTGAATGACAGATACGGCCTCTTAGTGGATTCTATTCATCTGGTAGAGCTTTTCAGAGTTTGGGTGGAATCTTCAAAAACTGAGAGCCATTTTTATAAGACTATTTTCCCAGTTTCCTTGTGTATAAAAAGAAGACATTCAGTTGGTTAGATTCTTAGTATAAAGACTTACAAAGGCTCTTATTTATTTTAGTCATTTAGTCTGGCCCTCCTATTAGAGATAAATAGATTAGGAGCCAGAGAGGTCATGTGGCTTGTCAACAACTAGATAATTTTTAAGGTTCCTTCCAACTCAAAAATTCTAAGAAATGAATTCTTAAAAAAATGAATTTTTTTAATAAGGAAAAGATAAAAGGCCTTCAGGTCCTTTGTTCTAATATCATAAGATGTAGAGCTGAAAGAGAACTAAGAGATCACATATACTCTTGATTTTCTCTTTTGCAGATAAGAAAATTGATGCTCTGGTTAAGGAATTTATTCAAGGTCACATAGATAGAAAGTAATATAGTTGGGATTCAAACCCAGACTCTCTAAACATAAGTCAATTACTCTTTTCCAAATTACACATTGGGTCCCAGATTCTTTGAGATAGATTCTTTGAAACAGATTTCCAATGTATGTTCCCTTCCCAAATACACATCTCCAACCCTCCCCTGACTCTAAATATCAAAGTGACACAACCTTTTCTTCTTTTACATTTTTCCCATGACTGCTAACTTTCTCTCTAGAGGAAAAAAAAAACCTAATGAGATTGATGATGAAACACTGAGAAACCAATTGCTCACCAGTTGTTAAAGGTAACATCAAAGAACTAAATCCAAAAACAGGTGGTTTCAAGAAGGTATGCTCTGCAGTTTTAATTTCAATCTGTTGGATTCTTCTAAAGCAAAGGGACTACTGCTTAATTGATATCCCCCTAGGAATTTTAGGTTTAGACTGTCCTTTCTGCAAAAAATCTCTGGTCAGCTGACTGACATCCTACTGCAGGTTATTTAAAACCTAGTTTTTCCAAGTCCCAGAGCTGTTGTCCTATCTGATAGTGACAAAGACCAATGGATCCAAGATAAATGATCACTTTCTGAATATTTTTAACATTTTCTTTGAAGGTATTTAATATTCTTTTCCCTATTTGATCTCTCAACATTTCTTTTTGAAAGCTAGGCAGCAAAAATTGTCCTTGTTTTCGATATGGGAATCTTGAGAATGTGGTAATTAAAGAAAATTGCAAAATATTATAGAGAGAGTCAGAGATTAGAAAATTATTAAAACCTGTAAAGTCCCTTAAACTTAGACATGTTCTCCTTGAGCTTGGTGATATTTCATAAAGTCTGATTTGATATTTATTGTGTAGTGATCTTCTACAACTATACTGAAGACCTTCCTTCCTTCCTTCTTTCCTTCCTATATACTGGCCTGGGTACCAGAAGGTCAAGATTCAAGTTCTAATTCTGTTACTAACCTATGTAATTTTTGAATTTCAAGTTCCTCATTTTGTTAAATCAAAAATGTTGAACTTGTTGATATCTTAGGTCCTTTCCAATTCAAACTTTCTGATTCTTTCTTATTCCTTCTTTGTATCACCATCTCTTTCTCTTGATACATTTCTATCTATTGCATGTATATATGAAAATGCTCATACTCTCACATTATAAGGGTTAATCATTTGAAATTAGAGCCCAACCATGCAGAAACTTTGGTTTATAATTTAGAAAATAAGTTCAGACTATATATGTCTTTGAAGTAGAATATTTAAACTAGTTAACATTTGTGCTCATTTTTGTTAACATTTACTTCACCCTCTCAGCATTGTGAAGAGGGAAAGAGAACTTAAACAGTTTATTACCTGAATTAAAAATCATTTTAAACAGTTAAATTCCAGTCCCATTAATGGAATGATAGGAGTCTGCAGAAAAAAGTTCTTCACAGATTACACAAGGTAGGATAATTTGTAACTCCAGTTCCCTCCTTGTTATAAGACCCAGTGTATAATATTTTCTATTTTCTCTTGGATTAGGATAGTGCAATGTCTTTTGCTCAACTCTTGGAAGATTGATAAAATTTTCCTCCAGAAATATTAACAATCTCTCCCTTTCAATTTTACTTTTTCATCTCTTCATTTTGAAAGTTCTCTCAAATCATTACTTTGGATGATTTGAATATGAAATTACTTAAGTATTAAGTTAAACTTTAATTTTTAAAAGATACTAGTTACATAATATATACATATACATATATATATATATATATATTACTAACACTCTCATTACTAGGTAGTACTCAGTTTTTACACCAAAATTAAGAGTTTCTGTTTCAGAAATATGTATTTGAATACTTCAAAAATAGTATTTATTAATTATAATTACTTTGGGTACAAGGCTGACTTTGGAGTCAGGAAACCTGGGTTCAAATATTGCCTTGGCATATACTATCTGTGGGTCTTTGCAAATCCCTTGATAAGTTACAGATATGTTTAAAATTTACTTGGTTAGAAGGAATTTTTGTACTAGTTGCCTGTCCTAATGAAATTATAATTGTAGGCCAAAAACCTTAAAAAATTGTATTTTATAGTGAATTATGCTTGAGAAGTGCTTTTTTACACATTATTGCATTTTAACATTAATGCACATGTGCATATTCATACACTCAATGTGTATGTATATGCATATTAATGTATATATAACTTTAAGATGAACATTGTGTGTTCTCAACAACTCTTAGAGTAGGCAAAGCAGCAATTATTAATCCTGTTTTATACACATGGAAGTGACAGATCTTATGTGTTTCTGTCCCTAATCCTAGTGCTTTCTTTTTTTGCTCACCCCAGTCAGTACATTTTTATCTTAAAATAATATTCTCTATTCTGAGGCAATTTTTACTTAGAGAAGGTTTTCATTCTATATCATTCCTCTTCCTTGAATCACTGAGGTAAGTGAATGAATCATGTCTTAAAAAAGATGTTTGGCTTTTCTTAAGTGGGGTTGTTATTGGCTTATACTCTGGATAGCAGTGTGCATGCAATATTTTTGATACTAATTGCAATCTTCTGCAGTGAATATTAAAATTCCATTTATTATGAATAAAGAAATTAAAGTAAAGAAATAGAAATTATGAAAGGTCTGGAAAATAAGAGCACTGGAAGAATGCTTGAGGACTGGGACTATGTAATGAGGAGAAGACTGACATAATCTTCATATGGCATCTGGTTTCCCTCAGGCCACTGAAGTATTTTTTTGGCCAATAAATAAATTGGACTGAAATCTTCTCTTCTAATATGTTAAATTCATTTTGTCTTAACAGATTTAAATCATATTTTAACATTGGACTCTTAAAAGATATTGTGGTGTACTTTTCCTTTACTGCAAACATAGACATATGGACATGACAATGTACAATAAGAAAGAATTTTGAACCTGAATTCAAAAGATTTCACTATCTACATGACCTAGAGCAAGTTCTTCCATCAGTGTTGCCTCAGTGTTGCAAGCACAAAATAGAGGAATTGGAATAGATTAAGGTATTTTCTAACTCTAGAATTATATAATTCTAAGTTTGACATATAAGTTACTAACACTCCTGTAGTAACTATATTAGGTATTACATAAAGACTTCTGAAAATGGCACTTCACTGAATGTTCCATAGACACAGAATGGAATTGTTTAAACAATATGGAATAGTAAAAGGAAAAGAAATACCTTATTAAATAATAGAACTTGTTTTTTGTAGTAATGTGAGGAAGAATTATCTACATTATACCCTAAATTTAGCTTCCATTAAAATTCTTTTTTCTGACATCCCACTAGGACATAAAGAAGACCTGGGGTTCTTTAAGGCAAATTTAAGGCAAATTCTGCATCATCCTTTCAGGTTAAAAATGTTTTGATTTTGAGACCAGTAGTTGTGGACTATATTTCACTCATTTAGGAAATTACTTAGAACAACTGCCACTTTTTTCTAGTTTTTTTTTTCCCCATCATGAAAATTATTGGAACCTTGGTCCTTGACCTAAATGGGTTCATTTTCAGTTTTAGGATTGCTGGATCATAAGAGAATGAACATTTTTCACATAATTTTAGATTATAGTTCAAAATTGATGGACCAATTCAAAGCTCCAACTATAATTTATCGATATGGCTTTCCATATAACTCTACAAAAACTTTCTTACCTTCTATCATTTTTGCCAATTAAATGTATATTAGGTAAAATATCAGTTTGTAATTTGTATCTTTTATTATTAATGCTCTGTTGTATTTTTATATGTTTGTTCATAGTCTACTTTTTATTTAAAACCATTTGTTAGTATTTCAGCATGTAGGATTGGCTATTTGTAAATTCTTTACAAAATTAAATCTTGGGTTTCTAAAAAAACTGACCTGTGTAGGAACTCCTTCTACCAGTACAAAATGGCATATTCTCCACAATTCATTATCTTAGGGAGTTGCCTGAGGCACTGAACTAACATGAGTAACTCAGGGTTGCAACAGGTATATATTGGAGACTTACTTCATTCTTTTCTTCCTTCATTCATCCTTCATTCCTTTATGCCTTTGTTCATTCCTTCCTTTATTCTTTCTCTCCTTAATTGCTTCCTTCTCTCCCTTCCTCCCTCTCACTTTTGCATGTGGGAATTGGGCCTGAAAGCTTGGAGGTCTCAAAAGACTCATTCATCCTTATCTTTCCTAAAAACTTCTGGACCAGGTGCCCAAAAACCACGATGACAGGAAATTAGAGAACTTTATTTCCCACTTCTACTGATTCTGAGCAGAGGGTCAAGGCAGAATAAGTCTGGGATAGGACAGTGATCAGTCAGGAAGTGCCTTATATTTAGAACAATAAGAGAATGTTCTGATTAACTATACCTTTAGGACAAATTTCATTTAAATGCCCATTTTTTTTCTTTTTTAACAAGCTTTCTATTATATGTTAAGCATATATATTATATATACATGCACATATATGTGTACACACATATATTCAACTATATATAGTTGATTTCGGTATGCTGGGGAAATGATATGCCAAATATATGTTGTAATGAAAAAATAACTTCTGGCACTAAAAGACTTGAGTTCTAATTCTAGGTTTTTTTTTTTTTTTAGTGCAAATATCTTAATCTATCTGGCCCCTAATTTTTCTCATCTGTAAAATGAAAAGGTAGGATTCAATGACCTCTAGGGTCTCTTCAAGTACTTTGTCTATCTGTAATCCTTTAAAACTTTTTCCTCTTCCTCCTTTTCCTCATATTTCCTTTTCTTTGCAAAATCCTTATTTCTTTTCTGATATTCAGTTCATTTCTACAAATTTTATATTAGATGACTACCTAATATTGGAAAAGTAGTGCCAGAGGAGGAAAATCAACATTCAGATAAGATGCAATCCTTTCCTGTATGGAATTGTGTTTAAAACTTACTACTTTAGTTTATGTAAAACAAATCTACTTTTTCTCTCTCCTTTGCCCTAATATTTCATTGGTCCACAGTCATAAACTGCTGAGTTCCACTCAACACTCCATCTTTCCCCTGATCTATTTAAGATTGCTAGTTGCTATCTTGAGTCCTGTTCTAGGTTCTTGCATCATGTGAAATTTAGCTATAATAGTTTTTTTTTTCCTAGCATGAAATTGCCCCAAACCCTCCCTGAATTATTTTTTTTCCCACTTAGCCATTGGGAGTTCATACCAGTGACTCTTCACATCAAAGTCCGAAAGAAGCATCCTCTCAAATTCCATGATCTGAAATAACTCATTTTAAAGTGATATACAACACATCCTTGAATTGTGTGAAGTTTAACAGGTAACTATTTTCTGTCTAGTTCATAGTACTAAAATTATTCATTGAGAATATAACTAACTTGTTTAGAAAGGAAACAACCAAACTATGTAATACCTACTTCTTCCCATCACAAAATTAGTTGCTTTTTTATACTTGAATTGGTTAATTTTTTGACATTATAGAAGACAGTCTTTTTCTGTTTTTTTTTATGGGCAAAAGTCACTCTTTTAATTGATAAAATGGAGAAACTTTCAATTACTCTCCTATTAAGTACATTTTCAGGACTTTACATTAGAATGGGTATCATACTGTTTGTCTTGTGAATAACACATAGAGAAGGAACTAGAAGGGGGTAGAGAATTTGGAGCTCACAATAAAAAATGAATGTTAAAATAGAAATTAACACAAAAATGATTCTCTTATTTAAAGGAGATAAGCATGGAGGATGGGAACCCAAATCTCTCATCTATGATTTCTTTTGAAAGTTTGGGTTCTTCTGGTCTGCAGACATGTTGTAGTAGAAAGAAGTGACAAAGTGTAGAGAAAAGGAAATTAGAGTAGAAACTAGGAAAACTGGATTCTAATTCTAATTATATATTACTTACTACCAACAAAACATTAGGCAAGCTGCTGCCTTCTTTCTGGGTCCTAGGTTTCTTTCTACATAAAAAGAGGATTGTATTATTGTTCTTTAAGATCCTTTCTATCCCTAGGATCTTATTCACCATTCTCATAGTGAAAAATTACACGATTAAATATCCCTCCTCCTTCTCTTGACTCCAAGCAGGGAGAATGAGCTATCATAAAGTAAAATTTACTACAAGTAAGGAAAATTTACCTCACTGAATTTGAAGAAATGATCCAGACAAGGAATTCTCCAAGAGGTGATATGGGTTGATCACTGACTCTTCTCACCCAGGGCATGTTCTAGAGCAGAAATTTTAGTGTTTCTGAACTTCTATATATCTGATTTGTTATGGACACAATAAATTGAAGAGCAGTTTGAAATGAGGAACAAATGACATTGTCAACTCAAAGGGAAAAAATAAGCTTAAAAAAAGGTGAAATTAGTTGCCTGGAAAAACTTGAAAATTGTCTCAAATTCTCTACTATTAGTAACTCTACTACTTTGTTTCTAAAGACTATTCACATTGAAAGTCACTGAAAGGCAGTTGGAGTTTTGAAAATGGAGGTCATGAGAGATTGTTGTAGGAAAGGTAGATTTGAGAATTAGAATTAAGATGATAGCATGAGAGTCAGTGAAACCATCACGTGAAGAACTATAGAGGGAAAAGAGAAGATGCCCCTGGACAGAACCAAGAAGGACATACTGGGGGAGGTCTCAACAAAGGAGAAAGAAAAGGAGCTGTCATATCGGTAAGAAGAAAACCAGGAGAGAGTAGTCTCAATACCTAGAAAGAACAGAGTATCAAGTAGAAGAGAATGATCAACAGTGTCAGAAGCTATGGAAATGTCAAGGAGAATAAATATTAAGAAAAGTCTATCAGATTTGGTAATTAGGATATCATTAGTAACATTGCAGTTTTTAGGGAATGATAATGGTGGAAGCCAGATTGTAAAGGGTTGAGAAGAGAGGGAGAAGAGAGAAAGTAACAACTGTAGATGGCCTTTAAGGAATATAGAGTAACAGTGAAGTTTTTTAGGATAGGGGAGAAATGGAAATGTTTGTAGGCAGTAGGAAATGAGTCAGTAGAGAGGGAGAGATTGAAAATAAGTTAAAAAAAGGATTGACAGAGAGAGAGGGATCATTGTGTTGGAGAAGGAGATGGAATGAAATGAGATCCCTTGAATAGATAGAGGGATTAGCTTTGGTAAGGAATGTCTCTTCTGGTGAGAAAGGAGTGAAGGAGACAGTAGCAGAAGGCATCTGCATGACAGAAGATGAGGAAGGAGGGAGAAGAGGGAGCTAATGAAAAATGGTCTCAATAACCTAAAACCTAAACAGAAGCTCTTGTGGGGGAAGGGGGAAGGAATGTTCTCAATTTTTAAGAGCATAAAAGGAGCCCAATTCCAAAAAACATTGAGAATTGCTTTTCTAGACCATTCTAGAATCAGTGAAAATAAGAGAATAATAAAGCTAGAAATCTAGATTAAAATAAGGATATAAAGGAATTTGAAAGCCAATCAAGTTTTTATTTAATCCTTGAGGTAAGGAGTCCCTGGAGTTTATTGAAAGTTGTCAGAAATTTAAGGAAAATCATTTTGGCAACTGTGTTGGATTAGTGAGGGGAAGAGATCTGAGGCAGAGAGACTAAATAGGAGGCTGTTGCAATAGTTCAAGTGAGAGATAATAAGGGCTTGAATTAAGGTTGTGATCACAAGAACAGAAAGGTAAGGATATGAGAAACAAAAATGACAATTGACAATAATGAGGTGACTAAGAGTAAAGAGTTGAAGATAATGCCAAAATTGTGAAACATGTGCTTGGAATCATGGTGATACCATTGATGTGACTAGAGAAGTTAAGAGGAGAACTGATTTTGGGTTAGTGCCTTCCTAGGTCTTTGACTATGCCTATATCTCAAAAAAAAAAAAAAGTAGCAATATATAGTTCTAACTTACAAGTAGGTAAGGGTTTCCTGGATTTTATGTCTAGAAGTTTGAAAACTTTCTTCATTTTATCTCCTTTGCCATTATCTTAATATACAATATAAGTAACTTAAAATGTATCTCTGTACGGCAACTCTAGTTGCCTAACTATAATATTGACTGGGAATATTGTGAGTGAGAAGGTTGATCCATTTCTGACTATGTGACAATACTAGAATATTGGGGGCTGTGACTATAGAACTCAAGGATTAGTACATTTAAGTGAGGATTTTATGACGTTGTTTATATGTTTGTTTAGTTTTGAGATATGTTCTGAGCAAAATAAATGTGATATACTGGCAAGAAAGTACTAGGGTGGAATGTCAGATACTTAAGTTCTAGTGCTAATTCTACAATCAGTGATGATTAGATGAGGCCTTGAGCAAGACATCTAACTTCTCTTGGTATTTTTTTTCTCAGTTATGAAACAAAGAGATTAGACTCAATGATCTCACAAGTCTACTATTATTAGGTGGACCCAGAACATATTTACTTTATAGAAGTCTGCTGCTGCCATTCTGTCCATTCCCTGCTTTCTTCCAGAAAATTAGAACTACATTATAGATATCAGAATGAGATTTCTACTTGACTATCCATACTTATGAGATTTTAAATTCAAACTTGATTTAAGATATTTGGTAGAAAGGAATCATTATTACACACACATAATGACTGACTAAATATCCACAATGCCCTAGATTGAGACTACATAAGAAATAGTATATATGAACTCTGCCTCTGAGGAGGGGTTGAATGTGAAATTATGAAAAAGAAACAAAATCTCCTCTTCTTTTAATAAATAGAAACTCATTATTCATTTAAGCTCTGCAGAGCATAACAATACTTTTTATGACATAGGACTGAAAATGCTGATCACGGCCTTCATCATCATAAAAGGAAAGGAAATCTCCATTAAATTTTCAGAAGACTTAATTCAGTAGCTATACAATATTTCAGTTTCCAATTCATTGTTTAGAAAATTGGGCATAATATCAATCTTAGAATTAATTTTCTATTTCATAAATATCCCATGAATACATAGTTTAACTCTTTTCCCATAATATCTTGTCACACATAAATACCCTCTTCCTTGTCAGATCAATTAAAAAGTGAATTATTGATTACTAAAATTAAAATTCAAATATTTAGATTAAGCAGAAATTACTAGATCATGATAACTGATGATAATAATATATAGTTACCATTATTATAATATGTAATTATAACATATAAAAATAATAATAATTTAATCTTTATTAACAATTGAGACTCATGGCCCCACTATGGTTCTATCATGGTCTCTTTCAGGCATGAGATTTATTGTCTACTATGAATAAGGCCAAGCTAGTATAATTTACAATTATGTTCTAGTTTAGGTACATGAACTTCAGCTGTTTCTAAACAGGGCTACCTGTTCTACTGATTTGTCTGAATTATCAAACTGATCCACTTAATTGACTGTATACTGTTTTAATTAGTTGTTTGAGAAACATATATGTTTCTATATATATTTATGTGTGAATATTATATAACCCAAATGAAATTAATACTGGATATTGATTTAATTTCATCAATATAAGTGAACTATTTGGGTAATAAAATGAAATACCTACTTAGCAAATGTCTACTTTTGTTTGTGCTCAATAGGAAGCTTCAGAATTTCATTAGGATGAGAAGAAAGAAGGAAATAAGATTTTACATATATATGCATATATAATCTTTTTAAATTACATATAATTGCAGACATGTATATATATGACCTATGAGATTATATATGACATATGTATATATATACACACACATGTGTATATGTGTTTGAATGCATGAAATTTACCTGATTTTTGTATTTCAAACACTATGTCATTAACTTAATTTTTTTTCAGGCTTGGGTTAGGTGGGTGAGAGTTCCTGTCCATACTTTCTCCTCCTGATGTTGATTCTTCTTTGGATGCCCCAAGGGCCTGTCATAACAGTAATGGATGGAGACAACAGAACCAACCCTATTAACTTCTTCCTCATGGGGTTCTTTAGTCACAATGTGGCTTCTGGATTCATTTATATTATCATCTTCATCATCTTCTTCATTGCCTTGATAGCTAATGGGGCCATGATTTTCTTGATCAACACAGATACTCAGCTCCAAACACCAATGTACTTTCTACTCAGTCATCTCTCTTTCATTGACATCATATATATCTCCACCATTGTCCCAAAGATGCTGGTGAGCTACTTTTCAGCTCAGGAGACTATCTCTTTTGTGGCTTGTACAGCTCAATATTTTCTCTACCAAACATTTGTGGGAGCTGAGTTTTTCCTGCTTGGTCTCATGGCCTATGACCGCTATGTAGCCATCTGTCATCCTCTACATTACTCTGTTCTCATGAGTAGACAGATCTGTCTCATAATATTAGCCAGCTCTTGGTTTGGGGGCTCTTTGGATAGTTTCCTTCTCACTCCCATTACAATGAGCTTACCATTCTGTGCCTCCAACAAGATCAATCACTTTTTCTGTGAGGCACCCACTATGCTGAGGTTAGCATGTGGTGACAAAGCTATTTATGAGATGGTGATGTACATTTGCTGTGTCATGATGTTGCTAATCCCCTTTTCTGTTGTTATCATCTCTTATACCAAGATCCTCATCACTGTGCATCAAATGAACTCACCAGAAGGGAGAAAGAAAGCCCTAGCCACTTGCTCTTCACACATAATAGTGGTGACCTTATTCTATGGGGCAGCTTTATATACCTATATGCTGCCCCAGTTATACCACACTCCAGTCAAAGATAAAATTTTCTCTGCCTTCTACACCATCCTCACACCCATGATTAACCCTCTTATTTATAGCCTGAGGAACAAGGATGTGACTAATGCCATGAAGAGAGTACTAGGAAGGTGCAAAAGGATACCCAGGGTAACTGGAGATGAATTCTAACCATACAGCTACAAATAGGGAAGCTAGAAGGAACAGTGGTTGGAGATCTGGACCTAGTCAGGAAGACTTGACTTTAAGTCTTCAAATCCAGCCTTAGACATTTACTAGCTATATGACTGGGCAAGTCACTTAACCTGTTTACTTTGGTTTCCTCATCTATAAAAATGGAGATTTCATAGCTCCTGCCTCACAGGGTTGTGAGGATCAAATGAGGTATTTGTAAAAAATGCTTAGCATATGTGTCTTACACATAGTGGGCACTTTATCAATACTGGCTCCTTTCTGATTCCCTTGTTCCCTTACATCTGAATCAAGAATCAGACAGAGGGACTCCATTAATACTTATATTAAAAATACATAAAGTTGAGTCTCACATCCGTAGAAAGGTACATAGGCAAATGTAATATTAAAACAGTATGTAAAAAACTTTAGATTTACATAGAACTATGATCCTGAATTACACACCTGAAAGGTTAAGAAAAAAGTTAATTACTTGCATTTTTCCTTCCTTCTTTCCTTTTCTTCCTCCTTCTTCCTTCTTCCTCTTTTCCTTACTTCTTCCTTCCTTCTTTCCCTCCTTTCCTCTCCCTCCCTTCTTCTCTTCTTCCTTCTTTTCCTCCCTTCTTTTCTTTCTTCCTCCTTTCTTCCCTCCCTCTTTTTCTTCCCTCTTCCCTTCCCTTTTCCTTTTCTTCCTTCTTCTCTCTGTCCTTCCTCTCTCTTTTCTTTTCTTCCTCCCTTCCTTCATAGAATAAATTTGGTTATTTCATTCAAATTAAAATATGCAATAAATGTCTATATCTGCTATCCTGTAGCCTAGATAGCTGACTAATTAGGAATGTATCATTAATCAGACCTGACTCTAAAGAATTCAATCTTTAAAGAAATTCCTAGTTTTGTGTAAGAATATACATAGTATTTTTGGTGTCTGACTTAGTTTAAAAAAAGTAAATCAGTCCAGAGTATGTATCATGTTTCTGTTAATGTAAATATGTGGGGGAAGGAGATTAATAAAATTTACCTGATGAGAAAGACATTATTCAGTAGAAAGAACATAAAATTTGGCTTCAACAGAGACCTAGTTTCAAGCCACAACTCTTCTATTCTCTTGCTGCCCAAACTATGAAAAAAATTTTCAGTCCTTTTAACTTCATTGGTCTCTTTTGTAAAATAAGAATAACCCCAAAGTGTAAGAATTACTAATGTTCTAAGGAATTATTTTGATATGACTTCATTTTATGTTAGTGATGGTCACATGTGCCTTCTTTTGCTAACACTAAGCTGACTCATAACGTCTGGCCTTGATCATATAAAATCAGATTGAGCTCACTTCTCACTTTTAGTTAATTCTTTGTCAAGTGTGTTGGATTTTGTGCCATAAATATGTATTTAATAGTTCTCTTCTGCTGTTCTTTTTTTCCTATGGTTTTAAAGAATGTTACTTTAAAGAAATGTGCAAGATTAGATTTAAAGGACTATTATAATATTGAATCAGTTGTTGGTGTGGGGAACATATACATTTCAAGGATTATTCAGATCTACAATGGTCAGGATCAGTAATACTGAAGCACAAAGAAAAATGAGGTAAAAAAAGGACAAAAATGAGAAATGACTAATTGTTGCAAAATTAATCCTCAGAAAATAAGCAAAGACCTTCAGAGGAATCTGGACACTGTTTTGATTCCTCAACAGTGTGATACAATGTTCTTGAATTTGGAAGAACAGGAAGAAGATCAGTAAAGCAAGCAGTAAATAGCTGCTAAGCATTATAATGAAGAAAAAAATTCTTTCCATGAGCAAAGTTTGGAGTTAGCACAATTGGAAAAAGGTAACTGTTATTAATGAAATTCACTTTATCATTCAAAGGTATGCCAAGACAATTGTTAGAAGTCCTTGAGGGCTTGTAAGTTTGGACAATCTCTGCAAACTAAAGAACATCTGCTCTCAAAAACGGGGAATTTTTCATTTCAAAAGACCTGGAAGTCATGTCCTCATTAAGCAAATGATGTGACAAATATATTGATATACTGAAAACAGAATTGATCCAGAGTTATTGAAATTCATGGCTATGGAATAGCCTTTCATCCATGCCACAGGTCTTGAAAGGTTAAGATATTTATCAAGATACTTTCATAGTCTGTGAGTGACATTATATGAGCTCAATTGAAAACTTAAGGACTATTAAAACTAAAGTTGGAAAAATGGACTTTATTCAAAGGTATGTTGATATCCAACATGATATATGTCATAATGATGAAAATTAATGTGTTAAAATCTTGTTAACTCCATGCCACATCATAACAAAACTAGTAATTATAGCAAAAGGAAGAAATGTATATTAAAATTTTTTAAAGAAGTTAAAGATATATTTTATTTCAATATTTTAAATTATTTTACTTTGTTTTCAGTAATTCATACATCATTATAATATTTGAAATATATGCCCTTATGGGGTTATGCTGAGGAAAATTATTTGTAAAACTTTGAATTGCCATAGTGAGTGAAAGTGAACTGAAAAGTGGTATACAAATTTAGATGACAGAACCATAATTGGGGCAGGGAAATAGGTCTGGGAAATCCTGACTTCCTAAAGTATCTGACTTGCTGTGCCTATTCCCTGAGGTTCTTGAAAGTTCTTCGTGTTGCATGACAACATGCTTAAGTCATGCCCCTTTGCATAGGATCTGACTTTTTTTAGATTAAAAAATATCTCCAACTTTATATAAGAGCAATCAAAATTGTTTGGTTGAAAAATATGTTATTCATTCAACTCTCTTTTCATGGAATAACTGCATTTGATTATTTATAACAAAATATTAAAAAAAACAAATTTTCAAAAGCAAAAAAAAACATGTTTCATTAATGATCATACTTATTAGGTTAACTATAGAGAAAGATAATTGTACAAATGATGTATAAAATCTCTGAAACCACATTTTAAGAAAATCCTTTCCTAAGTACTTTCCTTATAGATTATATGCCTTTCCATATAACTAAAATTATTGGGGTCTACAGGACTCAGGGAATATTCTTGAGTCCACCAGAAAGGGATATTTTACCTTGAAAGAGAAACATTAACATTCAACTTCCAGAACAAGTAATTAGGAATTTTTTTCTATTGAAAATCACCAGAATCAATAGAAGCAGTACTCCTAAGAAATAGTAAGAGATTCATTATATTTATGCTATTGTCTATTCAGTCTATCTGCATAGCTACTTGAATTGCTCCTCAGTTTCCAAATCAAGTCACTAGCTGTATAGTGTCACACTTAGTAAGAAAACAGATGACAGTACATGAGTTTAAATTCAATAGGGTATTTTTATCTTCTGTCTTTTGTATTAGATTTCTTTTGGTGAAAATGCTTCAGTTTTATATCAAGCACATGATTATCAGCTTCCCCCTTTATCCCCAAATGATTTATCTTCTTTTGAATTCCTTTCATAATGATTTTAGCTTTCTTCACCATTTTGTCATCTCCCAGATCAGAAATATTCAGGGTGTGCATGAGCAACTGAGACTTGGCTTTTAGAAGTAGAAAGAAGAGACTCTTCACGTTTATATTTCCTAGTAATATTTCAAGATCATCTTGCCTGATTGGCATACTGGTTATTATCTTTATCATTCATGTCAACACCAAGTCTGTGCATCTTATTTTTCAGTTTTCCACTGAATCTTTTTAGCAGTACAAAACATTGAGTTCTGATTTTTTTTGTACTGCAGAATTTCTAATTTCTTTTTCTCATGAATTTGTTTTGCCAACCAGTGGCTTCCTATCATTTCCTCATCTTTAGTTTATGATTCACTGTCATTTTCTCTAGCAGCTTGTCTTATTAGTTCATCCTCCTTCTCTAACTCTTTCAATTTTTCCTCAATGTGTGGGTCAATATAATCAGTCATATAATAACCTTCCCTGATTTTTTATATTTTAGCATGCTTTTCAGATGAATTCACTAGATTAAATATTTCTGAAGATCCAAAATGTAATCATCTCTCATTTCCAGCTCAAGATCTCAGACCCTTTTATTTTTGAGTACATTAATTTCCATTCTCCTTTTGTATATTATACACTCAGGGCTGAATAGCGGCTTCTCCTTATCATCTCTTTTGCTTTGCTCTATACAACTAAATGCAATCTATTGAGCACTTCATTAACTTTGCTTCCTTTCATTTTGGTATAAACTTGGTGAGTCAAAAGTGTGTCATAAAAATAACTGTGAATCACTTACCTCTTCTCAGCAATACAGTGACCTAAGACCATCCTCAAGGACTCATGATGAAAAATGCCTTCCTCCTACAGAGAAAGAACTGATAGCATCTGAAAGCAGACCAAAACATGCCATATTTCACTTTATTTCTTACTTGATTTTTTGTTCAAATTCTCTTCCACAAAATGATCAATATGGAAAAATATTTTACATTATTATACATGTAAAATCCATATCAGGGCACAGCCAGATGTCTCAGTGGGTTGAGAGTCAGGCTAGAGATCCTGGATTCAAATTTAGCCTCTGATGTGTGACCCTGTGCAAGTCACATACCCCTTTTTCCCTGTACACAGTATTGATTCCAAGATGGAAGGTAAGTGCTTTTTTAAAAAAAAAACAAACTGTTTTGTATTATTTACTATTTCTGGGAGAAAACAAGGAAGAGAGGGAGAGAATTTGGTTGAAAATTTTTAAAAAATTAAAAATTTGTTTTTACATGTAACTGAGGAAAACTGAAATATTAAAAAATTTAAATAGTCTATCACAAGTCTCTGTTTTAACCATTTTATTTAAGAGCAACCAAAAGACTGCTTAGTTCAAAAATATGTTATCCATTCAACTCTTTCTTCCCTGGAATAACTACATTTGATTATTTATGACAAAAATATTTTATACAAACCAAATTTTCATATGCAAAACATTTTGCATTAATGGTCATACTTAATAAATTAACTATATAGAAGGACAATAACATAAATGATATGTAACATTTTCTTCAGCTAAGGTGCTTGTCTCTATAATAGAAAGTCCTTTAGCCTCCATACCTACAAATATTTTCTGGTCTCCTTTTGGAAGTTCAGTTATTCATATTGCATTTGATTGCTACAACTATAAGAGACTTATTAGCAAAAAGCAGCTTAATAATTAAAGACCATGCCCACATGGTTCAGGCATATCTATGACATATAGCAGAGCAGCATGAAGGTGAGCCTTCATTACAGCCTCTATTTTAATAGAGCTCTTATGTTCCAGAGGGTGATCGAGAATCCCTGGAGTATCACATATCTGCCAATGAAAATATCTATAATGCATGTGCTGTACAAACAATAATTTGGTTACAAAGGCATAAAGCTACATGTCCATGTATGCTTTTCTCACCTTATTGATGAAACTGGATTTTCCAGCAATTGGATACCCACACAGAAGCAGTATCCAGATATTTGGATCAGTAGTTGGTAAATGGGATAAATGCTGACTCACTTTTTCCAGATACTCAGACTCCATTTCTGTCTTTGATAATCATATACATATAGCCTAGAGCTACACATTGGAGCTGTTTTTTTTTTATAAGGTGTACTTAATGTTTGGCTATATTCTTCACTAGATTTTTGGCAATATCAAATTGGCCTAAGGTCAATTTGCAATGATCCTTGTCATAAATAAAAATTCATCACATCAACATAAAATAGGGGCATATTGCTCAATCTGGAGAATTTTACTAAAACCTGGGTAAGTCTATCAGGATAATTCTGTTCAGTATATTTTAGTTTCTTCATGCAAAATTATCTAATATGGTGAATTTAGTAATATTAAGGAAGTAAATATAAGGAAGTAATATAAAGGAAGACTTTAACTGATGTCTATCAAGTCTGACAAAATGAGCAAAATAGATGAGATGGCCTCACAGGTCTCTGTTGGGATCACCATGATCTTCTTGAAGTTGTGCAGTGTCATGTTTGCAGCCAGCTTGCCACCTGAAGAGCCTGAAGTGCAGCTTTTACCACTGCCATGTCTCTCCACCTCCCCACTCTTTTGCTTCCTCTCTGGGTTACTGGTCACATATGGGGGCTAAGACAGTACTCTGGGATATGTCACCCTATCTTCTATTGTGACTGAACCTAGTCATGTAGAATGAAGCACACTATCATCTGTGCCTCTGTGATACCACTCCTGCCCAATAAATTGACTTTTCCCTGGTACCAAGATGCTTAGTTAGAGTTCTAATAGATGGTTAGACATGTTTCTCATCCCTCAATTTGGGATAGAAAGCTGGGCAAATATAAACCTTCATAGAGAAGTCCTCTAAAGATTTGATGGATATATGGGTTATGGGAGAATTCAGGCCACTTCTTGGCACTAGAAAGCATGTTGTCAAAAAGAGAAAAATAAGATTAATTTGTAGAAATTCAAAGAAAAACCTCTCTGTACTACTAGGAATTCTGGAATAATTTACTTATAAAGAAACTTATAAAGTTTACTATGACTGATTGGCTACCAAAATTGGACTTGGGGTGGTAGTAGTGGCAAAGACTTCTAAATTTATTAGCTGCAGGGGAAAGAACAATGGTCAGAGGCCTGTCACCTACCTAGGTGATGATGTTGACAAGTTATTCAACATCTCTCAACCTAGATTTCCTTTCTGAAAAATAAGGATAAAAATAGTTGTTTTAATATCAAAATGCCAGGGAGTACACAAATGACAATGATAACTTTGAACGTGAATGGGATGAACTCACCCATAAAACGTAGATGAATAGCAGAATGGATTAGGATCCAAAACCCTACCATATGTTGTCTTCAAGAAACACACATGAGGCGGGTTGATACCCACAAGGTCAGAATTAAAGGATGGAGTAAGACCTTCTGGGCCTCAACTGACAGAAAGAAGGCAGGAGTGGTAATCATGATATCTGATAAAGCCAAAGCAAAAATAGACCTGATCAAAAGGGATAGGGAAGGTAACTATATTTTGTTAAAAGGGACTTTAGACAATGAGGAAATATCATTAATCAACATGTATGCACCAAATAATATAGCACCCAAATTTCTAATGGAGAAACTAGGAGAACTGAAGGAAGAAATAGACAGTAAAACCATATTAGTGGGAGACTTAAACCAACCATTATCAAATTTAGATAAATCAAACCAAAAAAATGAATAAGAAAGAGGTGAAAGAAGTGAATGAAGTCTTAGAAAAGTTAGAATTAATAGACATATGGAGAAAAATAAATAGGGATAAAAAGGAATACACCTTCTTCTAAGCACCACATGGCACATTCACAAAAATTGACCATACATTAGGTCACAGAAACATAGCACACAAATGCAGAAAAGCAGAAATAATGAATGCAGCCTTCTCAGATCACAAGGCAATAAAAATAATGATTAGTAATGGTACATGGAAAACCAAATCTAAAACCAATTGGAAATTAAATAATATGATACTCCAAAATCGTTTAGTTAAAGAAGAAATCATAGAAACAATTAATAATTTCATTGAGGAAAATGACAATGGCAAGACATACTTTCAAACCTTTTGGGATGTAGCCAAAGTGGTAATCAGAGGTAAATTCATATCCCTGAATGCTTATGTTAACAAACTAGGGAGAGCAGAGATCAATCAATTGGAAATGCAAATGAAAAAACTCGAAAGCGATCAAATTAAAACCCCCCAGCTGAAAACCAAACTAGAAATCCTAAAAATTAAGGGAGAAATTAATAAAATCGAAAGTGATAGAACTATTGATTTAATAAATAAGACAAGAAGCTGGTACTTTGAAAAAACAAACAAAATAGCCAAGTACTGGTCAATCTAATTAAAAAAAGGAAGGAAGAAAAGCAAATTAACAGCATTAAAGATGAAAAGGGGGACAGTACCTCTGATGAAGAGGAAATTAAGGCAATCATTAGAAATTACTTTGCCCAATTATATGGCAATTAATACACCAATTTAGGGGATATGGATGAATATATACAAAAATACAAACTGCCTAGACTAACAGAAGAGGAAATAGAATTCTTAAATAATCCCATATCAGAATATGAAATCCAAGAAGCCATCAAAGAACTTCCTAAGAAAAAATCCCCAGGGCCTGAAGGATTCACCAGTGAATTCTATCAAACATTCAGAGAACAGTTAATCCCAATACTATACAAACTATTTGACATAATAAGCAAAGAGGGAGTTCTACCAAACTCCTTTTACGACACAAATAAGGTACTGATTCCAAAACCAGGCAGGTCAAAAACAGAGAAAGAAAACTATAGACCAATCTCCCTAATGGATATAGATGCAAAAATCTTAAATAGGATACTAGCAAAAAGACTCCAGCAAGTGATCAGAAGGATCATTCACCATGATCAAGTAGGTATTATACCAGGGATGCAGGGCTGGTTCAACATTAGGAAAACCATCCACATAATTGACCACATCAACAAACAAACCAATAAGAATCACATGATTATCTCAATAGATGCAGAAAAAGCATTTGATAAAATACAACACCCATTCCTATTAAAAACACTAGAAAGCATAGGAATAGAAGGGTCATTCCTAAAAATAATAAACAGTATATATCTAAAACCATCAGCTAATATCATCTGCAATGGGGATAAACTAGATGCATTCCCAATAAGATCAGGAGTGAAACAAGGATGCCCATTATCACCTCTACGATTTGACATTGTACTAGAAACACTAGCAGTAGCAATTAGAGAAGAAAAAGAAATTGAAGGCATCAAAATAGGCAAGGAGGAGACCAAGTTATCACTCTTTGCAGATGACATGATGGTCTACTTAAAGAATTCTAGAGAGTAAACCAAAAAGCTTATTGAAATAATCAACAACTTTAGTAAAGTTGCAGGATACAAAATAAACCCACATAAATCATCAGCTTTTCTATATATCTCCAACACAGCTCAGCAGCAAGAACTAGAAAGAGAAATCCCATTCAAAATCACCTTAGACAAAATAAAATACCTAGGAATCTATCTCCCAAGACAAACACAGGAACTATATGAACACAACTATAAAACACTCTCCACACAACTAAAACTAGACTTGAGCAATTGGAAAAACATTAACTGCTCATGGATAGGACAAGCCAATATAATAAAATTGACCATCCTACCCAAACTTATTTATCTATTTAATGCCATACCCATTGAACTACCAAAATACTTCTTCACTGATTTAGAAAAAACCATAACAAAGTTCATTTGGAAGAACAAAAGATCAAGGATATCCAGGGAAATAATGAAAAAAAAAAACACATATGATGGGGGCCTTGCAGTCCCTGACCGTCATCAAAACAATTTGGTACTGGCTAAGAAACAGAAAGGAAGATCAGTGGAATAGACTGGGGGAAAGCGACCTCAGCAAGACAGTATAAGATAAACCCAAAGATCCCAGCTTTTGGGACAAAAATCCACTATTCAATAAAAACTGTTGGGAAAATTGGAAGACAGTGTGGGAGAGACTAGGAATAGATCAACACTTCACACCCTACACCAAGATAAATTCAAAATGGGTGAGTGACTTAAACATAAAGAAGGAAACCATAAGTAAATTGGGTAAACACAGAATAGTATACATGTCAGACCTTTGGGAGGGGAAAGACTTTAAAACCAAGCAAGACATAGAAAGAATCACAAAATGTAAATTAAATAATTTTGACTACATCAAATTAAAAAGCTTTTGCACAAACAAAACCAATGTAACTAAAATCAGAAGGGAAACAACAAACTGGGGAAAAATCTTCATAGAAACCTCTGACAAAGGTTTAATTACTCAAATTTATAAAGAGCTAAATCAACTGTACAAAAAATCAAGCCATTCTCCAATTGATAAATGGGCAAGGGACATGGATAGGCAGTTCTCAGATAAAGAAATCAAAACTATTAATAAGCACATGAAGAAGTGTTCCAAATCTCTTATAATCAGAGAGATACAAATAAAAACAACTCTGAGGTATCACCTCACACCTAGCAGATTGGCTAACATAACAGCAAAGGAAAGTAATGAATGCTGGAGGTGATATGGCAAAGTAGGGATATTAATTCATTGCTGGTGGAGTTGTGAACTGATCCAACCATTCTGGAGGGCAATTTGGAACTATGCCCAAAGGGTGACAAAAGAATATCTACCCTTTGATCCAGCCATAGCACTGCTGGGTCTGTACCCCAAAGAGATAATGGACAAAAAGACTTGTACAAAAATATTCATAGCTGCGCTCTTTGTGGTGGCCAAAAACTGGAAAACGAGGGGATGCCCATCAATTGGGGAATGGCTGAGCAAATTGTGGTATATGTTGGTGATGGAATACTATTGTGCTAAAAGGAATAATAAAAGTGGAGGAGTTCCATGGAGACTGGAACAACCTCCAGGAAGTGATGCAGAGTGAAAGGAGCAGAACCAGGATAACATTGTACAAAGAGACTAATACACTGTGGTATAATCGAACGTAATGGACTTCTCCATTAGTGGCGGTGTAATGTCCCTGAACAATTTGCAGGGATTTAGGAGAAAAAAAAAACACTATTCATAAGCAAAGGATAAACTATGGGAGTAGAAACACCGAGGAAAAGCAACTGCCTAAATACAGCGGTTGAGGGGACATGACAGAGGAGAGACTCTAAATGAACACTCTAATGCAAATATTATCAACATAGCAATGGGTTCAAATCAAGAAAACATGTAATGCCCAGTGGATTTACGCGTCGGCTATGGGGGTTGGGGGGGAGGAAAAGAAAATGATCTATGTCTTTAATGAATAATGCTTGGAAATGATCAAATAAAATAAATAAATAAAAGAAAAAAATAGTTGTTTTCATAATCTCAAATCAAAAGGTTCTTATAAACTATACGCCAATGTGTAATTGTAAACCATTATTATTGTGATTAATAAAAATAAAAAATCATATACTTTCATTTTTCTTGTACCTTTAAGGTGGGGAAAGGAATCAAACAGAATTTATTTGTCATAAAGTAGTAATGGAATGCCTTCTCTGGATGTTAGTGAGTTTCAGAGAGAGTTCGTACTTGATTCTAATTATAACAACAACAAAAAAAATCAGGCCCAGAATAGTTAAGTGACTTCCTAGCTACTATGTGGATGATGGGACTGGATGAATGTGTATTGTGGAGGATAGGGGAAAAGGTATGACAATTATGGAAACATGGCAATTGAAAGAGTAAAAAGGAGTACAAAGTGATTTGGTGATGATAACAACAATAACACATTTTTAGTGCTGTTTTAGTTTAAAGCATCCATAGTGCTTCAAAATTTATATTTGCTAAAAATAAAAGAAAAACTTTTAGGATAAGCATATCTTAGTGTAGATATCATAGAATCCCTTCAAGATACATCTTGGGTACCATTCAGGACCTTAGGGCTTCCTCAAATTCATTTTTTACATTCTTTCTCTTCTTGAATTTTCTTTTATTTGTATAGAGTAGTTTCCCCTTACAGAATGTAAGCTCTTTGAAGGCAGGAGCTATTTGCTTTCTGTTTTTGTAACTGCAATACCTAATGTAGTTCTTTGTACACAGCAGGATCTTAATCAATGTTAGTAGTGTTGAATAAAATTAAATTGGGTAAAATGTTCCATTGATGGTAAATAGCTGAGTCAGAGTTCAATTAGAATTGGTTTAATTTGAAATACAGTGTTTTTTCATTATGCCACCTTGAGGTTCCATTTTTATGCACTTACTTTGATGCTCCTTCAAGTCCTTATCCTCGGATTTTTGTTCTTATGGCTATTCCTATCAAAAATGCAGATTTACATCCCTCTGGAAAGATATTCTTTAAAAGTTGCTATGGTGGAGTTGCTGTTCTGCCATTCAAGAAGGTCAAGTGGAAGCTGGATAGCAGTAGGACTAGAGTTAGGCTAATGGTCTGCTGGACCTCCTAGAGCAGACTGGTAACCAGAGGGAGGGAGTTGAAGAGGGACATGTGTTCCTTCACTGTCTCCACTAGAACTTAAAGTTGCATGGATTCTTCAGAGTCTTTTAGAAGAAAAGGATTTAAAAGAAAAATTTCATTTCATTTCAAGATGAGTCAAGGCCCATCTTTCCATTATGGCCATAGCCCACCCTCTCATCACTGTGCCTAGGACCAGGGCCTAGGACCTCTGCCCTTCACTCCCTTAGCTGCCCTTTGCAATTCTCAGACATCTCTCCATTCTCTCAATATTACTAACATGGATGCTTTAATGGAAGTAGTGTGTGTACTGTTGTTTCCTTTTCTCTCTTTGGCTTGGGCCATGCGATACAAGGGTCAAGGCCTAAACTTTTAGCAATAAATATGTTTCACACATAGTAATGTGAACCCTCTGTGTGTGAAAAGATGCTAGACCAACCAGAAACTAGATCAACCAGAAACCCAAAGTTGTAAATTGACTGCTTATGATGATTTTCATAAGAATTTTTGCTATTTTTCATAAATGAACCAATAAAATAATGTATTTTTTGCCTATTCAACAGCAGTATCCTTCTTGGTTGAAGGATTATTCAATCTGGGCATACTAGAGTAGTCCCCAGCAACACAAGGGATAGGAAGCCCCAACTTTGAGCCAAAGGGATTATCTCTTTACAGTCTCACTGGAAAATCAGCTTTCATGGATTTTGCAAAGATTCTTATAAGACTCCAGGGACATGACTGTTGCCAACCTGTATGGTGTGACTTCTATTTTAAAATCAATAGATAGAGACCAAGACCTGGATATGGAAAGTCCTGTGTTCATTCTGGCCTCAGATATCTCCTAGCTGTGTGACTTTGGGCAAGTTGCTTAACTCAAATTGTCTAGCCCTTACTGCTATTCTGCCTCATAGCCAATATTTAGGATTAATTCTGAGACAGAACGTAAGGGCTAAAAAAAAAAAACGTCAAGAGACTCAATTTTATTTGACATTCTTTCACTAATTGGAACCAGAACTGGTTTGTGGCTTCTAGGATATGAGGAAAGGGGCAAGTTTTCCTTGTCTCTTTAGCCCTATGGAATACAGGATAGAGATTATGACCTGGTACCACTTTTCTGTTCTTACTATAGACTTGTCGTACCACTGGTGTTTACTTCAAATGGGAAACTGTTTAATAGTTTCTCCCTACCTCTTCTCCATATTTTCCCACTGCTTTCTCCTTCCCCAGACAGGCACTGTCAGGGTATGGATAGAGGGAGATTTGATTCCTAGATCATAATAGCCCAAGCACCAGGATTCAGAGGTTATGGCTCTAGATCTTTAGTAACAAGTGTATTTTAAATGTTTCATTTGATGGAAATTGGCCACTTTGGCTGATGATTATGGCAAGCTCTGAACCTTGATATCTTCCCCACTTTTCCCAAGGGCTTCAAGAGGTTGGTCAGTAGACAGATGGAGAGAGCTACAACTGTTGGCATGAACTCATTCACCATACTGGGCCTATATACACCTCTGTAAATAATTTTTTTGCCTTTCCAGAGAAGAAACTGCAACTTTGTAAACTTCTACTATACCCTTGGCAAAGAGGTCCCATTTGGTACTGGGGTTCAGATGTTGTATAGCTGTAGGTAGAAGCTTTACCATGATTTGGGTTGGAATTTTGATGGAAAACGTTTTCCCTCCTAATCTAGTGATGGCAATTTTACTTTTTCTTTATTTTATTTTATTTTATTTTATTTTTATGGCAATTTTCTTAAAACAATGAGGGGGTTACAGCATATTTTTAATATGATAAGCAGGTGAGTGACAATGTCTTAATGCTTTCTCAGTACAAGAAAGAGGTGGGAAAAGTCAGAAATTGGTTTGAAAAAACTAGGGGAGCCCACTGACTGAGAATAGACTATGTGGTTGCCTGGGAGGTGGGCAGGGAAGCTTTCTGGATATGGAACATTTTGTCTATAATCTATTGTGCTTTTCATGAACATTCTCTCCAACTACTAACCCAGATACATTTTCATTAGTTCATGATATGTTCCTCCTGAGCTCCTAATAAAATAGTAGGAATTTTAATCCCATACCATATGTAAACAAATTAGTTCTTTAATGAATATTCTCCACAATTCTTGCCTAAAGATATTTCCATCAATTATTGTTTCTTATCATTTGTACATTTCAAGAATCATGCCTACATGGAAGCCAAAGAGCCAATAGACTCCTTATAATGTATTTCATGAGGATTTCATGAAAATAGACCAATAAAATAAAGTCTTCCTCTATTATAAAGACAAAAAAAGGTTGCTATAGTTTAAAAAAAAATCACCCTGTATCCAGCCTCGTGATGACTTTCTTAGAGATAGCATAATGTAATAGGTAAAGTGATAATTACGGTAGAACTGGGTTAAAATCTTATTTTAGCTACTTTCCATACTACAGATGCTATAACAATATGAGCAAGATGTTTAACCTTTCAGAATCTCAGTTTCTTGAAAAAGATAAGAACTGAACCTGTATTTTTATTGGTATAGAGATCTTCCATATGAAGAAACTCTTTGCCCTGGGCAATAGACAAACAACCTTCATACTTGAAGTATTTCCAGTTTGATAATATTTGGCAGAGTTTAGGCTCCACTAGTATAACCTTAAAAACTCAAGAATGCCTACTTATTATGTAAATATTACTTAAGTGAAAAAATAATAATCATAACAAAAATAATGATACTTATGATACATTTTGTGATGCTTGATGTCAGTCAATAAGCTTTTATTAATTATCTACTACATGTCAGACACTGTGCTAGGAATACTTTAGGGATACAAAGAAAGGCAAAAGCTTGTCCCTGTTCTCAGGAAGCTTTTGCTCTAATGGGAGAGACAGTACGAAAACAACTATTTATATACAAGCACATATATTGAAAGTGGGAGAAAAATCACAGAGGTTAGCCATTAACAAAGGGGTTTAGGAAAATCCTTTTAGAGAAGGTGTTTGAACTAAATCTTGAAGGAAGATAGGAAATTAGTAGGCTGGAGGTAAAGAGGGAGAGGATTCTAGTATGAAAGACAACAAGTAAAAAAGCATAAAAATTGGAACTGGAATGTTTTGTTTGAGGACCAGCAAAAAAGCCCACAAAAAACAGTGTCATTGGATTAGGAGGATAAAGTATGAGAAACCTGGAAGGGTAGAAAAGGGCAAAGTTGCTTGAGACTAGCTTTAAAAGTCAAGTGAAGTTTGAATTTTTATATTTATATTTAAAGTTTTATATTTAATCATAGAGGAAGAGGGAACCATTAAGGCTTATTGAGGAGGGAAGTGACAGAGTCTGACTTGCACTTAGACTGCTGGCAGCTGAGCTGAGGATAGAGAAGTGGGAGAAGGTTTGAGGCAGAGAGATAAACCAGAAAGCTGTTGTAGTATTCAAGGCAGATGGTTTATCACCTTGGGTTGGTAAATTTTGTGCCAGCCACCATGATCATACAATTAAACCAAATTAATAGATCTTGGCATAAAGCTTGTTTAAGCTATATTTAGTTAATACTTAACTAAATTGTTATACGCTCTAGTTAATACTAAAATAAGCAATTAAAATGACTTTAATAATGCTGACTACATGACTGCTAAGAAAATTGGGATTAGATATTCCACT
The DNA here is from genome assembly GCF_027887165.1 of Monodelphis domestica. Taxonomy (NCBI): domain Eukaryota; kingdom Metazoa; phylum Chordata; class Mammalia; order Didelphimorphia; family Didelphidae; genus Monodelphis; species Monodelphis domestica. Next base: position 254,251,073 of record NC_077228.1, read on the forward strand.
TTACTTAGCCATAAACTTAAATTGATAAATAACAAAACTATTTGCCAGAGAACTACTATTGCTTAAAACTCAAAGGTCTTGGTGGTGCTTTAAACCTATGTAAAGGAGCCTGTTCTATAATCGATAAACCCTGATAAATCCAACTCTCTCTTGCCAGTACAACTTATATACGGCCATCATCAGGCCATCTTAAAAAAAAAGCCAAATAATGAGCAAAATTATTTTTCCATAAAAATCATTAAGTCAAGGTATAGCACATGAGAGGGAAAGAAATGGGCTACATTCTTTACTCTAAAGAACAATGAATCACCTTATAAAATTAAAGTTCTTTAAGAAGGATTTAGTAGTGAATTAAGAACAGAGAACTTAATTGAAATAGGCAATAGGGCACATACACAACACTAGCCACCCTCCTCAATATAATTTACTAAAATTATGAATACTACTATCAAATAAAAGAGGAGAAAAGTTGTAACACAGTAAGTGTACTGGAAAGTACACTTGGAATATCAAAATGTAGTTTGACTTAAAGCATTTAGCTTACCCCTAAAAGATTTCAGTTAATTCTGACCATTTTGAGCTAACAACAGCCTTAACAAATACCCAAACTATTTTTAAATAAACCCAAACCATTAAATCCTAGTATCAGTGATAGATATTATGGCCACAATAATGACAGTCCTGCAAGGAAAAAATGAAAGATCAGTTAACAGCATATAAAAACAAAGATTTACTCTTGTATCTTTTGCATAGTGATTTAGCTAGTCAACATGGACAAAAAGAACTGTGCCCACCTTCCCAAAATTAAGGGAGCTACTATAAAACAGTTGATTGAACTAACTTGTCTTTGTAGAAAAATAGTGAGAGAATTTTATAGTAAAAGTCAAAAACATATCCAACTTAATGGTAGCTGGTTATCCAAAATACAAATTTCAGTTCAACTTTAAGTTTAACAGAAAGCATCAGCACTATTCAAGCACAACTTAGATTTAAAAGTTAGTCAAATGCAGGACAACTCTTTTGACCTAGTAGACAAACTCAATTAAAGGGTAATGACAAAGTCAGCCATCATAATAGGCTCAAAAGCAGCCACTAATTAAGAAAGCGTTAAAGCCCAAGCACACATTCACAATTTAACTTCATAAATAATCAAAACCCGAGGGAGTTTCAGGTAAACATGTCTGCAATCTAGACGCGAATCGCTTCCTCTCCTTGGCACCGAACGAAGTAGACTACCTCAAAAGAGCATAAAAATCATCTTTGGAAGAATGGAGGGAATCTCCAGTACCCCACAGAAATGAAGGTACGTGGGGTTTGAACATTGCCACACTATAAGAAGGAGAAAAAGCTTGCACAAAAACGTGAACTGAGCCGCCCTACACCCCCCCAACTCCCCCACTGAACCAGAGTAGGGGATCAGAGTGCTCACTGGGACAGCAAGTGAGTGAGAAACGTCTCTGTCTGGGGGGGCACACCAGGGTCCTTGGGATCTAAAGACTGCTAGGAAGCGACCTCTCAAGGTGGTTTCAAGGGAGAATCCTGCTCACTGGAGAGAGCACAGATGGAGGGGCCCCTGAAAACTGCAAACAGTAAGGAGTCTCAAGAGTCTGTAAAAATTGCCTAAGGCCAAAGCATTTCCCCTCACTGTAGTGGGGGGGGGAGCCAGGCTCCCTGGAAACTGACAGGGAATACCAGAGATCCACCCCTCAGAGTGGTTTTACAGGAGATTCCTACGCACGTGTGAGAAGAGATCACAGAGCACGGGGGTGGGCACATTGAGCATAGGGGTGGGGGCGCTAACAAACCTTGGAGGCTGGGAAGAACTAGCCTAAGGCAACCTAAATCCACAGAAAACCCACCCATATCACCCAGACCTCGGACCAAAAAGGAAAGGGAAAAATAACAGCAAAAGGGATGGCTCACATGGCCCAAAATCAAGCCTCCAAGAAGAAAGGTAAAAAAGTGATTATTGAAAACTTTTATGGCGGGAGTACCCAAGGAAAAGAAGAGAAAGAGGATGAAATCCAAACAAAATCAAAACATGCTTCACAAAATGGAAATTATCCACAAGCTCTAGAAGAACTCAAATTGGAGCTTATCCAAAAGATGGAAACCTTCTGGAAAGAAAAATGGAAGAAAGATATCAGCAGTCTGATAGACAAGACTTCACAATTGGAGAAAGAGCTGGAAGTCTCTAACAAAAGGGTAGAACAAGCTGAAAAACAAATCCAGTCCCTAAAGACCAGAAATAAGCAACTGGAAGACAGTGAGCTTGCAAAACAACAAGAATTAAAAAAGCAAAGCCAAAAAATTAATGAATTAGAAGAAAACATAAAATATCTCACAGACAAGGTGACAGACCAGGAAAACAGAGGAAGGAGAGACAATCTGAGAATCATTGGTCTGCCCAAAAAAGCAAAGATAAACAAAAACATAGATGCTATACTACAGGAGATTATAGAAGAAATTGCCCACATATTCTGGAGCAAGGGGGCAAAATAGAAATAGAAAGGGTTCATAGAATACCCTCTATACTAAATCCCCAAAAGACAACCCCCAGGAGTGTAATCGCCAAATTCAAGAGCTTCCAAGCTAAGGAGAAAATCCTACAAGAAGCCAAGAAGAGGAGCTTCAGATATAGAGGGGCCCCCATAAGGATAACACATGACTTATCAGCTAACACTCTAAGAGACTGCAAAGCATGGAACACGATATTTAGAAAGGCAAGAGAACTGGGTCTCCAACCAAGAATCAACTGCCCATCAAAACTGACTATATACTTCCAGGGGAAAGTATGGACATTCAACATAATAGAAGATTTCCAAGTATTTGCTAAGAAAAGACCAGAACTTAGTGGAAATTTTGATATCCAAGCACAGAAAGCAAGAGGAACATGAAAAGGTAAATATGAAGGAAAGTGAAAAGGAGAAAAAGTCTTATCTTTTTCTTTAAATCAAACTTTCTTCTATAAGGACTACATTTATATCAAATTATATATATTAATATATGGGGAAATGTATTATGTAACTCTCAAAAATTGTATGCATCATAAGAGTAGTTAGAAGAATCATGCATAGGGAAAGAGTGGGTCATCAAGAAGATTTGGTGAAAGGGGGGCAAAGAGAGAAAAAGAAATTTCTAATGGAGAAACTAGGAGAACTGAAGGAGGAAATAGACAGTGAAACCATATTAGTGGGAGACCTGAACCAACCGCTATCAAATTTAGATAAATCAAACCAAAAAATAAATAAGAAAGAGGTGAATGAAATCTTAGAAAAATTAGAGTTAATAGACATATGGAGAAAAATAAATAGGGGAAAAAAGGAATGCACCTTCTCTTCAGCACCACATGGCACATTCACAAAAATAGATCATATACTAGGTCACAGAAACATAGCATACAAATGCAGAAAAGCAGAAAAAATAAATGCAAACTTTTCAAATCATAAGGCAATAAAAATATTGATCAGTAAGGGTACTTGGAGAGCCAAATCAAAAATTAATTGGAAATTAAATAATATAATACTCCAAAATCAGTTAGTTAGAGAAGAAATCATAGAAACAATTAATAATTTCATTGAGGAAAATGACAATGGTGAGACATCCTTTCAAACCTTTTGGGATGCAGCCAAAGCAGTACTCAGAGGAAAATTCATATCCTTGAGTGCATATATTAACAAATTAGGGAGGGCAGAGATCAATGAATTGTAAATGCACATCAAAAAACTTGAAAGCAAACAAATTAAAACCCCCCAGAAGAAAACCAAACTAGAGATCCTAAAACTTAAGGGAGAAATTAACAAAATTGAAAGTGATAGAACTATTAAACTAATAAACAAGACTAGAAGCTGGTACTTTGGGAAAACAGACAAAATAGACAAAGTACTGGTCAATCTAATTTAAAAAAAGGAAAGAAGAAAGGCAAATTAACAGCATCAAAGATGAAAAGGGGGACCTCACCTCCAATGAAGAGAAAATTAAGGCAATCATTAAAAACTACTTTGCCCAATTATATGGCAATAAATATACCAACATAGGTGATATGGATGAATATATAAAAAAATACAAACTGCCTAGACTAAAAGAAGAAGAAATAGAATTCTTAAATAAACCCATATCAGAAAATGAAATGCAACAAGCCATCAAAGAACTTCCTAAGAAAAAATCCACAGCACCTGACAGATTCACAAGTGAATTCTATCAAACATTCAAAGAACAGCTAATCCCAATACTATACAAACTATTTGACATAATAAGCAAAGAGGGAGTTCTACCAAATTCCTTTTATGACACAAACATGGTACTGATTCCAAAGAAAATTAAAGACCAATCTCCCTAATGAATATCAAAAATCTTAAAATAGGATACTAGCAAAAAGACTCCAGCAAGTGATCAGAAGGATCATTCACCATGATCAAGTAGGATTTATACCAGGGATGCAGGGCTGGTTCAATATTAGGAAAAGCATTCACATAATTGACCAATAAACAAGTAAACCCCCCCAAAAATCACCTGATTATCTCAATAGACGCAGAAAAAGCCTTTGATAACATATAACACCCATTCCTATTAAAAACACCAGAAAGCATAGGAATAGAAGAGTTGTTCCTAAAAATAATAAACAGTATATATCTAAAACCATCAACTAATATCATCTGCAATGGGGATAAACTAGATGCATTCCCAATAAGATCAGGAGTGAAACAAGGATGCCCATTATCACCTCTACTATTTGACATTGTACTAGAAACACTAGCAGTAGCAATTAGAGAAGAAAAAGAAATTGAAGGTATCAAAATAGGCAAGGAGGAGACCAAGTTATCACTCTTTGCAGATGACATGATGGTCTACTTAAAGAATCCTAGAGATTCAACCAAAAAGCTAATTGAAATAATCAATAACTTTAGCAAAGTTGCAGGATACAAAATAAACCCACATAAGTCATCAGTTTTTCTATATATCTCTAACACAGCTGAGCAGCAGAAACTAGAAAGAAAAATCCCATTCAAAATCACCTTAGACAAAATAAAATACCTAGGAATCTATCTCCCGAGACAAACACAGGAACTATATGAACACAACTACAAAACACTCATAACATAACATAACAACATAGCAATGGGTTCGAATCAAGAACACATATAATACCCAGTGGATTTACGCGTCGGCTACGGGGGATAGGGGGGAGGAAAAGAAAATGATCTTTGTCTTTAATGAATAATACTTGGAAATGATCAAATAAAACATTATAAAATTAAAAAAATAATAAAAAAAATAAAAAGCTGTGTCCCATCTGCCAACCCTGTTGCACCTTCAAGACCCCTCCCCTGTGGGAGGCTGGACCACCCCACAGCAACTCAGGGACTCTTGGATAGGTAATCCCCCCTCCCTTGGATATAAAAAAGACCCCCTGGAACAAAAAGCTCTCTCCAAATTCGGATGGTTAGGATCCTACCCAGGATGCTGCAGACCCCCTGTAAGTGAGTACAGGTAAGAAGGGATGAGCAAATCAGAAATTTTGAGAAAATAAAAAGGAATGTGGCACAGTGAATCTAATGAAAGCTATTTACTGGAAAAATTAAGCACACTCCTCAGGAAAGGGGAGTAAAAGTAAGAAAAGAAAAAAGTCACAGTTGGCTAACTTCTTGTATCTTATTCAAATCTGTAGTCCATGGTCCCCTGATGAAAGGATGACCCATTTTATGCAAACTTTTTCTAACCTGTCTGCAACTGAAAAGACACCTTCATTGTCTAAACAGAATCCTAAAGCTTTAAGATTTCAGTGTCAAAGCCAGAAGAGGAGAGACTTCCCCATGGAGAGGAGGCTGTGTTAGAAGGTGAGGCAGTTAGATACAACAATCCCATTTGGGGCTTTCCCATTCAGATTAGGCAGCAACTGACACCCCTTCCTCCTCTTCCTTCTCTCCCTCCTCCACTTGGGAGAGGGAGGATCCTCCTTTTCCACCTTCATGACCCCCAAGTTTTTGGTTCTAGCAGAGAGGAGCCCATTTTTCAATCCCTTGTCACCTGCCTCGCTTAAGGCTTGTGGAGCCAAAAACTTTTCTTTGTTTCTCACAATTTTTAAAGAGACAGTACCTTGGAAACAGCAAGATGGATTTTTCATTCCTTCTTTTTTTTTCTCCCTCAAGATCTTGAGTAAAAACATCTTAATTGTTAAAAGCATGCTTCCCTTAGTCTGTGTTTAATATTTGTTTTGTGTCTTCATGTGTGTCCATGTTACAAGTCTTGTCTCAATATTTTTCTAATTGGGCATTCACAAATTATGATCCAAGTTCTCCTAAAAGGAGGTAATTAGTTTTGGCCTCCAATTTTGACAGACTGTTCCATAAATCTCTCTATTTTGGAAAGGGCTCATCCAGGTAAATAGGAGGAAGAATGCTTTGGAACACACAAAGGGAAATTTTATCCCATAATTTGGCTACTCTCTCAGATTTAATTATGTGTATATATATATGTATATATAATAAAGTGTGATTTTATGGTGATAATTGTGTATCAATTAAAGGTGAAATGTTAGCTAAATTTGATTCTGCACAATACCTATACTAGAGAATTGTTTATTATCACTAAGAAGTTTCAGAACTTTTTGAATGTAATTAATAACCATCTTGACACTAAGAGAGAAGTTTCCCTTTTCAAAGGCAAAAAATCATGCTGGATGATTAGTCAGTCAGACAAAGGTTATAGTGTATTGTGGAGAAATTTCCCTTAGGCTTAAATTTTGGATTTTAAAATGAGAAGCTCTATAATTAGATGTACTTCTAAAAATTGCAACAGATGATTACATGATAGCATTGGGATTCTAGAAGTTTGAATTTAGTAATCAGTATATGTGAATTTGCATAAGTATTAAGAATTTGGTATATGGCTAAAATTGGAATTTTTAATCAGTGTTGTACCTGATTGTACTGAGAAATTGTTTTCATCTATTCTAATATAATTTGTTATAATGTCATACTGTATGTGTACAAAACATGTATGAATTTATTCTGTGAAAAATATTAATTTTATGCAAACTGTTTATAATGCAATTGGCAAAGGAAATTTGACCTGTCCAGAAATCATATAAGATTCGTTATTAGGTTATTAGATATTAAGGAAACATTGTTAAGGAACTTTAATCAAAGTCAATTTGGAAGTTGTGAGGTTTTTAATTAATATATTGGGAGTGATTTAATATCAAGGTTTAAAAAACATGTAACTTGTGTTATAAAGGAATAAAAAGAAAGGAATATTTTTTTCTCTCCCCCTCGCCAACACCTTTACTGAGACTATGGCCAGGAGGGCAGTCAAGCATTGAGGAAAAAAACCTGGAAATTTTCCAAAAGTAATTTAACCCGTTCCTCAGGAAGGAGACCAAAGTGCCTGAAATTACCTAACATTTCTACTAAGGGACTAATAAAGCAAAAAACATTTTAAACAGGTAAAACTTTTCAGATATCTTATCTAAACTTTAGAGATAAAATTTGAAAGTCCTGAGTTGTTAGTTGACAACTAGAATAAATTTTGATCTGATAATAAGACATATTACAACTAAAGTTAAAAAGTAACAGGAATTTTAAGAGTTTATTTGAGTATGTCCAAATACTATAATTTCTATATACTAAATTCAGAATTCTAAAGACTCTCAGAAAACATGTTTCCCCTTTTGTCACAACAATTGATATGTTAAAGTTGGTTAAACCAAATTATTAATGCAATGATTTATGAATATTTGCATCAACTGTTTAAGATGCTAATGTGAATATATCAGAATTGAAAGATTCATGGTTCAAGTGGTTAGGATAAATTTTTGAGAAAATATCTATATTTCCTTTTTACATCAACATGTCAGTCTTTCCTGTAAATGCTTCTGTATGAACCATAATACATTCATGATATAAATTTAGGATTACATTTTGAAAAGATAAGTATATTAACCTCCCAAAGGAAATTATTTAGAGTTGTTAGGAAACAAACTTGATGATTCAAGCTGAGCCCTGAGTTAAGTGAACATGCACTGACTGGCAAGCAGAAGCAGGTTTTCTGATTACAAATAATTTCATTGGTTACTGGAAAATGGATTCCATTATCCACCTTTCTGTATGGGAACACACATATACTTTTGATAACAAAGATCTTATGTTTTAAAAAGGTTTTAATCTATTTTTTGAGTACTACTGCAGTAAAAAGGATTCTTAGAGAGCACTAAAAATTATATAAGGAGGATTATACTAAATTTAAACACACTTTAAGATAGGATAGGATAGTCCTTCACCACTATAGTGAGATGTACATAAATAAAGCTTCTATGCAGCAAAGTTAGTGAGAACCTTACGTTTATTTGAGATAAATATTTTAGCAATTGCTAGGTTATATGAACATGCAAGCAACCTATTTCCAAATTATGATAATAATTGGAATTGGAGTATTATTTATTGGTAATGGGTGGAATATTTTGTCCTTTAAGACTTTGTCCTTAAAGACTTCAGAGATGTTAAGAAATGAGGATTCAAAGGGAGAGCCAAGATGACAGAGTAGCAGAAAATTTAACAACAGTTAGAAACAACAGTTAGAAAAAAAAAATCACTAGATAGAATACTGATGAGGAAATTCAAGAAGCTGCAGAGAGTCATTTTCCAGTCCAGGTAAACATAACAGAAAGGTCTTTGGATGTTGAATGAACAATTTAAACACAAAATCAACTAGAATTTCTAGTTGGAAAAGATGAATTAAAAATGTAAAAAAGAATTAAAGATGTTTTCATAAATTAAATAAAAGATAAGAGGATCCATAGAAGGGAGTGGTAGTAATCAAGATATCTGACAGAATTGGGATTAACATGGATATAATTGGAAGGGATGAATAGGGTATATTATGTTGGAGTATACTATGGATAAGGAAGCATTATCAGTATTGATCCTGTATGCACCAAAAGTTATGGCATTCACTATGGCATTTTTAGAGGAAAACCTAAGTGATATACACATGGAATAGATAACAAAATAATGATAATGAAAATAATAAATTTTACCTCTCAGATCTAAAAACATCTAACCAAAAATAAACAAGAAAGAAGTTAAGAAGATGAATAGAACCTTAGATAAGTAAAACATGATAGATATCTGGAGAGATAAATCTGGAGAGAGAAAGAGATTATATATGGATATAATCTTGAATTCCTAAGGGGCTGGGGCATTGGAACAAAAGTTCCACTGGACATGACCAAACTGGAAAGACATGGTTTTGAAAATAGTAGGGCAGATTGTGTCTGATGCCTGTGAACCAATCTGGCTAAATATGGCCTTGGTAATTTATGTTAAATGAGTATCAGACAGATGAAGTTGATCAAATAGCCTGCAGGATCAGGTAAAGGCAAAGAGATGACTGCAAACTGCAAAGTTTGAAAAGGAGGAAATAGCTGATAATTAAGAATGAGTCTTGTTAGATAAAGGTCCCTATAGTACTGGAGAGGTCCATGGGATGAAGACAAAGCTCACAACAAGCACTTAATTTGTGTAAAGAGCTGAGAATACAAATACAGGCAAAAAAAAAAGTTACAGTCTTTTCCCTCAAGGAACTTGCATTGTAATGGGGAAGACAATATATAGAAGAGAGCTAAGAAGAGTAGGTGGAGTATAGGTAGAAGGTATTCATGTAACATTTGGAGAAATGTGACGAGCTAAGAGTGGAACTGAGAGAGTAGAGTGAGTACTTTTGATTTGGGTACTTCCCCAAAATTGAAGTTGTTCAAGGAAGGGCCATGGGGGTAGAGAGATCTTCTAGGATGAAAAGACTGAAGTAGAGAAAGCATATATTATAGTGAAAAGAATGTTGGAGAATGACGGAGAAGTCCAAAGAGTCAGGAATCTGTCTAGGAGAGGAGTGGAGGCGTTACTGAAGGACTCAGTAAGAAGTATATAGAATAAAAGTCCAGAGGATTTCATACAGGGCTGTGGATGGTGCCCTGTGAAGTCTTAGGAACAGAGAAGCCACAGGTTAGAGGCCTGGAGTTAAGACTGATTCTGGGCTCCCTGTGAAGTAAGTCTTAATAGTTTATGGTCTTACATTCTTACTTATGTCCCAAACTCTATTAAATGTGAGCCCTTGAGGACAAGAACTACATTATTTTTTATCTTCTTTTTTTGTAACTCCACATGCCTTACATATATTGTAATAATCAAAACTCCTCCATATGTTCATAATTGTGGGGAATTCTTTTGACTGAAGCAGATCAGTGTCTTCTGATCATTCCTTCAACTATATCATTCCTTAGTTGTAGTAACCAAACATCAATTCTCTTCTGATGCTGAGCTTTTCCTTGTTCAGCTAAGCTTGTGCTTGGATAGCTGACACTGCTGAATTTTGTCAGACCAAACTTGAATCCTTTCCAGCTTGTGCTATTTTTTCCAAGAATGTAGGGTCATTTCCATGGCATGATGACATATTTGAGTAAGAATTAGTCTTTGCTTTTGCACAAAGTAGGCACATAATAATTATTTGTTTAATTAAACTCAATTTCCTCACAACCCCATGAGGCAGACAGTCCAAATATTGTTATCCTGATGGTGCAACTGAGAAAACTGAAGCCTAGACAGTTAAGTTAATTTTGAATCCAATACTCTTTCTTTTTCCTAAAAAACCTTCTTCCCCCAATTACATGTTAACATTTTTCAAAGAACATTGAGTCTTTAATTCTCCCCTTTCCTCCCTTTTCACCCTCCCAAATGTAAAATGCCCCCTGGGGGGCAGAACTGGGACCAGAAGTTTCTTTGGCAAGGACAAGGGAAAAAAGGAGACCAGAGAAAGGTTGGAGTCAGAAGTACCTCATCTGTTGGTTGCACAATGAGTATGCTTTAGTTCAAGTTTCTTTTAAAGGCAAGAACCAGAGACAGTAAAACAATCGTTGGAGAAACAAAGAGAAGGTGTAGCAGATAGGGCTCTGAGGCCACCCAGGTTCATGGAACAATCAAATCAGTAATAAAATGTTATTGCCAGCAATAACATGTTTTATTATGCTAAGCATAAAGAAGGTGAAGGAGAGGGTACTCGGACCTTATCTAGGCAGACGCTGAGTTATCAACCTCTGAGAGGGCACTCAAATCTTAATCTTAGACAGACTGAGTTCTCAACCTCTGACACCAAAGCTCCCCTCCACCATAAAGATGGTAAGCAATCTCACATAGATTTTACATGTGCAGTCAAAATATTTTTTCCATATTAATCCTTTTGTTGAAGAAAATGAATAAAAATTTTGAGAACTAAAGTGAAAACAAATTTCTTTGGTCTGGATTCAGACTTTAACAGTTCTTTTTCTCTGGAAGCAGATGGCATTTTTATCATGAGTACTTTGGGATAGGTTTGGATCATTGTATTGCTGCAAATGGCTAAGTTTTTCACAGTTGTTCAATGAACAATAATCCTGTTATTGTGTACAACGTTCTTCTGAATCTGCTTGTTTTACTCTGCTTCAGTTCATGTAAATCTTTCTATATTTTTCTGAGCTCCTCCTGCTTGCCATTTCTTATAGCACAATGGTATTTCATTATAATCATATACTATAACTTATTCATTCCACAACTGATAGGTATCCCCTCACTTTCCAAGTTTTTCCCCCACAAAAAAAAAGAGTTTATTTAAATATATATCTCTTTGGGATACAAACTAGTAATAGGTACTGTTTCATAGTCTTTGGGGCATAGGTCAAAATTGCTCTCAAGAACGATTCAATCCTTTCACAACTCCCACAACAATGCAGTCATGTCTCAATTTTCCCACATCCCCTCCAAGTTTTATCATTTTCCTTTTTCGTTATGATAGTCAATCTGATAGGTGTGGGGTTTTATCTCAGAATTGTTTTAATGTGCATTTACCTAATTAATAATAATTTAGAGCATTTTAAAAAACCCTTACCTTCGGTTTTAGAATCAATACTCGATATTGGTTCCAAGGCAGAAGAGTGGAGTGGTAAGGGCTAGGCAATGTAGGTAAAGTGACTTGCCTAGGGTCACACATCTGGGAGGTGTCGGAGGTCACATTTGAACTCAGGACATTCTGTCTCTAGGTCTGAATCTCAATCAACTGAGCCACCCAGTTGCCCTTCTAGAACATTTTTTTGCATGACTATAGAAAGCTTTAATTACTTTGTCTGAGAACTGTCCATATCCTTTGACCATTTATCAATTGGGGAATGACTTGTATTCTTATTTATTCAACTAAATTCTCCATTTATTTGAAAAATGAGGACTTTTTATTAACACAACATAAAAATTTTGTACCATTATGATTACTGTATATTACTCTTTATTCTACTTCCCCCTTTTAAATTTCTGACCAATACCTCTTGTCCTCTTTTCTATCAGCCCCAAACCCCATTCTCTTATCCTCTTCTCCCACTACTATCCTGTGGGGGTAAAATGGATTTCTATACCCAATCTATTGTGTGTGTTCTACCCTTGTTCAGCTAATTCCAATAACAGTAAGGTTCACATATTCCCTTCTCTTCTATCTCTATTTTCCCCTCCATTGTAAAAGCTCTTTTGTGTCACATAACTTATCCTATTCTATTTTCCCTTCCCCCCTCCTCCCAATGCACTTCTCTTTCTCATGTCTTAATTTAATTAAAAACATTTATATCATCCCATCATATTTAATTCATAGCCTTGCCCCTTTACCTATGTATATTCCTTCTAACTGTCCTAAATAAAGTTTTTTGAAGTGAAGAGAATCCTCTCCCCATGTAGGGAAATATAGAGTTTAACCGTATTGAATGTCTTTTGATTTCTTTCCCATTTACCTTTTTATGCTTCTCTTGAGTCTTATATTCAAAAGTCAAATTTTCCATTTAGCTTTGGTCTTTTCATTAGGAATGTTTGAAAGTCCTCTTTTCATTTCATACCTATTTTTTTCCCTTGAAAGATTATGCTTAGTTTTGCTGGGTAAGTAAGAATTACTTTACAAAGAATTAGTTGAAGTCCTGGCTCCTTTGCCCCCTGGAATATAATATTCCAGGTCCTTCAATTCTTTAATCAAGAAGCTGCTATATCTTTTGTTATCCTGAGTATGGTTCCACCATACTTTGGTTGGTTCCACCAACATTTGAATTATTTCTTTTTTGGTTGTTTGTAATATTTTTTACTTGACCTGAGAGTTCTGGAATGTGACTATAATATTCCTGGGAATTTTTATTTTGGGAGCTCTTTCAGGAGGTGGTTGGTGGATTCTTTTAATTTTTCGTTTGTCCTCTGGTTCTAGAATATCAGGGCAGTTTTCCTTAATGATTTTTTTTAACCCTTACCTGTCATCTTAGAATCAATACTGTATATTGGTTCTAAGGCAGAACAGTATTAAGGGCTAGGCAATGGGAGTTAAGTGACTTGCCCAGGGTCACAAAGCTGGGAAGTGTCTGAGACCAGACTTGAATCCAGGACCTCCAATCTCAGGGCCTGGTTCTCAATCCACTTAGCCACCTAGCTGTCCCTCTTGATTATTTCTTGAAAGATAATATCTAGGATCTTTTTTTTTTTTAACCATGGCTTTTAGGTAATCCAAAAATTCTTAAATTATTTTCCTGGATTTATTTTCCATGTTTGTTGTTTTTGCAATAAGATATTTCACATTATCTTCCCTTTTTTTCATTCTTTTGACTTTCTTTGATTGTGTGGTTTCCCACCCCACCCCTCCCCCCTTGTTTTATGGAGTCATTAGCTTCCACTAGCCCAATTCTAATTTTTAAGACATGATTTTCTTGAGTGAGTTTTTGTGTCTTCTTTTCCATTTGGCCAATTTTTACTTTGTAAAGAGTTCTTTTCTTCAGTGAATTTATGTAGCTCTTTTGGTATAGTCAATTCTTCTTTTTAAAAAGATCTTTTCATCAGTTCATTTTTGTATGTTTTTTGGGGGGTCAAAACTGCTTTTTAGAGAGCTTTTCTCTTCACTGGATTAAAAATAACAATTGGCCTATTCTATTTTTTTTTCTTTTAGGTATTAATTTCTTTAGTATTTCTTGTGCCTTTTTTGATTGTTTTTTCATGATTTTCCTGCCTCCTTAGCATTCCTCCCTTACTTCTTTTTAGGTTTGATAGAAATTAATATTTTTTGGAGGATTTAGATGCAGCAGTATTGATTTTGTTTTGGTCTCCCTGTCACCAAAATAACTTTTTTTGCTGAGTTTCTTTTTTTGTTGTTTGCTCATTTCCCAGTCTTTTTCTTTTCTTTTAATTTTAAAAACTGTTAAAGGTTTAAGTGAAAGGAGCATTAAGCTTTAGGTTCTTTGTATAGCTGCCATTAGAGCTGGTTTTAGGGATCTATCTGTTTTCAGTTCCTTCAAGCTAGTATGATGTAAGGAGGTGTGTATAATACTCTGCAGGCCTGTGTTCTGGCCTGGGAGTAACTACAAACATTCTTTTCAACCTTGGAACTGTGACTAGGGTGTCCTGCTCCCCTCTTCCCCTCAGTGGTCCCCAGGACTGCTTCCTGGATCTGCATATGGATAGTGTAATAAGTCTTTCGTTCAAAACCAATAAAAAACTCTCCTATAATATTTATCTGAACAGTTGTCTGACCCCCTTAACATCTGTGGCTGAGATCTCCTGAAACCTTTGCTGTGGTTTCAGCTACATCCAGGCTGTGGTGGGGCTTTTCCTTGTATGCTCTCTTGTGATCTATCTCTGCTCCAGTGCACTAGATCCTTTATTCTGGTCTTCTAAGTTGTTTGGGGCTAAAAATTTATTTCACCATATATTTTTGTAGGTTATACTGCTCCAGAATTCATTCTGAGGCCTTATAGCATAGTTTTTTGAAGGGTAATTTGCTAGATAGATGGATTAATATACCTTCTTCACTATCTTGGCTTCATTTCTGAATCCAATACTATTTCCAACATATCAGGCAGCCTACTCACTAAAAGTAAGTAGTTCATTTGGAAACTAGATAATTGTAAATCCTACTGAATATTAGTATCTTCAGGGTTCTTACTTGGTGGCTTCTCATGTGGATTTGCTATTCTTTACTAAAATAATAAAATTATAGAGTGTTAGGTCTAGAAGAAATATTAAAGATTAGTCCAACTCCTTTATTTTGCAGATGAGGAAATGGAGGACAAGGGAAGTAATTAATTTATTAACTATTAACTATTGGTAGAAGTATTACTAGATACTAGGGTTCTGGAATTCTTGTCCAATGTTTTTCCATTACACTTCACTGTCCCTATGATACCCTGGTACTGCCCACATCATTAAAATGTAAATTTAGGTACTTGGAATACTCTTGGTCTGTGTAATTTAATTATTCATTTATTCATTCATCTTAGACTATTAGAAATAGAAGTATCCCTAAAGATGTGAGTCCTGCAATTCCTACCATTTTTTTTGTGTGTGTTTGTGTAATAGACCCTTTTGATACTTTGGTGAAGCATATGAGTCCCTTCTCAGAATTATGTTATTAAATGCATATAGAACTGTCAAAGGAGATCAATTATTTTGAAATAGTTATCAAAATATTTTTCAAAAGAATTGATGGATCTCTGGTTAAAGATCCTTAATAGAGCTCAAATGAATAATTTTACTGATGCAAAAACTGAGATACAATGTCATACTCAAGGTGAAAGAGCTGATATGTAGGCACAGCAAATCTACAACCTGTTTTTTGTTTTTTTGTTCATTACCATTGTAATTCTTTTTCCAATACAGCAGGATTCACTTCAAAATTATTCTATCATGGCAATAAAAGGAACCAAAGTAACATTTTTATTTTTTTGATCAATCCACCTGCTTACATATGGCAGAAATGTATTGCATCAAGTCTAAGATGTTTCTTCTCTCCATTAAAATACTAAAAGAATAGATGCACAATAATTCCTTTTACCATTACTCTCAGAGGTATGAACAGCAGTAATGATTTATTTTAAAAATTAAAAAAATAATTTCATCACCTACTTAGAATATAGGGAAATAGCAAATAACTTTTAAAATCCCTTGTGTTTTTTTTTTCAGTAAGGTTCATTCCCTCAGTGTTGTCTGGACCCTATAAATCAAGTTTTAGTTAAATAATGATGAGTCTATTTAATTGATTCCTTTTGGGATTCTTAGGAAAGAAATGGATTTCTTCCATCAGAAACCTCATTACCATTTAAAACATGCTAGTTTTTCTCAAACTAAATTATTTAAGTCCTTTGTCTTTCCCATCCTTTGCTCTTCACAGAGCTTATTTTACTAGATAGACCTGGAAGAAATCATCATTCTCTGATTGCCTATAGTTCCTCCCTTCTTATGTGTCAACAGGTATTTTTTTCTTCTGGTTTCTAGATGTGTCCTTGAAGAAGGCAGGAAATACATATTATTGGTAGAACAGAGCTTGGTAGAATAAGCAACTTAGTGAATTTTCACAAGGTTACATATCTGTCTTTTGTATTTTCTAGTACTGTAATTTTTGATAACATCATTTCTACTGTAGTTCTTCCTTACTTGATTATGTTTCCTTTTTAAGAGTTCTATTATCTGACTACCTAATATTTATGTTCCTGCAATCTTGAGCAACATTCATGTTCACATCTCCAACAGCATCTAGAGAAGGACCCGTTATTCTATACAAGAAGGTTTTCAGACAATTCCAAAGCTATACTGCACCCTGGGTACTGAAAACTCAGAGAGAGTGACCTTAGACTTAAGTTTGGGAGATCTTGGAGAAAAACCTACATTTTCTCCCTTACCTCATTAGCATGGATAAAAATATGGACTCATTTTTTTTTCACTTTAAAGGATTCAATCTGTTGATTCTGTAAAGATTTGTCTTTCTTTTAATGTCTTCCTTTTTATCTTCAGAAAAATTGGAGTTCAACTTCCTTGTCTTAGATCCATAGGATGTTAGAACTGGAAAAGGCTTTAATAAATCTTATTTTTCAGATTGAGGAAATTGTCATTCAAAAAGGTTACATGAATTTCCCCAGGTCATATAGATGGTAAGTGGAAGACTTTGAACTCAAGTTTTCTCTTTTTCTTTAATTTATTTCCATTCACTTTATAGCAGTCTTTCCTTATAAATTCTCACCATTGAATTCAGTAATGAATTTATGCTTGGTATGCTTGTTAAAGTTAGTTACACTTTCTTCAGTTCAGAATGATTGTTTTGGCAAGGATTGGCACATGCTTCAAGTAAGTCATGTAAATTAAAAGACATTATAGTACTTAACAATTAGGTGCTGGGTATTTGAGTAGTGGTAAATTTCAAGTATAAATTATACTTTAAATGATATATTTAGTAGCTTACAGAGTTTATTAGCAAGAGTTATCAGATTTTAGGTTTGCGTATTAAAGAATGATGGAGAATAGGTATGGAAACACAGTAACACAATGATCATTTATAGAAAATGAAACTAAATCTGTATGCTAGAAACATCGTGATGCAGTGTAAAAACAAAACAAATCACAAAACTCTGGAATTGGAATAAAAATTGGTACCACTTCTGCAACTTATTAGCTGTGTGATTTTGAATGTCACCTCACCTTTCTATACCTCTTTTCTTTACATAAATATATATATACATACATATATATATAATAGATATGTACACATATAAAATCTCTAGGTTCACCTCCAAGTCTTATAGAATTCTATGATTCTTCATGAAAGAGTTGTCTATGTGACGCAAAAATATATTTCAGAGCAAGTCTATGCAAGCTGAAGACAATAGCATATTTTAAATAGAGATGAAAATAAAATATTCTATAATAATGAACCAGAAGTATATAAATTTGTTAGCTGATACAACTATATGTGACCATGATAATGTACAAGTGATTAAGCCTCTTTCTACCCCTGACAATCTAAGATAATATGGTTGAAAGATAAATTTAGACATTTTCTGGATTATATGTTAGAGAATTCAAAGACTTTTTTTTTTCATAAATTGGAGTCTTTTTTTAAACTGAATATAAAAATTAGTACCTATTGATAAGTTCAATTAAAAATGTAGTAATATACTCTTTTCTGTGACTCTGGATAGTGTACTATGGCAGATTTTCTAGCTATAAGGATAAAACATAGTGAAATAAGTACATGAAAAAAGGATTATGGTACATAGTGGTGTCAGAACTAGACCAGCAAAAGAGCTGTGTGACTATAGGCAAATGACATAATATTTCTTAGTCTCAGTTTCTTCATCTAGTGAGTTAAAATCATGATTACACTATCTATCTCATAGGATTATGCAGAAGATCAAACAGGGTTATCAATGAGAAAGTACACTGAAGCTCCATGACCTTATGGAATTGTAAAATTAATGTTATTTTTCCTTCAAATAATGTTATTATATTTATTATATTTTATTATTATAATATCTTACATTTGTGTAGTATTCAGACCATTTCAAACACTTTTTTCCTCATTTTATTTTTAAAACCTTATGAGGAGGACAGAGTCCTCCTTTTCAAAAGGCAGAAATATATTAAAAATTTGATATGATTACATAGCTTGTTAATAATAAAATAGGAATTAAGATGTAGATGTCCTACTCAAATGCCCTAGACTGGCATTGGCAAGGTATTAGCATGAGTGCAGAACCAGCACTTGGGGAGCTGCTCCATTCCCCCTCTTCCCAGAGCCCAAGGGCATTTTTTTCATGACCTGCCCATCTGTCTAGCTACTCAAAGTGAACACTTTCTCTCTCTGCTCTTTGAGGGTAATGCTGTAATGAGTGTGTGTGTGGACACACAGGCAGCTTGAAATTGCAATCTGAGCAGGTGAACTTGAAAACCTTTGCCAATGCTGCCCTAGACCCTGCTTTCTCGATCAATAAAAATGAATTTTTCTTTCTTTTAAAATTATTTATTAATATCTTTTTATTACACCTTTATTCTTAAACATATCCTTCCTTTCCTCAGAGAATAATTTCTTATAACACAGAATTTAAAAAAGTAGTTCAACAAAGCTATTACACTGAGTATAATATCATTCAGTTTCTCATACTCAGAGTCGTCTACCTCTGAAAAGAAAAGAGAGAAGTTACTTTTCTTATCTCTTCTTTGGAGCAAAGCTTGAGAAAATGGATTTCTCATTTCTAACACTTTTATATCCAGTCAATTCTAATCAGAGTTCTAGTTGTCTGCTAAATAGTGGTATAAATATACCTGCAATTGAAAAATGATAATATTCTCTCATACCAATGAAGGAACAATCAACATTTAAAAAACAGTGCTATTGACAATTATCTGATATTTGGAACTTTCTGAATTTTTTTACAGGTTGTGGTTGACCAGATTTTGTTTTTTCCACATAAGAATAAGCGGAAAACTACAAATTTGCTGAAATCTGTCATAGAATTACAAGGGTAGATAGATGGTTCAGTGGATAGAAATCCAGGCCAGGAGACTAGAGGTCCTGGGTTTAAATCTGGACTTAGATACTTCTTAGCTGTGTAACCCTGGGTCAGTCACTTAAATCCAATTGCTTGAAACATATACTCAATAATAATTCTAAGACAGAAAGTAAGGATTTTTCTTTAAAAGAGAAAGCTACAGAATTATTCAAGCCATAGTAATTAAATTAAGCATCAAAACCATCATTACCATTGTCATTGTTGTCACTGTCAAAGTATAATGTGCAGTATCATTCACTAAAATCATAAGTTATAGCTCATCATAGATTTTTAAAATTAGGGTGCAGGGTTCAAGCTCTAGAAAATTATTTTAAATTGGAAATGTTTTGAATACATGCTGAACCTGGGTGAATTAATATGGAAAGGCCCATCATCAGAAGGATGACAATCAGGTAATTAGTATTTATAGTCATGACAAATCCAAAGAACTATCAAAGAATCTGGGTTTTACAGTTTTTTAAGTGCAAAGTAATATTGTAAAAATCAGGGATCCTTTAAGTACTGAAGTAAGTAATAAATTATTTCTTAAATAACTCACTTATATAGCTTTTTCAGATATAAAAATTGTTTTCCTCATAACACTGTAAATTAGGTATGGTAAGTATTATTATCTATGTTTTATGGAAGATATAAACTAAAGTCTTAAAGGAAGTAGTAAAGATAGGTCAAAAACTTAGATATTATGACTCAAATTTGCCACTCTTTAAAAATCACTACATCTTCCTTTTTTTCCCTTTGGTGTAGACCACCTCTTTGTAATCAATTGCCAAACCCTACTCCCCCAATTTTATAGTGTCATAAATTATCAGAGCACTAGGCTATCTATTCTACTGAAGCAAGATAGCAAGACTGCCCTGTATAGCATCCCCAACAAATGGTCAGAGATGAGTTTTTTAAATTGCTAGTCCAACTGTATATCATAGTCTGGAAAAATCATTTTTCATATACTTGCTTTTTCCTTTGCAGATAGTTAAGCCACACTATTATGAGTGATTATCAATCTTATCTAGTAATCTTTTCAATCTTTGGTGTACATTATTTTCACCAATAAGAATATTTGGGGAAACTACCATTTATAGATAGAATTATCTATAGAGAATTCATCTTTGACTTGAAGTCTCCATTGGATTTCTGTTCCAGTAAAAAAAAAACAACACAATTATAATGAGCACATCTTCCTTTATCTGAAATGAATGATACACAAGGTCATCATCCAGCAAGATTTCCTCTGTTGGCAGAATTTTGCAATGGAAAGAGCAGGAAACACAAAATCACCGGACTTCATTTAAAATATTGGTTCTATTGCTGACTGCCTGTATGAACTTGGATTAATTATTTAACTTCTTTAACCCTTACTTGTATATCTTATAAAATGATGGAGTTGGAGTGCATCTAATGTTCTTTCCAACTCTAGAATTATGTGTTGAAAGAAATTTTGAGTAATTTTGATATATTCATAGAAAGCACCTTGTGTTTTACTAAGTTGAGTGAAATGCTTTAAAAATCAACAAACAATAAGCATAGTTTGATCTTATATCCTATACATATTTCAGTCAATTATGCTGTAATAAAGGTACAGTAGTGTGAAAAATTTCCTGTTCTTTTCTAATATCCTCAACAAAGACACCCTAAGTGCATATGTTGATTATTTATATAAAATATAAATTGTGTATTCATGATGATGGGTCAAATAGATATTGATATTTTCTCAGCCATCATTTTCAATTATCATATCTGAGGGATTTTTTTTTCATGCTCTGTTATCTCTCCTTCCTTTAGATACCTTGTGAATTGATCACTCTGTGCTCTTACAGGAATGTACTTCATAAAATGAATCTAACTGCTTTCTATATTTTTAGTCTTTTTGCTGCCATTTCTATTTTTTTTAATAATTATATCTTAGACTGATGCCCAAGGGTTATGATTCTACTGGCACTGATAGTGAAAAGAATTTGTTGTGAATGTCCATGTAGATTTTCCCCATTTTTCCCATTTGTCTTCTTTTCAGACTTGTTTGTATATTCCCTTAAGATAATCTTGTTTAGTTGGGTTTCCTGGCTTCTTTTTTTTTAAATAATTCTTAAAGTTTCAATTATATTGCTTCTTCTCGCCCTCCTAAAGACATATCTCATAAAATAAAGAATATTTTGAAGGGGAAAAAAGTAAAAGAAAAAATCAATAAAACTAATCAATACATTGGTTAAATATGAAAATATATAGAGAGTTACACAATCATGTATCCTTCATCTCTGAAAAAGTATAGGCACAAATGTCTTCTCATCTCTATTTAAAAAAAACCCAAAATATTTCCTTAAGGTCTAGGCAATGGGAGTTGTGAGTTTCCCAGGGTCACACAGTTAGGAAATATCTGAGGCCAGATTTGAACCCAGGACCTTCTGTCTCGAGGCCTGGCTCTCAATCCACTGAGCCACCCAGCTGTCCCCTCATATCTATTTTTGAGTCCATACTTTTTTAGTTTGTTTTGTGGTGGTTATTCTTTCCTTTGTAGTATTGTAAATATGGATCTTATCTAAAAACTTGACCTACCACTTTGACAAAAGGAATGAGATAAGAGAATTTTCTCATATCCTTTCTTTCAAACCATAATTCCTTATTATTTTGTAGCATTCACTTTTGATTTTTGTCATCATTATTTACATTCTTGACTCTGCTTACTTCATTCTGGATCAGACCACATAGATCTTCCCATCATTTTCTGAAGCACAATAACATTGTATTATATTCAGGTGCCACAATCTGGTGGGCAAAATAGGTAGGCATCTATTTTGTTTGAAAATCTTTGCTATAACAAAACATTCTGCTATAAATATTTAGGAATATGTGAGGTTTTTCTTATCAGTAGTCTCTGTGAGATATAATATAATTTCTGGATCAAAGGATATGACATATTAGTTACTTTATTTGCATAACTCCCAATTATTTTCCAAAATTCTAGTACTGACTGACTTACAGCACTACTAACAATATAACAGTATGCTCTCTTCTCTCAATTCCAAAATTGATTTTTCCCAAGTCTTGTCATATTTGCCAATTTGCAGAATGTGAGTAAATACTGATTTTTACTTTTTCTTATTCTTAAAGATAAGGCACATTTTTAATGTGGTTGTTAATAACTTGACAAGTGTCTTTTTTTCCATTTGAATAAGTTTATTTAGACAATTTAGAACATTATTCCTTGGTTACAATAATCATTTTATTTCCCCCCTTCCAATCCACCACCCCTTCCCGCAGCCAACACGCAATTTCATTGGGTATTACATGTGTCCTTGATCAGAACCTATTTCCATGTTGTTGTTTACACTAGGATGTTCATTTAGAATCTGCATCCCCAACAATATGCCTTCAACCCATGTATTCAAGCAGTTTTTTTTCTTTGGTGTTTTTACTCCTACAGCTTTTCCTCTGGATGTGGATAGTGGTTTTTCTCGTAGATTCCTCCAAGTTGTTCATGGTCATTGCATTGCCACTAATGGAGAAGTCCATTACATTCGATTGTACCACAGTGTATCAGTCTTTGTGTACAATGTTTTCCTAGTTCTGCTCCTCTCACTCTGCATCAATTCCTGGTCTGGTCATTGTTCCAGTCCCCATGGAATTCCTCCACTTTATTATTCCTTTTAGCACAATAGAATTCCATCACCAACAGATACCATAATTTGTTCAGCCATTCCTCAATTGAAGGGCATCCCCTCATTTTCCAATTTTTTGCCACCACAAAGAGCACAGCTAAGAATATTTTTGTACATGTCTTTTTCCTTATTTTCTCTTTGGGGTACAAACCCGGCAGTGCTATGGCTTGGATCAAAGGGCAGACAGTCTTTTAGTGCCCTTTGGGCATAGTTCCAAATTGCCCCCCAGAATGGTTGGATCAATGCACAACTCCACCAGCAATGCATTAATGTCCCAACTTTGCCACATCCCCTCCAGCATTCATTACTTTCCATAGCTGTCATGTTAGCCAATCTTCTAGGTGTGAGGTGATACCTCAGAGTTCTCTTGATTTGCACTTCTCTGATTATTTATTCTCTGATTTAGAACACTTTTCCATGTGCTTATTAATAGTTTTGATTTTTTTAACTGAAAATTGCCTATTCATGTCACTTGCCCATTTTTCAATTGGAGAATGGCTTGATTTTTTGTACAACTGGTTTAGCTCTTTATAAATTTGAGTAATTAGACCTTTGTCAGAGGTTTCTGTTATGAAGATTGTTTCCCATTTTGTTGCTTCCCTTCTAATTTTGGATGCATTAGTTTTGTTTGTAGAAAAACTTTTAAATTTGATGTAATCAAAATTATTGATTTTACATTTTTGTGATTTTTTTCTAGCTCTTGCTTGGTTTTAAAGTCTTCCCTTTCCCAAAGATCTGACAAGTATGCTATTCTGTGTTCGCCTAATTTGCTTATAGTTTCCTTCCTTATATTCAGGTCATTCACCCATTCTGAGTTTATCTTGGTGTAGGGTGTGAGATGTTGATCCAAACCTAATCTTTCCCACACTGTCTTCCAATTTTCCCAGCAGTTTTTATCAAATAGTGGGTTTTGGTCCCAAAAGCTGGCTTATCATAGACTATCTTGCTGAGGTCACTTATCCCAAGTTTGTTCCACTGATCCTCCTTTCTGTCTCTTAGCCAGTGACAAATTGTTTTGATAACCACTGCTTTATAGTATAGTTTGAGATCTGGGCCTGCAAGTCCTCCTTCCTTTGAAAATTTTTTAATGATTTCCCTGTATATACTTGATCTTTTGTTCTTCCAAATGAACTTTGTTATGTTTTTGTCTAATTCTGTAAAGAAGTTTTTTGGTAGTTCAATGGGTATGGCGCTAAATAAGTAAATTAATTTGGGTAGGATTGTCATTTTTATTATGTTAGCTCTTCCTACCCATGAGCAATCAATGTTTTTCCAGTTGTTTAGATCTAGTTTTAATTGTGTGGAGAATGTTTTGTAGTTGTGTTCATATAGTTCCTGTGTTTGTCTCGGCAGATAGATTCCTAAGTATTTTATATTGTCTTGGGTGATTTTAAATGGTATTTCTCTTTATAATTCTTCCTGCTGACATGGATTGGAGATGTATAGAAATGCTGATGACTTATGGGGGTTTATTTTGTATCTTCAACTTTGCTAAAGTTGTTGATTATTTCAACTAGCTTTTTGGTTGATTCTGTAGGATTTTTAAGTAGACCATCGATAGCTTGGTCTCAGTGCCAATTTTAATACATTCAATTTCTTTTCCTTCTCTAATTGCTACTGCTAGTGTTTCTAGTACAATGTTAAATAATAGAGGTGATAATGGGCATCCTTGTTTCACTCCTTATCTTATTGGGTCAGCTTCTAGTTTATGCCCATTGCAGATGATGTTTGCTGAGGGTTTCAGATATATACTGTTTATTATTTTTAGGAAAGGCCCTTGTATTCCTATACTTTCTAGTGTTTTCAATAAGAATGGGTGTTGTATTTTATTAAAGCCTTTTTCTGCATCTATTGAGATAATTATGGGATTTTTGTCAGTTTCCTTGTTAATTATGCAAATAGTTTTCCTAATGTTGAACCATCCTTGCATTCCTGGTATGAATCCTACCTGGTCATAGTGAATAACCCTTGTGATGACTTGCTGGAGTCTTTTTGCTTGTATCCTATTTAAGATTTTTGCATCTATATTCATTAGGGAGATTGGTCTATAGTTTTCTTTCTCTGTTTTTAACCTGCCTGGCTTTGGGATCGGTACCATGTTTGTGTTGGGAAAAAAAATTTGGTAGAACCCCTTCTTGGATTATTCTGTCAAGTAGTTTGTACAATATTGGGATTAGTTGTAGTTTGAATGTTTGATAGAATTTATTGGTGAATCCATCTGGACCTGGGGATTTCTTCTTAGTGAGTTCTTTGATGTCTTGCTCAGTTTCTTTTTCTGATATGGGATTGTTTAGGTAATTTATTTCTTCATCTGTTAGTCTAGGCAATTTATATTTTTGTAAGTATTCATCCATTTCACCTAGATTGCCATATTTGTTGCCATATAATTGGGCATAGTAGTTTTTAATGATTGCCTTTATTTCCTCTTCATTAGAGTTGAGGTCTCCCTTTTCATCTTGGATACTGTCAATTTGGTTTTTTTCTTTCCTTTTTTTAATTAGACTGACTAGTACTTTGTCTATTTTATTTGTTTTTTCAAAGTACCAGCTTCTAGTCTTATTTATTAAATCAATAGTTCTTTGACTTTTAATTTTATTAATTTCTCCTTTGATTTTTAGGATATCTAATTTAGTCTTCATCTGAGGATTTTAAATTTATTTGCTTTCTAGTTTTTTAATTTGCATGCCCAATTCATTAACCTCTGCTCTTCTTAATTTGTTAATATATGAACTCAAGGATATAAATTTCCCCCTGAGTACTGCTTTGGCTGCATCCAATAGGTTTTGAAAGGATGTCTCATCATTGTCATTTTCTTCAATGAAATTATTAGTTGTTTCTACAATTTGTTCTTTAACTAACCATTTTTGGGGTTTGGGTTAAACACATTGTTTAATTTCCAATTAATTTTTTATTTATCTTTCCATGTACCCTTACTAATTATTATTTCCATTGCTTTATGCTCTGAGAAGGTTTCATTTATTATTTCTGCCCTTTTGTACTCATTTGCAATGTTTTTATGCCCTAATACATGATCAATTTTTGTGAATGGACCATGTGCTGCTGAAAAGAAGTTGTATTCCTTTTTGTTCCTACTTATTTTTCTCCACATGTCTACTAACTCTATTTTTTCTAAGCTTTCATTTGCTTCTCTTACCTCTTTCTTATTTATTTTTTTGGTTTGATTTATCTAGTTCTGAAAGAGGAAGGTTCAGGTCTCCCACTATTATAGTTTTTCTATCTATTTCATCCTTGAGCTCCTCTAGTTTCTCCTTTAGAAATTTGGATGCTATGCCATTTGGTGCATACATGTTTAGTATAGATATTTCCTCATTGTCTATACTGCCTTTTATTAGGATGTAATTACCTTCCCTATCTCTTTTAACTAGACTTATTTTTACTTTGGCTTTGTTAGATATGATTGTGACTCCAGCCTTCTTTTTTTCAGTTGACGTCCAGTAGATTTGGCTCCATCCTCTTACTTTCACCCTATGCATATCTATCTTCCTCATGTGTGTTTCTTGTAAATAGCATATGGTAGGGTTTTGGATTCTAATCCACTCTGCTATTCGCTTGTGTTTTATGGGTGAGTTCATTCCATTCACATTCATAGTTATGATTACTAACTGTGTATTTCCCAGCATTTTGATTTCTACTCTTGGTGCTGCCTTTTCTTCTTTCACTATTTCCTTCTACACCAATGTTTGTTTATAATCTGTCCCCCTAGTTCCCACCCTTATTTTACATCCCTTTCTACCCCCTCCCTTCTTATTCCCTCCCTTATTTTCCCTGTAGTCTTTCTAAAATTTCCCCCCACCCACCCTCTCCCTCCCTTGTACTGCTTCCCTCCCCACCAGTCCATTTGTTATCCTTCTTTTCCCCTATAGGGTGCAAATCTGTGCTCTGCCCCAATGGATTGGATTGTTCTTCCCTCTTTGGGTCAGTTTCAAAGCACGTAAGAGTTGAGTATTTCCTATCTCCAACCTCTTTACCCTTCCAGTGTATTGATGTTCTCCCGCCTCCTGCCATGAGCTTCTTTGTGACATATAAATTTACCCCCATAAATTTACCCATTATTTCTTTTCCCATTTCTTTTAGTATTAACCTCTTTTTTTAGCTCTAGTTGTATATATATGTATATATATATACACACACATGTATATGTATTTATGCATGCATATATCTATATATCTATTTATGTCTTGTCCTTTTATCCTATACAGTTTGTCACTGTTCCCTCTAAGTATAATTCTTCTAGCTGCCCAGGTGAT
Organism: Monodelphis domestica; assembly: GCF_027887165.1. NCBI lineage: Eukaryota > Metazoa > Chordata > Mammalia > Didelphimorphia > Didelphidae > Monodelphis > Monodelphis domestica. The sequence continues at coordinate 254,278,363 of NC_077228.1, forward strand.
AGCAACAGTTTTTAAGAGTTACCAATGACCTCTTTTTTTAATAGGGATATATATCATTTTAACTTATTGAGTCTCTTAAAAAATTTTTTTTGTTTTGTTTTTCTTTTTCCCCTCTTTTTGACAAGTTTCTTTTGAGAATTGTAAGATATACATGTATATGTGTGTCCATATAAATTACACCTTTTATATTTAATCCTTATTAGAGGAATGACACAAAAATCCCTCATTTGACTGCTTGTCTTCTTTTCTCAGGCTTATTATTGAAATAAATATATATCTATATTTCTATATCCATCCACACAGACATACATAGAGCCATCTATGCATTTAGTATACTTAATCCTTATCTAAGAAATCTGACAGATTTTTCCCCATTGGAAATGAAATGATTCTTTTCTTATCCTGAATACTTAATTTTGTTTGTGTCTAATTTTTAAAATGTCATTTAGTCAATGTTAGGAACAGCTAGTTAGTACAGTGGATAGAGTTCTAAGCCTACAATCAGGAATACTCATCTTCCTGAGTTCAATACCTGCCTCAGACATTTAGGCGTATGATCGATCCCAGGCAAGTTCCTTAGCCCTATTTACCTCAGTTTTCTCATCTATAAAATGAGTTGGAGAAGGAAATGGCAAACCATTCCAATATCTTTGCTAGAAAAATATTAAATGGCATTCCAAAGAATTAACAGAATTAACAAATGACTGAATAACAAAATAGTATTATATTTTTTACATTCATTAGTTATCTTTCTGTCTTGTGTTGATTGAGAATACATCTCATGACCCCATGCACATGAAAAGCACACATTGAGTTTCTCTTCTAAGTTTTTAAATAGTATGATCTTTAATATTCAGGTCATAATATCAATTTTACATATATTGTGAAATATAGTAAAAGATTTTGTTCAAGGTCTATTTTTTCCTAGACTCTTTCCCCATCAGTTCTTGTGAAATAGAAATTTCTTTCCTAAGTAATTAATGTTTCCTAATTTACTGAATATCAAATAATTGTTTCATTATTTTTGATTCGTTCTTTCCTGGTTAGTTACATTAGGACTCCTGCTTTATAATTTGAGGTCTAGAAGTATTATGCCTCCCTTACTTCCTACCATTTTTCATTATTTTCCTCTGATATTCTGCCATTTTGTTTCTGCAAATGAATTAGTTATTATTATATTCAATTCTATAAATTATCTCTTTCATAAATTGATTGAGATAGCATTAGAACTCTAAGTGAATTTTGATAATATTGTACTTTATAATTAGTTTGGCACAGTTTATCTATAAACACCAAATACTTCTTTAACTATTTAAAGCTATTCCCAATTTCTTTAAGGAGTACTTTGCAATTGAATCTACATAAGTATTAGGTGTGCTTTGATAGATTAACTTGAAAAACGTCTCTCGTTATTTTGAATTAGCATCTCTCCCTTATTACTTATCCACAGACTCTTGGATATTATTATTATTAGTATCTTTATACTGATAAATGATGTTAATTTTGTAGATTTCAACTTGGTTAAAACTATTGTCATAATTAGTATCTTTGTTCATTCCTTTGACTTTTCTAAGTGAATAATAATATAATTAGCAAATATGGATAGTTTTAATTTCTTCTTTACTTTTCTTTACACTTTTATTTCTCCTTTTGTCTTTTGGTATTTCTAACATTTTCAAGTACTGTATCAGACAATAATGGGGAGACTAAACATTCTTGTTTGACTCTTGAATTTATGGGAAAAGCTTATAGTTTATCTCCATTGTAAACAATACTTACAATGCATACATTGGTTTTTGATAGATTTTTAAAAATTGTTTACATAGAAATATCACTCCATGCCTTTACTTCATGGGGCTTTAAGCATAAATAAAAGTTGGACTTTGTCCAGAGTTTTTTCTACATCTATTGAGATAATTATGCTGGCTGTTTTCCTAATGTTGGTCCATCCTTCCATCTCAGTTATAAATCCAATTTGACCATAATTAATTATTTCTTTGATGAATTTCTATAGTCATTTTGAATTACTATTCACTAATAATATTATTCCATAGCTCTCTGTTCTATGCTTCACTAGTTTAGTTATCAAAACTACATTAATCTGATAAAAGGAGTCTGGGAGAATACTTTCTCAAATATTGAGAATAATCTGCATAGTTGCTATAAGTTATTCTTTGGAGGTCTTATAAGGTTCTTCTATAAATCTATTAGGACTAGTATTTTTGTCTTTGATATTTCATTCAAGATTAGTTCCTTTGCCTTTTCTGACACAAGCTTTTTATGAAAATTTTCTTTTATTCCAATCTTTATCTTGTTGTTTTATAAGACAATTTTTGTTATTGGCGAGTCTTTTACTTGTGTCTGACTTTTTTGTATCTTCCATTATACTGACCATAATAAAAATATATGCACATGATTACTTAATTTGAAATTTAATAAAGTAGGATATTTTGGTTAAAGTCTTGTGATCCAAACATTTGGATTTCTTACAGGCATGGTTAAGAGGCGACAGCTTGAACATAAAAGCAAAATGAATACATTTTAATAATCATTTTGCTAATAATTCCTACGTACCTACCTACAAACATATATCCATATATATATTTGAAGTTGACAAAACATTTTACATTCAATCTTTATAAGGGTACCAATGATGTAAGTAGTGCAAGAAGTATGATAGCTATTTTGTAGAAGAGGGTTCAGCATGAAGGAGTGATTTGCTCAGGTTTACAAAGCTTGTAAATAGCAGAACCAGACTTTAAACCCAAATCTTCTGATTCTAAATCCAGTATTCTTTTCATTACATCAGAGCAACCTTATAATGATTTAAAAGTATTCTATTATTGTGTATTTGTTTTACCTCATCATCACTCCCTAGTGATGTTTTTTACCTCATTCTCAAAGGAATCTTCTCTGATAATAAAAAATATATAGTTAAGGTAGATAAGTGAATTTTTATAAAATTTTCACCATCAGCCTTATGAAATCACAATTGGTTCTGGCACCATTCAGTGTTGTAATGCTTTTTCCTCCTTTACATTATGATGAGGATTGAATGAAAATGTAAGATTCTTTTAAACTATTTTTTCCATACCTGTGACTTAAGTGATGTAGGAGATTCCCAGTGAAGAAACCACCTCTGCCAATGAATATTAGCAATAAATATTCATCTCTAATCATCTTTGCCAGGTAATTTGTAGTCAGCGAATCACCTGGAGACACAACCAGTATATACTACAAGAGGAAAATGAACTGTTATTCCTGATTCAGAAATTGGTTCTTTAAATTCTAAGCAATACTGTCTCATTAACAGAGTTTAAAAGTTATTTTTTTCTGTAATAACAAAGCAAAGTTGTATTTATATTCACATTGCTAAAATTGTCCAAAGGTAAGTTTCAGTTGACACATAGAATCACAGGATGTTAGTGTTTGAAGAATTCTTAAACATATATATATATATATAAAACCCTTACTTTCTGCCTTAGAATCAATACTGTGTATTGGTTCTAAAGCAGAAGAATAGTAAGGGCTAGGCAATGGGGGTTAAGTGACTTGCTCAGGGTCACACAGCTAGGTAGTATTTGAGGTCAAATTTGAACCCAGGACCTCCTGTCTTGGGGTCTGGCTCTCAATCCACTGAGCCACCTAGCTGCCCCCTTAAATATATATGTATATACATATATATATATATATTCTCTCTCTCTCTCTCTCTCTATATATATATATATATATAGATATATAGATATATACACATATATATTCTCTAACCAGCTCAATTTGTAGATGAGGAATCTGAGCTCCAGAAATTTACTTAGCGTAGATTCCCCTCAATGCTCAAATACCACCATGGATGAGTTCTATTAAAGGGAATATTCTTTCCAACAAAACATATTGTAATTCATACAGGTTCCCATGCATTGCAACTATTCTTTCCTAGAAGTTCATACCTGACATGCTGAGGGATTGGTTTGCTTTAGCATAAAATTGTGAGCATACCAGAAATATATTCAGAGCATCCATCTTTCACAATGTAATCAGAACTTTTTTTTTCATTATCACACATTTCTTTCATGAGATTCCTTAGTCCAGTTGTTCTTTTACAGTTGTCACAAATTACTAATATTTACCAGGCATTTCTCTACTTTCTTTTGATTGATGCTCATTAAATTTGACCTAGTGTCCACCATACAATTAATGTAGAATATTGATATTAAAAAGATAGAACTTTATTTTTTGGAGAAGCTATTAAAGTCTTTAAAGGTGCTTTTCCCTTTTTTCTAAAAGTCATCTAGACCATTTCCTTCTTCTTTTAAAATTCTGTAACCAATTTATTATTCATTCGAATTTTCCCATATATGTTTCATATATACAAATATATGTCTAAATGTATAATAAATTGTATTAGGGGATTGATTTAAGGGTTATGGTGATTGATAGATCAGGTCTGCCACCCTTCTCCCTTTTCCTCCTTCTCTTTCCTTCTTCCCTCCTCCCTTTCTCTGTTTCCTGATAAACTAATAGATAATTCTCTCTTTGGCTAGTTTAAACAAGGGGGTTTATTTAGGAAAAGGGGAAGGTCAGGGAAGTTTGAAGGGAGAGAGGGTTTTAGGGTTTCCCTAATCCTAAAATATTCCTAAAATGAAGAATAATAGAATAGAGTCTTGAATTGAAGAATAGGGCTAACATGTTGAGGATTTTTTTAGTCACTTTTGTCTTGTAGGGAGAAATCAGTAAGAGAAAGATCTTTCAGTCCTTACTCCTTCCTGTCTTAAGAGCAAGAGAACCCCTCCTCACAGTTTGGCTGTTCCTTTCTTCAAACATCTTTCCCTGGTCATCATTCCACTCCAGAATGCTTTTCTTGATTGACAGCTCTGCAGATCTTACTCCTTTAGCTCTGTTACAGGTTTTCCGATTCTTTCATTCACAAATTCCCATTTTGTTTTTGGACAGGATGCAACCTGCATCCTGTATTAATGTTACTTACCTTATAAGTTTATCTTGAAAATTTTCTATCTAATTCGTAACCCTATACTATGTTAAATATTCTATGTTAAATCCTGTTCTGTCTTAACTATTCTGCTTAACTAACTCTATACTAAGTTTGGGTATAGGAAAATGGCTTAGGTAATAGGGACTTTGTATGAATATAGTTTTTTGAACATAATAGTTAACAATGTAACAATTCAAACAATATTTTTGCCAGTATAACTATCTTATCTCCTAATGTCTATAACTTGTACTAAGTAAAAGGTTCTATGTCTACCAATTGTTCCTAAAATTATTATATAACCTAACTTCTATGATTAATGCTGTATTTCTGTCCCTACATTCCCTAGGAATTTGAACACTTTTTCTAAACTTTCGCTATTTTCTGTGTTACTAATTGGAACATTAATAAATTATTCTAGTATTGTTAGTCTGTTAGTACATAAGTATTTACATATGTACATGGGTTTTATCTATATGGATTTACATATGTATAAATATAATGCAATTTTTTTTATTTCTGTGCAGTCATGCTGATGAGAAATTTGTTTGAATTTTCCAAAGAAATTTATAAGTATATCAGTATGAATTTTGTTTGTTGCAATTATGCATGTTTTGAATACTTACCCATTTCACAAGATTTTCTTCCACATTGTGTTTATGTGTATGTATATGTGAAATTATAGGCATATGTATGTATGTATATGTGAAATTAACATGTATGCTGTATTCTTACATGACCTCCAGACCACCAGTTCAAAATTTCAAAGTCCTTCCATGTCTTTTGAGGTTGATTGTAGAAACATACATGTCTTGTTTTTTTTTTTCATCTGTGCTGGATACACTTGTTGACTGTCTTCTTCTCTTGATTGAAGTCCTGTGTTCTTTAACATCCAGGAACATACATGAGTATAAGACTTTACATGTGCATATATGTAAGATTGAATTTTGTTTCATTGTGCATGGAAATAAGGAATGAATTCTTCATGAGTGTTTGTCAGTCTTTATAAGTTGGTTCTTCATGCATGGAAGTAAGTTTTTCATATGGTCATATTCATGTGTGAGTATATGTAGTATGTTGTATTGTCTGAGTTCTTAATATATATCTTATGATTATAAATTTGATGTTATCTTAGTTGATGTTTGATTTTCACAAGGGGTTTTTATTTATATTGCTTGCTTCTCTTTGATGTTCATGTTAAGATTTGTTGACTTTTGAGGTTTCTTGGAGATAGAATTCTGCTATTTGCTTATGAGTGAATGATAGAATATAATTCATAGAGTTATATCTTCTTAGTCAAATAGTCAAATTTGTAGAGACTTTTCATTGGAGCTAATTCAGGTTTTTCTAATTGTCTGTTTTACTGTCTATCTTTCTTTATGGAGCTGTTTCATTTGCTTTTGAAGTGCTTGTTTCTCTTTTAATTTGTACTCTTGTGTGTTTTCCTTTATATTAATATGTGCAATGCTATTTTGAGTTTTTTAAATGTTCTCTTTCATAGCTTTCCATTCATAGGGACTGTTGTTCACTGTTGCTAGGGCTATTTGTTTCAGATGTCATATTGATTTATCTTTATTGCTGGTGATGTCATGGGTGTGATGCAATTTTACATGTGAAGCATGAAACCAAGGATCTTTTTGTTCAACCTTTACCAATGTCGGTGTTACCATTACAACGGTTAGAGGTCCTATCCATCTTGGATCTGTAGGAGATTCTCTATTAAAATTCTTGGCATATACTTTGTCTCCTGGTTTTATCTTATGCAATAAAAAATCTAATGGTATTCTTTGCACAAGTAATCCCAGTTTCCTTAGTTTTTCCAACCTATCTTGTATTTGTGTCAAATATTTATGCAGTGCACATTCCCCTTTTAACATGGACAGATATGATGGCTTTACCATGCAAAACTGGTTGACCATACAGCATTTTAAATGGTGATATATGCAAATCAGTTCTAGGTCTCATTCTTATGTTAAACAAAACAAGAGATATAACATCTGTCCATTTTAAGTGTGTTTCTGAACAGTTTCCCTATTTGTGTTTTCAATTCTTTGTTCATATGTTCGACTTGGCCTGAACTTTGGAGTCTTTAAACAGTGTGATAATTCCATTTGATCCTCAAGTTCTTGTATATTTCTTGTAGAACTTGGGAAGTGAAATGCCACCCCCTGTCTGAGTCTATGGTATTGGGAATGCCATGTCTAGGTATTATTTCTTTCAATAGAAATCTCACTACTGTGGCTGTAGCATTTTTCTTGGCTGGAAATGCTTCAACCCATCTTATAAAGTCAATAAACTGATAGAGTCAATCCACAATAACCAATGCACACTTGTATCCCTTGTCTTTGGGCATGTAAATGTAATCAATCTGGATACATTGGAAAGGCATGTAGCTGAGAGATCTGCCTCCCAATGCTATGTTCTTAAAATTATCTTGATTATATTTTCTGCATGTCTCATATGCCTGATAAGTTCTAATGGCATTTGCTGTTATTCCAGATGCCACCCAAAAATGCTGTATTGTAGTTAGAATACCCTGCACCACATAATGTCCTTTTGCATTAATTATGGTGGCATAAATGTTGATATAATTTTCTAGGGAGAATTGGTTTACCCCCTTGCACAATCCAGATGACTTTGATTAATTTAGCACCTAGTTGATGCTTCCATGACTGTATTTCATCTCTATTATAAGCTTCTGTGAGACTATGCTTATCAACCAGAGAGAAATTCAGTACACTGTGGGGTCTGAACCTCGCAGCATACTTTGTGGTTACATCTCCTCTGTCATTCCCTAGGGATATTCTGTCTTTTCTATGAGTATGTGTCTTGCATTGGATTATGACCACCTCCTTTGGAAGTTCTACAGCTTTTATAAGAAGGTCTATTAATTTGCCATATGCAATAGGTTTCCCAGCTGACGTTTTATACCCTCTGTTTTTCTGTATTATTGCAGAAGAATGAATCATAGAGAAAGCATAATTTGAGTCTACAAAAACGTTCACCCTTTTGATAATTCCAGAGCTACAAGCATGACCTTTAACTTGGTGCCCTGTATGCTAACATGACTTGGCAATGATGCATACCAAAGCATTTTGTCACTGTCAACTACAACAACTCCTGTGACCCTATGTCCTCCATGAATGTACGAGGATCCATCAGTGTATAATTCAATATCAGGATTAATAAGAGGTGTGTCCTTAAGGTCTTTGTTAGGTTTATGCATCATTTCCACTACTTGGTTGCCATCGTGCAATGGCTCACCAGATTGGCAAATCTGGAATTAGAGTAGCTGGGTTTAGTGGTATACATCTATGAATAGTGATGTTGTCATTGGCTAGCAAGATGATTTCATACTGGGATATTCTTGCATCTGTAAATGAATGCATATTCTGTGACCTTAGTAGTTTTTCTATTTGGTGTACAGAATTTACATTCAGCTTGCATCCCAGTACTATATCATAAGATTTCTTTACCATTAGAGCAGTTGCCACAATGCTTTTCAGGTAATGCACTATTCCTTGTGTGACAGAATTGAGTATAGAACTGTAAAATTCTATAACCCTTAAATTTAGGCCAAAATATTGTGCTAACATTCCAGAGGTGATGCCCTTAGCTTCATGGACATATAAGTGGAACTCCTTCTTATAGTCTGGTACTCCCAAAGCCAGAGCTGATAAAATGGCTCCTTTCAACTGTGAAAAGTGTGCAGGTGTTCTTTGTTTAATTGCAAAGGTTCTTTAACTTCTTTCTTTGTCAAGTCAGTTAAACATTTGGAAATGTGAGAATACCCTAGTATGTATTGTCTTGAGAAACCAGCAACCCTCAGAAATGCCCTAAATTCTTTCTTGGTCCTAGGAATGCCTAGCTTCTGTATGTCTGCTATCCTTTTATTAGAGATTTTCCTAGTGCCCCCCTCCAGGACAAATCCAAGATAGTCAACTTTTGGGAGAACCCACTGGATTTTCTTTTTAGAAACTTTATATCTTCTCTTATGAAGCTCTATTAATAACTTCTTTGAATCTTCCAAACATTTTTTTGGGCCCGGTGATGCTAGCAGCAAGTCATCCACATAATCTATTAGTGTGCTATGTTTGAAAGTTATGTTAGCTAGATCTCTCGGTAGAAGTTGACAAAATATGGAAGCTGATTCACAACATCCTTGCACTACTCTAGTGTAACAGAACTGAGTTTGTCCCCATTGGAAAGCAAAAATATTCTGAGAGTTAGGTTAGGTATGGTAAAATATACATTGCTTAAGTCCAACACTGTATACCACTGGGCCTCTGAAGGTATTTGTGTGATTATGTAGTTTGGTGAATGTGTAACAGTGTATTTCTTTTTTATGAAGTTGTTTACTGCCCTAAGATCTATCACAAGTCTCCAAGCTGGTTTTCCATCTTCATTAAGTTTGTTCTTTTTAATAGCCAGAATTGGACTATTAAATTCAGACACTGTAGTTCTTAAAATGTCTTGTTCCAACAAGCTGTTTATGATTGGTGTTATGCCTTCTTTTGCTTCTTTGCTTAATTTGTACCAAGGTATCTTAGGAGGAACCCTTTCCTTGACTTCAATTTTCACTGGTTTCTCTGATTTTATTCTACCCACATCATTCTGATGTCGAGCAAACAACCCTTGTGGAATATCTTTAGGTATTTCATACATAGATGTTAAAATTTTGATTTTCTCAGGTTCTCCTTCTAATTGCTCTAGATATAATAATGAGTAGTGTTTTAGTGAATGTTTGGGCAAATGCAAGTATATTTTCCAGATCTTTCACATTGCAAAGTTACTCTGATCTTACACAAAAATATCCCATCCTAAAAGGTTATCTGGACATGAAGGGATCAATAGGAATGTATGGTGAGAGGACCCAATTTAACCATTGTGCTTTTGAGCAGGGACTTGTATCTGTCCCATAGCTTCAGCTACAGAAACCATACCCTCTATGTTGGTATCCCCTGGATATGTCTTTAGGACTAATTTTGAAGCACCAGTATCCATGAGAGCTTTGTGTTTTTTCTTTCCCACTTTAATGCATACATAGGGTTCTGGTGTTTGTGTAGATATGGAATTGATTGTTAGTGATTCACTCTGCACTGCACTGTTATATTCAGTTAATTGTATGGTTGAGCTAGTTAAATCTTCTTGGCTTAAATAATTTCCTAATTGATCTTCATCTAAGTTTGATTATATTATGCTTTCTACTTCATTGGAATATGAATTTAAAGCATAGCTATGTTTAATCTGATATATTCCTTCTTGGTCAGACCTCCCCTATCCATTTAGAATGTTGGCTTCATGGATGTCATTTGAACCCTTGGCTGCCCTAACAGTTGCTAAGTTTTCCATTCTATTCATATTTTGAAATCTAACTGCTATTTCACTTCCACTAACTTGAATATGATTGTTTTCAAATGTAATTTCAGCTTTATTTTTATTTAGATTTGAAATGTCTAAATTATTCACCATAGGATGAAAAACTTCAGCTTCTGGGTTCTAGCTGGATGTTCTTTCTAAGGAAGCCTGTATCATATAGCTATTTGAAGTTTTAACTGGTTCATGTGGGGTTTTATGTTTGTATGTGAGTTTTTGTAAGTGTTTTACAGCTCCATTAAAATTATTTGTAACAGTAACCTTCTTTGACCTGCCACAGTCATTTTGTAATAGAGAATTGAAATTTTGTTTCACTGTGTCTTTCACCAACTCCTGTTTCTGTTTATGTGAGTTTTTAATTTTTTATTCATACAAAATTCAATCCCTGTGCCCAATCTGCACCGAAAAGGTTTTCTAAGTATGTTTCATCTGTTTTCTGCTTTTTTAATGAGTTGTTACTATGCTACTTCTGTCTGAGTTTCTCATTTCAGTTTTTATCTGAGCAATGATATTTTTAATCTCTTCATCTAGCTCCTGTATCTGTCTCTACTTTTCACTTAATACTTTGTTTGGTTTGCTCTCATCTTTACTCACAGACTTAATATATTTAGTTTTCTGTATCACCTTTGCATTTTCTCTATTCTGCTTTTTCTCTTGTTTTGTTCCTTGCTTTTGTTTTATACCAGTATACTCACTGTTTTCCACCTCAATGCAAAATTCTCTGTCTAACTCCATGTACCAAACTAAATTAATTATACCTTTGGCTTCATAAGTCCCTTCTTAAAACCTCTGAATATTTGGGTTTAGTCCCTGTATTAATAGCTGCATGCATTTCCTCAATATTTGAAGCTTCCTGAGTTGATTTTAAACTACAATGTTTGCAGCACCTTTCTATTTGCTGTTTGAAATATTTTCCTTGTGTGTTCTTGTTATTTATTTCATATTTTCTTTTGGAAAAGCAATCTTTTATGAGGTGTCCAGTTTTATGACAAAAGAAGCTTTGTCTAATTTCCCTTTGTACTTTCCTTTGCTGGTAAGAAGGTTTTGTGTATGTTTTGACTGTATTTAAAATTCTAATTTATTGAATTCATTTTTGCTTCAAATCCTCTTCTGTATCATACAATTTTTGTCTTAGCTCTGTAATCTGTTTAGTCTGTTCACTATGGCTATTAAAAAGATATGATGCAGAGTCCCAAAGTTCAGACAAAGTTCCATGTCATACTTTGGGAAATAGTTCTTTAAAAAGTTTTTCAAGTATGATGCGTAACCCCTAAGAAATTGTCTCCTGACATGAGCTACAGATTTTTTTCTGTAGTCTTTTTCTATTCCCATGATAGACTCTGCAGTTTCAGACAGATGATCAGTGAATGTGGCAGGGTGTTCGTTTTTTTCTTGGACTAATTTATCAAATTTACTCCATGCATTAGGCTTGCAGCAAAACATTTTAATTGTCTGGAGCAAATTATCCCTACATTTCCTGAGGTATGTTATGCACACTGGTTTAGAGAAGTCAAAATCTTCTCATTGCTCTTCTGTTGGCCAGCTAGTCAGAGTACTGTCATACCTTGTTCTTTCAATAAACTGATGGTGTTCATGGAGGCTAAACAATTCTGACAAAAGGAACTCTGTATCATCAAAACTGGGTTCAAAGATCCAAAATGCCCTTTTTAGTTCCTTGTGTGATCTATGGGGCTCAGAAATAAATTTTGGGAATTTTTTGTGAATGGAATCAAGATCCTGGGTCATGAATAGTTTGTGCACTTTTGAATATAACACTCCAGCTGTATCTGAGATTTTCATGGTCTTTCAAAGGAAATATTTTTTCAGCATCTTTGTTGGTACTAGAGTACTTGTCCTTGTCATTGCCCTGTGCAGCTGACTAATTTTTCTTGGCCTTCTTGTCCTTATCTTTAGAACCATTGTCTGCCTGTTCATTTCCCACTTTGACCTGATCCACACCCTTCTTCTTTAAAAATTCTTCACACATTGTTGTTGTTTTTTTAGCTCAATTCCTAAATGTATTTCTTTTTTAAAAAATTAATTTATTTAGTCAATTTAGAACATTATTCCTTGGTTACAAGAATCACAATATTTCCTTCCCTCTCCTCCCTCCCACCCTTCCCATTGCCGATGCGCAATTTCATTGGGTATTACATGTGTCCTTGATTAGAACCTATTTCCATGCTGTTGATGTTTGCACTAGGATGTTCATTTAGAGTCTACATCCCCAGCCATATCCCATCGACCCATGTATTCAAGCAGTTGATTTTCTTCTGTGTTTCTACTCCCACAGTTTTTCTTCTGAATGTGGATAATATTTTTTTTCTCAAAGATTCCTCCAAGTTGTTCAGGATCACTGCATTGCCACTAATGGAGAAATCCATTACATTAGATTGTACCATAGTGTATCGATCTCTGTGTACAATGTTATCCTGGTTCTGCTGCTTTCCCTCTGCATCAATTCCTGGAAGTCATTCCAGTTCCCATTGAATTCCTCCACTTTATTATTCCTTTGAGCACAATATTTTTCCATCACCAACATATACCACAATTTGCTCAGCCATTCCACAATTGAAAGGCATCCCCTCATTTTCCAATTTTTTGCCACCACAAAGAGCTCAGCTATGAATATATTTGTACATGTCTTTTTCCTTATTATCTCTTTGGGGTACAAATCCAGCAGTGCTATGGCTGGATCAAAGGGCAGACAGTCTTTTAATGCCCTTTGGGCATAGTTCCAAATTGCCCTCCAGAATGGTTGGATCAAATTACAACTCCACCAGCAATGAATTAATATCCTGACTTTGCCACATCTCCTCCAGCATTCATTACTTTCCATTGCAGTCATGTTAGCCAATCATCTAGGTGTGAGGTGATACCTCAGAGTTGTTTTGATTTGCATTTCTCTGATTATAAGAGATTTAGAACACTTTTTCATGTGCTTATTAATAGTTTTGATTTCTTTAACTGAAAATTGCCTATTCATGTCCATTGTCTAGAATGGCTTGATTTTTTTGTACAATTGGCTAAGCTCTTTATAAATTTGAGTAATTAGAACTTTGTCAGAGGTTTTTGTTATGAAGATTGGTTCCCAATTTGTTGCTTCCCTTCTAGTTTTGGTTGCATTGATTTTGTTTGTACAAAAACTTTTCAATTTAATGTAATCAAAATTATTGATTTTACATTTTGTGATTTTTTTCCTAGCTCTTGTTTGGTTTTAAAGTCTTTCCTTTCCCACAGACCTAACATGCATACTATTCTGTGTTCACCTAATTTGCTCATAGTTTCCTTCTTTATATTCAAGTTATTCTCCCATTCTGAGTTTATCTTGGTGTAGGGTGTGAGATGTTGATCCAAACCCAGTCTCTCCCATACTATCTTTCAATTTTAACAGCAGTTTTTATCAAATAGGGAATTTTGGTCCCAAAAGCTGGGATCTTTGGGCTTATCATAGACTGTCTTGCTGAGGTCACTTTCCCCAAGTTTGTTCCATTGATCCTCCTTTCTGTCTCTTAGCCAGTGCCAAATTGTTTTGATGACAACTGTTTTAGTATAGTTTGATATCTGGGACTGCAAGTCCTCCTTCCTTCAAAGTTTTTTTTTTCATTATTTCCCTGGATATCCTTGACTTTTTGTTCTTCCAAATGAACTTTGTTATGTTTTTTCTAAATTAGTAAAAAAAGTATTCTTAGTAGTCCAAATGGGTATGGCACTAAATAAGTAAATTAATTTGAGTAGGATTGTCATTTTTATTATGTTAGCTCTTCCTATCCATGAGCAGTCGATGTTTTTCCTATTGTTTAGATCTAGTTTTAATTGTGTGGAGGCTGTTTTGTAGTTGTGTTCATATAGTTCCTGTGTTTGTCTCAGCAGATAGATTCCCAAGTATTTTATATGTCTAGGGTGATTTTAAATGGGATTTCTCTTTATACTTCTTGCTGCTGAGATGTGTTGGAGATATATAGAAATACTGATGACTTATGTGGGTTTATTTTGTATCCTACAACTTTGCTAAAGTTGTTGATTATTTCGACTAGCTTTTTGGTTGATTCTCTGGGGTTCTTTAAGTAGATCATCATATAATCTGCAGAGAGCGATAGCTTGGTTTCCTCATTGCTTATTTTAATGCCCATTTAATACTGTTTATTATTTTTAGGAATGACCTTTCTATTCCTATGCTTTCTATTTTTTTAAAAAGGAATGAGGGTTTTATTTTGTCAGAGGCTTTTTCTGCATCTATTGAGATAATCATGGGATTTTTGTCAGTTTGCTTGTTAAAATGGACAATCATGTGGATGATTTTCCTAATATTGAACCATCCTTCCATTTCTGGTATGAATTCTACCTGGTCATAGTGAATAAACTTCATGATTACTTGCTGGAGTCTTTTTGCTAGTATTCTATTTAAGATTTTTGCATCTATGTTACTTAGGAAGATTGGTCTATAATTTTCTTTCTCTGTTTTTGACCTGCCTGACTTTAGAATCAGTACCATATTTGTGTCACATAAGGAATTTGGTAGAACTCCTTCTTTGCTTATTCTGTCAAATAGTTTGTATAATATTGGGATTAGTTGTTCTTTGAATGTTTGATAGAATTCATTTGTGAATACATCTGGACCTGGGGATTTTTCCTTTGATGGCTTGTTCAATTTCTTTTTCTGTTATGGGGTTGTTTAAGTAGTCTATTGTTGTCCTAGTCCTCTGTTGGTCTAGGCAATTTATATTTTCATAAATATTCATCCATATCACCTAGATTGCCATATTTATTGCCATATAATTGGGCACAGTAGTTTTTAATGATTGCCTTAATTTCCTCTTCATTAGAGGTGAGGTCTCCCTTTTCATCTTGGATACTATCAATTTTGTTTTCTTCTTTCTTTACTTATAGTCTAATTTTATTTAATTTAATTTATAGACTAAGTCTTTTTTTATAGTCTAATTGACTGCGTAGTACTTTTTCTATTGTATTTGTTTTTTCAACATACCAGTTTCTAGTCTTATTTATTAAATCAATAGTTCTTTGACTTTCAATTTTATTAATTTCTCCTTTGATTTTAGAATCTCTAATTTAGTCATCTGAGGATTTTTAATTTGTTCACTTTCTAGTTTTTTAATTTGTATGCCCAATTCATTGACCTATGCCCTCTCTAATTTGTTAATATGTGAACTCAAGGATATGAATTTCCCCTTGAGTACTTGTTTGGCTGCATTCCTTAGGTTTTGAAAGGATGTTTCATCATTGTCATTTTCTTCAATGAAATTGCTTCTGTGGTTTGTTCCTTAACTGCTTTTGGAGAATTGTAATGTTTAATTTCCAATTAATTTTTATTTGCCTCTCCATGTACCCTTACTAATTATTATTTTCATTGCATTGTGATCTTAGAAGGCTGCATTTATTATTTCTGCTCCATTATACTTTTCACAATGTTATTATGCCCTAATACATGGTCAGTCTTTGTTAATGGGCCATGTGCTTCTGAAAAGAAGGTATATTTCTTTTTGTCCCTATTTATTTTTCTCCACATATCTACTAACTCTAATTTTTCTAAGATTTCATTCACTTCTCTTACATCTTTCTTATTTATTTTTTGGTTTCATTTATCTAGTTCTGAAAAAGAAAGGTTCAGGTCTCCCACTAGTATAGTTTTTCTATCTGTTTCATCCTTGAGCTCCACTAGTTTCTCCTTTAGAAATCCGGATGCTATTGCATTCGGTGCATACATGTTGAGTACTGATATTTCCTCATTGTCTATACTTTCTTTTATTAGGATGTAATTACCTTCCCTATCTCTTTTAACTAGATCTAATATTACTTTGGCTTTGTCAGATATCACGATTGCGACTCTTACCTTCTATTTTTTATTTCTTATTTATTTTTAAAACTTTACCTTCCATCTTGGAGTCAATACTATGCATTGGCTCCAAGGCAGAAGAGTGGTAAGGACTAGGCAATGGCGGTCAAGTGACTTGCCCAGGGTCACACAGCTGGGAAGTATCTGAGGCCAGATTTGAACCTAGGACCTCCTGTCTCTAGGCCTGGCTCTCAGTCCACTGAGCTAGCCAGCTGCCCCCTTGCCTTCTTTTTATCAGTTGATGCCCAATAGATATGGCTCCATCGTCTTACTTTTACCCTATGCGTGTCTATCTTCCTCATGTGTGTTTCTTGTAAACAGCATATGGTAGGGGTTTTGATTCCAATCCACTCTGTTATTCGCTTGCTTTTTATGGGTGAGTTCATTCCATTCATATTCAGAGTTATGATTACCAGATGTGTATTTCCAGCATTTTGATTTCTACTCATAGTCCTACCTTTTTTTCTTTCACTATTTCCTTCTACACCAATATTTTCTTTTTAATCAGTCCCCCTAATTTACACCCTTATTTTACTTCCCTTTCTAACCCTTTCCTTCTTATCCCCCCCTTATTTTGTTTACAGTCTTTTTAAACTACCCCCACCCTCTCCCTCCCTTATATTGCTTTCCTCCCCATCAGTCCATTTGTTACCCTTCTACTTCACTTTAGGTTGCAAATAAATTCTCTGAGCCAATGGATTGGATTATTCTTCCCTCTTTGAGTCAACTTCAATGCATGTAAGAGTTGAGTATTTCCTAACTCCAACCTCTTTACCCTTCCAGTGTATTGATGTTTCCCTCCCTCCCACATTGAGCTTCTTTGTGACATATAAATTTACCCCCTTTTGTTTCTTTTCCCATTTCTTTTGGTATTAACATCTTTTTTTAGCTCTAGTTGCATATATATGTATATCTATGCATATATATATATATTTAGGCATACATATATCTATATACATATTTATGTATTGGCATTTCATCCTATACAGTTTGTTACTGTTCCCTCTAAGTGTAAGGTGAAAATAACAATTTTTAAGAGTTACCAATGACCTCTTTTCTTATAGAGATATATATCATTTAAATTTATTGGGTCTCTTTAAAAAAGGTTTTTGTTTTGTTTTGTTTTGTTGTTTTGTTTTTTTCCCCTCTTTTTCAATTACCTTTTGATGATTCTCTTGAGTTCTGTGCTTGGGCAGGTCTCTTCTTTGCAAATGCTTGGAATTCTTCTATTTTTGTTAAATGACCATACTTTCCCCTGTAAGAATATAGTCAGTTTTTCTGGGTAGTTGATTCTTGGTTGTAGACCTAGTTCCCTTGCTTTCCAGAATATCATATTCCATGCCTTTTGGTCCTTCAGTGTGGATGCAGCCAGATCCTGCGTTATCCTCATTGTGGTTCCATGGTATCTGAATGGCTTCTTTTTGGCAGCTTGTAATATCTTTTCTTTGGTCTGATAGTTCTTGAATTTGACTATAACATTCTTGGGTGTTGTCAGTTGGGGATTAAGTACAGAAGGTGATCTGTGGATTCTTTCAATCTCTACTTTTCCCTTGTGTCCTAGAATATCAAGGCAGTTTTCTTGGATAATTTCCTGGAGTATGATATACAGGCTTTTCCTTTTGTCATGGTCTTCTGGTAGGTAAATGATTCTTAAGCTGTCTCTCCTGGAATGATATTCTAAATCTTCTCTTTTGTGAATGAGATGCTTCATATTTTCCTCAATTTTTTCATTCTCTTGATTTTGTTTTATAATGTTCTGCTGTCTTGTGAAGTCACTTGATTCTAGTTGTTATATTCTGGTTCTTAAAGACAGAATTTCATCCCTGGATTTTTTGTCATCCTTCACATTCTGGTCTGATTTTCTTTGGATGTAATCTTTCATCCTCTTTGCCTCATCTTTCATCTTCTTTGCCTCATCATTAAACTCCTTTGCCTCATTTTCCAGCTTGTTGATTTTGGCTTTGAAGACACTATTTTCTTGTTTTAGTTCAAGTGCCTCTGTTTCCAGATGACTTATCTTAGTTTTAAAATTATTTTCCTAGTTGTCTTCAGCCTCTCTTGTGTTTTGAATTGTATTTTGAGTCCTTCCAGAGGTTATATTCAATTAGCTGGGGTTTCTCTTTTTTTTGCTTTGTTTTCCATCATCCTTTTCTGTTCCATTTGCTCTTTGTTCATTGCTTGTACAGAAGCTGTTGATTTTAATTTCTTTTTTCTTTTTCTGTTATTTGCACATATTTACCCCCTTCTTTACTCTCTGCAGTTGCCTGAGCTCTTGATTCTCTCATTTCTTTGTGGTTTTGCCTTTTCTTTCAGCCTTCACCCTTGGAGTTTTGTCAGTAAATCTCTCAGTGCAGTCTGTGGGGGAGGGATTTTGGAGCTTGAGCTTCCCTTCCCTCTGAAGGCTTTAATGGGATTAAGTCTGTGTGGGTTGCTGGATGTGCCTTGCGGCCAAAACATTGGGAAGGGGGGAGGACAATATGGACTGTCTCTGGTGCTGCAACTGTTGCCTTCACTACATTCTGCTTTTCTTCTCTATCTGCTTCTCCACTGCCTGTGTTGGATGCTCTGAGCCTGGCACAGCTTTGCCCACAGGGTACTCCCTCCAGACCAGTGCTTTTGCCTGCCCTGAGGTTCCAGCTGCTGCTGGAGGTTTAGCACTCTAGGTGGGGGAGGGGTCCTGGGGACCTTCCTTCTTCCTTCCCCTTAAACCAGAATGTTCTCGAATTCTGGCTTTGGGGGGCGTACCTTTTAAGTTGAGTCCAGCAGGAGGGTTCTTTTGCTCTGTCTTGTTGTTAGGTTTGATTTTCAGTACCCTAGGGGCTTTTAGTTTGTAATCAGTAAGGAAGGGTTTTCAGAAGTCTGAACGTTTGCTACCTCTATGCTGTCATCTTGACTCTGCCTCTTCCACACATTGTTTTAACTAGACTTTCCAAGTTAGTATCCACTATCATAATCTGTGCTGTTGTCCTTGGTACCATAAACTTGTTTCTCATGTGAGTAAATGTTTGTATGGCAGCCATGGTAAAGATGTAAACCTGAGTAATAACTTGCCATAAGATGATATTGTTTTGAAATGATATGTTCATGAGGAATGATGTGGTATTTGATATGTATTTCATAGTCTCCAGTACAACAGTTGTCACAGTGCTGTATAAAAGATTATATACCCAGTAACAGGATATTAAGGCTAGCACCATTACACCATACACTACTTGCATGAAAATTTTCTCTTTTTCTTTTGCTTCCTCATATAGGGTAGGGTACAGTCTTTTCAGGGTGCCAAATTGTATTAGGAAATTGATTTAAGGGTAATGGTGATTGATTGATCAGGTCTGCCCCCCTCTTCCCTTTTCCTCCTCCCTCCCTTTTCTTCCCCCTTCCTCCATTTCCCCATCAGTTGGTTTCTTCATTTGATGACACTGGAAGACAACTCTGAGTGAGTTTCCTAATAAACTAATAGATAACTCTCTTTTTAGCTAGTTTAAACAAGGGGGTTTATTTAGGAAAAGGGGAAGGACAGGAAAGTTTGATAAGAGAGAGGGTTTTAGGGTTTCCCTAATCCTAAAATACTTCTAAATTAAAGAATAATAGAATAGAGTCTTGAATTGAGGAATAGGGCTAACATGTTGAGGATTTTTTTAGTCACTTTTGTCTTGTAGGGAAAAATC
The DNA here is from genome assembly GCF_027887165.1 of Monodelphis domestica. Classification (NCBI taxonomy): domain Eukaryota; kingdom Metazoa; phylum Chordata; class Mammalia; order Didelphimorphia; family Didelphidae; genus Monodelphis; species Monodelphis domestica. Next base: position 254,298,248 of record NC_077228.1, read on the forward strand.
AGTAAGAGAAGGCACTTTCATTCCTTACTCCTTCCTGTCTCAAGAGCAAGAGACCCCACCTCACTGTTTGCCTGTGGTTTCTTCAACCATCTTTCCCCGTCATCATTCCATTCCAGAATGCTTTTCTTGATTGACAGCTCTGCAGATCTTACTCCTTCAGTTCTGTTGCAGGTTTTCTAATTCTTTCATTCACAATACCTTTATGGACAAGTTTAAGCTTTCTCCCCTTAACCATGCCACCTTGTTTTGCACATTACCTGATATAAATAACCAGGATATTTGGGATAAGATTATCTCTGCTACTGTGAACTTTCAAAGAATTTTATACAGCTTATTCATATGCATCAGAGATACCTTGTCATAAGCTTTAACAAAATGTTTTGATTTTTTAATTAATGTTTAAAAGAATCATCTAGATAAAGCAAAGTGGGATGGTGTATTTTCTATATTTTTCATTCAGTTGTTTGATGGCGAAGATGTAATCATCCAAGGAAAAATTTGTTATCTGCTCCCCAATAATGCCCTCATTAAGGATTATCTTAATAATATGGAGATTCTTCCCAGGAAGATTTAATACAGATGGGAACATAGGCATTATGGGTCATGTAATAATTTATATGCTCTAGATAGAAAGAGGAAGGAAGGGAATAAGTATTTATATTAGCACCTACTATGTGCTATTCACTGTCCTAAGCACTTTTGCATTTGTAATTTTACATTAAACTTTTACATCTCACTCAAAATAACCTTCTGTGTAAGGTAAGTACGATTTTATCCTCATTTTACAGTGAAGGAAGACAATCATAGGTTAATGTTTTGCCCAGGGTTATATAGCTCACTTCTGAGGTCAGTTCTGAAGTCAGCTCTTCCTGACTCTAGGTTCAGTGCCATCATCACTCTATCCAAAATAGATGAAGTTCTAAGTGTTTTCTATGTACCAGACACTGTGCTAAGCACTGAAAATACATTTACACAATTAAAAGTAAAAAGATTTATGTGTGGAGGAAAGGCTTTTGGGGAGGAGGTAGAAAAGTATGGAGAGCCAGGAACTGACCCAGGAGGCAGGACTAAAGTGACCAATGGATGCCCTGGGCACTTCACAGAAGGATGGTCTATTCCAAGCACTCATTAATTATAGGAGAAGGCCTTAAGGGCAGAGACATCTCCAAGGTGAAAAGGCAGAAAAAAGTGAGAAGGCAGAAAAGTCCTGAGAAATCTTAGTCTCCTTTTTTGAGTTACTAGTAAGGTGTAAACTTCATTTCCACGTATTTACTGTCTTTCCTTCTTTCAGAAATGTTGTAAATTGTCCTTACTTCATGTCCTATTAACTTGTTTTTTCTAAGATGGACATTATCTGTGCATGATAATTTTAACCTGTCTATTTTCTGCTTTTCTCATATCTTTAGTACTATTATTATACAAGTATAGTTTGGGAGAACAGATGTGGTTGTTCTACTATTCTTGATGGCAATAAGAATTGGTCAGGAAAATCTATGCAGATCATTTCCCTATTTTTCTTTAATGTTTGTTGACATTTTTCTCCTTATATGTCTTGAGTGTTTTTGTTTAGTTTAGATATCTCACCAAATTGTATTTGAATTGGATTTACTTCCTCTTATCTCTGTTTTCCATGGTTATATTACTTATAAACTCTAAACATCTTTCCCTGTAAAGATTTGATAAATGTATAGTATAAAATAATATGGTACTTGACTATCAAACCTCTGTGCCTAATAAATGCCAAGTTCTTATTGACTAAGCAAGTTTCTAGGTTTTTTAGAGATAATAGGATCATAGATTTAGAACTAGAAGGGATCTCAGAGTATCTCTCATTTCATTTCCTTTATTTTTCAGATGAGAAAGGAAGGCTGTGAGTGAACTTTAAGAAAGTAATTTAAGACTTGTTCGAAGTCAGACAACAAAGAGGTGAGATTTGAACCCAGGCCTTTGAAACTCCAAGTACAGCAATCTTTTCCTTGTTTACTTCCTTATAATAGTAATTGATTTACTTTGATTTAACTTCTCTGTGAAATTGCTGTAGTAGACTATGTCTATGTTCATTTTTCAACATCAATAACTTATTAAAATAGGTGAGAATGAAGTTCTTTTAATTGCATGCCAATATATATTTATTTTTTATTTTACCTTCATGCTAAGTTTTATATTTTATCTAATAAATTTGTGGTCTGTACATGAAAAATTGATATCAGAAACAAGTTATGTCAATCAGAAAATTTTTCATTTTATTAAAAAACTTCATGATGGACTTGCATGCCTAGCATTTCCAATTCTTTTTCTAAAAAGGAGATATGCATGATACCTTGAGAAACTTCTCTGTATATAGTCTTCATACATTTTTCACCATTATCACTTATTCTTTCATTTACATTGAAGTCACTGGATAGTAAAATATATGATAATTTGCTTTGGAAAATTTTATCAAGATCTTCCAAAATTTCTCTACTTCTTTATCTTCTGCAGAAGATGTCATTGCACAATCTAAAATTATTTTCATTAAATGTTTTATAAAATTATAGTTCTCATTGTCTTTGGATTAATAATTGAACCATGTTCTTCACTTCTTTCCCTAAGGAGAATTTGTCAACCATCTCTCCACTTAGATACAAATTATTTTTTCTTGTTTTGTTATAGTGAGAAAATAAAGACTAATATATTTGCTTCTTCTAGTAATATATTCCCTCATTAGTCACTGGATGGAATTATCATATTTATAATACCAAGTAAGTTAAAGGTTTATATATAATTTTAAATTTGTTTTATGATTAGCACCCTTTGACCCACTTTCCGTCACTTTGCCACAATTATTGCATATATGGGAGAAAGTTTCATAAAATTAAGGACCATTTTGTATTTTTCTTTGTTGCCATGGTATAAAGTTATTTGGATAATAACTTATAAATATTTAAAATATTATGCCTAAATTGATTTTGCTTACAACAAAGAATATGTTAAATAAGTGTTATTGTATTCATATTTTATAACTGGAAAAACTAAGGCCCAGAACTAGAGCACTGGATTTGCATTCATTTGGAAGATAATTTCAAATCTTGCCTCAGACAGTCTGTGCAAGTCACTTAAATTATCTTAACCTCAGCTTCCTAATTTGTAAAATGGGACCATTTCAAATGAAACAATATATGCAAAGTACTTTAAAAACTTTTAAGTGTTATATTAAATATTATGTATCATTGTAATTGGCAGATGCTATTATTATTATTTTTGTCCAGACCTGTGATTTCATTAGGGTAGGGAATATCCAGTAAGGAAATTCATTCTACTCATAATATTGATGATAACTCTTAGATTTATAGTTTCAGCCTGGGGCCACACAGTTAGCATGTGAGAGATATAAAACTTCAACTCTGATATTATTGATTCTGAGGCCAGTTTTTTAATCTTCTATGCTACACTGGCTTTATTATAATTATACAGAATGATTTGTTAGAGCTATATAGCTGAAAACCAATAAAGCTGAAATTTGAACCATATCTTTTTGGTCAGGCCATTTCATTTACTGCCTTAGTAAAGGCAATAGTGCCTCAAGGCATATGGAATATTGTCAGTCGTCCTAATCAATAGATAATCAAAATATTTTCCTATTGATAATCATATCATGCCTATAGATAGAGTTATTTAAGAAAATGTCTTGGAATGCTTCATTTGCCAAGATATAGCTCACTCCAAAGATACCAAAAAAGTAAAATAGGATAAATTCTATTTCATTGAATCCCACTCCCTGACTTATAGTTCTGATGTCTTTAGTCTTATGCATTATTTTAATATTTCTTATGTTAATGGATAATGCATGTCTACAGTTCTATTTCACCACTTTGATAGAATCAATGGATGGGTACAATACAACCTCTTCCACTGACTTTACCCTTGTGGGGCTCTTCAGCAACAGAGAAACCTCAGGCCTCCTTTTTGCTATCATTTGTGCTATCTTCTTCACTGCCCTGTTGGCCAATGGGATCATGATTTTCTTGATCTACACAGACCTCCACCTCCACACACCCATGTATTTCCTGCTCAGTCATCTCTCCTTCATTGACATGATGTATATCTCGACCATTGTGCCCAAGATGCTGGTGGACTACCTTCTGGGACAGAGGACCATCTCTTTTGTGGGATGTACAGCTCAGCACTTCCTCTACCTCACTTTAGTAGGGGCCGAATTCTTCTTGTTAGGCCTTATGGCTTATGACCGTTATGTGGCCATTTGTAACCCTCTGCGTTATCCAATCCTAATGAACCGGAGGGTCTGTCTTATGATCATAGCTGGCTCTTGGTTTGGTGGCTCTTTGGATGGTTTTCTACTCACTCCTATCACGATGAGCTTTCCTTTTTGTGATTCCCGAAAGATCAACCATTTCTTCTGTGAAGCACCTGCTGTGCTGAAATTAGCTTGTGCTGATACAGCTCTCTATGAGACTGTGATGTATGTGTGCTGTGTATTGATGCTGTTGATTCCCTTTTCTGTGGTAATTGCCTCCTATGCTAGGATTCTCACTACTGTACATCAGATGAGCTCAGTGGAAGGGAGAAAGAAAGCCTTTGCCACTTGTTCTTCACATATGACAGTAGTGACTCTATTTTATGGAGCCGCCATGTATACATATATGTTGCCCCATTCATATCATACCCCAGCCCAGGACAAAATTCTCTCTGTGTTCTATACCATCCTCACTCCCATGCTTAATCCTCTCATCTACAGCCTGAGAAATAAGGATGTGGCTGGAGCCATGAAAAGGGTACTAGGGAAGTGTAAGGCCTCCCATAGGGTGGCAGGTACATTCTAACTGAATAGATCCTCATATTTAATTTTTAACCTAATGATTAATGATATCCTTGTGGTTGTGACTCAGGATTAGTTCAGAAAGAAAACTTTTTACAATATCAGGAACATTGTGTTTCTTTTCCTCTCCTCCCTCCCTCCCTCCCTCCCTCCCTCCCTCCCTCCCTCCCTCCCTCCCTCCCTTCCTTCCTTCCTTCCTTCCTTCCTTCCTTCCTTCCTTCCTTCCTTCCTTCCTTCCTTCCTTCCTTCCTTCCTTCCTTCCTTCCTTCCTTCCTTCCTTCCTTCCTTCTTTCCTTCCTTCCTTCTTTTCCTCCCTTCCTTCCTTCCTTCTTTTCCTCCCTTCTTCCTCCATTCTCTTCCTCTCACCTTCCCTGTATCTCTTCGTAATCCAAAATTTCAAAATTTCAAATGTATGACACTTGTCTAAATTCAGTAGCTTTCTGAAATGGAATGACACAGATTTGAAATGTATGCATGTGGTATCCTAAAATCCTTTTCATAGAATGTGAAACTTATTCTGATCCTTAAAGGAAGCTAGAACTTCTAGGAAGTTGAGGTGAGTTTGGATTGCATTCCAGGCTTAGAAAAACCTGTGCAAAGATATGGATGCCAAATTATGAATACATCTCTTGGGCCAGTTTGGCTATAATATTGAGTGTATGAAGAGCAATATAGAGTGCATGAAATATTAGATAGACTGTATAGTATTTTGTGGAAAAGGTGTGAAACCTTTGGTAAAATGTAAAATCAGTGCTGTTAAGTTGATATGTACATATAGATACAATCATGTGAAAGTTCTTTTGAATATGAAATTTAAAAAGTAGATGGCTTTAATGCAAATAAGCGGTTGTCTTCTCTATCTTTTTTGCCTTCCAATGAGACATTTAAGATGATCCTTAGGGATAATCAGAGTAGATTACTTTCTGTGTCCTGTTGAGGTCTGTTTCCCATACCCACTTCTATGTAAGTTTTAGTTTTCATCAACATTTCAATACCACAGGAAGAATGTCAAGTCCTTGTCTACTGCTAATGTACTCACACGAATTACTTTTATAGATTCTTTTCAAATAAAAGCAGAGTCCACAAAGGTTTTGGAATCCAGTAGGATAGATAGAAAAATATGATATACAGAGGGAAGGGATTTTGAAAGAAGAAAAAAAAAACGTGTGCAAAAAGGCATGTAGGACAAATTTAGCCCTCTTCAGTGTTTCCAAAGTTGTCCTTTACTAGCTTACATGTACCTGAATGGTAAGAGCTAGTTCTGGATGCACATACATAGTAGCTTCAACAATGATGTAGGCCCATATTAAACTTCCATTTACAAAGCATCTTTCCTTATAGTCACACCATGAGGTTTTATTCCATTTTTGTAGATGTGGGAACTGGGAGTTGTGATTTGCCTAAGGTTGCATAATAAATGAAAGATTGTGATTTCATTCCAAATTTCACAATTTTTATTGCCATACTTTAGAATGATATGTAATAGCAGAGAGAAGACCTGTTTGCATTGGGATTAACTCTACCTTCAAATGGATGATTTATCTCTCTCAAGGGAAGAACTGAAGTGCTAATGGGGTATCAACACACAAATAGGAAATTCAAAATAATGATAAAGGCTCTCACAAAAAAAAAATCAAAGTCTACTTTTAAGCTCATGAAATAATTATCATTATTCTTATACAGTCTTCCTTTTTGTCTATTGCAATATATGGTAATATACTTGCATTAATGTTTATTGAATATATTCTTGCTGGAAAACTATGGCATAATGAGTACTGGATTTGGAATCATAAGATCCAAGTTGGAATCCTATATTTGTCATGCTAACTCTCACCCACAGGGCAGGCAAGCCATCCTGGCTAAAGAAGTATCCAGAGGGAGAGGCAAGGAAATAGCAATGTCTGCTAAATCATTAATATACCTTCCATCCTAGCACTCACTACTACCATTGAAGGACATTCTAGAGATGGAGCCTATCTTTCTTATTGCTATCAGCAACAACTGTTACCAGATCCACCAATAGGCAAATAGGCACAGGACCCCTGAGAGTGTCAGAAGCTCTTAGACTACCAGTCCTGTTTCTAGCCCAGTCCTTACTGCCATTAGCTGAGGAAAAAAATCTTCCTATGTGAAAGGAATCTGGTATCTATCAACTGCCAACTCACAGAACAGCCACGCTTGCCTAATTGAAGCAGCAAGGAACCCTAAAGGAGACAGGAGATAGCGTGTACTAGGCAAGTCAAATCACTGTCACCACTTTGACCACTATGGTCCCACTAGACTCCAGGGGAGATAGCCTAGAACCCTGAAGCAAAGAATCTTTTGGAATAGCAACAACTCCAGTCAAATGCTCATAGATGCCATTCTGGATTACAATCCCTCTGGAGATGCAGACTGGCAATTGCTTCTATTGGTGTTATAGTTATAGCTACTGAAGACCCAGAAAGGAAAGTCCTAATCTCCAAAATTTGGGACCTTATCAAATGGTTTAATAGAAAAAACTCATAAATTTTTTTCAGTGGAAATTACATTAAAGAAGTGGCATCACCATCTGCTTTGCCACTGTACCGAAGGACCATTGGACCTTTCTCTCTAACTTGCAATTGGAGATTTTAGTTGGGACTTAAAGGAAGGTGGGAAAGTCAGACAGAGATGAGGAATGATAACACTGTAGTCATGGAGGATAACCATAAAAATACCTGAAGCATAGAAAGGGAGTGTCTTATTTGTGGAAAGGAGGCCAGTGTGAATTCAAGAACTTGTATTAGAGAGCAAGGTATAAGAAGATTGGAAAGTGTTGGGGAATGAGGGAACAAGGTTGATTTACTGGAACTTATTGAATAGAACAATGAAATGGTCAGGCCCAAGTTTTAGGAAAATCACTTAAATGGCTGAAGGTGGATTGCAGTGAGGAGAAATTTGGGTCAGGCAGACCCATCAGCAGGCTATTCCAACAGACCACATACAAAGGATAATAGTCTAAACTAGAGAGGTGGCAGTGTCAAAAGAGATAGGGACATAAACGAGAGATAATGCAAAGGCAAAACGAACATACTTTGGCAACATATTAGACATGGAAGGAAGGTAAGAGATAAGAGAAAATAAGGAGTTCAAGATGACACCTAAATTTCAAGAGAGGATGCTGTTGTTGTCCAGGACAGTAATAGAATGGTTTGGAGGAAAGGAATGTTTAGGGGTAAAGAATTCATTTTGAACAAACTAAATTTAAGATTTCTCCTGGACATCCAATTTGAGATATGTGAAAGGTAGTTAGAGATGTGAGACTAGAGATTAGTAGAGAGGTTGAGAAGTATAGTTTGACAGTCATCATCTTAAAATGGACATTAAATACATGACTGCTAAAGGAGATCACCAAATAAAGTAGAAGAGAAGGAGGAGAGAAGGGGACCCAGAACAGAACACTGGGAGACTCCCATGTTTAGAAGATGTGATCTGGATGAGAATTCAGCAAAGGAGGCTAAGAAGATCAGATAGTTAGGAGAAACAGAAGATAATGTTGTTTTGAAAACCAAGAAAGAAGACAGTATCAAGGAGGAGAGGGTGATTAGCAGTTTTAAAGGCTGCAGAAGTTGAAGAGAATGAGAATTGAGAAAATACCATTGAACCTTAGAGATCATTGGTAACTTTGGAGAGAGCAGTGATGATAAGTTAATAAGGTCAGAAACTGAATCTCAAGAGATTATTAAGAAGAGAGTGAGCGGTGAGAAATTAATATGGAAGGCCTTTTCAAGTTTAGTCACAAAACCATAGGAAACATATGATGACAGTAGAAATGGAAGGATCAAATGAGAAGTTTCAATGAGAGGTTGAAAACTAGTGTTAGAGGGAGGATGACAGAAGGGACAATATGTTATATGAGACAGGATAGAATGAAAATGTTTTTGCAGAGGGGTTAGCTGTGGTAAGGAGTAAAGTTATTTTAGGATTATGTGTGGCAGGGGTGAGGGAAGAGAGTCACAGAAGGCATCTGAGTGATATGAGATGAGGAAGTTTTCCTTTGAGATGAGGGAGCTCATAGTGAATGGTCTCAGTTTTTTCTGTAAATTATGAGGCAAGGTTCTTAACTGAGAGAATGGGGAAATGGGAAAATATGGAAAGTTTGAAGGGAAGTGAAAAGGTTTGGTAGAAGCACTGAGGAGAATAGGATAGTGAGTAGATGGGGGATGTACAGCAGAATTGCAGCTCCAGGTAAGGTTATGTAACATAAATTTGTAGTTGAACAGTTGTCATGATTTTTTCTACCTTCATTCAGCAGCACATGGATGGGTAAGAACAAAGATGTTGAATGGTGATCCAAGGCTTATGCTTGATAGGGAGCAATCAGCAAAATAATATAGGGTTAAGGATTCAGTGGAGGATGACAGTATAATGTTGAATTGGTTCACCAAAGGGTCAAGAGAAGAAAGTGCCTAGTACAGGGCAAATGATCTGGGAGAGACAAGGTATTCATTAAAGACTCCATGGGCTAGGCAGCATCTGAACTGAGTCATCTGAAGGAAGGAAATATATGATGTGTACCTTAATAAAGGAAATATTGTCCTGTGACAATCACAGTGTGTGTGGGGGTGTCTTCCTCTTAGTTTTTGCTGGCAGTATTCTTGCCAGAGACCTCCTTAATAGGCTGATACTTCATCTGAAAGATGATCAACTACCCAAGAGTCAGTGTGGCTTTAGAAAGGGTGGAGGGAAAAAAAAGAGTGGAGGAAGAGTATATAAGATGTTTGCAGCCTGAGAACTCTAGGACAATTTCCAAGAGCAGAACAGAGGTCTGTGCATTCAACATTCAGCATATAACATTCATCAATCTGACTATTCCCTTTCATACTGTCAGTAATAAAGGCTTGTGGAAGAACTTGGCAAAATCTGGTTGCCCAGAAATCATCAGTATTTTATCCTGGTTGCATGACAGCATGTTTGCATGGGATCTATATAATATATGATGCTCTCATGATTTCTCAGCCACAGTTTGTAAGCAAGAATTCTTGTTCACTCATTTTCACTGATAGTGTCTGAATTTCATGACCCCATGTGGGGTTTTCTTGGCAAAGATACATGAGTGTTTTGCCATTTCCTTCTCCAACTCATTTTACAGATGAGGAAATAGGCAAACAAGGTTAAAAACCAGGGTCACATAGCCAATGAAGTATCTAAGGCAAGATTTGAATTTAGATCTTTCTGACTCCAAGCAGGGCATTCTATCTGTTCCACCACCTACCTACCTACCAACTCCATTCTTGAAGGCAAGAATAGTTGTTAACAAAAGTAGCTGGAATACTATTGTGCTGAAAGGAATAATGAACTGCAGAATATCTATGTAAACTGAAAAGACCTCCAAGAGCTGATGCAGAATAAAAGAAGCAGAACCAGGAGAACATTATATGACATGGGCACTGTACCCCCAGAATCTCAGGCAAACTATTATCAGGGAAATTCCTTTGCTCCCATATGTCCTCTTGATTCCTAACCCCAAACACCTAATAACGCCTATAAAACCCAGAGAAGATTATCCTCCTTTGATCCTCCTTTACATTTAGGATGGTCAGAGAGATGCACCTCCAGGCCACACCTTGATTCTATCTGGTGGCATCCCAGATATCTGTCTTTTCCCTAAAACTAAAGAATCTTTTATGAGGGTCATTCCTTATGTCTCCAGGCAGACTCCAGTCAGATAACCAAACCCCTGACTGAATGCCTGAGGGTTTACCACTCTAGAGTCTCATCCATACCATGACACAGCATCTGTTGTAAAGAATATAAAATCCTCAGAACTGATGTCATCTGGGGGACTGCTTTTCGATCCATGCTGTCGTCCCAAGGAGCAGCCTTCCATCTTGTAGTTCCACCTGTACTATCTTCCTGGTCATTCTCAACATTACTTTCTAAATTAATAAATTTCTCTTTTTATTTTTAAGCTAAGTTTCAGAGTCTTGCATTCTTGCAGAAAGGTATCCTCAAACCCAGGGGTGCACCTCTTCACCTCTACAACATTGTACACAGAGGCTGATACAATATGGCACAATCAAATGTAATAGACTTTTCTACTAGCAGCAATGCAATGATCCAGGACAATTCAGAGAGACTTAATGAGAAAAAATGCTATTCACATCCAGAAAAAGAACTGTAGGAGTAGAAATGCAGAAGAAAAATATGATCAACTATGTGGTTTGATGGGGGTATGATTGGGGTTTTAGTGTTAAAAGATCACTCTATTGCAAATATAAATAATATGTAAATAGATTTTGAACAATAATACATATATAACCCATTGGAATTGCTTGTCATCCCTGGGAGGGGGGAGGGAAGAGGGGTGGGAAAAATCATGAATCATGTAACCATGGGAAAATATTCTAAATAAATGAATAACAAAAATTCCCCCCCAAAACAAAAGTATCAAGGAAGAGACAGTTGCTAGAGATATGTGATTGTGAATGTAGAAGACATAATTGTGTAGTGATTAGATGTTATTGGTGGTTTTGTGGAGGTGGGAAGGGATGAAGTAGAGGAAAGGGTCAGAAGTGAATTCAAAGTTGGAAGCCTGAATAATAGGGGGAATGATGATTCCAAGGATCAGATACTTTTTAGAAAGGTGTTGGACTATTAAGTTATTAGAAATTATTTTTGTTCTTTGTTGACACATTTAAATTAAACAAACCTGCCACACTTCCTTTTTGCTAATTATAGGCTAGAGACAAAAACCCCAAAGGCTAACGTTATGTTTTCTCTCTAAAAGGGATTGCTGGTCTTTTTCCATGATGCAAATTCTCTCCTTTATTTAAGTCTATTTCCTCCTACATTCCCAGTAGTCTAAGATGGGTAGATACCTAGTCCCTTCCTCTCTATCCCTAGGGAATCCATGGTGTGCCCTGTTTTTAAAGGAGGGTCAAATTGGCAAGGGGAGAATAAGCAATCCAGACTGGCATCTAGGTATTAGCAATAAGCTATTTCTCCACAAGCTGAAGTTGCTGCCATCTCACCTAGTCACTCCATCTGGAGTCCCCCCTCCCTTGCTCTCTTACCAAGACCTCCACAACTCTTTGTGTCCTCTACTTTAACAGTAATCATGGTACAAACTTAAATTATCAATTAGATGTATTACCTCTTACTGCTTCTTTTCTAGTTAGTAGAACTAGAAAAATTGATAGAAACTAGCCCCAACATTCAGTGATTCCAATTTTCAGTTTGGTTTCCTATATCTGATTAAGAGCCTTCTCTTAGTTATCTCTTTGCAACAATCCTGCCTTTCTTGGAGCATACTTTAAGGTAAGTGACTATAATGTCATTACCGAATGCAGCAATTATCTTAAAAAATAATTCTAAGTTTTGTTTCACAGATGATAAAGGACATGGTGAATTCATAGTTTTTGTTTGTTTCTTGGGGGAGAATGTGAGTTCAAATGAGGTTAACAGTGAAGGGAAGAAGTCAAGATTGAATATAAAATGTCCTTGACCTTTTATTGCCTTGGGTTTATGCTTCCAATATTTTGTTTTCTCATTCCTGATCTACATATCCTCATGCATAATGAGACCCTATGTCCATTTATCTGAACTCTCGAACTAGAAACTCATGTACTAGAAAGCTGCTTAGGGAAGCTCTCCAAAAATTTATATTAGAGTAGAAGAATTTCACCTCTGCTCTTTTAGTATTGGGTAAAGATCTCTGGACTGGGAATCAAAAAATCTGTGTTCCAGTTCTACTTGTGTGACCAAAAGCTCAGAGATGATAAAGTTCTTTTAGTTTATAGATTAAGAAATTGAAGCCCAATCCAGTTATTTCTTAACTAATCTTAACTGAAGTTAAGAAGTATCTGGACCCAGATTCTCTACCTTACAACCCATTACTCCTTTTTCCTCCTCACTAGTCCATTAGCCTCCAAGAGCTTCAGTTTCTTCATCTGCAAAATAAGGGAAATACACTTTGTGCTTCCAACCTTACAAGACTGTTGTGAGAAAAAGACTTATAAAATTTAAAGTGCTGCATCAGTGTGAGCTATGCCTCCTACTCCATCACATATAGTGACAAATAAGTATATGACTGCAATATTTGCGTAGATAAAAGCACACTGTTGTCTGAATTTCTTATATCATCAAAACTTTTGAAGTTGGTTGAGGAAGAAACTCATTCTTTACCTCATTTTCCTGTTTCTGTTGTTAGGGGGAGTCAAAATCTTCCACTCTTGTTTTCTGAATAGGAGTTTACACAATACAATTTTAAAGCTCAAGGCATTCATACACAAAGGAGGTATACTGCTAAATATTTAACAACTGGAGAGTAAGAAGGAAAAAAAAAGGTCCTCAAAATACTTTAAAGTGTAATGTACATCATGAACATGTTCTCCATCATTTAATTTAGTTAGAAATTCAACACCAATAAATCAAGCCCTAATTTGTAATGTCTGCTGATTTCTGAGGTAATTACTTTATGAACTTTTTTAGTTTTGAATAAAACACATTGGAATCACAATATTTTCTGTTCTAATACCATTTCATTAGATATGAGCTATCTTAAGCAAACATAATAACATGACTGTCTAAAATTTTTGACTGAATTCATGAAACATTGATAGCAGCTAGGTGGTGTAATGGAAAGATTGCTGAGCTTGGAGTCATGAAGACCTGAGTTTGAATCCAGCTTCAGACAGTAACTAGCTATGTGACCTTAGGTAAAATCATTTAACCTCTGTTTACTTCAATTTCCTCAACTGCAAATGGGAGTAATAATAGCACCAGGGCAGTTAGATGGTACAATGGATAAAGCATTAGATTTGGAATCAGGAAAACTAATTTTCATGATTTCAAATACTTACCAGCCATGTGACTTACCTCAGTATCCTCATCTGTAAAATGAGAAGGAAATGACAAACCACTTCAGTATCTTTGCCAAGAAAACCTCAAATGGAGTCATGGAGAGTAGGACATGACTGAAAACTACTGAATAACAAGAAAATAATGACACCAATTTCCCAAGGCTGATATTTGGATCAAGTGAGAGGATACTTATTAAAGCACTTAGTATAGTTCTTGGCATTTAGTTAGCTTTATATAAATACTAGATAGTTATTTTTAAATTGAATGGAATGCCTGATTGAATGCTCATTATCAGTTCCAAGGAAATAAATCATACTTAGTACTTTTCATTACAAATGCTTTGATTACATTATCTCATTTGATTCTACCAAGAATTCTATGAGGTATGTAAATAAGTAGGTATGTATATAAAATTTCATGAGTAAACTAAGAATTTGAGGGTTGAAGATTATAACAACTAATCAGAGGCAAAGCCAAAACTTGAAATCAAAGTATTTTTTTCAACCAAGAAAAGATTTTAATTATACCCCCACATAAAAAAGACACCAAAAAAAAGAATGGAGAAGGGCCTTGGATCTGACCCCATAGACATCAAGAACACTCTTCCTCTTATAATATATACCTGCATATATAGCCCATATAACTTATAGTACTATCTCTGGCAATTGAGGTTTCTATACAGTCTCTAACCTCTCTGACTCAATTTCCTTATTTGCAAAATAAATAATAGTAATGTTTTATAGTTTTGTTGTAAAGAAAAAACATGGTTTTTCACTTTAAAACATGGAAATATATAAGTTTATCACAGTTTTGGGTTTACAGTTAACTAAGACTGTTCATTGGCTTCTTGACACCCCATATTTATATGGTAATAATAATAATAATAGTTAGCATTTACATAGCACTTTAACGTTTGCAAAGCAATTCACATTTTATCCTCATAACAACTCTGTATGGTTATCTGCATTTTAAAGATATGAAAACTGATGCTGAAAGAGGTTAATTGGCTTACCCTGGTTCATAATAATATAATATACACATACATAAACAATATGCACCTTCATAGATAATACATATACACATGTAAAACAAATATGCATATATAATTAGTCCTTTCTCTCCTGAACTTCACTCTTATGTCACCAACTGCTACTGTTGAATATTCGCAGACTGTTATTATCTATCTATCCATCCATCTATTTATCCATCTATCTATCTATAATATTTTAGCTAGAAATCTTATATTAATTTCTAATCTGGGAGTCATCTACACAGAGATGATAGTTAAACCTTTGGGAGTTGAAGAAATAATGAAGAGATCAAAGAGGGCAATGTAATTGGCCAAACTAACCAGAGAAAAATTTAGTTTGAGAATTTTTGTCTACAATATACCAAATTTGTACTACCCACTGGACTCAAAATATTAGACTTCATGAAATTACCTTGTAACTTGAAGATTATGTTTCTATGAATATATGAAATAATTAATTCACTAGATTTCATCTCCTATGCTCCAATTGATTTGTTTTGTAATTTTGCTTTCATGATCAATTAATTTAATCAACTGGCAATTGTGCCCTCTATGACACTGTACTAATTTTGAGAGATTAAAAAAAGAGGCAAAAAGACAGTTCTTTCCCTCAAGGATCTTACAATCAAATGGAAGAAACAGCATGGAAACAAATAGGTACAATACAAGCAATATACAGGATGAATAAAAAATAAAAAAGGGGAATCATTAGAATTAAGACAATATGGAATTTTATTTGTACCTTAAAGGAAGCCAGTAACATGGAAGAATAAGTATTGGGAAATAATGAATAAGAAGACTGGAAAGATAGGAGGGCTCTAATTTATAAAGTGTTTAGAATTCCAAACAGATCATTTTGTATTTGATTCTAGTGGAAACAAGAAGCCACTGGAATTCATTGAATAGGAAGTGTGGCATAATGAGCCCTGTACTTTAAGAAAATCGTTTAGTGAATAAAAGGAGGATGGATTAGATAGGGAGATTTGAGGCAGACAGACATATCTGAAGGCTATTAAAGTGGTCAGAGGTCAATAAATTCTACAACATGCCCCAAATTGAATGTTCAGAGGTCAGCTTTTTGTGGTCCAGGGTCATGCCCCAATTATTCTTGTTAATGAAAGCAAGAATTATTGGCTAATATGTTTCCTATTTTTCTTGTGAGTCAGTTGCTGGCATGTGCAAACTCAACTTTTTGCTATTTAAATGTTAGAGGTATATGATCTATGCCTCTGAATGTCCTACACATTAATGGCAAGAATTCAAAGCTCAAAACCTGACATACTCTTTTAAACATTGTTTTCTTCTGATGTAAATGACCTATGAGTTGCTGTCCACTTGCTTTTTGTAATAAGGACAAATATCTAAATAGTGAAGATCAGAGACTAATGGAGCTCTGAATTATCCTCCTAAAGTATCTGTTAACTGAATAGATTGCCATTTGTTTGAGATTATTTGTGTTCTTTGACATTGGGATGGTGAGTTGTCTCTTCAAATTTCCTCTGGTTCTATAAGTCTATATAATTCCCTTTTACATAAAACAATGTAAATTCAATTCTATGAAAGTATATGTGATAAAGGTGTGCAAAATCATGAAAATCACTTCTGTTTAATTTAAACAAATTTTAAAACAAATGTATTTATTAGTCACTTTATTCAGAGTACTGTTCTATGCTCTTTTGATACAAAAAAATGGAAGAAGACACAGTCCCTGCCTTCAATAAATATATAATCTATCACTGTGTAGAGAATAAACATCTATAACAAAGCTTGGGGAAAAAAAAGAGGAATAATTCAAGTGCTAGATACCTTTCACCTGTGGAGACAAGGGAAGACTTTATGTGAGAGGAAGCAATTGAGATAGATCTTGACAGATACAATAGGATTTCAACACTTATGAATAACAGCAGTGGTAGAACACAATCCAAGCATAAAACATGGCAGAAGTAGAGGTACAATGACTATTTGTGTTATCAGTTTGGAAAATGAATGTAATATAACTTGATTTTATTAAAGAGTACATGAAGAAAGAGTATTAGTGGAAAATCAGAGTGAAGTCAGATTATAGAGAACCTTGAATTTTATGCTAAGGAGTCTGCATTTTCTTTAGTAAGCAGTATGTGAATTAGAATGAACAATTTGACAATGGTATATAAAATAGCTTAGTAAGGGAAGAATTTGGGACAAAGAGATTAGTTAGAGAGCTCTAGCCCTCCATCTCTAACAATCCTTTCCATGAATTCACTTAACCATCAAAGTGTTCATAAAGACTTAACTTTTATTTTATCTTATTTTACACACATTTACCTTTTATCTTAGAATTGATACAAAATATCAGTTTCAAGGCAGAAGAACAGGAAAGCTAGGCAATTGGGGTAAGCAACTTGCCCAGAGTCACAAGCTAGGAAGTTCCAGAGGCAGATTTGAATCCAGGACTGACTTTCTATAGGTCTGGCTCTCTATCCACTGAGCCATCCACCTCCCCCATGACTAATCTTTTTTTAAAGTTAAATTGTTATCCAATTCTAACAAATATGCTAACAAGACTATTTGTTTGAATCGATCAGATTGAAATTTTTAGCACATTTTGTGGACACAACATTTTATATTCATAATTCCACGAACTTCACAAATTCTTAAATGGGAAGAGCAAAGACAGAAACGGGAGGGAATTAATGTTTAAAAGCAAGGAATTGCCATGAAGTTCAATTATATCTTCATGACTATATGGAATGCAAGGGAACTCTCCAGGGTCTTGTTAGCACATTTCAGGAAGGGTCAGGATTGGGGACACTTGCTGTACTTAAAGTGAATCCTACACACACCTTTGGTTCCTTTGGGCTCTGACAACCTCTGTGGACAGGGCCAAATATTGTCCTCTAGGTTTTCAAAATCATTCATCATTTCTAAGAAAGAGAATCATTCTGACTCCTAGGAGAATCTATGCCTTTCTTGGCTTGGTAGTAAGGAGGACTTTTCCTTCTTTACCTGTAATGCAACATTATTGCTAAATCTTTGCTTTTAATTTCCCTGGTGGTTATCAGAGTTGGGGGAGGGGGGGAAGAATATAATCAAACAAGAATATTAAGGTAGACAAATTGCTGTAGAAAATGACTGATATAAAACTAGGTAACTGATAAGAAAAATTACAGAATATGAGGGTAAGAAAAATGATGGAGAATTTTAATTAGGTTGTACTGCACAACAGATTTGGCTTATATATTTTATTGTATTTCATAATTGTTTACCTGAATTGACCAATCATTTGGTCCAACAAATTGCACCATTGGGAAATTTACAGACAGTCTCAATTAAAAACAAAAATAGAAAATGTTGGTGTGGGAAGGATATCAGTTATAAAAGTATCAATTTAAAGAATCAATGAAACTATTTACCAAACTACATGGTGAAACCATTTTGTGAGTATAGACATAGGAAGAATAAGTCAGTTTTGAAGACATTTTTTACAAAAGCAATTACATTAAATTCAATTCAGTTTAAAGCAACAAATTTTATTAAGTGATTTTTATGTGGAAAATGTACTAGGTGCTAATAGTACAAAGATAGGGGCAGATAAAGTAGAAAATGTAAAGAAGTTTATAATCTAATAGTAAAATGGATAACATATACACAGCTAAGGGTAATAGTGAGGATGTGGTAAGAGGAAATGTGCTAAAAACTGTATTCTTAGAAACTTTCAAGGGAAAATAACTTTTATTTGAAGGAAAGGTGTGAACAAGAAATCAGATACACTTTTTTTTTGTCTTTGATCTTCATCAATAACTGTTTTTTCCCCTACTCATTCCCTGAGGACTCTTTCACATATGTATACAAAGTGAAAAAAAATGCAATCCAGGGGGAATCAGATTGCCCCTTCTTTAAATTTACACTGTACCTTTGTTATAGTTTTGGCTTAAGGAATTGCTAGATTGTAAATTATATTCCCTTTTAAAATGTGTACTCATTGAAGGCAGAGACTGTTCCTTTTTGTCTTTGGATCTCTAGAACCCAATATAGTGTTGGCATGTAGAAGACTTGTAATAAATGCTTTTTGATTGATTTAGGTCCTTAGGGACAAGGATTAAATCTTAAGTATTTTGTATTTAAAGGCCTAGGAAAATGAACATTTATATACACACATACATATACACTCAAACATCATGTATTATACTTATATTAATTGGCTTAGGCAAAAGCTGTATAAAATAAAAATACATGCTTCATATCTTTATAAAAACTTTAAAAAATATTATGCTTTATATACTACCAAAATCTTTTTCCTTTCCTTTCCCTTCTCTTCCCTCCCCTTCATTTCCCTTCCCTTACCCTGTGCCTTTGATTTGCCTTCATTCCTCTTTCTCTCTTTCTGCCTCTCTTCCTTCTTGTGTTTGTTGCCTTCATTTTTGAATATTTTATTATTTTTGGAACATAGATATCTTTATATTGAGTCCAAATTCTCTCCCTTTCTCCAGGCCTTCCCCAACCCATTAAGAAGGGAAATAATATTATACCCACAACATATCTTCAATATTAACCATATTCCAAAAATACAAGAAAAAATGAAGTGAAGAATATGTTTCAATCTGTACTTAGTTCTCTCCCTGAAGGTGGAGAGCATTTTTCATCATGAGTCCTTCAGAATCATTATGAATCATTTGTGTGTAATTGGAAATCTTGTGCCCTTGAACTACATTTCCCAGGAGCTCACTGACTTCCTGTCGTTACCTGCTGATGTAGACAGGAGAATAAATAGGGTGGTCTTCCATGGCTAGGGCTCTTTCCTTCCTGGATCAGGACATTGGTGGAGGGGACTGTTTGAACAGATAGATTAGCCATGAGCATGTGGTTTTATTTTGTTACCTTTTTATTTTGTTACTTCTAGTGATGATTAATAAATCTTATAAAATATAATATTTGAAGTATTGTTTATTAATTTAATTTTTATAGTAGCTAAGACTTTCACAGTTATTTATCATTACAATATATTATTACTCTGTACAATGTTCCCCTCATTCTGCTCACTTTATTCTTCATCAATTCATATGTCTTACCAAGTTTTCCTGAACCCATCTCTCTTATTCTTTTATAATTTCTTGTAGCACAAATATATCACATTACATTCATCTACCATTACTTGTTACGATATTCCTGAATTGATAGTATCCCCTCCCCTTTCTATAATTTACCACCATGAAGAGAAATGGTATAAATATTTTTGTACATGCAAGTCATTTTTCTCTTTCTTTGATCTCATTGGAGTGTAGTTCCAAATTACTTTCCAGAATGTTTGGACCAGTTCACTGCCCCATGGAATTGTATAGTAAGGTACCTACCTGTTTTTTCATAGGCCTTCTAGTACTGTTTTTACTTTTTTTGTCAACTTTTTGAATCTGATGGATGTTAAGTGGTACTTCAGAGTTGTTTTAATTTTCATTTTTTTCCATTTGAATTAACTTATTTAGTAAATTTAGAACATTATTCCTTGGTTACAAAAATCACATTATTTCCCTCCCTCCCCTCCACCCACTCTTTCCACAACCAATGTGCAATTCCATTGGGTATTACTTGTGTCCTTGATCAGAACCTATTTCTATGTAGTTGTTTACACTAGGATGTTAATTTAGAATCTATATTGTTACAAGGGAATCACTTTAAAAGACTGATATATATTAATTTAAGGTCGCCAAGGAATCAGCTATGTAATTCCTAAATGAAAAACTCAAGTCAGCCGTCAGCCTTTTTTTGGAGTTTAATTACAATAGGAGCAAGAAAGGAATTAGAGATATATAGAGAGAGAGAAAGGGGAGAGAAGGGAATAGGGCTTAAATACCCCTTCTGTTTAGGCTGGGCCAAAAGGCCCAAGCCCTTAGATAGCTGGGGCAAAGAAAAGAGATCAGTCCCTTTCACTCACGTGTCCAAAATGGAGAAACAGTCTCAGAGGCCCCCACCTTCAGCTTCCTTCAGAGCAAGCTTCCTCAGAGCCCAGGAACCACACCGACCAAAAACTCAATCCTCCCCCTTGAGTCTCCAGACCCTCCTATCTTTAAGGACACCATCCAAGTTGCCTCCCCTCAGTCCTCACATCTACCAATCACTCTTCATCAATTTCCCTGTCAATGGAGGCTCTCGCTTAACCCAGGACCGCCCAGAGGTTTCTGGCTTTTGCACATGTCTGTTGAAGGTCATATTTTCAAATGATTAAATCTATACTCCTTTGCTACAGCCCTTTCTAAATCCTGTTAACTTGAGTATGGTAGAGATTGGAATAATTAAATTTTGATCTAGGCTGCAGCCCTTACTCAATCTTATTAGGACTGAATAGGGTGGAGATTTATTCCAAGTATCTCCATTGTATCAATTCTAAAATCAATCAAGACTCAAAGAAATTCCTGTTCTATGCTTAAGCATAGGTCAAAGTCCTTTCCATTGTTCAGCAAAGGGTTTCTGTCCTAAAGTAATCTTAAGAAGGGAAGAGAAGGAACCTCCCATGCCAATGGGGTTCCCATTCCAATAGACTATCAGTAAGAAATTTTCCAAGTATGAAATATCCCAATGGTGAAATTTCCAACATTTATAAGTCTAAGGAATTTTGAGGTTTACAATCCCCCCTGATGATCATTGGGAGACTAGTCTCCCCATTGATCATTTAACATAATCATTTTGTAGTTCTAAATTCACTTCTAACTAAAGATATACACAATATTCAATTTTCTAAGAGAAATTAGAATAGTGAGAGAGGAAATAGAAAAGAAAAGAAAGCAAAACCAATGTTTGCTAGGCGCATTGACAGAAAGCCAAATTAGGGGCAGTCCCTTTTGGCATAAATATTACAATAAATGTTCAATCAAAAGTTCAGTCCAATCAATCACATCCAAAGTTCATTCTTGATCTTCTTGATGAAGTGTAGGTTTTTGGCATCTTTCTGCAACAGTTCATTCTCTGGATATAAAAGTTTCAAGCTTCTTTCTTGAAGATCTTTTCTCGAACAAAATCAAAATCTTTGAAATTTTTATAAAAGTAACATCTTAAACAAAAGTCTTGGATTTTTATAAAAATAAAATCTCAAACAAAAAAAAATCAAAAATGAAAAAATTCTTAGATTTTAAATTAAAATACAATCCCCCCTGAAGTAAGTATTTAAAAAAAAAAATATATCAAGTTTAGCTCAGAATGCAATGTTCAGTTATGGGGGTGTATGTGTCAATTATCAAAAGAATAGAAAAATAATCAAAAACATAAGAAAAATTCAAAATAGACCTTGTATAGGTCCAGTTTAAAGTAATTTCTATCCCACAAGTATGTAGGACAGAATGCAGTAATATTTCACTTAGCCATTTGTAGCCAAGACTACAGGAAGTTGCCATAATATAAGAAGAAAAGAATTAGAATTCTATTTTGATGGGGAAATGTCATTCCCTTGTCTGATTTTTCCTCAGGGATATAGGGAGCCAGCATGATAGTCAAGCTTTTTACTTGTTTGAGTACTTCAAAAAGAGTGTAGATACAAGGAAGTCCTACGACTTAAACATAAGTTAAGCGTCGCAACCTTGAGTCTCACTTTAATATTTCATGTGTGCTCTATTGGCACTATTCAGGTTTAGTCTGTGCTCCTTGTTTTTATCCCTTTTCCTGGAATCAGACACAAACATTAATCACAGTCCTATAATATTTTATCAATAAATGGCAGGTTCCCATAGTTTAAAGCTTTTAGGCATATATTGATATTATAGCAAGAGTATATATATTAACTTGTATTACTGCAGGGAAAAAATAATATTAATATTAATTATGTGTACCTTCAGTACAAAAAAATGAGAAAAAAATCAAATATTCTGATCAAAAAATAAAAGAAAAGAAATAAGAAAAAATAAGAAAAAAAATCAGTAATTCAATATATTCTTGAAAAAAAAAACATCCATTTGTCTATGGATTATTATCTCCAATTCTTATGATAAGATAGAGTCACAATTTATATGATAGGATAGAGTCAATCAGTCTCAGCAGAAGATGCTTTCTTCACATGTGAGCAGTGAATCCAAGAGTCTCTTTCTCCAATCTTTATAGATGTTGGAGTAGTTAATAATATTTGGAATGGTCCTTCCCATGAAGGTTCAGTTGCTCCAGTTCGCTTGAAATTCTTGATATAAACTTTATCTCCTGGGTTCAGGTCATGCAGAGAAAAGTCTAATGGTCCAGCTTGTACTGCAGCTCCGGATTCATGAAGTTCACGTAGTTTGTGCTGTAACTCCTGTATATAGGAAGCAATAGTAATATCTCCCCCTAATAGCGATGTATAAGCCGGGGAGAAAGGCTTAGCCTGTATAGGCGGATGTCCAAAAAGCATCTCAAATGGTGAAATATGTAAGTCTCCTCTAGGCCTGCTTCTAAGATAAAATAGGGCCAGAGGGAGAATTTCAGGCCATTTTAAATGGGTCTCAGTGCATAATTTGCCAATCATAGTCTTAAGTTCTTTATTCATCTTTCCTACTATTTGGAGAGGAGAAAAAAAAACTGAAAAAGGTTAATTAATATCAACAAAATCAATACAATCTAAGAAGAATCATCTTTATTATACTGGGAAGTTCCCTGGGCACCCTCCTGAAGGGCACCTCTCTGAGGGTCATTAGCACCTCGAGTAATTTTTGGACGAGCGCCATTTCTCATATATTGTTGAGTATTATCATTAAAATTTTCTTCAATTTGAGCATTGTCATTAAATTCCCAATTCCTATTTCTATAATTCTGGTTTCTAAAGTTCTTATTTCTATATTCATTATAGTTATTTCCATAGTCATTATTATAATTTCTAGAATTCTGGTTTCTATAACCATTATCATAATTTCTATAGTTATTATTTCTAAAACCATTATTAAACTGTGTATTCCTTCCAAACATCTTAAGAAAGGTTCTACATTCCATCATTTTGTGGCCCTTCTTCTCACAGAAGTGGCAAGTAATGGATTGATAATTGGATTTCTGGAGAGGGGCAATTGTCGTTGGTTCATTATCATGCCCACTTTCTAATTTAGTTATCCTATCTATTATACATCTCATTTTTTTCTTCATTTCCTCCATGTCATCATTATTCTCTTTCTCCTTTTCTTCGTTTCCCTTAAAAACATATATAGCTGTTTTTCGCAATTCTTCAAGGTCCATATCTGACCATCTTGGGCATTGTGTTTTAAAATAATTTTTAATTACTTTGCAACAATTATTTACAAAGATTCTTCTAACTTGTCTTAAACTATTCTCTTTATTTAAGTCCCAATCTAAGTATCTGTCCCCAAACTCGATAATTCTGTCCATAAATCTGGAGGGTGTTTCGTTTTCCTTTTGCTTAATTTTTTCCAGTTCCATCCACTTATCTGTACTGTCCGCACATTCCTTCATGGCCGTGAGGATGGCCTCTCTACAACGGTATAGTTGTAGATAGTCCTCAGGATTATTATAGTCCCATTCGGGATCCTGAGATGGCCAATGTGCTGCATTACGCCCCCGGGTTTTGTTGACATGAGCAATTATTTTATTTTTTTCACGTTCACTTAAAAAAGCCTGTAGTAAGCTCTCAACGTCCTTGTAAGACGGATTATATTGAAAAAATATGTCTCCCATCTTTTTTGTTACTAGAAAAGGATCTTGTTCATATGTGGGGATATTTCGTGTAAATTCATTTATTTCTTGGGGAGTAAACGGTATCCTATGTCTTAAAGTCACCACATCCCCATTTCGTCCTATTTCAGGTACTTCTCTTAGAGGAAACAGGCCTCTAGTTGAATTTTGCACCTGTGGGTCAGTTTGACAAGGACAGGTTTCTCTAGGAGGACAAGATCTCCCTTGTATTGGAATTTGGTTTTCTGTAGGAGAAGGAACATGAGAAGCTGGGATTGCAGGGGAAGGGTTTTGGGGATTAAATTCAGACAAGATTTGCACTACACGAGAGAAGCAGTCTGTTAACTGGGTTATAGGGAAGGTGTTTTCCATCTCTATTTCAGGGAAGGAAATTTCCTCATTCAAAGGTTCAGAAACAGGTCTGTTTCTGGTAGAGTGGGTGTTTGCCCATTGATCCTGTAAGAAACTTTTTAGATCTTCTAATTGGGCTTGCATTTTATCCTCAATTTTTCCTATTTTATCTTCTATATCTCCCATTTTATCCTCAATATTTCCTATTTTATTCTCAATATTTCCTATTTTATCCTCAAGTTTTTCTATTTTATTCTCAATATTTCCTATTTTATCCTCAATTTTTTCTATTTTATCCTCAATATTTTCTATTTTATCCTCATTTTTTTCTATTTTATCCTCAATATTTTCTATTTTATCCTCATTTTTTTCTATTTTATCCTCAACATTTTCTATTTTATCCTCAATATTTTCTATTTTATCCTCATTTTGTTTTATTTTATCCTCATTTTGTTTTATTTTATCCTCCTTTTGTTTTATTTTATCCTCATTTTGTTTTATTTTATCCTCCTTTTGTTTTATTTTATCCTCATTTTGTTTTATTTTATCCTCAATATTTTTTATTTTTTCATCTCTAAATATAGTATTGAGGAGTACAAAAATGACAGTACCTATTAATATAAAAATTTGGAGGTATCCTTCATTCCTCAATGCCCCTACTTCTTCAGCTGCCATATAATTGTCAAAGAATGTAGTACTCATTTTTATATGTATATTTTGTAATTTCACAAAACACGTGGGGAGCAGGGCAAAGCAACAAACTTTCCACAGGGGTTTTTTTTTTCTAATCCAGGAAGTTGTTCCTTAAGGGAATGGATATTTAGAAACAGTTCTTCCAGCCAGGACTTTAGAGTCCTGTTGCTGAGATTTAAAAACAGCTGTTTTCTGTCTATCAGAGTCACACAGCTGGGAAGTATCTGAGGTCTGATTTGAACCCAGGACCTTCTGCCTCTAGGGCTGGCTCTCAATCCGCTGAGCTACCCAGCTGTCCCTTAAGATTAAAGGGAAGAAAAAGAAAAAACTGCTGATTCCAATTTAACTTAAGGAGAAAAGAGAAAAAGTTTTTTATACTCACGTGTTCTAGCAGCTGTGTCTTTAAGCCAAGTTTTTTTTTTTTTAAGAAAAGGACTAAGTGGTGAAACAGTATAGTAAAAAGGCAAGGAAAAAGTTTTATTGAGAGGATTCTTTAGACTCCCGTGTGGTCAGCCACAATGTTACAAGGGAATCACTTTAAAAGACTGATATATATTAATTTAAGGTCGCCAAGGAATCAGCTATGTAATTCCTAAATGAAAAACTCAAGTCAGCCGTCAGCCTTTTTTTGGAGTTTAATTACAATAGGAGCAAGAAAGGAATTAGAGATATATAGAGAGAGAGAAAGGGGAGAGAAGGGAATAGGGCTTAAATACCCCTTCTGTTTAGGCTGGGCCAAAAGGCCCAAGCCCTTAGATAGCTGGGGCAAAGAAAAGAGATCAGTCCCTTTCACTCACGTGTCCAAAATGGAGAAACAGTCTCAGAGGCCCCCACCTTCAGCTTCCTTCAGAGCAAGCTTCCTCAGAGCCCAGGAACCACACCGACCAAAAACTCAATCCTCCCCCTTGAGTCTCCAGACCCTCCTATCTTTAAGGACACCATCCAAGTTGCCTCCCCTCAGTCCTCACATCTACCAATCACTCTTCATCAATTTCCCTGTCAATGGAGGCTCTCGCTTAACCCAGGACCGCCCAGAGGTTTCTGGCTTTTGCACATGTCTGTTGAAGGTCATATTTTCAAATGATTAAATCTATACTCCTTTGCTACAGCCCTTTCTAAATCCTGTTAACTTGAGTATGGTAGAGATTGGAATAATTAAATTTTGATCTAGGCTGCAGCCCTTACTCAATCTTATTAGGACTGAATAGGGTGGAGATTTATTCCAAGTATCTCCATTGTATCAATTCTAAAATCAATCAAGACTCAAAGAAATTCCTGTTCTATGCTTAAGCATAGGTCAAAGTCCTTTCCATTGTTCAGCAAAGGGTTTCTGTCCTAAAGTAATCTTAAGAAGGGAAGAGAAGGAACCTCCCATGCCAATGGGGTTCCCATTCCAATAGACTATCAGTAAGAAATTTTCCAAGTATGAAATATCCCAATGGTGAAATTTCCAACATTTATAAGTCTAAGGAATTTTGAGGTTTACAATATCCCCAACCATATCCCTTTGACCCATGTATTCAAGCAGATGTTTTTCTTCTGTGTTTCTACTCCCACAGTGTTTCCACTTGATGTGGATAGTGGTTTTCCTGGTAGGTTCCTCCAAGTTGTTCAGGGTCATTGCATTGCCACTAATGGATAAGTCCATTACATTCAATTGTACCACAGTGTATCAGTCTCTGTGTGCAGTGTTTTCCTAGTTCTGCTCCTCTCACTATGCATCTATTCCTGGAGGTTGTTCCAGTCCCCATGGAATTCCTCCAGTTCATCATTCCTTTTAGCACAATAGTATTCCATCACCAACAGATACCATAATTTGTTCAGCCAATCCCCAATTGAAAGGCATCCCCTCATTTTCCAATTTTTGGCCACTACAAAGAGCGCAGCTATGAATATTCTTGTACATGTCTTTTTCCTTATTATCTCATTGGGGTACAAACCCAGCAGTGCTATAGCTGGATCAAAGGGCAGACAGTCTTTTATCGCCCTTTGGGCATACTTCCAAATTGCCCTCCAGAATGGTTGGATCAATGCACAACTCCACCAGCAATGAATTAATGTCCGAACTTTGCCACATCCCCTCCAACATTCATTACTTTCCTTTGCTGTCATGTTAGCCAATCTTCTAGGTGTGAGGTGATACCTCAGAGTTCTTTTGCTTTGCATCTCTCTGATTATAAGAGATCTAGAACACTTTTCCATGTGGTTATTAATAGTTTTGATTTCTTTAACTGAAAATTGCCTATTCATGTCACTTGCCCATTTTTCAATTGGAGAATGGCTTGATTTTTTTGTACAACTGGTTTTGCTCTTTATAAATTTGAGTAATTAGACCTTTGTCAGAGGTTTCTGTTATGAAGATTGTTTCCCATTTTGTTGCTTCCCTTCTAATTTTGGATGCATTAGTTTTGTTTGTACAAAAACTATTTAATTTGATGTAATCAAAATTATTGATTTTACATTTTGTGATTTTTTTCTAGCTCTTGCTTGGTTTTAAAGTCTTTTCTTTCCCAAAGATTTGACAAGTATATTATTCTGTGTATGCCTAATTTCCTTATAGTTTCCTTCATTATATTCAGGTCATTCACCCATTCTGAGTATATCTTGGTGTAGGGTGTGAAATGTGGATCCAAACCTAATCTCTCCCATAATGTCTTCCAATTTTCCCAGCAGTTTTTATCAAATAGTGGGTTTTGGTCCCCAAAACTGGGATCTTTGGGTTTATCACAGACTGTCTTGTTGAGGTAATTTACCCCAAGTCTATTCCACTGATTCTCCTTTCTGTCTCTTAGCCAGTACCAAATTGTTTTATGACCGCTGCTTTAGAGTATAGTTTGAGATCTGGTACTACAAGCACCTCTTACTTTGCATTTTTTTTAATGATTTCCCTGGATATCCTTGATCTTTTGTTTTTCCAAAAGAACTTTGTTTTCTTTGTTTCTAATTCAGTAAAAAAGTGTTTTGGTAGTTCATTGGGTATGGCATCAAATAAACAAATTAATTTAGGTAGGATCGTCATTTTTATTATGTTAGCTCATCCCACCCATGGGCAATCAATGTTTTTCCAATTGTTTAGACCTAGTTTTAATTGTGTGGAGAGTGTTTTGTAGTTGTGTTCATATAGTTCCTGTGTTTGTCTCGGCAGATAGATTCCCAAATATTTTATATTGTCTTGGGTGATTTAAAATGGGATTTCTCTTTCTAATTCTTGCTGCTGAGATGTGTTGGAGATATGTAGAAATGCTGATGACTTATGAGGGTTTATTTTGTATCCTGCAACTTTGCTAAAATTGTTCATTGTTTCGACTAGCTTATAGGTTGATTCTCTAGGATTCTTTAAGTAAACCATCATATCATCCGCAAAGAGTGATAGCTTGGTCTCCTCATTGCCAATTTTAATACCTTCAATTTCTTTTCCTTCTCTAATTGCTACTGCTAGTGTTTCTAGTACAATGTTAAATAATAGAGGTGATAATGGACATCCTTATTTCACTCCTGATCTTATTGGGAAGGCTTCGAGTTTATGCCCATTGCAGATGATGTTTGCTGATGGTTTTAGATATATGCTGTTTATTATTTTTAGGAAAGGCCCTTCTATTCCTATACTCTCTAGTGTTTTCAATAGGAATGGGTGTTGTATTTAATCAAAGGCTTTTTCTGCATCTATTGTACTAATCATGTGATTTTTTTCAGTTTGCTTGTTAATATGGTCAATTATATGGATGGTTTTCCTAATATTGAACCATCCTTGCATTCCTGGTATGATTCCTACCTGTTCATAGTGAATAACCTTCATGATAATTTGCTGGAGTCTTTTTACTAGTATCTTATTTAAGATTTTTGCATCTGTATTCATTAAGGAGATTGGTCTAGTTTTCTTTCTCTGTTCTTGACCTGCTTGGCTTTGGGATCAGTACCATGTTTGTGTCGTAAAGTGAATTTGGTAGAACTCCTTCTTGGCTTATTCTGTCAAATAGTTTGTATAATATTGGGATTAGTTGTTCTTTGAATGTTTGATAGAATTCATTTGTGAATCCTTCTGGACCTGGGGATTTTTTATTAGGGAGTTCTTTGATGGCTTGTTCAAATTGTTTTTCTGATATGGGGTTCTTTAGGTAGTATATTTCTTCCTCTGTTAGTCAAGGCAATTTATATTTTTGTAAGTATTCATCCATTTCACCTAGATTGCCATATTTGTTGCCATATAATTGGGCATAGTAATTTTTAATGATTGCCTTAATTTCCTCTTCATTAGACATGTGGTCTCCCTTTTCATCTTGGATACTGTCAATTTGGTTTTTTTCTTTCCTTTTTTAATTAGACTGAGTAGTACTTTTTCTATTTTATTTGTGATTTCAAAGTACCAGCTTCTAGTCTTATTTATTAAATCAATAGTTCTTTGACTGTCAATTTTATTAATTTCTCCTTTGATTTTTAGGATATCTAATTTAGTCTTCATCTGAGGGTTTTTAATTTGTTTACTTTCTAGTTTTTTAATTTGCATGCCCAATTCATTGACCTCTGCCTTTCTTAATTTGTTTATATATGAACTCAAGGATATAAATTTCCCCCTGAGTACTGCTTTGGCTGTATCCTATAGGTTTTGAAAGGATGTCTCATCATTGTCATTTTCTTCAATGAAGTTATTAATTGCTTCTATGATTTGTTCTTTAACTAGCTGGTTTTGGAGAATCATATTGTTTAATTACCAATTAATTTTTGATTTACCTCTCCATGTACCCTTACTAATTATTATTTCCATTGTGATCTGAGAAGGTTGCATTTATTATTTCTGCTCTTTTGAACTTGTTTGCAATGTTTTTGTGCCCTAGTACATGGTCAATTTTTGTGAATGTACCATGTGCTGCTGAAAAGAAGGTGTATTCCTTTTTGTCCCTATTTATTTTTCTCCACATATCTACCAACTCTAATTTTTCTAAGCTTTCATTTGCTTCTCTCACCTCTTTCTTATTTTTTTTTTTATTTGATTTATGTAGTTCGGATATGGGAAGGTTCAGATCTCCCACTAGTATAATTTTTCTATCTATTTTATCCTTGAGCTCCTCTAGTTTCTCCTTTAAAAATTTGGATGCTCTGACATTTGGTGCATACATATTGAGTATAGATATTTCCTCGTTGTCTATACTGCCTTTTATCAGGATGTAATTACCTTCCCTATCTCTTTTAAATACATTTATTTTTACTTTGGCTTTGTCCGATATCATGATTACTACTCCTGTCTTCTTTTTATCATTTGATGCCCAATAGATTTGGCTCCATCCTCTTACTTTCACCCTATGTGTATCTACCTTCCTCATGTGTGTTTCTTGCAGACAGCATATCGTAGGGTTTTGGATTCTAATCCACTCTCCTATTCGCTTGCATTTTATGGGTGAGTTCATTCCATTCACATTAATAGTTATGATTACTAACTGTGTATTTTCCAGCATTTTGATTTCTCCTCTTGGTCCTGCCTTTTCTTCTTTCACTATTTCCTTCTGTAGTCTTTTTAAAATTACACCCCCCACACCCTTTCCCTCCCTTGTACTGCTTCCTTCCCCACCATTCAGATTGTTACCCTTCTATGCCCCTATAGGGTGCAAATCTATGCTCTGCCCCAATGGATTGGATTATTCTTCCTTCTTTGGGTCAATTTCAAAGCATGTAAGAGTTGAGTATTTCCTCTCTCCAACCTCTTTACCCTTCTAGTGCATTAATGTTCTCCCCCCTCCTGCCATGAGCTTCTTTGTGGCATATAAATTTACCCCCATTTGTTTCTTTTCCCATTTCTTTTAGTATTAACCTCTTTTTTAGCTCTAGTTGTATATATGTATATATATATACATATACATATGTATATATATATATACATATACACACATGTATATGTATTTATGCATGCATATAACTATATACCTATTTACAGTTTGTCACTGTTCCCTCTAAGTGTAATTCTTCTGGCTTCCCAAGTGATAACAACAGTTTTTAAGTTACCAATGACCTCTTTTCTTATTGGGATACATAACATTTTAACTTATTGAGTCTCTTTTTAAGAAAGTGGGGGTTTTTTTGTTTGTTTGTTTTTGTTTTTCTTTTTTTCCTCTTTTAAAAAAATTATCTTTTGATGATTCTTGTGAGTTCTGTGCTTGGGCATAGAATTTTCTGTTTAGGTATGGTCTTTTCTTTACCAATTATTGGAATTCTTCTATTTTGTTGAATGGCCATACTTTCCTCTGTAAGAATATAGTCAGTTTTGCTGGGTGGTTGATTCTTGGTTGTAGACCTAGTTCCCTTGCTTTCCAGAATATCATATTCCATGTCTTTTGGTACTTCAGTGTGGATGCAGCCAGATCCTGTGTTATCCTCACTGTGGTTCCATGGTATCTGAATGGCTTCTTCTTGGCAGTTTGTAATATCTTTTCTTTGGTCTGATAGTTTTTGA
This sequence comes from Monodelphis domestica, assembly GCF_027887165.1. Lineage (NCBI taxonomy): Eukaryota > Metazoa > Chordata > Mammalia > Didelphimorphia > Didelphidae > Monodelphis > Monodelphis domestica. The sequence goes on from NC_077228.1 coordinate 254,330,012, forward strand.
ATTTGGCTATAACATTCCTGGGTGTTGTCAGTTGGGGATTAAGTACAGGAGGTGATCTGTGGATTCTTTCAACCTCCACTTTTCCCTCTTGTTCTAGAATATCAGGGCAGTTTTCTTGAATAATTTCCTATAGTGTTGTGTCCAGGCTTTTTCTCTTGTCATGGTCTTCTGGTAGACCAATGATTCTTAAATTGTCTCTCCTTGAACAATTTTCTAAATAGTCTGTTTTGTGAATGAGATGCTTCATATTTTCCTCAATTTTTTCCTTCTTTTGGTTTTGTTTTATAGTGCCCTACTGCCTCGTGAGGTCACTTAATTCTAGTTGTTGTATTCTGGTTCATAAAGACTGGATTTCGTCCCTGGCTTTTTGGTCATCCTTCTCTTTCTGGTCTGATTTCCTATGGAAGTCATCTTTCATATCCTTTGCCTCATCTTTCATCTTCTTTGCCTCATCTTTCATCTCCTTTGCCTCGTTTTCCAGCTGGTTGATTTTGGCTTTGAAGACACTATTTTCTCATTTTAGTTCAAGAAGTCTCTGTTTCCAGATGACTTATCTTAGTTTTTAAGTTCTTTTCCCAATTGTCTTCAGCCTCTTTTAATTGTGTTTTGAATTACATTTTGAGTTCTTCCAAAGCCTGTATCCAAATTCACTGGGATTTCTGATTTATCATTTGCTGTTCCCTCCCCCTCTGTTCCGTTCGCTGTATAGAAACTGTCGATTGTAATTTCTTTCTTCTTTTTCTGTTGTTTGCTCATATTCACCCCTTCTTTGCTCCCTGTATTTGTCTGTGCTCTTGCTCCCCTCATTTTTTTGTTTTGGGGGCTTCTGTCAGTCTCCCCTCCTGTAGCTTTATCAGATCTCTCAGTGCAGTCTCTGGGGGAGGAGTGTTGGAGTTTTTGATTGGATTAAAGTCCAGCAGTCAATGAAGAAGGGGTGTGGAGTCTGGGATTCCCTGAGCTCTGAAGACTTTTGAAGGGATTAAGTTCAGCTGGGTTGGGCTGGGTGTGCTCTGAGGCCAATACCTCTTGGAAGGCTGGAGGAAATATGGAGGATATCCACAGTTCTAGCCAGGCTGCCAGCTCTATGCTCCCTCTCCAGCTCCTTCCCCACCATCTGTCTTCGATGCTCTGAGCTTGGCACAGCCCTGCCTGCAAGGTACACCCTCCAGACCAGCGCCTTTGCCTGCCCAGAGGTTCCCACTGCTGCTGGAGGCTCAGCGCTCTTGGTGGGCAGGGTAGGGGTCCTGCGACCTTCCTTCTGCCTTCCCCTTAAACCCAAGTGTTCTCAGATTCCAACTTTTGGGGGGTGTACCTTTTTGATTGGGTACAGCAGAAGGGTTCCTTGGCTCTGTCTTGTTGTTAGGTTTCATTTTCAGTCTCCTTGGAGCATTCAGTTTGTGATCGGTAAGGAAGGGTATTCAGAAATGACTCCGCCTCTTAATTTTCATTTTTCTAATTATTAGTGACAAAGCATTTTCATCTGACTCTTGGTAGTTTGGATTTATTTTTTTGATAACTGCCTATGTAGTACTTTGACCACATAATAGTTGGGTAATGGCTCTTTTAAATTTGACTCAAGTACCTATGTATCTTAGAAATGATACCTTCATCAGACACACTTGCTTCAAAATGTTTCCCTGTTTACATGCTTCTTTTCTAATTTTAGTGGCATTTGGTTTTGTTTATAAAAAAAATTTAATTGTAATCAGTTACTCATTTTACTTCTATGAATCTCTTCATTGCATGATTAGTCATAAAGTCTTCCCCTGTATATCAATCTAACAAGTAATTTATCACATACTCCTTTAATTTATAAAGTTACCCTGTATGTCCAAATAATTTATTCATTTGGAGCTTGTTTTGTTATACAGTGTGATAAACCTGTCTTTCATCCAGTGCCAAATTATTTTGGTAATTACAACTTTGTAATTTGAGATCTTGTACTAGTAGGTCTCTTTCCTTTCCATTTTCTTTCATTAATTCCCTTCACATTCTTGACCTTTTGTTTCTTCAGTTGAATTTTGTTATGATTTTATCTAGCTCAAAGAAATAATACCTTGGTAACTTGATTTGTGTGACATTGAATAAGTAAAATAATTTAGATACTATCATTTTTGTTATATTAACTTGATGTATCCATCAGCAATTAATATTTTCCCAATTATTTAGATATGTATTTATGTTTTTATGTTGTCCTTAGCTATTTTAAATTAATCACTAGAAGCTATTTCACTCAACTATGTGCCAATAAAACTGAAAATCAAAATGAAATAGATGAATATTTATGATATAGCTTGCCCAGAATAAAAGTTCTCTAATCTTACAAAAAGAAATTGAGCAAGCTATAAATGAATTCTCCTTCACCAAAAGCAAGCCAAGAAACAACAACAACAAAATAGGGAAGCTCCACTTCCCCAGAATGCCTTGTAATCTCACCTGGGCCGAGATTGAGAAGGTATTTAAGCTGATTCAAAGGCTTTTGGGGGCTCTCTCTTGGCTCTTGGACTTCCATTTTGGGGCAGGCGTGGCTTTTTTTCATAATGTAGGTGAGGTTGTGTCTAGGCCACTCTATGGCCTGGACACGTGTTTCTTATCCTGCATTTTCTTTAATCCTTAATCTTCAATAAACCTCTAAAAAATATAATACTCCTTGCAGAGGAAAACTAATTTCTACCTGCCTCAGATGCCTCAGTCTCCCCGTCTCCCCTAAATTTTAATCTTTACAGTTGGCGTAACCACTTTGGGAGAAAAAACTCTCAATCTTCTGATTTAATCTTTAATATCTAGTACCTAGAAAAAAAATTTTTTGAGCCATATCTCTCTGGCCAAGGTTTTTTACCCTTGAAAAGCTGATGCTCGATCTAGACTTGTTGCATTTGCCGCCCACCCCACCCCACCCAGCTCAGCCGCTTTTGCCTGTGGGCGTTCAGCCCCCAATCCAGACCTGATTCAACCAAGATTGCAATCACCTGGTTCCCTATCTCCTGGACCTCTGGCCCTGCCTGCCTGTTTCTGCGCCCCAGACCCAGCGCTACACCAGCTGGCTCATCACCCAGATCCTTGGAGCAGATCACTCAGGACTCATTGCTACCAGCTGGTAACAGTATTGGCCAAGTGGGCGGAGGGGAGAGATGAGAGGGAAAGGAGACCGGGTAATTTTCCCTTAGGTTAAGCCTCCACGTGGATGGGGGTATTGGCCACAGGGGTATCAGAGCAGGGGAGAGAGAAAAGAGAGACTAGAGAGAAGAAACAGATCTTTTCAAACAGAAACCTAAAAAGCAATGGGTTTAAAAGGATACCTTTTGACTGTTCTGGAATAGCATTAACTTCACCTGTGTGTCAGGGAGAAGATTCAACTAACTTTGAAGGGGAAAATGGGTGGCTCAGTGAACTGGAAGCCAGGCCCAGAGACGGGAGGTCTCTAGTTAAAATCTGGCCTCAGATGCTTCCCAGCTATGGGGCCCTGGACGGATCCCTTGAACCCCAAAGCCTAGCCTTTACTACTCTACCTTCGGACAATAGACATTTAAATGGATAAACACACCTAAGGAACTTTAAAGACTGGAGGTTATATTCTAAGGCATTTCAGACTCCAGTGATTTATAAAAATCTCTGTATTCTATTGCATTTTTTGTTATGGTTTAACTTTGTGATTTTAAGTTCATATATTACTGGATTCAATATTATTCTGCTTGAACTGAAGGTTGATTGAATTTATTTTGAATGTACTGAGTTTTGACATTCTGTTGTTTTTCCCCTATAACTGTGTTGAACAAATATTATTGTGAATAAGCCCATATATGAAAAAACAGCTTTTTTCTATTTTGCCGAGGATAGATGGACTTCAGAACTGGTTATAATTGTATTAACAACCTTGGAAATTTTAATGTGCTAAATACCTCAAATGATTTGACTTTAAGGGTTTTTTAAATATGATTTTTGGAATTTTTTTTAAACAATCTGGTTATTTTTCCCTGCCCCTACCATGAGGTAAGGCCCATTACAGTAGCTGAAGTAAAATACATTTTATAACTCCCAACCTTCCCGCATTTCTAAATATGTGAATGGAAGTTGGGCAGTTAATCTCAGGGCATTTGTATCCCTATAAACCTCCAAGAAAAAGGAGCAACCCTTTATTTATACTCTTCAGTTCACTACTTTACTTGCACCAGAATGATATCTAGATTTCTTGATTATGTTCTTAACCCAAGATGAGTTTTACTTTGTTTAAAAAATATATGTTTAAATACCAAGGTTGTTGTAAAAATTGTGACAAATGTCCATCAATTCATAGGTTTTAAAAATGTCATACAGCAACTTATGTGAAATATGAAAGTGTGTTTGTTTGCTACTGTAATTAATTGAACTATTGAGAATTTTGGGGATTTGGGTAACTACATATTTGTACTACTGTATTTTTAAAAATGAAAAATTGTTAACCTTGTTCAATTCATTTGCCTTCTACTCACAGTGATCATGGCCAGATATTAAGAGGAAATGGATCTCATTTTTGGTGAGAAAGCCTTGCATTTTATATTTTCTTAGCTGACACAGAGTGTCAATGATTATAAGCTATATTTTTGAATTTTTAAAGCTCTTTTTATTATATTTTTCTTGCATGTGCAATATACTTTTTTCAGGTTTTATTTTTTTCTCTCCTTTTTATATTTGAAGCACATGTCACCAGCATTAATATTTTCTTTAACTTTTTGACTTTTCAGTGCTCCAAGTTTGAAATACATTTGCTAATGCATGCCCTAAAAAGCTTGTGACTATAAAAATGATGCCACTAATTATTTAATAAATTATGGGACTTTGCTTAATGATTCTGTCTGATTTCAGGACAAGATATACACAAAAGAGCCATTGCACAGAGCCAAAGAAAAGCAAATCCAGGATGGATTGATGCACTTCTAGGCCAATACAAAGGTCTCGAACCTAGTGTGAAGACTCGAGGTTACTATGTTTAACATGTGTTAAGACATAGGCTTTCCTTGTATCCACACTCACTCTGAAGATACTCACAGATGAGTATCCCCAAAACCTTGGCTCCTATAATCTGGTCCCCTTTTCTGCCTCTCATAGTGTGGTACCTTTCTGTAGTCCTGGCTACTGACTAGGTAAATGCCTCATTGCTTAGATCATTTTGATTGGGCCCTGATTCAGGGACCTGTTATACATTTATTTTTCTTTTACTTGGAATTTTTACACATAAGACTTTGATAGTCTATATTTTCATCCAGAAATTTTTCTTTTCTTCTTTTTTTCTGATGTCTTTTTAATATCTCTTGCCAATTGATTCATATACCTCATACCTCAGCCATGCATCCCTAAGTGATCCCCCCCTTTTTTTATCACCCTCTTAACGGGGGGAATGTAAAAAAAAATCATTATTTAAATTGCAAAGTTTAAATTCCTTTTGAGAAGAATTTTAGGTAAAGAAGATGCTATGTCCCTGAATCCAGAAACTGAACTGTTGGAGAAGCCATCATGAAGAAGCCTCCAGACCACAAGCTGCACAAAAATGAACTTTGGGTGTGGTTAATGAACATTTATTTGCATGCATACTTTCTTGCCAAAGGGGACTGCCCCCTAACTGGCTTTCTGTCAATGCGTCCAGTAATTATTGGTTTTATTCTTTTCTTTCTCTTATCCTCAAATTATTGTAATCTTTAAATTGATTATGTTTTCATGATGCTTTGGAAAAAAATTAATTTTTTCAAAAGATCAAATAGGGGTATGTAAAAAATAGACTCCAATACAGGACTACAATCCCCATGAGCCTTTGCTCCACTTCCCCAGAATGCCTTGTAATCTCACCTGGGCCGAGATTGAGAAGGTATTTAAGCTGATTCAAAAGGCTTTTGAGGGTTTCTGGGCTCTTGGACTTCCGTTTTGGGGCAGGCGTGGCTTTTTTTCATAATGTAGGTGAGGTTGTGTCTAGGCCATTCTATGGCCTGGACACATGTTTCTTATCCTGTTTTTTCTTTAATCCTTAATCTTCAATAAACCTCTAAAAAATATAATACTCCTTGCAGAGAGAAACTAATTTCTACCTGCCTTAGTCTCCCCATATTCCTAAATTTTAATCTTTACAACTTTCACAGGTTAGAAAAAGTGACCACCTAAAGGGAAGTCAATAATAAAAGGTACTTCTCAAATAATTGGAAAATTAAATCTTGGTATTTGTTAGAAAAGATACTCATTAACTAACCTAAAGTTAATGTATCTGCAAGTATCTGACCTTAGACTATGTTTTAGCAAATTGAGCTAAATGGTCCATTTAATTAAGTTTATCCATTTATCTTCTTTTCTCTAGCTCCCAGGTCTACTACCATCCTCAAATAATGGAATGGGGAAACTACTCTATGTATGCAGACTTTGTACTCCTTGGATTTTTCAGCAACACAAAGTTTCCATGGCTTTTTTTCTCTCTCATCTTCTTGGTCTTTGTGATCTCAGTGGTCAGCAATGTTATTATGATCATTCTTATTCACATTGATCCCCGGCTCCACACTCCTATGTATTTCTTGCTTAGCCAACTCTCCATCATGGATATTCTCTACATTTCTACTATTGTGCCTAAAATGCTAGTGGATCAGTTGATGGGCCAGAAGACCATCTCTTTTGCAGGTTGTACTGCTCAACACTTTCTCTACTTGACCTTGGCAGGTGCTGAATTCTTCCTTTTGGGTCTCATGTCTTATGACCGCTATGTGGCCATCTGCAACCCTCTTCGTTACCCTGTCTTGATGAACCGTAAGGTGTGCCTGCTGATTGTGACGGCAGCATGGCTAGGTGGCTCAGTGGATGGCTTCCTGTTGACCCCAGTCACCATGCAATTTCCTTTTTGTGCTTCAAGAGAGATCAACCATTTCTTCTGTGAAGTTCCTGCCTTACTGAAGCTTTCCTGCACAGATACCTCAACCTATGAAACTGCCATGTATGTTTGCTGTATCATGATGCTTCTAATCCCCTTTTCAGTCATTTCTGCCTCTTACACACGAATCCTCATAACTGTCTATCGAATGAGTGAGGCTGAGGGGAGGCGGAAAGCAGTGACTACCTGTTCCTCACATATGGTAGTTGTCAGCCTCTTCTATGGAGCTGCCATGTACACATATGTTCTTCCCCACTCTTATCACACCCCTGAACAAGACAAAGCTGTGTCAGCTTTCTATACTATTCTCACACCTATGCTCAACCCACTCATCTATAGCCTCAGAAATAAGGATGTTACTGGGGCCCTAAAGAAGGCATTGGGTCAATGTTTCTCAAGAAGGATCAGGGTCTTCTGAGGATCACTGGATATTTTTCTAAATAAGATAGATGTTTCTTAAGGGAAGATACCCATAGTCAGGTAATAATTAAGTAGAAGCCTGGGAAAAGTGTTAATGTTATGTTACTGCTAGGTCTTCTTTGGAATGAGATTTGTAGATGAGGTGATTTCTGTGATTGTTGAATCCTTGAATAAAGTAAAGTCATTGGGAAGAGAGGAAGTTAAAGGGTTGGGCAAATAAAGGTCATCATCCCTGTTATTCCCAACTACCTCATCCTAAAATCCCTCAATTCCACTTTGACCAGAAAAGAGAAGGGCTGTGCAGAAGGATGCCAAGAAAAAAGCCAAAATATTTCTTAGAATAGTACAATGATGGCTTTAGTCTCTATGGATGATTTTTTATCATGTTATTTCTTTGACCTTCTGTCCCCATCCACTTTTAAATATGCTTACTTGGAATTGCAAAACTTAAATGTAAATTTCAGTTTTAGTTTTCTTATTGGCCTCAATCAAATCACATAAGTTCACTTATTTCCCAATTCATGCTCTTTAAGTTGATGAAAATGATGAAGATTTCAAAGTGAAATTATGACCTTTTTATGTTTTAAAAACTAGAACGAATGCTTTATAAATTGATTCTGGGTAGGGGGATGGTAGTACAGCAACTCATAAATCATAAATAAAAAACTCATAAATCATAAGAATATCATGGGGGCAATGCGGTGGCTCAATGATTGAAATCCAGTCCCAGAGACTAGAGGTTCAAATTTGATCTCAAACACTCCCTAGGTCTGTGACCCTGGGTAAGTCACTTAATCTCTACTGCCAAGCCCTTAGAGGTTTTTCTGCCTTGGAACCAATATATGGTATTGATTCTAAGATGGAAGGTAAATGTTTTAAGAAAAAAGAATGTCATTGATGATTTACTGTATGACATTGGCCAAATAAAGTTCCCCATTTAATTGATTTCCTATTTGTAAAGTGGAGATAAATCCCATTGTTTCTCTTCCTACCTTCAAGAATATATTCTATAGGTAAAGGAGGGAACTGTCATGAAATTACTTTGAGTTTGTAAAGGTGCTATAAACCATTAAGTATTATTAAATCCCCTCTGCCCCTTTTCATTCTAGATGGAGAGAAGGAAATGGGAACTTAGATTCTCCCCCCCTCCTCTCTCTCACACACACACACACACACACTTTTTGTCATTTCAGTGTAAAACTGTGGGAAAATATTAGCATTATAAAGGAATGTATACAGACTGTGTGAAATCTCTGATTCCACTTTTCTCACCCATCCTGGATCCTAGAATAAGACTTCCTCCAAAAATGCATTTGGTGGATAATATAGAACTGACCAACTATGACAGATTTTCTGAACAACATCATATCCTGCCCTATCCGAGTGGGTTGGAGATCAGGAGACATTTTCCTGATTCTCTTCCTTGTCCATCTCCACTTCAATGAGGGAGAAAGGTAGAATCAATTCATTCTGGGGAAGCAATCCATAGATATGAAAGACTACAATCTAATTCATACCTGATCCCTTTTTGGAATTAAGTGATTGATATCGATCAAGGATTGATCTAGAGATCCAGAGAGATGACTTAGAAGTCATAATGGCAAATTATGATTAATCTAAGACCTCAGTTATTCTCACTTTTAGCCTACTTCATTATATTAGGTAAAACAGGTTATTCAACTTGTATCAAGGATTGGTATATGAGATAATTGATGTTACACCAAGTCCTCCTAGTTTCTCCTTTTTTCTCTATCTTCCTTTTTACCCTAATATTCAAAACTCCAGAATGATTAGAATTGTTTACTCCTACACTAAGTTGGGCAGCTAAATAGCAGTGTAGAAAGAGCTTGGCCTGGAGTCAGGATAACATCTTTCTGAGTTTAAATTTGTCCTCAGATACTTACTACTTGTGTGACTCTGGGTAAGTCACTTAACCTTGTTTGACTCAATTTCTGCATCTGTAAAATGAGCTAGAGATAGAAATGGCAAATCATTTCAGTATTTTTGTCAAGAAAACTCCAACAGAATCATGAAGCCAAACACAACTGAAAACATCAGAACAACAACAATACACTAAACTATACTATTCAGATTGGAGATAGGGAGAAAGTTGTATTACAGAGTATTTATCATGGATATAAGGCAGCGCTATTTGTCTAAAGAATTATTTTACATAAAAGTTTTAAAAGGTTCATTTTTTCCAAAGGGCTACAAAATTGTTTATATACTTTGACCCAGCAATACCATGAGTAGGCCTATACCCCAAAGAGATAAACAACAGTTAGAGCAGTTCTTTTTGTGGTGACAAAGAATTGAAAACTAAGGAAATGTCCATCAATTGGAAAATGACTGAACAAGTTGTAGTATATAATTATAATAGAATACTATTGTGCTACAAGAAATGGTGACCATAATAATTTCAGAAAACCCTGGAAATTGGCATGAACTGATACAAGGTGAAATGAGCAGAAACAGGAGAATATTATACACAGTAATTTAAAAAGATTCAGTCTTAGTGTTTTGTTTGTTTGTTTTTCCATTTTCCTCATCAAAAACTGGCTTTATAGACATCAGTGAAATCTGGTGAAGAAGAGTTGATGCATAATCAGTGGAGCTAGCAACTCTTTTGCTTTGACGTAGTGACCTAGCTCTTTCTTCACTTATAAGGACATGGGATGCCACAAACAGTAGAATTCTGCTATCAGTAATGTATCTTAAAAAGCTCTAGACAAGACTGCTAGTTCAGCACCTTAGCTCCACCTTCTCTTTATTGCCCCTCATCAATGTCTGTCAGTTCTTCCCTTGTAACTCCCATATATATTCATTTTATAATTTAGGCTCAATCTTGCACCCTTATCTGAATATTCCTAATCATTATGTCTATATGCATCAGCATTGTCTGCCTTTTATAATTGACTCCTAGACCAATGATTCCCAGCCCTTGTTTTGTGATATTGCAGTGACTAATGATTTCAAGAGAAATATAATTATTTTACTTTACATTAAAATATAAGTTCTCTATAGTCATTAAAGACATAATAATATGCAAAGAAATACTGAATAATTACCAATTTGCCCTTCTTTCCTCCCTCTAAGTCTTTTTTTTTTTGGAGGGGGGGGGGTCTGGCCTAAGACAGGACATCCTCCAGCATGTAAAGGCACAATCACACATTTAAATAGACTCATTTATTTCCAAATAAAAAATTAATGCACTGATAAACCATAAACTGAAGAATAAATGTCATAAGAGATGTTACTAAACATCTTATGATAGAAGAGATCTTAATTACTTAGAGAAAGAGGAGAAGAAGGGGGAAAAGGGGATGGGGAAGGAGGAGAAGAAGAAAGAGGAGAAAGAAGTAAGAGGAGGAGGAGATAGTAATAAGGCAGAGAAACAGAAAGAAAAGGAGGAAGAGGCAGGGAGGAATTGGGAAGGAGGAAGAAGAAAAGAGGAATAAAAAAGAGGGTAGGTGAGGGAGAAAGAAGAAAAGAAAAATGGGGAAAAGACCCTTAGTGTACATAAATAAAGTTGATTGCCACTTACTTTCTAGAATTACAGAATTAGAAGGCACTTCAGATATCATTTATTTCAAGTCAGAAGTACAAATAACAAACTTCAAATATTTAACACCAACTATCATATTCCCACTAGTTGTTTTCTTATTTAAGATAAGCATCCTTGTAATAAAGAAATAATCTGAGTGGAAACTTATTACTACTTGAACTGGAGAGGATAAATTGACTGGAAACTGTTACTCCTTGAGTTAGAGAGGATAAACTGAAGGGGAACCTGTTTCTTTAACAAATGACTGTTGTTCTCTGGCTGGCTATGACTAGAGAGGCTGCTATAGGAACCTAAACCTGCTTATATATAATGGAGGGAAACAGAGAAATGCTGGGGGATGCCACTACACACAGGGATACTGGTACACAAGGGACTGCTCTGGGGGAATCTGCCTATTGATCCCTACTATGACTGATCTATTTCCTAATCTCCTTCCTCCTTCATTCCCTCCTCCAACCCTCTTCCTCTTGCCACCCTTGTCCTCCCAATTTTCCCTCCCCCCTGAGTGAATTATAAAATATTCCAAGTTTCTTTCTCAGGTAAGGGGGTTATTGAGATAACAGGATGGGAAACTGAGATAAGGGGGATGAGGAAGTCCCTAGTCTAACTGGGGTAAAATTGAGAAAATAGTCCAGTCACAAACTGTGACTCTGAGAAAGAGAGATGGAAGACAATGGCTTTTCAAGATCTTTCTTCTTCTTCAATTAGATTTCTCCTTCTTGTCAATTTCAACTGTCCAAAGTCAGAGAACTTCAAGTAACCAAGTCAGCTTCACAAAAGTCTCTCAGCCAACTTCAAACTCTAGAGAGCAAATGTGTGTCCCCCAGTCAGAGACGCAGAGGTCAATTCCTGGTCAACTCCAAGTGCTCAGAGCCAGAGAGACAGAGACCAAGTTCAAAAGCCCAGTTTCTCTTCTTAGTATGGCCAGTCAAAAGCCTCCAGGGAAAAGTGACTTCAGTCTCAGACACAGAGACACCAGAAACCCCTGCCCCCTGTCAGCTCAAACTGCCAACCAATCGGGAACATTCCATTGGAATCCTGGCTTGACAGACATCTAGAGCTAGATGCATCTTGGTCCATAAGTCCTGCAAAATCTCTCTCTCTCTCATATCTCTATCACATCCTCCTATAATTGTGAAGCCAAGATATCACTTGCTTTTAAAGCTTTAGGAGAGAGTAGGCATATTCAGTACTAAAATATTCAACTGAATCTGTGATTTCATTGATATGGGAATTTCCTCTGATCATGTAGATTGCAACCTGTCTTTCCTGCTTAATGTGGGGTACTTGTTGTCTCCATATCTTTCAAGTAGGGAATTCCCCTCAGAAGTAGAACCCATGATGGCCCATTTATTAATCTTCAGAGATCTTCCCCCACGATTTCCTTCTTTACTCCTATCTCACATAAAGAGGTAGTCCTTGCCAAGAAAAATTTCTCTATCTTCAACCTTGATGTTCTCCCCTCCCAGTTTCCAAAGCAGTTCTATCCCATGGTAAAACTTACATGTGATCCTGGACCAACTCTAGTGCTATGCTTTCTTTGTTCCCTTTCTATTATCTGATCTGACCTGGATTTGGCATGGAGATCTGCCACTATCCTATTGCCATGCCACAGAAGCCTCAAGAGTAAGCTCCTCCAATAAAATCTATTTACTACCATGCTGGTATGGATTATCCCTCTTTATTCAATATTCTCAACATTCTCTTGGAAATGGGACTGTTCCTCTCAATTGTCTGCATTGATTAGGGAGTATTTAATAATGTAATTTACAGGGGGGAAGCTGTATAGTTCAGTGGATTGAGAGCCAGGCTGTAAGGGTTAAAATTATGGTTGAGACTGAATGTAATAATTATATTTGGTCGCCAGGGATTATATTTATAAAATCCTAATGAAACACCCAAACTCAGCTGGAAATTTTATGGTGATTTAATTACAACAGGAGAAGAAATTATTAGAGGGAAAGAGAGAGAGGGAGATAAGGAAGAGAGTTCAAAACTGCTCTGGCTCAGGCTGAGCCAAAGTGGGAGTTTAAAGCCCTGGAGAGCCAAGGCAGAGAAGAGAGTCAGTCCTTATCACCCACATGACCGATCTGAAGGAAAGCTGTCTTTGGAACTCCTCCAAGCTTGACCTCCAGGATCGAACTGGCCTCTAGCCCTCTCCACAGGAAGTGATGAGAACTCCAGAGGCTGTTCTCTACTTCACTTCCTGCATCTCACATGTGCCAATGGTGGCTCAAGCCTGACTTAGGACAGCCCAGAGGTCTGTTCTTTTTTTGCCCTTGTCTGTTGAAAGCCATTTTCTCAGATAATTAAATCTTGAGTTTGATGCAGACCTTCCTAATCTTGTTAAACTAAGAAGGGTGGAGAATGTAGAGTTTCCAAGACCTGATTCTGTTATTCCAAGTGTCTCCATTGTTACTGATCAGGAAATAGCTAAATCATATCTTCAAAAGAATGCTCTGATTAGGGTGAAATAGTTTTGAAATTCACAATCCCCCCATGAGGACTGAGAAAGACTAGTCTCTCCAATGGGTCTTGTAAAAATATCAGCTATGAAATTACAATAGTTAGAGATAAGGGGAAAATAGGAGAGAGAGAGAGAGAGAGAGAGAGAGAGAGAGAGAGAGAGAGAGAGAGAGAGAGAGAGAGAGAGAGAGAGAGAGAGAGAGAGAGAGAGAGAGAGAGAGAGAGAGAGAGAGAGAGAGAGACAGAGAGAACAAAACTAATGTTTTGCTGGGCGCATTGACAAAAGCCAATTGGGGGCAGTCCCCTTTGGCATAAGAGTGTACATTCAAAATAAATGTTCAATCATCCTTTAGTTCAATCAACCACACCCCAAGGTTGATTCTTGATCTTGATGTAATGTAGGGTTTCTGGCATCTTTCTGCAATAGTTCATTCTCTGGATTTAGGAGTTAGCAAGTTTCTTCCTTGAAGATCTTTCTTGAACAAAAAAAAAACCTTTCAAAATCTTGGATTTTTATTAAAATACAATCCCCCCCTGAAGAAATATTAAGAAAAATATCCAGTTCAGATCAGGATGCATTGTTGAGTTATGGGGGTGTATGAGTCAGTTATTAAAAGAATTTTAAAAAATAATAACAAAACAAAAAATATAAAGGGGAAAATAAAATATGGAAGGAAGTTAAACTTTTGGGAGAAAGAAAAAAAAATTCAAAATCAGAATCAAAATACCAAAATCTATGTATATAAAATGTTGCATAAGCAAGAATAAATTCATAATAGGCCCTTGTACAGGTCCAATTTAAAATAATTTCTATCTGTGAATCTTAAAAATTCTCAGACCCTACTTCATAAGATTTGGTTAAGACCATTCCCCATTTTAAACAATGAAGGAACTTAGATCAGGAATGTGAGACCTCTACTCCACCCCTACTTAAGCATGCTTTAGGGGAAAAAACTCCTTGCTGAACTTACTTATAGTAAGGCAAAAGTTCTTAAGCTGTGCCTATTTTTAGATCTAATACAAAAGGGTGCTAAGTACCTATAAAGGTCAGGCAACTTGTGAATTTACAAGGAGCAAAGAGGTGAAAACTTACTCAGAGATTTTTTCAGGTGTGAACTTAATCAAAAGTTTGTCTACTCAGGTGTGAATTGAGAATGGTCTGTGCTTTGGAAAAATGTCTACTGTAATTGGTAGATGTGAGAACATAGGGGAGGTGACATAGGAGAAAATTCCCTTTAAAAGGAGGTCAAAAAGGAGGTCTCAGGAGATTCAGCTGGGAAAAGCTGAATTGGAGGAGGCAGCTGGGATCTCTCTGAACACTAGAATCTTGCTTGGACAAATCTTGTGGTGAGTGGATAAAAGACTGACTGATCTCTCCTTAGGGTTTTCAGCCTAGGCTGGCTCATGCTGACCTAGGCTGGTCTAGCCCTTTTTCTCATTATTTCCTTTCTCTCTCTCTCTCTCTCTTTCATTAATTCCTCATTTGTATTAATTAAAATCTCTATAAAACCAAGCTGACTTGGGTAAATTTAATATTTGGGAATTTTCCCCTAGTGACCACCTTATATTTGATTTAAAACAAGACACTGTCTTGAAACCATATTTTCTGTGGTCACAATTTAAGCCAACCACTCTTTTATCTGTAACAGTTTATGACTCCCACTATTTTAATCATCACAGTTTATGGCAGACCACGGAGTTGGTGAGAAAACCCTCAAAAAGTTTCTGTGAAATCTCTTTCCTTTCTCTCTTTATTACTTGCTCTATCAGTCAGTTTTGTTTTTTGTTTTTTAAACATTGCTATCGTGGCTTGAAGAACACAGCTGCAAGAGTGGGTGAGTAAAAAACCTTTTAGATTCTCCTTAAATTAAATAGAATACAGCTGTTTTAGATCTTAGCAATAGGGCCCTAAGGTCCTGGCTAGGAGAGCTGTTTCTAAATCCTTTCCTTTAGGGAACAACTGCCTAAATTAAGATTAAGACAAACCTGGGGAAATTTTTGGCCTTGTTCTGCTCCCCACGTGTTTACTTTAGAAATATGGAGTTACAGCCAGTTCAGAACTTAGTTAACAACTGGTTTTTCAGAAAATACTTTGTTCTTTTCTTAGTACAAGCATTGGTCTGCAACTTAGTTAACAGCTGGCTCATCAGCTCCATGACCAAATTTGTAAATACAGAATTCCTTGTCTCTCTGAAAGGGCTCATTGCATGGAACATATGGCAAAATCTAATCGACATACTACTTTCCCTTGAGTTTTTGATTGTTGTAATTGTAATATTGGATCTCCTTGAAGAACTCATTTCTCAGTCAAACCAACCAATTGCTCCCTCTAATATTCAACAAAATGCAGAACTAAATACTCAGCAGGAGCTTATAGAGGGAAGTCACGGGGAGATAGTAACTTTTATGAGAAACATTAAAAGAGAGTTAAGAACATTATCAGAATCTCTGTCCCAACTTGCTCTGGACACTAACCCTCCTAGCCAACCCACTGCTCCTCCTGCCAACTCTGCCTTAGAACTCCCTGCTCTTAACCAACCCACCCCTCCCCCTGCCCCACAGGCCTCAGAAATCCCTAGTTCTAACCAACCCACTCCTCCCACTACTCATGCTTTCGACCCCTCAACTCTAAGTACACACCACACCCATGCTTCTGACCCTACACAATCCACTCTAAGTACACACCCCAACCATGCTTCTAATCCTAATGCCTCCACTTCACACCTTACTCATTCCTCCAATCCTAACACCTCTGTATCCTTTCACAATTCTTCCTTGGCTCCTCCTTCCCACCCTACTCAATTCAATTCTCAGATCTTTCCTACCTCTGATCTTTCTGGCAATATGGGACAACAAACCCTCTCCCTCAATGTGCCCAACTTTTCTCTTTCTCACACCTATTCCATTGAGAATGGATTAAGAAGCCGAGAAACAGGAATAGGAGTACCAAATAATTCAGATAGGTTATTTCCTTTAAGGGAAGTACCCACTTTTAATAAAAATGGAAACATGGTATCTGTAAGACATCATACACCTTTTAGCCCTGAGGATTTAAATAAATTTAAGGAAGATATTCCATCATTTGAGGAAGAACCAATATTAATTATAAAAAATTAGAGAACATATTCAGAACTTTTGACCCCACTTGGATGTGTGTTGAAAATTTATTAGAAACATTTTTAACAAAAAGAGAAAAAAAACAATATCATCTCTCTGGCTAATCAAAAAATGAGGTAGAAAAGGACATTATTGGCCAACTGAAGAACCACATTGGAACCCCAATGTTGAACTAGATCACACAAAACTAAACCAGGCCAGAGAAGCATTATTGACAGCCATGAGAGCTTGCTCTGATAGACCTGAAAAATGGTCAAAATTTGAAAGAACCCGACAAGATATTGATGAAACACCCTCCCAGTTTATGGAAAGACTTATTGACATAGGGAATACATATATGGATCTTGATTTATCCAGAGAAAGAGACAATAGGCAAATATGTATGCAATTCATTGAGAATTATTGTTCAGTGGTAAAAGACCACTTTAAAACTAGCTGTCCTAATTGGGACTCTATGGACCTTGAAGAATTGAGGAGAGTAGCAACCTATGTTTATAAGGGTCGTGTAAAAAGACCTGAGGAAGGCAATACATTAGTGGAAGATTTAAAGAAAGAAATTGAAATGTTAAAGAGACAATTGAAAAACAAGGGAGAGACTATAGCCCCTTTGCAGGAATTTACAAATAAATCAGTAACTTGCCACTTCTGTGAGAAGGGCCACAAAATGATGTAATGTAGAACCTTTCTTAAGATGATCAGAAAGAATATGCAGTTTAATAACAACTTTAGAAATAACTATAGAAATGATTATAATAATCTTGGAAACCAGAATTTTAGAAATTTTAGAAATTATAATAATGATTATGGAATTAACTATAATGAATATAGAAATAAGAACTTTAGAAAACAGAATTTTAGAAATAGGTATTGGGAAAACAATGACAATGCTCAAAATGAAGAAAATGATAGTACCCAACAACAATATATAAGAAATGGTGCTTCTCCAAAAAATAGTCAGGGTGCTAATGACCCTCAGAGGAGTGCCCTTCAGGGGGGTGCCCAAGGAACATCCCAAACACAATGAAGGTGTATGGGGGAGGGGCTGGGGCACAGGAATCAGAGGATACAACCTTTGATTTTCTGGACCCTGATGTCCTACTACCCATTGTCCCAATCCACTGCCTTCCCCATACTAATGAACCCTATGTTACCTTAAAGGTGGGTAACACCTATTATGATTGTCTCTTAGACACTGGAGCTACCAGGTCTGTATTGAAGAATATACCAGATTTAAATTGTTATTCCATTGACTCACAAAGTGTAGTGGGAGTATCAGGAATACCCCAAAGAGTTAAAAACTTGCCCCTAGAATGGTGTCTGTAGGACCCCTAGAGGTACAACATTCCTTTCTTTTGATGCCTGACTCCCCTTTAAATTTACTGGGGAGAGACTTTCTATGCAAACTCAGAGCCACAATAACTTGCTCCCCAGATGGCTCCTTATCATTGGAAGTACCTGAGGAATCTTTAAATTTACTCCCTGTAATTCTCTCAGAGAGTCAGGAGGAAAAAAAGCATCCCACTTTTGTAATACTTGAAGATATACCGGAGTCTCTTTGGGCCACATCTTCTTCCAATGTAGGCTTACTCAAGTCGGCTTTTCCTGTGCAGATAAAACCAAATCTAGCCACCTCCTTCCATTCCTCAGTATCCCCTCTCAAAAGAGGCAATTGAGGGAATTACCCCAGTAATTAACTCATTAATTAAACAGGGAATAATAATCCCTTGCAAATCAGAATACAACACGCCCGTCCTGCCAGTTAAAAAACCAAAAAGAGGGCCTGATGGCAAGTCCTCTATATATTCGTACAGGCTCCGAGGGAGATGAATAATCACATAATAAAGAGACACTCCGTAGTTTCCAACATAAATACTATTATTTCCTCTATTCCTAGCACAGCTACATACTTTACAGTAGTAGACTTGTGCTCAGCTTTCTTTTCCATACCTATACAGGCTAAACCTTTTCCCTTGCATATACATCACTATTAGGGGGAGATACTACTATTGCTTCCTATATACAGGAATTACAGCATAAACTACGTGAACTTCATGAATCCAGAGCAGCAGTACAAGCTGGACCACTAGACTTTTCTCTGCATGACCTGAACCCAGGAGACAAAGTGTATATTAAAAATGTCAAGGGTACTGGAGCAAATCAGCCTTCATGGGAAGGCCCATTCCAAATATTGTTAACTACTCCAAGATCTATAAAGGTTGGAGAAAAGGACTCTTGGATTCATTGCTCACATGTGAAGAAAGCATCTTCTGCTGAGACTGATTGACTATCATATGCATTGGAAATAATAATCCACAGATAAATGGATGCTGTTTTTAGAGAACACATTGAATTACTAAGTTTTCCTTAATTTTTATTATTGTTTTTCTTTTATTTTGATTAGAATATTTGATTGTTTTCATTTCTTGTACTAAAGGTACATATTATTAATATTTTTTGCAGTAATACAAGTTTAACATATATATATGTATATGTGTATATACTTGCTATGAGGTCAATGCACACCCAAAAGCTTTAAAATATGGGAACCTGCCATTTATTAATAAAATGTTATGAGACTGTGATGATTAATGTTAATGTATGATTCCAGAAAAAGGGATAAAAAACAAGGAGCACAGACTTAACCTGAAAAGTGCCAAAAAGAGCACACAGGAAATAATAATGTGAGACTCGAGGTTGCGACACCTGACATATGTTAAGTCATAGGACTTCCTTGTATCCACACTCTATGTGAAGTACTCATACAAGTACAAAGTTTGACTATTATGCTGGCTCCCTATATCCCTGAGAATGACAAAAATCAGATGCTTCCCTATCAAAATAGAATTCTACTTTTATTTTCTTTCTTATATTTTGGCAACTTCCTGTAGTCTTGGCTGCAAAGGGGTTAAGTGAAATAATAGTGCATTATGTTCTACAGTCTTGTGGGATAGAAATTACTTTAAATTGGACCTATACAAGGGCCTATTTTGAATTTTTTCCCTTATGTTTTTGGTTGTTTTTTCTCTTCTTTTGATAATTGACTCATACACCCCCATAATTCAACATTGCATTCTGAGCTGAACTGGATGTTTTTTAACACTTACTTCAGGAGGGATTGTATTTTAATTTAAAATCCAAGATGTTTTATTTTTATTTGAGATTGTATTTTTATAATTAGGAAGAAGCTTGCTAACTCCTAAATCCAGAGAATGAACTCTTGCAAAAAGATGCCAAAAAAACCCACACTACATCAAGAAGATCAAGAATGAACTTTGGATATGGTTGATTAAACTGAACATTGATTGAATATTTATTGTAAATATATGCATTTATGCCAAAAGGGACTGCCCCTAATTTGGCTTTCTGTTAATGAGCCTAGCAAAACATTGGTTTTGCTTTCTTTCTTTTTCTATTTCCTCCCTCACTACTCTAATTTCTTCTTAGAAAATTGAATATTTTATATATCTGTAATTAGAAGTGCATTTAGGACTACAAGATGATTATGTTAAATGATCAATGGGGAGACTAGTCTCCCAATGATCATCAGGGGGGATTGTGAATCTTAAAAATTCTCAGACCCTACTTCATAAGATTTGGTTAAGACCATTCCCCATTTTAAACAATG
Source organism: Monodelphis domestica (assembly GCF_027887165.1). Classification (NCBI taxonomy): domain Eukaryota; kingdom Metazoa; phylum Chordata; class Mammalia; order Didelphimorphia; family Didelphidae; genus Monodelphis; species Monodelphis domestica. The sequence goes on from NC_077228.1 coordinate 254,350,085, forward strand.
AAGGAACTTAGATCAGGAATGTGAGACCTCTACTCCACCCCTACTTAAGCATGCTTTAGGGGAAGAAACTCTTTGCTGAACAATGAAAAATACTTAAACCCATACTTATAGTAAGGCAAAAGTTCTTAAGCTGTGCTTATTTTTAGATCTAATACAAAAGGGTGCTAAGTACCTATAAAGGTCAGGCAACTTGTGAATTTACAAGGAGCAAAGAGGTGAGAACTTACTCAGAGATTTTTTCAGGTGTGAACTTAATCAAAAGGTTAAGTCTACTCAGGTGTGAATTGAGAATGGTCTGTGCTTCGGAAAAATGTCTACTGTGATTGGTAGATGTGAGAACTTAGGGGAGGTGACATAGGAGAAAATTCCTTTTAAAAGGAGGTCAAAAAGGAGGTCTCAGGAGATGCAGCTGGGAAAAGCTGAATTGGAGGAGGCAGCTGGTATCTCTCTGAACACTAGAATCTTGCTTGGACAAATCTTGTGGTGAGTGGATAAAAAACTGACTGATCTCTCCTTAGGGTTTTCAGCCTAGGCTGGCTCATGCTGACCTAGGAGGGCCTAGCCCTTTTTCTCATTATTTCCTTTCTCTCTCTCTCTCTCTCTCTCTCTCTCTCTCTCTCTCTCTCTCTCTCTCTCTCTCTCTCTCTCTCTTTAATTCCCCATTTGTATTTTTAACATTATTTTATTTTGTCATTTCCAAACATTGTTCATTGGACAGAAAGATCATTTTCTTTTCTGCCCTCCGCCTCCCAACACCTTTCCCATAGCCAACGCATGATTCCACTACGTATCACATGTGTTCTTGATTACAACGCATTTCCATGTTGTTGGTATTTGTACTAGAGTGTTCATTTAGAGTCTCTCCTCAGTCATATCCCCTCCACCCCTGTAGTCAAGCAGTTGCTTTTCATCAGTGTATTTATTCCCACAGTTTACCCTCTGTTTGTGGATAGTGTTTTTTAGATCCCTGCAGATTGTTCAGGGACATTGCATTGACCCTAATGGAGAAGTCCATTACCTTCGATTGTACCACAATGTATCTGATGTCTCTGTGTACAATGTTTTCCTTATTCTGCTCCTTTTGCTCTGCATCACTTCCTGGAGGTTGTTCCAGTCTCCATGGAATTCCTCCACTTTATTATACCTTTTAGCACAATAGTATTCCATCACCAACATATACCACAATTTGTTCAGCCAATCCCCAATTGAAAGGCATCCCCTCATTTTCCAATTTTTGGCCACCACAAAGAGTGCAGCTATGAATATAATTATACAAGTCTTTTTCTTTATTGTCTCTTTGGGGTATAAACCCAGCAGTGCTATGGCTGGATCAAAGGGCAGACAGTCTTTTATCGCCCTTTGGGCATAGTTCCAAATTGCCCTCCAGAATGGTTGGATCAATTCACAACTCCACTAGCAAAGAATTAGTGTCCCTACTTTGCCACATCCCCTCCAGCATTCATTACTTTCCATAGTTGTCATGTTAGCCAATCTGCTAGGTGTGAGGTGATACCTCAGAGTTGTTTTTATTTGCATCTCTCTGATTATAAGAGATTTAGAACACTTCTTCATGTGCTTATTAATAGTTTTGATTTCTTTATCTGAGAACTGCCTATCCATGTCCCTTGCCCATTTATCAATTGGAGAATGGCTTGATTTTTTGTACAGTTGATTTAGCTCTTTATAAATTTGAGTAATTAAACCTTTGTCAGAGGTTTCACTGAAGATTTTTCCCCAGTTTGTTGTTTCACTTCTAATTTTAGTTACATTGGTTTTGTTTGTGCAAAAGCTTTTTAATTTGATGTAGTCAAAATTATTTATTTTACATTTTGTGATTTGTTCTATGTCTTGCTTGGTTTTAAAATCTTTCCCCTCCCAAAGGTCTGACAGGTATACTATTCGGTGTTTACCCAATTTACTTACGGTTTCCTTCTTTATGTTTAAGTCACTAACCCATTTTGAATTTATCTTGGTGTAGGGTGTGAGGTGTTGATCTATTCCTAGTCTCTCCCACACTGTCTTCCAATTTTCCCAGCAGTTTTTATCGAATAGTGGATTTTTGTCCCAAAAGCTGGAATCTTTGGGTTTATCATATACTGTCTGGCTGAGGTCGCTTTCCCCCAGTCTATTCCACTGATCTTCCTTTCTGTTTCTTAGCCAGTACCAAATTGTTTTGATGACTGCTGCTTTGTAATATAGTTTAAGGTCAGGGACTACAAGGCCCCCATCATATGTGTTTTTTTTTCATTATTTCCCTGGATATCCTTAATCTTTTGTTGTTCCAAATGAATTTTGTTATGGTTTTTTCAAAATCAGTGAAGAAGTATTTTGGTAGTTCCATGGGAATGGAACTAAATAGATAGATGAGTTTGGGTAGGATGGTCATTTTTATTATATTGGCTCTTCTTATCCATGAGCAGTTAATGTTTTTCCAATTGCTCAAGTCTAGTTTTAGTTGTGTGGAGGGTGTTTTGTAGTTGTGTTCATATAGTTCCTGTGTTTGTCTCGGGAGGTAGATTCCTAGGTATTTTATTTTGTCTAAGGTGATTTTGAATGGGATTTCTCTTTCTAGTTCTTGCTGCTGAGCTGTGTTGGAGATATATAGAAATGCTGATGACTTATGTGGGTTTATTTTGTATCCTGCAGCTTTGTTAAAGTTGTTGATTATTTCAATTACCTTTTTGGTTGAATCTGTAGGATTCTTTAAGTAGACCATCATGTCATCTGCAAAGAGGATAACTTGGTCTCCTCCTTGCCTATTTTAATGCCTTCAATTTCTTTTTCTTCTCTAATTGCTACTGCTAGTGTTTCTAGTACAATGTCAAATAATAGAGGTGATAATCCTCATTTGTATTAATTAAAATCTCTATAAAACCCAGCTGACTTGGGTATATTTAATATTTGGGAATTTTTCCCTGGCGACCACCTTATATATAATTTAAAACAAGACACTGTCTTGAAACCATATTTTCTGCGGTCACAATTTAAGCCAACCGCTCTTTTATCTGTAACAGTTTATGACTCCCACTATTTTAATCATCACATATCCCACAAGTCTGTAGAACAGAATGCAGTAATATTTCACTTACCCATTTGTAGCTAAGACTATTGGAAGTTGTCATAGTATAAAAAAGAAAGGAACTAGAATTCTATTTTGATTGGGAAGCATCATTCCCTGGTTTGATTTTTATTCATTCTCAGGGATATAGAGTGCCATCATGATAGTCAAATTTTGGTACTTGTATGAGTACTTCACAAAGGGTGTAGATACAAGGAAGTCCTAAGACTTAACATATGTCAAGCATTGCAACCTTGAGTCCACATTAGTATTTCCTGTGTACTCTTTTGGCACTATTCAGGTTAAGTCTGTGCTCCTTGTTTTATCCCATTTCCTGGAATAAGACACAAACATTAATCATAGTCCCATAACATTTTATCAATTAATGGCAGGTCCCCACAGTTTAAAGCTTTGGGATATATATTGATATTATAGCAATATATATTATATCAAATATATATATATTAATGTATTAATGTATATTAATATATATATTATATTAAACTTATATTACTGCAGAGAGAGAAAATATTTAATTGTCTAGTACAAGAAATGAGGAAAAAGGGAAAAATCAAATATTCTAATCAAAATAAAAGAAAAGCAATAATAAAAAATAAGGGAAAAAGAAGAAAAATATCCAGAATTCAATGTGTTCTTGAAACACAGCACCTACTTGGATTATTATCTTCAATGCATGTGATAGGATACATTCAATCAGTCTCAACAGAAGATGTTCTCTTTATATATGAGCAATGAATCCAAGAGTCCTTCTCTCCAACCTGTATAGATGTTGGAGTAGTTAACAACATTTGGAATGGTCCTTCCGAGGAAGGCTGAGTTGCTTCAGTATACTGGAAATTCTTAATATACACCTTGTCTCTTGGGTTCAGGTCATGAAGAGAAAAGTCTAGTGATCCAGCTTGTAATACAGCTCCGGATTCATGGAGTTCATGCAGTTTGTGCTGTAATTCCTGTATATAGGAAGCAATAGTAGTATCTCCCCCTAATAGTGATGTATGTGCTGGGGAGAAAGGCTTAGCTTATATAGGTGGATGTCCAAAAAGCATCTCTAATGGTGAGATGTGTAGGTCTCCTCTAGTCCTGTTTCTAAGATAAAATAGGGCCAGTGACCCTTTTAAATGAGTCTCAGTGCATAATTTGCCAATCATAGTTTTAAGTTCTTTATTCATCCTTTCAACTTGGCCTGAGCTCTAGGGATCATATGGAACATGGAATTTGGGAGTTATCCCCAAGCAAGAATATATTTGGCTTAAGACAGAATCAATAAAATAACTTCCTCTATCTGAATCAATACGTGCTGGCAGGCCAAAGCGAGGAATAATTTCTTTTAAAGCTCCTTAGCAATAAAAGCCGCTGTGGCTCGGGTCTCAAGAAATGCTTCTGGCCATCTGGTCAGTTGATCTACTATGATGCTACAAAATCTATAAGGTCCGGCCTTTGGCATTGTTATGAAATCTATTTTTAGGTGCTCAAAAGGTTTGTAAGCAAGAATCGGATGCCCACCAAAGGCTTTTCCATGAAATGCATGTTGGTTATATGCCTGGCAGGTAGAGCAAGCTGAACACACTTTAGAGGCTATGGTAGTTATACAGGGGGCTATCCATACTCTCTTAACAGAGTCCATGATACCCTGGGTACCAAAGTGACCATTTTTATGAACAGATTGGCAAATTTGGTGATAGAAACTTCTAGGCAGCAGGGGTTTTCCTTCAGATGACACCCATACTCCATTAATCTGTTTTGCTTTGAATTTTTGTTTCCATTTCTCCACTTCCTTTTCATTATAGGAAAGTGATATATTTAAGCCATCAGTGGTTGTTAATGTTAAAAATAATTCAGGCCCTTCTATGGCTGCTAGCTTTGCAGCAGTATATGCTCAGTCATTTCCCCTATAGACAGGGTCAGTGCCACCTGTATGGGCAGGGCAATGAACTACAGCTAGGGCTTCAGGCAGTTTGAGAGCAGAAAGAACTTCATTAATAATTTCTGCATTAGCTATGGATTTTCCAGCTGAGGTTAAAAATCCTCTCTGGAGCCATAGCATCCTGACTGAGTGACAAATGCCAAAAGCACATCTAGAATCCATATAAATTGTTGCCTTTTTACCCTGGGCATACAGGCATGTTTCAGAGCTATGAATTCTGGCCCTTGAGCGCTAATATTAGAGGGCAGTGAAGCTGACCACTCAGTGGCAAATTCTGTGACTACAGCAGCTCCAGTGTAGCATATGCCATCTCTCATAAAAGAACCATAAGTCAAGAAGACCAGATATGAGTTGTTTAAGGGAGTGTCCAAGAGATCATCTCAAGGCTTTTTCTGCTATGGACACTAATGTTTTACAACTGTGTAATGGTTCTCCTGAAGTTGGTAAATCTGTAAGCAAGGTGGCAGGGTTAAGGTTTGAACAGCATTTCAAGGTAATGTTTTCATTGTTTAACAAGGTTATTTCATACTTTGTAATTTGCTGATCAGAAAATGCCTGTGTTCTAATGTCTTAGCAACAATGCTACTACCTCATGTGGGCACATAATTGTTAATGGGCATCCCAATACTAGATCAACAGTTTTTGTCACTAATAAGGCTGTAGCAGCTACTCTTCTAAGACATGGTGGTGCTCCTGATGCTACTGGGTCCAGTTGGGCAGAATAATAAGCAATTGAGTGCTGAGAAGGTCCCAAAGTCTGAGTTAAAACACCTGAAGCTACTCCTCTTTGTTTATGTACATACAAAGTAAATGGCTTGTTGCAATCTGCGATGCCTAGAGTGGGGTCAGACAGGATAGCCTTTTTTTAGATCTGATAGAGCTGACAGGTGTTCTGGTTCTAATTTTAGGGGTTCAGGGACCGACTCCCTTGTTAGTGCTATAAGGGGTTTAGTAATTTCCCCATAGCAAGGAATGCATTGTGTACAAAACCCTATTTCTCACAAAATTGCTCTCAACTGTTTCTTAGAGGTAGGAGCACTTCAATTTTGGATATTCTCAATTCTTTTGGGAGAAATAAAGCTGGAACCTGGAGTCAGGATGAACCCCAAATATTCTACTTTAGGGAGGCACCACTGAACCTTATCCTCCGAGATCTTATGATCTCTTTTGTGCAATTCCAAAAGAAGGTGCTTGCTATCTTCCTGACATGCTTCCGCATCTGTTGAAGCAAAGAGTAGATCATCTACATATTTGATTAATTTGCTGTTTTTAAATTTTGTATTATCTGTATCTTGGCTCAAAATTTGCTCAAATAAGCTCGGGCTGTCTACAGAACCTTGTGGCAGACAACTCCAGGAGTACTTATGGCCCTGCCAGGTGAAAGCAAAGATATGCCTGGAGTTCTCATGTATGGGTATGGAAAAGAAGCCAGATCACAAGTCTACTCTTGTAAAGTATGTAGCTAGGAATAGAGGAAATAATAGTGTTTATGTTAGGAACTATGGAGTATCTCTTTATAACATGATTGTACACAGCCCTCAAATCCTGTACAAATCTATAGAGGTGTTTGCCATTGTGCCCTCTTATTGACCAAGGAAGAAAAAAAAATTAGAGAGGATGTAAGAAATGAGAATACGGAGAGCTCGATTTTTGGAGATGTGAATTTAATCTATCCATTCTGGGATGCAATTTGGAAATTACTGCAAAAGTCACTATATATAGAAATAGCATAACTAGACATGCACACCAATGATGTTGTGACCAATGTTTACCAAAGAAGAAACAAAAGGACTTGTGTACAAAAATAGAATAGCAACAAAACAAAACAAACCCACAAGAAAACAAAACCCAGAAACTAAGAGGGATGCCACCTGTCAGAATGGCTAAGTACATTATGGTTAAGTGAATGTAATGCATCATTATTGTATCAAAAGTATAATGTATGTATTTAAAAATTTATTTATTTAAAAATATTTTTCTATGTTTACATTATTCATTTTCTTTTCCTGCCCCTTTCCAGAGCTAAAAAGGAATTCCACTAGGTTGTACAAATATTATCACTTGATACCTGTTTCCATATTATTCATTTTTGCTATAAAACAATCTTTTAAAGCCAAAACCTCAAATCATATATCCATATATACAAGTAATAAGTGATAAGTCATATATTTTTAATGTGGATAGCATTCTTTCTCATAAATCCTTCAAAAGTAAAGTCCATTACACTGGATAGTTCCACAATTTTTCACTTTCTGTGTATAGCGTTCTCTTGGTTCTGTTTATTTCACTCTGCATCAGTTCATTGAGGTTCTTCCAGTTCATATAGAAATCCTCCAGTTCATCATTCCTTATAGCACAATAATATTCCATCACTATCACATGCCACAATTTATTCATAGTTTTGGTTACTTCATCTGAAAACTGCCTATTCATGCCCCTTGACCATTTGTCAATTAGGAAATGGTGTATCAAGGAAGTTCATTCCCTCCCCCTCCTAAGTAGCTTGACCTGTCCATCAAACATTCCTGACATAACACAGTTGCACCAGGTTTGCATCCCTCTACATGCTATATGTCAATAAAAGTCAAGGCTTTGAGGCTTAAGAGGAGGGAAAACAGAGAAGGAAGAAAGAACAGGTAGGTGAAGGGAATGAGGAAGAGACATGCAGGCTAGGGTTAGGTTACTTATAGGAATGATTGTTTACTCTTTCTAATAAATTTTATAAAATATATATCTGGGTTAGAAATAACATTTTAATTCTTACAATGGTTTGATTTCTTGTGCAATTGGCTTAGTTCTAAAGGCATAATTTTAAAAATAGTTTCTGAGAAATCTGGGAAGATCATTATGAAAAAATAATGCAGATGAGAACCAGGAGGACAGTTTATACAATAACATAAAAAACCCCTTACATTCTGTCTTAGAATTGATACTGTGGTTTCAGGGAAGAAGAGAGGTAAGAGGTAGGCAATGAGAGTTAAATGACTTGCCCTGACCCTCAAAAGGACTTCTTAGTTTTGGACCCATTTTTGTGTACTAGGTTCTGTTCTAGGATAGCCTGGCCCATAAAGAAAAAAGTCAAGTTCTTTTTCTTGAACACTCTTATGCCTTTACACTGCTTACTCATAGCCTAACTTGTAGTTTAGGTTTGATTCATGTCTAGATTATCTCCAAGGGTGAAAAAAATGGTACAATCTTACTGTAGTTTTTATTTTAAGTGTAATGAATTCCCCATAGGGGCAATATTTACTCATATAAAGTAGAAAAGAAAAAGGGGATTGCATGTGAAATTATAAAACTAAATTACATATGGCCTGATTTTTTAAAAAAAGCTTTAAAATTATTATAAATTCAAAATGTCACTTTCAAAACTATCTTGTTTATCTATTTCCTTTTGAGGTTCCTCTTGAGATGTTATGTAAGGTTCTTAGTATTTACTTCATTCACAAAAAAAGAAATGCTTATAACATCAAAGGCATATTCTAGAATATATAATTGCCAAGTCATTAAAATATAATCATGAACTGGAACTAGAATCCCTCTGGAATACACCATACTGATGAAATGGATGAGGAGTTTTCAAGGGATACAGACTAAGCCAGTCCATTTAAGACATGAAAACTTAAGACAAAGGATCCTTGGTCTTCTTAAGGTAAATGAGGTAAAAAGGTGAACGAGGGATGTAGAATTATGAGACGAATCCTTGCATCTCTCTTATCTGTTGTTTATAAAGGAAAATTTTTCCATAATAAAGGGGAAAAGTATCTAATTTTTCAAAGATCATAGAAAAAACCAGAAACAATAATGTAAAAATGGGTTAACAAAGTGTAATGATATTGTGTCTGAAATTCCTGATTGCTAATAGTGGAAATGGAGATCAATAAGCTTGTTAGTTAAGAAGGTTATTGTGATTCCTGAATTAATTAGTTTGTTGACAAAAGCAATGGTCAAATCATAAACATATATACATGTACAAACTATACATATATTTGTCATGAATGATGTTGCGTAGAGGGGAAAATGTTTTGTAAATTCAGGTAAATTTTTTCTAAGTGCTAAATGAGATTTTTGTCACATTTATCATGTTCTTTTCAAAACATGACAACTTCTGTAATAACATCAGTATTAAATGCTCCTCTATCCCTTATTTAATTTCTTTACCTTGTCCAATAGTGGTAGATGTAAATTTATAAATTCAGTAAAAAAATGATGAATTGAATGATATTGTTCCAAATTTTTATTATTTTTCTTTCTTAATCTTTTCCACCTCTTTGCCTTCATTGTCATTACTGATCACAAATCTTTTCTTATTTTGGAATATAGGCTAGGAGCAAGGGAGATCCCTTGCCTGGATTTTGTGGACCTCAATCATCCCAGTTTCCCCTTCTTGATTGTTATTTTATTTTCCATAAAAAAATAATTCCCAGACAATAAATTGTGGATGTCTTCCTCTTTCACATTAAAGCAGTAAAAGGTAAGTCACTTTAAAATATACTTGTTCTATTTGGAGGGAAATTGAAACTATTCTTCTTTCTGAGCCTTGTTAAGGCTGTATTGCTTTTCTTGTTGTTGAATCATTTCAGAATCCTTGTGACTGCATTTGGGGTTTTTTAATGTCTCACAAAGGTTTGAACTCAAGCTGTCCTGGTGCTCTTTCCACTGTACCACCTAACTGCCCCTGATGCCCCAAAGGTAGCAAATCAGTTGATCAATTGCCTTATTGTGTTTCTGGCACTGAGCTAAAGACTAGGGATAAACAGAAAGGAAAAATAAAATAGGGCCTCAGCTTTCAAGAAGTTCATATTCTAATGTGGGAGACAAAATGCATGCAATTATGTTTAAGCAATAGATATAAAAGATAAATTGGAGAATATCTCAGAATGAAGACATTAAAATTAAAGAAGACTGAAAAAAGCTTCTTAAAAGTGGTATTTTATTTGAAACTTGAAGGAAGTTAGGAAAGCCAAGAGGAGAGAGTTCTAGCCCTGGGAAATAATCAGTAAAAATTCCTGAAGTCCAGAAAAATAGTGTAAATTTTTTTTAATAGCAAGGAGGCCAATGTCATTATATAGCAGAGTACATGAAAGGGAGTAAAATGTAACAAGAGTGGGAAAGTAGGAAGGTTATGGGTTATAAAGGGTTTTAAAACCCAAATAGAAGGGGAGTTAAGAGGGAATTCATCAAAAATGGTATAAGAAACTAGAAGACTAGAAACAAGGAGAAAAAACAATAGAAGAAATAAAAGAAAAAACCCAGTTTTTCCAATTAATTTGTATTAAATTAAACTTTCACTAGCATATAAAAAATTAAACTTTTGGACTAAAACATTGATGTCATAGCTTGTAGTGCTTTCAAGTTGATTTAGATAGAATTTGGATCATTTAGAGGTATCTGTTTTTCATCTATTTATCTTTCTTTTTTGTATGTTCTCTCTCCTTTACCTTTTTTTTAAAGATTCTTTTCTATTTGCATGTAAGCTTACTGCTTACATGCTTACACTGCAAGCTTACTAAGGCAGTTATGCCATCTCATGACCCTTTTCTCCTGAATGAAGAATCAGAAATAGGTACTTCTCTGTGGCCTTCATTTATCAGTGAAGCTTACTTCCATTTGGGATTTAATTTATTCTCCATCTACAAGTGTGCCTATCTCTATCAGTAAATCTCATGTTCAGCTCAGTTCTTCTGTTCAAATCTCAAAGATTGTAACATATCCCTCCTGAGTGAAGGCAATCTTCCTTTTATTGTTTCACTTTTAGGGAAAATCTAATGTCATTTCTACATATGACTCCTATTTCCTAATTCAAGTTTATGGTTTGCTCCATGGATTAAAAAGTCAGGAATTACTATGTACAAACTACATTTGGCCTTATCATCATATATGTGAATATAACTATTATTAATATACTGGAAGTGACCAGAATAAGATATGATTGTTCTTATATTAGAAAAATTATAAGGGTTATTCAACTTTATTGTTGTACTTTTTTATTGTTGTATATCTGAATTGGAACTTGATTTCTCATAATATAGAACCTGATTATGGCTGGTTTTCCCTTGAAACAGTTATGAAAACATTAAAAAAACATTTTGACAAAAGATGTCAATACAAATGAATGTTTTCCACTTATGTTTTGGCATTTATTTATATGACAGAAAGTAGAACCTGTCCTTTCTTGCCTTCCTTCCCTCAAGGAATTTTGTCACATTTTATGTATGTAAAAAAGAACTCTACTAGGTGCCAGGGAAAAACAGAATTAAATAAAACCTAGTCTCTGTCATCACAATCTCACAATCTTTTATTGGGGTTTAGAAATACACAAATAATAATTAATTAATCAACAAGCATCTATTAATCAGCTACCATGTCCCAAGAATTATAGCAGATGTGGAGATACAAAGACAAAAATGAAATACTCCCTGCTCTCAATGAGCTTATATCATATGGATAACATGAACATATATACATATATAATATTAATATATTATATAGGATACTTAAATATAGCATGATATAATGTAATATAAGCATAATATTAATCATATAAATATAAAGTAATTTGGAGGGGAGACCCTATCAGTTTGGAGGAAGGGAGATGCAAAGCTACATGTTGAAGTTTCAGTTAAGCTGAATTTTGAAGAAGGTTAGAGATTTGAAAAGGCAGAAAGAAGTGAGGCTAGCATATGTACCAGGAAAGGTAGTTTGGCTTTGCCAGGGAGTGAGTGAAGGGAATAATTATATTAAAAATCTGGAAAGGTAGGTTTGAACTACTTGTCAAGGGTTATAAATGTAAAGTTTATTTAAATGCTAAATAGAAGTCATGTAAAATAGATTATGGAATTCATAGAGAAGGATAAATAAGGCATGGTTGAGTTTTAAAAAGTTTTAAACTCAGAAATTTGAGTGATAAGGAGAGAATATTCCAGGGGTAGAGAGTATCAACTGATTAATTCAAAGGAAACCTAGGGTCATAAATTTAAACTTGGAAGAGAACTTAAAGGACCCCTTTTTCCAGATAAGGAAACTAAATCCAAGAATGACTAAGTGACTTGATCAAGGTCACATAGATACTAACTTGCAGAGTTGAAATTTGAATCCAGGTTTTTTATTCTAAAACCAGTGCTTTATATGTTTTAGCATTTGACCTTATTCAACCAAAAATTATTTATTAAGTGCCTATTATATACAAAACCCTGTGATAGAATTTCTAGAAGTTATTTCCTGAATCTATAACATTATACTATTCTGTAATTTATATCTCTTTAACTTGTCCACAAGAATTACATGAGTGATGTTTTTCAAATGCTTTGGCAAAAAAATAGGTAAACTTTATTATATTATTTTCATGATGTAATAAGTATATTAGAAAAGTAAAAGGATGTGAGTTTATTCTGATATGAGTGCTTTTATTTTTTCAAAATCCTCATCTTCCATCTTAGAATCAATGATAAACATCAGTTCTAAGACAGAAGAACTGTAAGGGTGAGGCTATTAGGGTTAAATTACTTGCCCAGAGTCACACAGTTAGAAAATGTCCATCTACCTGCCTCTACATGATCTTTTTTTGATAAAAGCATGATGTCTATTGAAATACTTACTATCCTGTTAGTAAATATTTCCTAGAATTTTTCTAGGAATTAAATTTAAGCTAGTTGCAAATTCAAGTTTCTTCTGTACCTTTTGAAAACAGGAACATTCTTGACCCTTTTCTAGATCTACATCACCTGTCTTGTTTTCAATAATCTTCTAAAAATCATTCATAGTCACTTAGCAGGCACATGTGCCAGTACTTTCAGTATCTCTGTATCTGCTTTGTTTGGAACTTGTTACTTGTCAATACCAATTCAATTTTTTCTTACTAGCTTCCTACATATTTAGAATTCCATATCCTTCAATAGCCATTTTGTTCCATTCTTCCAATTCAAAGATAACAGAATCACCAAATTTTAGGTATGATATCATGGTAGTGGCCTAACTTGACCCAGACCTGAAAAAGAAACTACTCTATAATATTTATGTCAAGGGGAACTCAATGCTTGTGAAAGAAATTCTTTACACTTTGGAATTATATTAATTGTTAGAAAGATTTTCCTGACTTCACTCTTTAAGTATGCTTCTTTGATATACATTTTTGTTCCTAGTTCTATCTTCTGGGGCCAAGCAGAGAAAGTCTAATCCATCTTCTATATAACAACCTTTTAAAGACTTAAACCCAGCTAAAAAGCCTTGCATGAGTCTCCATTATTCCAGTTGTCCTTCTCTGCATGATCTAAGAGCCAAATATAATTCTCCTGATGAGATCAGACCAGGGCAGAAAGAACTATTTCTTGTAATTCTCAATGCTGTTCAGATTTCATTAGCTCTTTCAACATTTCTATTGTTTTTGTCTCATACTGAATTTGCACCTCACTGTAGTCACCAGACATTTTTTATACAAACTGTTGTCCAATACCAACTCCTTCTTATATGTGTAACGCTGATTTTTTGAAACTGAGAGAGCTTTTTTTTTTAATCTCTAATGAATTGAATTTTATTAGATTCATCCCATAACTCTAACTTTTCAAGATCTTTTTAGATCTTGACTATTATCCAGTGTGTTTTGAGATGTATATCTTTATGCAAACCACAGATAAGAATATTAAACCACACAGGGTCAAAATTCTACTGGAATTCACCATCTAAGTTGACCTTGAACCTCTGACTATTGCTGAGTCTAGCCATTCAATCAGTTCCAAATCCATCATATGATATCATGCAGTTTACATCTCTATTTTCCCCATAAAAATAGCATGAGATACTTTGCCAAAATGCTTTGCTAAAATCTTGGTAAACTATCTATATCTTTTCCCTAAACTATCATTTTAAATAACACTTTCAAGAAAGTAAATAAACTTAGACTTAACATGACTTGTTTTAGCTGACACCATATTGGTTTTTTGTGATCACTGCTCTTTTTTAGATATTCAATTGATATCTTTTAAATAAATTCTAGATTTTTTAATACTTATCAGCTTATAGATTCAGACTCTACATCTTTTCCTTTTTTGAAAATTGACTCAGCATTTTGCCTTTCCAAAATCCTGTAGTACCTCTCCAAAATCTTTCATATATTTCTGACTTAACAATCATATTTGTGATTTCTTTCAGTATTCAGATTTGTAGTTAATCTGATGCCTTTAAATTATGCGTGTGCAATTAAGTAGTCTCTTACAATCTCCTTGAGTACTAACTCTTTACTAGGCATATCTGGTATCTTTCCCAGGACAAAGTTCATTCTCTATCTAGAAAACAGAAGGAAAAATTAAAAAAAAAATACAATTTTGCCTCCTATTTTAGTTGCTATTATTCCATTCTCCCTGATAAGCAGTTCTATTTCTTCTCCCAAGAGAGGACTTGCTATCCTTTGCATTCTTCTTTATTTTCACCTTATTTTTGCATTGTAGCATTTCTGAAACTTGTTTCTGGTATGGTCATTTTGCATGTGTTTTAACATATATATTTTACATTTATTTGTATATATTTTAACTATCTAAGTGGGTGGTTAATTTTTATGTGTTTCAGTCTCCTTAGATAAAACCCATTTTTATTTCTCATTGGAATAATTACATTTCATATTTTCATTTTTGAGAGTTCTTCATATTTTCTGGGCTAAATGCCACTATTTAATCTCAATAAAAAGGGATCTTAGTTGGTCTCCCAGAAGATGTTCTCCCTCTAACAGAAAATGCATGTCCTTTCTTTCTCTACCACAAATTTTAAAAGGCAGTGATCAAATCTCCCTTCCATTCTCTTTCCTTGGGTTCTTTCTCTTTTTGTCTGTCTTTCTCTTTCTCACTGTGTGTGTCTCTCTCACACACACATATATACATACACTGAGCAAATTATGAATTAAGCTCTTCTAGCTTCTCTTTTTATTAACTTTATAACCTGAGCAATAGTCTTATTCCTTTTGGGATGTTTCTATTTCCCCCCAAATAGTTCAAAACCTCTTTTTTGTCTTTCTTCTTTAGCTTTTCTCACCAGCTTTAGCTCATTATCAGCTTTAATATGTCTGACTATATTCTTTACCACATTTTGGTATTCATTTTCCTTTTTATCAGTATGTGGCTTTACTTCACTGTCTCAACTTACCAGTAATTGTTAGTTTTGTAGGCAATTTTTAACCATGTAGCCACTCTGATGATGAGTACATCTGAATTCCGCTAGATCTGTCCTTGGACAACACACATATAGTTTATCATTTTGCCCAAACTCAAAGTCTCTCTAACCAAAGCTTGCATTTCATAACCTATAAGAATCAAGAACTGAACTTTAGTGAAACTGAGGTAAGGAGGGTCATAGGAGGAAGGGAGAATAAAGAGAACGAGAGAGAGAGAGAGAGAGAGGGGGAGAGAGAGAGAGAGAGAGAGAGAGAGAGAGAGAGAGAGAGAGAGAGAGAGAGAGAGAGAGAGAGAGAGAGAGAGAGAGAGAGAGAGAGAGGGAGAGAGAGAGAGAGAGAGAATGAGAAAGAGAGAGAGAGAGAATGAGAAGAAAAAGAAAACTGAACTGGAATAGAATTTCAAGATGGTTTTTAATTTATTTTTCTTTTAGTATAAAGATGTTTTCTTAATGTTTAAACATTTGATGAACTACCACATGTAGCCTCCTAGAGGGCTTATTTGATAGAGTACTGGGCCTGGAGTTGAGAAGACTTAATTAAAATTCAATCTCAAACACTAGCTGTGAGACTGAGCAAGTCACTTAACCTCTGTTTACCTTAATCTACTGGTGAAGGAAATTTTCTGGCACACCACTCCAGTAGCTTTGCCAAGAAAACTCCATGGACAGTATGGTCCACAGGGTCATGAAGAATTGGACATTACTGAACAACAGTATATGTGAATAAATTAAATAATAATGCCTTACATTTTAGTGCTTTATGATTTTATGCTACCTTACCTGATCAATTAGTAGCTATACTAGAAATAGTCATTCATTAAAAATTACATAATAATGTTACAATGAATTTTGTGAAGTATTTAAATGAATGTCTATCTCTATTTTTAAGTTGAAATACATAAGTATTTGAAATATAATTTCTTAGGCCTGTTTAAGGCCTAAGATAATTTGTTTGCTTATTTATACTTAATAACATAAGGGCTTAGTGCTCTTTTGCAGCTTTTAAAGTCTGGTTGAAACAATGAAAGTTTCAACCTTAAGTAGGGATTCTTGGTCTCTGAGCTTTCCATTTCCAGTAGTTTGAGAGCCACTTATTGAACCTTATTTCTTTCATTAAAGAGAAAGAAAATGAGGTTCAAGAATATAGAATGACTTGCTTTATAGGTGTGATAAAGGCTTAGTGTTTTAAGGGAAGAATCAAATCAAATCAAGAATAAAAGCTAGTTAAAATGTTCCTATTCATCATCATCTGCTATCTTCTTAAAATAAAATTAATTCAAGTCAAGACATTTTAGTAATCTTGTATCTAAATTGTAGAAGGCTTGTTATTGGAGTCAGGAAGACTTGAGTTTAAATTCTCTCTGAGTGACTCTAGCTGTGTGACCCTATGCAAGACTTTAACCTTCTCTGTGCCTTTGGCAACTCCCTAAGGCTTGTCTATTAAGTTCTAGCATGGTTTTGATGTGCATTGGTTGAGTATACCCTGACCAGGACTTCCCCCTCCCCAAATCTGATGAAATTGCAGCCCTTTCAGGTATGCTCATGCTAACTGCTGAGTAGACAAAGATATACAATTACATATTTCTTGCCTGTAGCATGTTAAAATACACAAGATGTAAAAATGGAAAAATAAATATTGGGATGTAATTACCGTAGTGACATTTATTTGTAGACAGTTGTAAATTGCAAAATGTCAGTGTCCAGCTTGGCCAAAGACCAGTACTTATGCATCAACTGGTATATATGTAAAGTCAAATTACCCAGACACCCTCTCTTGAAAAGGGGAGTGGTCTTCTGAAGATCTCTTCTTAGAGGGGATTATCAGAGAACGTCTCTTTTTTAAAGAAGGTATATTCTAGAAAGTAATGATCATTTCCAGATATGGTAAAAGCCAAAGGTCACTTCCAATAGCTTCAAATCCAACTGAGATATCTTCCCTAGGCAAGGATATATTGCCAACATATGTCAGAGGATTTTCTTTATGATTTTTTACTCACAATATATTATTAATATTCATGCATAATTATTCAAATAATAATTGGTGTTACTTCTTATCATTAATTCTACTGATTACAACTTATTATTATAGTATTAGTCAACTAAGAGTATTACAATATAAGAATTATACACACAAAATATTAATACAACAATAAATATATCCTAATTAAAACAGTTTAACCAAGTTAGCTTTTACATTGGGGATAAACATTTATGCAAACAAGTATTATATAAATTTTATATGGGCGCAGGAAAGATTTAAAGTGCTCTAGCAAAAGTTGAGGAGGGAATGATTTTTTCAGTTGAGGGAATCAAGGAAGGCTTCATAGAGGAGGCAGACTTGATCTAGGCTTTGAAGAAAGAGATGGATTTTAATATATTGAAATACAGATAGAATATATTCTAGGCATGGCTACTATGGCTATTGGAGAGATAGCATACACAAATGTATGAAGATAATAGAATGCTACATGATGTCATGGAAACCAGTGGTCCACAGACCAAGTAAAAGGAAGTGGTATGAAATAAACCTGGAAAGTAAGTAAATAAATCTGGTTAGAGTAGAGATGGTAGGAGAATGTCAAGAATTGGGAAGCATCTATGTAGAAATGATCTTCAAAGTTATGAGAATGGATGGAATTTTTAAGGGAGAAATCACATACATTGAGTAGAAAAGAATCTGTACCAAAATCTTGAAGTTCAGTCTTGAGACTTAGAGCAGGACAAGCCAGAAAGAGAACAGTCACACAAAGCAATGTAGACAGAGCAGTGTAAATGGAAGGCAATAAACATCGAGTTTTCAGAAGGAAAAGGATAATCAGTAATAATCAAACATGACAAAATGTCTAGGAAAATTAATATTTGGGGAAAATCTCTGGATTTGGTAAATACAAGGTCATGGGTAACATTGGGGAGAGTAGCTTTAGTAGTATCATCATTAATAGAGGCTTAGTAGTCATGAGGAAATGGAGAAAGTGAATATAGACTAATTTTTTACAGAACTTTAGTAGTGAATAGAAATAAGTGATGTAGGATAATAGCTTGAGAAAGTTTTTTAAGACAGAAAAAGACTCAATGTTTGAGATTAAGAATGAATAGTCTATGGAACAATCAATTAACTAGTATTTATTAAGTATTCACTCTGTGCCAGCGATTGCTTTCAGCACTGATGCAACTGATGCAAACAAAAAACAAAAACACTCCATGACCTCAAGAGACTTGCCTGGTAATAAGGGAGACAACATGTATGTTTGATATGTATACATCATACTGAGTAACTGGGAATTAGAAGCTGAGGTGGACTAGGAAAAACATCTTACAGGTCTTATACTGTCTGAACTGAGTGAGCTGAACTGAGTATTAAATTAAAACAAAGAATCCAATAGGCAGAGATTAGGAAGAACAAAATTCCAGATCTAAGGGGATAGCTATTATAAAGGGATGAAGCAGGGCATATAATTTTGTATGGGAGGAACAGAAAGCTAGCATGACTGAATCAGAGAGTGTTGGTTGAGGGGAGAAATGTGAAAGGAGACAAGAAAGATAGGAATGCATTAGATTGTGAAGAGATTGATTTATTTATTTGCTTATTTATTTATTTTTATGTTTTATCTTTATTTAATTTTAACAATAAATTTTCACACAAGTTTTCCAAAGTTATATGATTCATGTTGTCTCCCTCCTTTCTTCCTTCCCCCATCCTGGATTATACATGTATTCAATCTGGGTTATATATGTATTATCACACAAAACATCTCCATATTATTACTTTTTATAAGTGAATAATCTTATATAACCAAACCCCCAAATCATGTCCTCAAATGAACAAATGATAAAGCATATGTTTTCATCTACATTTATACTCCAACAGTTCTTTCTCTAGAGGTGGATAGCATTTTTTTCATAAGTCCCTCAGATTTGTTCTGGATCATTGTATTGCTATTAGTAGCCAAGTATATCACATCTGATCATTCCACAACATTTCAGTTACTGTGTAGAATGTTCTCATGGTTCTACTTATTTCACTCTTTATCAGTTCTTGTAGTTCTTTTCCATTTCTTTTTAGATATAATTTTCTTTCTGAATTCATCATGTTCATCATTTTGTGAAGAGATTTAAATGTCAAACAGATGAGCTGATATTTGATCTCAGAGATAATAAAGGGCCATTGAAGTTGGTTAATTAGGGAAGTGACATGGTTACACCTGTACTTTGGGGAAAACAGTTTTGTAGATGTTTGAAAGATGAACTGGAATTGGGAGATATTTGAGAGAGGGAGTTCTGTTAGAAATCTATTGTAATAATCTTGGTAAGATGGAATGAAGACCTAAGTAGAGTAGTTGCTATATGAGTGGAGAGAAGAGAATGCTTACCAATATTGTGAAGGTGAAAACAGCATGATTTGGCAACTGATTACATATATGTGATAAGATTGAGGAATATATGTATATCTCCAATGTTGCAAACTTAGGATGGTAGGACCCTCAACAATAATAGAGATGTTCAGAAAAGCAGAGAATTTGGAGAGAAGATAATGATTTATGTTTTCCGAAATGTTGATTTTTAAGATGTCTCTAAGATGTTCAACTTGAAATGTTCAATAAGTGGTGTGGGACTGGAGCTTAGAATTAGGGCTAGAAGAATCATTTACATAGGGATGATAATTTAACCTATGGGAGATAATATGAGAGAATATAAGAAGAGAGAAAAGGAGCTAGGACAGATCCTTGGGGGGGGGGGGGGGGGTTGTAGTAAGTGAGTGTAATGATATTAAAAAAAATCAACTGGGCAGTTCGGAGAACCAAGAGAGAGGACTGTCATAAAAACCCAGAGAGGAGAAAGTATTACGGATAAGAAACTGGCCAACTATGAGAGGTCAGGAAGGATGAATATTGAGAAGAGAATTCTAAATTTGATAGTCTAAAGGTTATCAGTAACTTTTGATAGAACAGTTTCAGATGAATGACGAGGTCAAAAGCCAAGTTATAGAATTTAGAAGAGAATAATAGAAAAGGAACTGGAGAACCCACATGCAGACTTTTTTTTCAAGAAGTTCAATTAGTAATGTCCCAGATAATATGAAAGGTGATGGCTTCAAGAGCTCAAGTGTAAAAGCTAACCTTGACAAAAAGAAGATATTTCTTGCTCTGAAAATTGACCAAAGGAAATTTCAGGGCTTCTGTGGAAATTGCTTTATTAAGTCACTACTGAGAATTAATTTTTGTCAGATTATTATTTTCCTGTGGTAGCTGGTCTAGTAACTTGACAGCTGTAGTAGGGAGTGGATTATGAATTGATCAAGAGAAAGAACACTGAAAATCAAGTTTACCTGATAAGGAAAATACTTCACCTACTTAACAATAGGCTGATATTAACATTGGGTGATATTTTATAATTCTCTTAATGCTAAAGTGCCTGAAAGAATGTGTGGATACTCTTTCATTCTTCTCCCTGATTTCCATGTCCTTGTATCCTTAGGGCATTGGTCCATCAAAGGCAATGAAGCCAGAAAATCAAACTTCATCCTCAGGCTTCATCCTGTTGGGCCTACTTGTGGACGACAAGATCTCAGGAATTGTTTTTGCTATAATCCTTTCCATCTTTGTGGTGGCTCTCACAGCCAATGTGGTAATGATATTTCTAATTCAAGTGGACTCCCGGCTACATACCCCCATGTACTTCCTGCTTAGTCAGCTCTCTGTTATGGACACCCTTTTCATTTGCACCACTGTGCCTAAGCTCCTAATTGATATGATATCTGAGGAAAAAACAATTTCCTTTGTGGGGTGTGGAATTCAGATTTTTCTTTACCTGACCATGATTGGTTCTGAGTTCTTCCTTTTGGGGCTCATGGCATATGACCGTTATGTTGCTGTTTGTAATCCCTTGAGATATCCAGTCCTCATGAACCGCAGGATGTGTCTTCTGTTGGCTGCAGGTTCCTGGTTTGGTGGCTCGTTGGATGGTTTTCTCCTCACACCCATCACAATGAATGTACCTTACTGTGGCTCTCGAACCATCAATCATTTCTTCTGTGAGATTCCTGCTGTCCTCAAGCTAGCCTGTGCAGATACAACCCTCTATGAAACCCTCATGTATATATGCTGTGTGTTAATGCTGCTCATTCCTATCTCTATCATCTCCACATCCTACTCTCTCATCTTGCTCACAGTCCATCGTATGCGTTCAGCAGATGGCCGAAAGAAAGCCTTTACTACCTGTTCTTCTCACCTGACTGTGGTCAGCATATTTTATGGAGCAGCCTTCTATACATATGTGCTGCCTCGATCCTACCATACCCCTGAGAAGGACAAGGTGGTGTCAGCCTTTTATACTATAGTCACTCCCATGCTCAACCCTTTGATCTATAGTCTCAGGAACAAGGATGTCATGGGAGCCCTGAAGAAAGTCTTATTTAAATGTTCCCCTACACAGAAACTTACAGCAAGTGCTGCTTAGCAGCAGCTATGTTTTCTCCAGTTTTGGACCACATGATGGTGGCAAGGTGGAAAGAACCACCAGTGATTGTACCCTTCCCCTTTGCCTTCTCCCCCTCCCCCAAACTCAAGATCCCATGGGACACTCAGACAGGAAAAATGACAAGGAGTACCTTTTTCACCTCCCTTCTTTTTGCCCCTTCTTGACCCTGGACTGCCCAAACTCTATGGGGATGGATACCTGAAGAGAAGAGTATCTTATCTGTTCACACCACCTTGATGAGCTCAGAGTAATCAACTATAAGCCTTCTGTTGAGATGGATGACTGCCAAGCTTTACCACGTGTCACTACTTCATACCAAATTCCTCTGGGTTCTTCCTTATGGCCTATTGATATGCTTTCCCCTGGGCACTGTCATCTGACCTCATTAAAAACCATAGGGAAGGGGGCAGCTGGGTGGCTCAGTGGATTGAGAGTCAGGCCTAGAGATGGGAGGTCCTAGGTTCAAATCTGGCCTCAGACACTTCCCAGCTGTGTGACCCTGGGCAAGTCACTTGACCCCATTGCCTAGCCCTTACCACTCTTCTGCCTTGGAGCCAATACACAGTATTGACTCCAAGACGGAAGGTATGGGTTTATTAAAAAAAAAACAACATAGGGAACATTTTTATTTGCCCAAGTCTTCACTCTTAGGATCTATGGTTCTTTTAGCAGTAGCAATTTTTAATTTTAAAATGTCTATTTTAAAATAGACAAGAAAAACAAAACCACACGTCTTATAAAGAAGAGCGAGAGAAGAAAGAAAAAGTCAGGCACTGCAATTTTAAATTTCTTAGCCATTGAAGAAGGTGAGGAGACATGATTAATATTATACCACTTTATCTCTTTTATGCCATCTCGTGGCCACATTGTGGCATAACATTATCTGACAATTTGTGCCCTAATTTATGTTTTAGGTAACTTTGCTCAATTTAATATTGGAAGTTTCAAGAATGCCATTATGAATGACTCCCCAAAGCTCATATCACAAGTTCAACATATTATCCAAATTCAAATGAGTATAGCAAACATGGCCAGGTTAGCAAATATATTTGGAAGGAAGTATGATTGGAAGAAAAATTCCTTGAGACAGAGTGAAATAAAACTTAATTTAAAAAAATTTTCTACCCCTTCTGAACTAACAATAAAATTCCAGTCCACAATATCCATTTGAAACTTAGCCTTTTACAGAATCTTTTGAAATTTGATTTTCTCAAATGTTTAGTTTATTAAGATAGTATTTAGGAAGTTTTTCATTTGACTCCTGGACCTCTTTTTAATAGAATCAGGATGATGTATTCACCAAATACTGGTCTTTTTATTCAGAAAACCTGGATTTGAAACCCAGGAGAATGGATATAATCTAGTCCAACCCCTTAATATTATAGATTAGTAAACTGAGACTTGGGGAGATTAAGAGCTTTGCTCAAGGTTATATAGTTAATAAGAGACAGAATTTGAAGTGAGAGATAGAATTTAGAGTCTTTTGACTGCAAATCCAGGTACGATACAAGCTTCTTATTATTTTAAGTTCCCTGAGACATTTTTTTGGTTCAGGGACGATTCCCCATATCTTATAAATTTTTCTGGTTGACTCCAGGATTGGCCCATTAGTTCTACCCACTATAAAAGTAGCAAATGCTGCTTTATTAGGAAGTGTATTCCCTTTGACAGGAGGTCTTTGAATGCTAGATGGATGAACTCTTGCCAAAGATATTGTATAAGGAATTTTGGCTGAGATTTCTTTCTCCCCCTTCTATACCATTTAATTGGGTATCTCATTATCATCCACAAATTCAATTATCAACTTTGTTTTGGATTCTCATATGCATTTGTTCACTTCTAAACTGACCTCCAGACTAGTTTGACATCTCCAGCTGATTATGAGACCTCTTTAACTGGATATCTCATGTGTATCTTACTCTCTACATAACCAAAATTGAACTCATTTCCTTTCTCTTCAAACCCTCTCTTTTTCTAATTTCCATATTATTGTTGAGGGCACCACTATCCTCTCAGAAACCTAGTTGTCATGCTCAACTCCTCATTTTCATTCCCAGTATATAATCTGTTGCAAATCCTGTCTTTTTTATCTTTGTAACACTTTTTATAGGCAAGTGATGCTGAAATGTTCTTTCTCTCATTTGGCATGATGGCCCAGACTCTTGTCCAGACTATTGCATTTGCCTTTCTGTCTCAAGTATCTCCCTCACCCCAGACCATGTCAGCTATCAACTCTCAGTTGTCAAAATGATCTTTCTCAAAGGTCTAACTAACAATGTCACTCCTTCCCTGGATCAATCGACTCAATGGCTCCCTCTTCCATTCATTATCAAATATAAAATCTTTTGCCTTTTAAAGGCCATTATTTTTCTTGTTGAGTTCAGGGGTTCTCTTCTACCTTTCCAAGTTTTTTTTTTAAAATATATTACTCCTCCCCTTGTACTGTGCAATTCAGTGATACTTGCCTATTTAATGTTTCTAAAACTCCATCTCTTGACTGACTTTCACACTAGCTATATCCCATGTCTAGAATGCTCTCAGTATTCATCTCTGTCTCTTAGCTTCCTTGGGATCACAGCTTCAGTCTATCTAATCTTTTGCAATAAGCCTTTCTTGATCTTTCTTGATCTTAGTACCTTTGTTATGAAATTATTTTTAGTTTATTTTGATTATAACTTGTTTGCACATAATTGTTTACATATTCTCTTCTCTATTGGATTGAAGTTTCTTGAGAGCAAGGGACTGGTTTTGGCTTTTCTTTGTATGCCCAACAGTTAACAAAGAACCTAGAACCTAGTAGTAGATGCCTTATAAATGCTTGTTGACTTAAAGAAATTAGAATAGATCTCTCAAATTGCTCTCAACTTTAATTCTGTTGTTGTAGTAGTAGTTAATTTTTTTTTTTGCTGTTTTGTTAGGATGTGTCTGATTCTTCATGGACAGGCACATCAGGACTTTCTTACATTTACTCTCTCCCAAAGTCTACCCAACTCATGCTTGTTGCTTCCATAATACTATCATCTATGCTGACAATTCCTTTTGTCTTCAACCTTTCCAAAATCAGTGTTTATTCCAGTGAGTCCTGTCTATTCATTATGTGGTCAAAATACTTAAGCTTCAGCTTCAATATTTGACCTTTCAGTTAACAATCTGAGTTAATTTCTGTAAGTACTGACTAATTTGATCTTGCTGTCCAAGAGATTCTCAAAAATTTTCTCCAGCATCACAATTAGAAAGTATTGATTCTGTGGCACTCAGCTTCCCTTGTACTCCAACTCTCCATTCATTGCTCCTGGAATAACCAGTATTTTGACTATTCAGACCTTCATCAGACCTTTGCTTCTGCTTATTAGTATGCAATCTAGATTTGCCATAGCTTTTCTACCAAGTAATAAAAGTCTTTTAATTTCAAGGCTGTTTTAGTCATCTGCAATGATCTTGTTTTAGGGGGTGGTGTTTTTTCAGTGCTGTTTTTTTTTTAAGTTTATTTAATAAATTAGTTTAGAATATTTTTCCATGGTTACATGAATCATGTTCTTTCCCTCCTTGCTTCCCCCCCCCCATAGCCAATGAGCAATGCCACTGGGTTTTACATGTGTCATTGATCAAGACCTATTTCCATATTATTAATATTTGCACCAGTGTGATCATTTAGAGTCTACATCCTTAATCATATCCCCATCAAACCATATGATCAAGCAATTGTTTTTCTTCTGTGTTTCTACTCTCAGAGTTCCTTCTCTGAATGTGGATAGCATTCTTTCTCAGAAGTCCCTCAGAATTGTCCTGGATCATTGCATTACTGCTAGTAGAGAAATCTATTATAGTCGATTGTGCCACAGTGTATCGGTCTCTGTGTATAAAGTTCTCCAGGTTCTGCTCCTTTCACTCTGCATCAATTCCTGAAGGTCGTTCCAGTTCACATGGAATTCCTCCAGTTCATTATTCCTTTTAGCACAATAGTATTTCATCACCAACAGCCACAATTTGTTCAGCCATTCCTCAATTAATGGACACCCCCTCATTTTCCAATTTTTTGCCACCACAAAGAGTGTGGCTATAAATATGTTGGTACAAGTCTTTTTTCTTATCTCTTTAGGGTATAAACCCAGTAGTGGCATGGCTGGACCAAAGGGCAAACAATCTTTTAATGCCCTTTGGGCATAGTTCCAAATTGCCTTCCAGAATGGTTGGAACTCTACCAGCGGTGCATTAATGTCCCAATTTTGCCACATCCCCTTCAATATTTATTACTTTCTTTTGCTGTCATATTAGTGCAGTGATCTTTAAACCCAAGAATATAAAATCTGTCACTATTTCCATGTTTTCTCTTGCTATTTTCTAGGAAGGCATGGGACCAATTGCCATGATTTTATTTTATTGATGTTAAGCTTTAAGATGGCTTTAATGGTTTCCTTTTTCATCCTCATCAAGAGATTTCTTAATTCTTCCTCACTGTCTGCCATAGGAATGGAAACATGATTGGTTAGAAATTGGGAATTCAGGTCTAGCAACAACCCCCTCTTTTCCTTCTGTGAACAAGAAATATTCATTGTTTGAATCTGCCTTAAAGGTAAGAGATGACAGTCCACTAGGCTTTCTTGAACAGGAAGCAAAACATTCTTAAAGGATAGTTTGATGGTATAAAGTTGCAAGACCATACTCTCCAGTGTTCACCAACCCAACCCCAAGTATAACAAACTTCCTTGAAGCAGGAATAGAATAGTGATTAGCATGAGAATAGGATTTTCAAACTCAACTCATTATAAGCCAACTGAATTTTTAAACTAAGTTCAGAGAGAAAGAACCATAATGTAGGCAATTACAGAACAAAATTGATTTTAAATTGAATCAATAAAAATGAAAAAGAATTAACTTAATTTTCTCACTATAGCTCAAAGTTTATAAAATTGTTGACCTCTGATGCAGAAATACTTATTCAAGGTCTCTATCTCAAAAGAGTAAAAAAGAAAGAATGTGGCTTTAACATTCCTGGGAGTTGTCATTTGGGGTTTTATTACAGGAGTTAATCTGTGGATTCTTTCGATTTCTATTTTGTCCTCTTATTCAAGAATACCAGTGCAGTTTTCTTTGATAATTTCTTGTAATATGATGTCTAGGCTTCTTTTGAGCATGACTTTCAGGTAGTCTAATAGTCTCCTGAATCTATTTTCCAGGTCAGTTTCTTTCTTTCTTTCTTTCTTTCTTTCTTTCTTTCTTTCTTTCTTTCTTTCTTTCTTTCTTTCTTTCTTTCTTTCTTTCTTTCTTTCTTTCTTTCTTTCTTTCTTTCTTTCTTTCTTTCTTTCTTTCTTTCTTTCTTTCTTTTTCTATTCTTTTCTTTTCTTCATTTAAAACCCTTACCTTCCATCTTGGAATCAATACTGTGTATTGGTTCCAAGGCAGAAGAGTGGTAAGGACTAGACAATGAGGGGTTAAGTGACTTGCCCAGGATCACACAGCTAAGATGTGTCTGAGGTCAGATTTGAACCTAGGATCTCCCATCTCTAGGTCTGGCTCTCAATCCACCGAGCTACCCAACTGCCCCCTCAGTTGTTTTTTCAATGAGATATTTAATATTTTCTTCACTTTTTTTTCATTCTTTACTTTTGTTTTATTGTTTCTTGATGTCTTGTGAAGTCATTAGCTTTTATTTGCCCAATTCTAACTTTTAAAAACTGAATTTCTTCCTTGATCTTTTATCCTCCTTTTCCATGTGCTCCATTCTACTTTTCATAGAACTTTTTTCTTCATTAGACTTTTGTGCCTCTTTTTCCAATTGACCAGTTTTGCTTTGTAAGCTATTATTTTCTTTTTGCATTGCTTTAATTTCTTTTCCTCATTTTTCTTTGATCTGCTTTATTTGATTTTTAAATTCCTTTTTAAGTTCTTCCAGAGCTTGAGAACAATTCCTGTTTTTTTGTTTTTTGTTTTTTGTTTTTAAGTTTTACTTGTGGTTGCTTGGATCTCACCATCCCCTATTGGTTTTGTGCTTTGCTCTTTGTCCCCATAGAATTTTTCTAAAGTAAACACTTTCTTTTGCTGTTTGCTTATTTTCCCAGCCTTTTTCTTTTTACCTATGGACTGGGAATTCTGAAAGCTGCTTGATATTCTGTCTCTTCATCTGATTTGTAGGGATGGGCACTGTGAGCTACTTTGCCTTGGGGATAGT
Source organism: Monodelphis domestica (assembly GCF_027887165.1). Classification (NCBI taxonomy): domain Eukaryota; kingdom Metazoa; phylum Chordata; class Mammalia; order Didelphimorphia; family Didelphidae; genus Monodelphis; species Monodelphis domestica. The sequence goes on from NC_077228.1 coordinate 254,377,892, forward strand.
TCTTCACTGTAGCAGTGCAGGTTTGAAAGGACTCAGCCCTATGTACTTCTGGTCTTCACTGCAGACTGGTGTCAGGGCCTGAGATTTGAAAGGGTGGTTCTGAGGTTATCTTTTGTTTGTGTAACCCATGTCCTGGGATCCTGAAGTTAGCCTATGCCCAGTAGCAATTTTATGTTCAGTGGACTTAAGGGGGGGAGGGTGACCAGCATTCCTCTGTGAGTAGTTTTGTTTCAGTTTCCCCTTGTCCTGTGAAAATTAATTTGCTCTGCTTACCTTTCATGTTGTATTCATAGGGAGAGTAGCACCCCCTCACTGCATCTTGCTGTTGGTTTTTTACTTTTTTTGTTTTGAGTCAGTTTTTAAAGATTGGCTTGGATGGAATGTTAGAGTGGTTTCACCTTTTGGTGCTACTTAGCCATGATCTTGACTCTGCCCCTCAATTGTTTTTTAATGAGACATTTCATATTTTCTTCTAGTTTTTAATTCTTTTGATGCTGTTTTATCATTTCTTAATGTATCATGAAGTCATTAGCTATTTTCCCAATTCTAATTTTTAAAGAATCAATTACTTCCATGACCTTTTGCTTTTTCATTTTTCATTTGGTCCATTCTACTTTTCATGGAACTCTTTTCTTCATGGGATTTTTTTGCCTCTTTTTCCAGTAGGTCAATTGTTTTTCTAAAGAAACTCTATTCTTAAACATTTGCTTGATCATATGGTTTGATGGGGACATGATTGGGGATGTAGACTCTAAATGATCACTCTATTACAAATATTAATAATGTGGAAATAGGTCTTGATCAATGATACATGTAAAACCCAGTGGAATTGCTTGCTGGCTATGGGAGAAGGTAAGGAGGAGGCAAGGGAAAGAACATGAACCATGTAACAATGGAAAAATAGTCTTTAATAAATAAATAATTTAATTTAATTTTTAAAAACTCTATTCTTCATTGAATTTTTGTGCCTCTTTTTCTAGTTGACCCATTTTGCTTTTTAAGCTATTATTTTCTTTTTGCATTACTTTCATTTTCTTTTCCCCATTTTTCTTTGACCTGTTTTATTTGGTTTTTTAATTTCTTTTTAAGTTCTTCCAGTGTTTCTTGCGCATGTGGTTATTTGGATCTCACAGTCCCCTCTTGACTTTGTGTTTTGCTCTTTGTCTCCATAGAAATTTTCTAGGGTTAGGTGTTTCTTTTGCCATTTATTCATTTTCCCAGTCTTTTTTACCCCTGGGGCCTGGGATTCTCAAAGCTCCTAATTCTGTCTCCTCTGTTGCTGGCTTGCAGGATTGGGCACTATGAGCTATTTTGTCCTCGGGCTAGGTCTTCACCCCAGCACAGGCTTGAAAGGACCCAGCACTATGTACCTCCTGGCCTCACTGCAGGCTTTTGACAGAATTTGGGACTCAAGGGTTGGGTCTAGAGTCAGGGTGCTCTGTTGGTGGTGGTGTAGTCGGGGTTCCCAGATCCAGAAGTTGGCTTTAAACCTGGTCCAGTGTGGGAGGTGGGGTGCATGGGTGTGATCAACCAGCACTCCTTTATGTGCAGTTTTGCTTCTGGCTCCCCTTTTTCCATTGACATTTGACTCTTAATGACTACCTTTCAATTTTCCTGTCCTCTATTCAAATGCTAGCAAACTGGGGCATTTCTGAGGCCATGCCACTTTTCCTTCCTAATCTTTAGGGCACTTCACCCTCTAGCCCTGGGAGACCCTACTCCCTGGCCAGTACACACTAGTGTAGAGTCATCTATAGGCAAGAAGTAAAACTTCAGGCAATTTTTGAGAAAGTATTAAATATAATTGAATAAATTAAACTAAATTGAATACAATACAATAAAATAATTATTAATAAACTAAAATTAATAATATTGAATTAAATTTAATATAATAAAATAAAACCAAATTAAGCCAAACTAATTCAATGTAATGTTAATTAATTTAATATAATGGTTCATTATTTAAAACATAATAATAATGTATTTTTTAAAATGTCATTATTATAAATATACATTTATTATTGGCACTATTGCCTTGCATCAATTACTATTGTCTTACATAGATTTCTTATTTAATCCTACTCTAGTTTGGTTGCTTTCAACAATAAAATTAAAGGAAGTTGTGTCTCAATTTGTTTTACTATAATAGTTTAGGGATTCTTTAATTGTTTGAATTCCTCAACAGCAATAGTTATAACAGCTCCTTACTGAGCACTGGTAGTAATAGACTTGTACCACAGTTACTGAACTCCTCAACAACAGCAGTTAGAACAGAAGCCTCACTCAGATAGGGGGGAAAGGCCCACGAATTTTCCTAAACAGATTAGGGAAGAGAGGCTAGAAATTTTTCTTTAATTTCAGGGTCAAAAGATTAGACAATATGGGAAAGAAACAGAATAAAACCAGTAAAATGCCCAAGAGTTTTACATTGCATGAGGTACTATGTAGTTGGGATGCATGTCAAAAATAATGAAAAAACTTTGCAAAGCCTAGACACTAAAGTCCTTTAACTGGCCAAGGTATGGTTCTTTTGATTTTTAAATTTAAAAAAAATTAAAACTGACCTTTAATAACAAGGAGTTGAAGAACTATGCTTATTGGAGGATATGGGTATACCATCTTGACAAGACAACCAAATCCATCACCCCTGAAAAAAGCATGGTTGACTCTGAAAACCCTGACAGATACTGGGGTTTCTATAGTAATAAAGGGGATACTTGAAGATAAAGAGATACTTCAGAGATAGAGATACTTCTGAGAGAGAGAGATACTACCAGAAAGTGCCTATTGATCAATTCTAGATGGCTTATTGATCAAGATATTGCCTACCCTCTTCCCTCAAATGCCACCCATTTTTTTCACCCTCTCCCTCCTACCTCCCTTCCCCTCCCCCTCTTAGTCAGTCACCTTCTAAGTAACTCAAAGGTGAACTGTGAGGTTTAGAGAAGATACTTTTTTTCTCTTTCTCAAGTAAGGAGGTTTACAAAGCCAAAAACATATGTATGTATTGTGGGACAGAATGAAGGCACACATCCTACTAATGAGGCAGGGGGACATGCAGATGTACCAACCTTATTCCCAGAAGAAAATAATAACAGAGGGAAAAAGTTCTATCTCTACATGGTCAAAAGAAAATGAAGATGAACATAAACCTCAGACTGATGATAGAGTAGAATATATGGTTATTGACAGTATAGAATGTCTGCAAGAAGAAACTAACCCCATACCATCAAGTTTAGCAATTCAAAATGAAAATCTGAAGCTTAGTAGTGAGAAACAATCAGAAACTGATTTGGGAAAGACAAAAGCTGGTGACATAGGCTTAGATCAAAGATGCAAAGCCAGAGTTACCAACATCTGACAAAAGTTTACATGACACTGAGCAAAATCCAAATAACATAGTGATTGGATTCACTGATTCAGATCCAGATACTGAATCAGAAGGAATACCAGAAGGTGTAATAATAATGGATCAAGATGATTTAGAACAAATGTCTTACCAATTTTAGAAGCTTTATGAAGAGGTAGATGAAAAAGGGGATGTGTGGGACACAAGTGAGAATACTGAATACCTGAAACCAGTACAATCAAAATCTCACCAAGACTATGATGAGGAGATATTCTTTGGGCATAGAACAAGTTGCATACCATTGGAAGAACTTTATGCAAGATTAGGATTTCATAATGAAGATGACTTTATAGAGAAGTTGAATTACATGGCTTGTACAGATACAAATTTTGAATGGGAAGGTGGTTATCAAGGAACATATTAATGAACTGGAGGAGGAGAGATATCTCCACAATTTCACTTCTATTTTTTAACTTCAAAAACATGACAAATACCATTCATGCTGTAACAGTGAAACCAAGATTAGTTGAAGTTCCATAGGGAAACACACTACACAAAACCTTATGAGAATAAAGACTAGTCTTAGTAGCATAGAAAATAAATTATTCCAGCAAAAGGAAAACTGAGTAATTCAACAATAAGGACACTCCTAACCTTGTAGCATAAAACTCTAACTTCATAAATAGGACAGACACAAACACCTGGAATGCTATGGGAGCATGAATTCACATTGGATGAATTTGTTAACATGATTTTGACATCAAGTTGTAGTTGAGACCTGAAAGAAAAAGTTTATCCATCTCTCTCAACCTTCATCTTAATACAGCCTCTACCGGGGGAAGGAAGAGTAGATTGGCCAATAATAGGAGCAACTTCCTGTCTTGCAAGCTAACATATATCCCTTGTGACATCATCACTCAGTCCCTTCCTAGGACATCTCTATTTGGAGAATAGCCATACAGAGTGTGTCCTCAGAAATCTCAATTCCACCCTTACCACTTCATCATAGGAAGAGGCTGGGGTCAGGAGAAAGCCAAGAAGTTGTCTTCCTCCTTGCCATGTGGTTGCACAATTCTCCATAAGGCAGCAACTGAGTTGATTTCATCACCTAATCAAGTTTTTGTTTACAGATTAGTAGGGAGTAGGTCTTCACTCTGTCTGTTTTTCCCATCTAGACAAAAAAAGAGAGGACTCAAACCAGTTTTTAAGATCAAGCTGTTCTGGGAGCAAAAAAGGGGAACCATTTCCCAACAAATATTCTAATTCAAAATTAATTTTCCACAAAAGGAAGAATAAACAGGGCAGTTTTGAGGGTAACAGGTGTCAACTTGGAAAAACACAGAACCTCCCAGAAGTCATGAAACCAAATCTTTAATCAGGAAAGAGACAAGTCCTTAATAATTTGGCCATCACACAGAGCCAAATGCTAAATACCACACAGTGTATCTGAAAGAATCATTGCTAAAGATGATTCTCCAAAGAATAATAGAACTTGGGGACTTATATACCTTTAGTGAATAAAGCACAGCAAGCATACACTGACAGGTTACAAGCAGGCTTGGGAAAGAGGCTGGGGTATCAGGGAGTGGTCTACTGCAATGGCTACAAAAAGGATGATTCCTGCACAAGTTCTCTTGGGAATGGATCTCTGATACATTGGGGGAAACTTCTAAGACAAAAAGTGTGATTCAAGATTTGAGCATTTCTATTACTCCACTTCAGAACACTTAATGGACACATGGTGATCCCTTGTTCAGCCTAAGATGAAGTCAGTTTGGGACTTCCCCTAAAGGCAAATTCCCAAGAGACAAAGACAAAGTTGGGGTTTCCCCAAGTTGACACAGTCATACATCATGCTAAATATTACAAATTACATTTATAATATTGAATATGTACATATATGTGTTGTGATGGAGAAAAGGTTTTTTTTTTTTAATAAAAGGTTGAACTGAATTATTTTCAAGAATAGGGTCACCAGGGATTTTATGAAATTCTAAAGGAGAGAAGTAGGAAATCAGAGAGAGGATAGGATAGAATATCTAGGCTAAGCTCTAAGTATTTTGTTCCGACACCTGGCTCAATCCAGGCAGAGGAGTTTAGTCCTTAGCCAGAGAGGCCTTGGCTTTAACCAAGGACCTGGAGATGCAGGGAGCCTCTCTCAAGAGGATAAGTCTCTCCTGAGGCTAGTCTCTTCAGAAAATCCAGGAAAGGAGTCAGCTCTTCCCACTCACCATGTGTCAGTCCAAAGGGAGAGATTTAAGAACATTCTCAACAAGTACAGGGTCTCAGGTCCAGTCACCAGACTCTTCAGCAGCCTCAAACTCAGAACTCCAGAAGAAGTCCCAGTCCTCCAGGAAGTTGCAACTCCCCCTCCCCCCTTTTTTTTGTAGTTTTTAAAACATTATTTTATTTGGTCATTTTCATACACTGTTCATTGGAAACAGATCATTTTCTTTTCTTCCCCCCAAGTCCCTGCCACCCCTTCCCTAGCCGACGCGATGATTCATCTGGGTATAACATGTGTCCTTGCTCTCAACCCATTTCCTTGTTGTTGGTATTTGCATTAGGGCTCTCATTTAGCGTCTCTCCTCCATCATGTCTCCTCAATATCTGTAGTCAGGCAGTTGCCTTTCCTTGGTGTTTTTACTCCCTCAGTTTGTCCTCTGCTTGAGGATAGTTTTTTGGGTTTTTTTTTCTCATAGATCGTTTCAGGTTGTTCAGGGACATTGTAAAGCCATCACTGGAGAAGTCCATTACCTTCTCTTGTACCACAATGTGTCAGTCTCAGTGTACAATGTTCTCCTGGTTCTGCTCCTCTCACCCTGCATCACTTCCTGGAGGTTGTTCCAGTCTCCATGGAATTCCTCCACTTTATTATTCCTTTTAGCACAATAGTATTCCATCACAAACATATACCACAATTTGTTCAGCCATTCTCCAATTGAAGGGCATCCCCTCATTCTCCAATTTTTTGCCACCACAAAGAGCACAGCTATGAATATTCTTGTACAAGTTTTTTTTCATTATTATCTCTTTGGGGTACAAGCCCAGCAGTGCTATGGCTGGATCAAAGGGAAGACAGTCTTTTATTGCCCTTTGGGCATAGTTCCAAATTGCCCTCAGAATGGTTGGATCAATTCACAACTCCACCAGCAATGCATTAATGTCCCTACTTTGCCACACTCCCTCCAGCATTTATTACTTTCCTTTGCTGTCATGTTGAACAATCTGCTAGGTGTGAGGTTGTTTTGATTTGCATCTCTCTGATTTTAAAAGATCTAGAACACTTTTTCATGTGCTTATTGATAGTCTTGATTTCTTTAACTGAAAATTGCCTATTCATGTCCCTTGCCCATTTTTCAATTGAAGAATGGCTTGATTTTTTGTACAACTAGTTTAGCTCTTTATAGATTTGAGTAATTAGACCTTTGTCAGAGGTTTTTGTTATGAAGATCGTTTCCCAATTTGTTGTTTTCCTTCCAGCTTTAGTTACATTGGTTTTGTTTGTACAAAAACTTTTTAATTTGATGTAGTCAAATTTATTTATTTTACATTTTGTGATTTTTTTCTAGCTCTTGCTTGGTTTTAAAATCTTTCCCTTCCCAAAGGTCTGACATGTATACTATTCTGTGTTCACCTAATTTACTTATAGTTTCCTTCTTTATATTCAAGTCATTTGCCCATTCTGAGTTTATCTTGGTGTAGGGTGTGAGGTGTTGATCCAAAACTAATCTCTCCCGCACTGTCTTCCAAATTTCCCTGCAGTTTTTATCAAATACTGGATTTTTGTCCCCAAAACTGGGGTCTTTGGGTTTGTCAAAGACTGTCTTGCTGAGGTAATTTACCCCAAGTCTATTCCACTGATCCTCCTTTCTGTCTCTTAGGCAGTACCAAATTGTTTTGATGACCGCTGCTTTGTAATATAGTTTGAGATCTGGGACTGCAAGGCCACCTTCCTTTGTATTTTTTTTTCATTATTTCCCTGGATATCCTTGATCCTTTATTCTTCCAAATGAACTTTGTTATCATTTTCTCTAATTCAGTAAAATAGTTTTCTGGTAGTTCAATGGGTATGGCACTAAATAGATATATAAGTTTGGGTAGGTTGGTCATTTTTATAATGTTAGCTCGTCCCACCCATGAGCAATCAATGTTTTTCCAATTGTTTAGATCTAGTTTTAATTGTGTGGAGAGTGTTTTGTAGTTGTGTTCATATAGTTCCTGTGTTTGTCTCGGCACATAGATTCCTAAGTAATTTATATTGTCTCGGGTGACTTTAAATGGAATTTCTCTTTCTAATTCTTGCTGCTGAACTGAGTTGGAGATATATAGAAATGCTGATGACTTATGTGCGTTTATTTTGTATCCTGCAACTTCGCTAAAGTTGTTAATTATTTTGATTAGCTTTTTGGTTGATTCCCTAGGATTCTTTAAGTAAATCATCATATCATCCACAAAGAGTGACAGCTTGGTCTCCTCATTGCCAATTTTAATACCTTCAATTTCTTTTTCTTCTCTAAATGCTACTGCTAGTGTTTCTAGTACAATATTAAATAATAAAGGTGATAATGGGCATCCTTGTTTGACTCCTGATCTTATTGGGAAGGCTTTGAATTTTTCCCCATTGCAGATGATGTTTGCTGATGGTTTTAAGTATATACTGTTTATTATTTTTAGGAAAGGCCCTTCTATTCCTATATTTTCTAGTGTTTTCACTAGGAATGGGTGTTGTATTTTGTCAAAGGCTTTTTCTGCATCTATTGAGATAATCATGTGATTTTTGTCGGTTGACTTGTTTATATGGTCAATTATGTGGATGGTTTTCCTAATATTGAACCATCCTTGCATTCCTGGTATGAATCCTATCTGGTCGTAGTGGATAACCCTTGTGATGACTTGCTGGGGTATTTTTGCTAGTATCCTATTTAAGATTTTTGCAACTATATTCATTAGGGAGATTGACCTATAGTTTTCTTTCTCTGTTTTTAACCTGCCTGGCTTTGGGATCAGTACCACGTTTGTGTCGTAAAAAGAATTTGGTAGAACCCCTTCTTGGCTTATTCTGTCAAATAGTTCGTATAGTATTGGGGTTAGCTGTTCTTTGAATATTTGATAGAATTCATTTGTGAATCCTTCTGGACCTGGGGATTTTTTCTTAGGGAGGCCTTTGATGGCTTGTTCAATTTCTTTTTCTGATATGGGGTTGTTTAGGTAATTTATTTCTTCTTCTTTTAGCCTAGGCAATTTATATTTTTGTAAGTATTTATCCATATCACTTAGATTGCCATATTTTTTGCCATATAATTGGGCATAGTAGTTTTTAATGATTGCCTTAATTTCCTCTTCACTAGAGGTGAGGTCTCCTTTTTCATCTTGGATACTATCAATTTGGTTTTTTTCTTTTCCTTTTTTTAATTAGACTGACTAGTACTTTGTCAATTTTATTTGTGTTTTCAAAGTACCAGCTTCTAGTCTTATTTATTAAGTCAATAGTTCTTTGACTTTCAATTTTATTAATTTCTCCTTTGATTTTTAGAATTTCTAATTTAGTCTTCATCTTAGGTTTTTAATTTGTTCACTTTCTAGTTTTTTAATTTGCATGCCCAATACATTGACCTCTGCCCTTCTTAATTTGTTTATATATGAACTCAAGGATATAAATTTCCCCCTGAGTACTGCTTTGGCTGCATCCCATAGGTTTTGAAAGGATGTCTCTCCATTGTCATTTTCTTCCATGAAGTTATTGTTTCTACGATTTGTTCTTTAACTAGCTGGTTTTGGAGAATCATATTGTTTAATTTCCAATTAATTTTTGATTCATCTATCCATGTACCCTTAATAATTATTATTTTTATTGGATTGTGGTCTGAGAAGGTTGCATTTATTATTTCTTCCCTTTTGCACTTGTTTGCAATGATTTTGTGCCCTAGTACAGGGTCAATTTTTGTGAATGTACCATGTACTGCTGAAAAGAAGGTATATTCCTTTTTGTCCCTATTTATTTTTCTCCATATGTCTACTAAGTCTAGTTTTTCTAAGATTTCATTTGCTTCTCTCACCTCTTTCTTATTTATTTTTTTATTTGATTTATCTAGTTCGGATAGGGGAAGGTTCAGATCTCCCACTAGGATAGTTTTTCTATCTATTTCATCCTCGAGCTCCTCTAGTTTCTCCTTTAAAAATTTGGATGCTCTGCCATTTGGTGCATACATATTGAGTATAGATATTTCCTCATTGTCTATACTGCCTTTTATCAGGATGTAATTACCTTCCCTATCTCTTTTAACTAGATTTATTTTTACTTTGGCTTTGTCCAATATCATGATTGCTATTCCTGCCTTCTTTTTATCATTTGATGCCCAATAGGGTTGGCTCCATCCTCTTACTTTCACCCTATGCATATCTACCTTCCTCATGTGTGTTTCTTGCAGACAGCATATGGTAGGGTTTTGGATTCTAATCCACTCTGCTATTCGCTTGCGTTTTATGGGTGAGTTCGTTCCATTCACATTCAGAGTTATGATTATTAGCTGTGTATTTCCCAGCATTTTGATTTCTACTCTTGGTCCTGCCTTTTCTTCTTTCACTATTTCCTTCTATACCAATGTTTGTTTATAGTCAGTCCCCTCCCGTTGCCCCCTTATTTTACTTCCTGTTCTACCCCCCTCACTTCTTATTCCCTCCCTTATTTTCCCTTGTAGTCTTTTTAAAATCCACCCCCACCCTTTCCATTCCTTGTACTGCTTCCCTCCCCACCAGTCTGTTTTTTACCCTTCTACTCCCCTATAGGGCGCAAATCTATTCTCTTCCCCAATGGATTGAATTGTTCTTCCCTCTTTGGGTCAGTTTCAAAGTACGTAAGAGTTGAGTATTTCCTATCTCCAACCTCTTTACCCTTCCAGTGTATCGAAGTTCTCCCCCCTCCCACCATGAGCTTCTTTGTGACATATAAATTTGGCCCCATTTGTTTCTTTTCCCTTTTCTTTTAGTCATAACCTCTTTTCTTTTTTAGCTCTAGTCATGTATATATATATATACATACACATGTATATGATTTATGCATGCATATATCTATATGCCTATTTATGTCTTGTCCTTTCATCCTATACAGTTTGTCACTGTTTCCTCTGAGTGTAATTCTTCTAGCTGCTCAGGTGATAGGAACAGTTTTTAAGAATTACCAATGACCTCTTTTCTTATAAGGATACATATCATTTTAACTTATTGAGTCTCTTAAAAATTTTTGTTGTTGTTGTTTCCCCCCCCCTCTTTTTTAATTACCTTTTGATGATTCTCTTGAGTTCTGTGGTTGGACATCAAATTTTCTGTTCAGGTCTGGTCTTTTATTTATGAATGCTTGGAAGTCTTCTGTTGTGTTAAATGACCATACTTTCACCTGTAAGAATATAGTCAGTTTTGATGGGTATTTTATTCTTGGTTGTAGACCTAGTTCCCTTGCTTTCCAGAATATCGTATTCCATGCCTTTTGGCCCTTCAGTGTGGATGCAGCCAGATCCTGTGTTATCCTCACCATGTTTCCATGGTATCTGAATGGCTTCTTCTTGGCAGCTTGTAATATCTGTTCTTTCATCTGATTGTTTTTGAATTTGGCTATAACATTTCTTGGTATTGTCAGTTGGGGATTAAATACAGGGGGTCATCTGTGGATTCTTTCAATCTCCACTTTCCCCTCTTGTTCTAGGATCTCGGGACAGTTTTCCTGGATAATTTCCTCTAGTATTATGTCCAGGCTTTTTCTTTTGTCGTGGTCTTCTGGTAGTCCAATTATTTTTAAATTATCTCTTCTTGAACAATTTTCTAAATTGTCTGTTTTGTGAATGAGATGCTTCACATTTTCCTCTATTTTTTCATTCTTTTGGTTTTGTTTTATAGTGTCCTGCTGCCTTGTGAGGTCACTTGATTCTAGTTGTTTTATTCTGGTTCTTAAAGATTGGATTTCATCTCTGGCTTTTTGGTCGTCTTTTTCCTTCTGGTCTGATTTTCTTTGAAGATTGTCTTTCATCCTCTTTACCTCGTCTTTCATCTCCTTTGCCTCATCTTTCATCTCCTTTGCCTCATTTTCCAGCTGGTTGATTTTGGCTTTCAGGACACTATTTTCTCATTTTAGTTCAAGTGCCTCTGTTTCCAAATGACTTATTTTAATTTTTAAGTTCTTTTCCCAATTGTCTTCAGCCTCTCTTAGTTGTGTTTTGAGTTCTTCCACAGCTTGTATCCAATTCTATGGGATTTCTGTTTTATCATTTGTTGATCTCTCGCCCTCTGTTCCATTTGCTGAGTAGTAGCTGTCTATTGTAGTTTCTTTCTTCTTTTTCTGTTGTTTGTTCAAATTCACCCCTTCTTTACTCCCAGTATTTGTCTGTGCTCTTGTTCCTCTCTTTTTTTCTTTTTTGTTTTTTGGGGACTTCTATCAGTCTCCCCTCTTGGAGCTTTAACAGAAGATCTCTTGGTGTAGTCTCTGGGGATGGGTTGTTGGGGGTTTGAGCTTCCCTGTCCTCTGGGGGCTTTTGATTGGCTTAAAGTCCAGCAGTCAATGAGGATGGGTGGGGAGCCTGGGCTTCCCTGCATTCTGGAGACTTTTGATGGGATTAAATTCAGTTTGGTTGGGCTGGGTTTACTCTGAGTTTTACACTTCCTGGACAGCTGGAGCAAATATGGAGGATCTCCAAAGCTCTGGCCAGGCTGCCAGGTCTATGCTCCTTCTAGACTGCCATCTTGACTCCGCCTCTAGGATTCTGTTTTTTCAGAAGACCCTGCTCTCTAAGGGGGGAGGGGTTGTGGCCTCCCTGGGCTCTGAGGGCTCCTGATGGGATTAGGTTCACCTGGTTTGGACCCAAATGAGCCCTGAAGCAAAAAACCTCCTCCTCCACAATCTGTGTTGAATGCCCAGTGACTGGCCCAGGTTACTTTCAAGGTAAGCTCTTCAGAGGAACCCCTTTCCCGGGCCTGAGGTTTCTGTCCTTTCAGTAGCTCTGAGGGCTCCTGATGGGATTGGGTTCAGCTGGTGCCCTAAAGCTGGGACCTCCCTTGAGACTCAGATGGAAGGACCCAGCCAGGGGGCTATAGGCTTCCCCCTTCTCTCTATGTTTCCCTGCTGTCTGTGTTGGGCGTCCCGGAGACTGGATCTGGTTCCTTTCAAGGTGAGTCCTCAGAGCCCTGAGGTTCTCGCTGCTGCCGTGGGCTCAGCACTCTGGGTTGGGGGGGATGGGTCCTGGGACCTTCCTTCTGACTACCCCTTAGATCCGAGTGATCTAGGGTTCTGGCTTTTGGGGGGCCGTACCTTTTGATCCAGGTCCGGGAGGAGGGTTCCCTGGGTTTGTCCTGTTGTTCAGCTTGAATTTTGGTGTCCTAGGAGCTCTCAGTCTGAGATCGGTAAGGAAGGGTTTCCAAGGTCTGAACTTTTGCTGCTTCTACGCCGCCATCTTGACCGGAAGTTCTCAACTCCCTTTTAAATACACTTTCTTTTGCATCACTTCCTGTGCCTTCTTCCACTTTCATGTCTGCCAATTATAGTTGAAGCTTTGCTTAGGACAGCCCAGGGGGCAGTCAGTTTGATTCTGATTCGCCATCCATTATTGCACACGTGGATCACAGACTCAATCTTTAAGTGGAGTGTTTACACATTTGTTGATTAAATTTAAAAATGAGCAGGGGAGTTAATTTAATCTTCACAATCAGGAGAGAGTTAATTTAATTTTCACAATCAGGGAATTTAATATTTATAGTATATAGAAAATAAGTTCAATCTTTTGGTTTTGTATGGATGTGTATGTGTATATATCTAGCGACAACCTTGCTAGAGCCAAAACATAAACATTAGAGACCTACACCTTAGACCAATGGGGTATTGTGAAATCCCCTGTTGGAACATACCCACTACTGAGGGACTAGGCATGTAGCCATATGAAAAAGTGGCAGGAGATCCATAGATCCTGGAACAAGAATTTTCTTGGTTTAAAGTTTCTAGTGGTATCTTTATTAGATAGATGTAGATATGTTTGTCCAGAAAGGCTTATTGAAAAAAACACCTGCACTCTCTCAACCATTGTCTCTATTTTGCTTTCTTTTAAAAATATTTTTATCTAAATTTTATTCAATATTGTAGTCGAGGCAGAGCCGTAAGGGTTAAAGCCCTCCTCTTCTCCCCACTTGGGCTTTATAGTCAAGGTCATGGGTTGAACTGTGTATGACCTGCCCAGTTGCATGCTCAAGGTTGGAATGGTCAGTAGAGGGAGGTTTGATAATGATTGTGAGAAACTGCAAGGTTGTAATAGTCAACAGAGGGAGGTTTGATAAACACTGTGGGAAACTGTGAGAGACTTGTTTCTCTGCCCCTTTTTGGAATCCTCTCGGTTCCTCCTTGTGCCTGGCAGGTAACATCATGAATTCCTATGAAGTTGCCCAATTATTGGTTCCTGCTGTTTCTGGGCTGTAACGTCATATTTTCCGGTGGTCTTAACCTATATATGCTTTGTCTGAATCCAATAAATTTTGTTGTTATGCATTTTCATATAGCGTCCATTCGTTACTCTTCACTTTTCGTTACCCCAAGTAAGGTCACACAGGGCTGGCCAACCCTGGTGCTGAGCCTTACAGATATGAAACATATCTCTACATTTTTTTATTGGGGAGATTGACCCCAGCCATGACCAAATCCACTATGAAATTGGAACTCTGTGGCTGACTCATTATAGTATAATCTGCTGTTTTGTTACCTGAATGTTTCTAGGAAATTGAATTTTACCTTAACCAAACAATAACAAAGAGGTCAGTGGTATTCTCTCTCTCTTGCTCTCTCACTCTCTTTCTCTCTCTCTCTGTTGTGAGTGTGAAACCCTTTACCCCTTTTATGATTATAATAGTATTAGCTTTTATGATTATTTTAATAACATAATCATTAGTTTTGGGTGAATAGTCAAAGTGATATAGTTTGCTTTATAAAATTATAGGGATTAGCTAAGAAAGTTACAGTTTAGGGTGGTATCAAATCTTGTTGACATCCTTTTGACCTTAGATTTATAACCAAAAGTTGTCAAGCCCACCACACCCTGCCTTAGGTGCAAGCAAAAGATGGTCAAGAAACAGAGGCTTGTTTGGGGTGCAAGCACAAGACAGTTACACAGGAAGAGGGCCTCTCTTGTTTCTCTAAACTGCTGACTCCTAATATTGTCAGTAAAAGACACCAAGAGTGTAAAGGCCCCCAAAAGGTCAGTAATAATAACAGCCTTCCAAGGTATGTGGCTGTCAGCATATATGCCATCAGCCTTTGTCCACCCTCAGCCTTGAGGATAGCAAGTGCCACTATGTCTTATGACATTTAAATGTAGCTAAAAGTTCCATATATTTTTCTCCAATTTGTGACAAAAGTGTGTTTTCATGAACTTAAGAGCAGGGAAAGCACCTTTAGTGCTTGTTGTTGTTGTTTTAAAATAATACATTTGTGAAACAGATAATATAGAACACTAGAATTAGGTGCTTCTTCCAGAAAGTGTGAAAAGACAATGTCTTATTAAGTTCATTTGGCTCTTTAAGCAATATGAAAATCAATGATACTTAAGGATGTAAAGCAGTCATTAGTTGTTCTTTTATCATTGTAACACAGTTCTGTATTTATCACTTATTTATTTGTCAGTTTTTATATTCATAAGAAATACTCTTTGAATTTCTGCTAAAATAGTATTTTATTTTCTGGATTTTCTCTCTTTAAAATAGAAATTCATTGTTTTTATAAACTGTTATTTCTTGGTAGTCTTTTTTGGCTTCAAATGGGCCAATCACCACTAATGGATATACAGATACTTTTTACTGTACTCTTATAATAAACGTAAACTATTTGTAAAAAAAAAAATAAAACCTTAAGTTACTACCCAAAGTGATCTTTTACAATCACTTGCTTAATCAGCAGTTGCTCCACTAATTAAGTAATACCTATGTGAAAGATTTTAGCATCTTCTATTATTTTTGTATCACTGTCACTATATCCTAAGATTTCTCTCTATAAAAATGACCATCTCCTAAGACTCAGGGTTTCTGATTCTGATGGGACCAGGGTCTGGCTTTATTATGAAGTGGGCCTCCTCTCAATAAACCTATTATTTAGCATGTAGTTCTGTATTGGCTACAGATTTTCCCTACACTATCCATATATAAACATATATTATTTATGCATGCATACATATATAATATATACATGTATACATAGGTATAGATACCTATGTATATGTATAAATACACACATATAATATATATATGAAAACACACATTTATAGATATACATAGTGTGAATTTTAGATTAACTCCACCCTGCTTAGTCTAACAAAACAGGAATGTCTACATCCCTACTTAAGGATTAAGAGTTGAGAAGAATGGCCTATGACAGACATGTGCTAGCAAAGGATAAATCATAAACAACTGACAGACCCCCCTGGGCAAGCTTAAGCTACCATTGGTACATGTGAGACACAGGAAGTGATGTAAAAAAAGCTCTATATATTTCACTTCATTTTCTCTCTCCAGCCTCTTTTTTGTGGAGAGGTGGCTCTGGTTCTTGTGGCAGAGAGGTGGCTGGTGGCAGCTGGGTGTCTTGGCATCTTGGCATGGCTGCAGCTATTGTCTGGGTTTGGTGGTGAGTGTCCTTGATACAACACTGGGAGAAGCTTAGTAGCCTAATTCAGGAGAGGCGTCTTCACTAAGCTCTCTCAGAGTTTAGGCTGATTCTTTTTTTTCCTTTAGTTTTCCTAAAAATGCCATCCTCCTAGGAGGCCTCATGGCTGGAAGGTCTCTGAATTCCCCTTGGCTCAAGCTAGGTCAGAGAAATCTTATATCCTTTCCTCTCTCTCTTCTTCTTAATTCCTTCCCTCTGTATTAATTAAATCACCATAAAATTCCCAAACTAACTTGAGTATTTTTATTGGGATTTGAATTAATCCCTGGTGACCAACTAAATTTATATTTCAGTCAAAAACTCTTAAATTTACCCATTACAATAGAGAGAGATAATACATGGATTTTTTGTAGTCAAGGTAAAATTAATTTTGCTGGAAGTTCTTGGGTAATTTTATTAAAGGGCTGGAAGGGGAAGTTAGGGTTATTTATTGCTTTACTCAAATGTTAAGTTCATATACATAAATTATATACTGCTTCACAAAGGCAGTAAAAAATAGATAAACATCTATTAAATCAACTTTATAGAAAGTTTACAAATTTAAATGTAAAAACAAAGGGTTGAAGAAATAGATTGGACAGTCAATTGAAAAATTTTAGCTTTCATAAATTTATGGGAATCTGAAAACACTGAGTTGAGCAATAGTTATGCTTTTCAATGATTTAAAAAATAAAACTGACATTTATTTTTATTAATATATTTATTTTAAAATATTTAATTTGCTTCAAAATGTCATACAAATTATATTTATTTCAATATACATGTAGAACATTCAATTATTTAGCTCAAGGGTATTACTGAAATAATATGTTAATCCTTGAAGTACAAACTGCATCATATAAAATCCATTTATATACTTGAGAATAATTTAGAAAGAATTATATGATATTCTGAATATTCATATAAGTAAGCAAATACTGCTCAATTCTTCTATTTTCTCATGTCAGTTTTATAAGCTATAGTGACCCCCCATGGGAGTCCTACAACATTTAGCTGTGGAAATAACCTGAGGTGGAAATAGGGGCTAAGGAAATGGGAGAATAATAATGATGACTCAAAGACAGAAGTTGAAACACATGGGGAGTAACTCAAACTCCAAGGAAATAAGAGGATTAAGAGAATAGGTGGGGAGTATCAACCCCTTGATACTCCTAGACAAAAGAGTCTGCTTTGGGGGCAACAATGTCGCTAGGAAAGGTGGAGTCTTAATTCCTGGTGCCTCAATAGCAATAGTAGGCACTGGGGCAACCACGTCACTAAGAAAGGGATATAGTGAAGCAAGAGAGTAAGCGTAGAGGAGGGAACAGAGGGAAAGAGGAAATGAAGGGCGAGGGAGCTAATAGGAGAGAACTGGTAAGAGAGTGTAAGAGAGGAGTTAGAAAGAGAGGTTGTAAGAGAGATTTGTAAGCGGGAGTTTCACGCTAGTTCCCCAGAATTTATTAAGGATTTTAGGAACGTATACGTAACATGACATAGGTTTTAACATTGGTTGAATTGACAATAATGAGATCAAAGAGGTGGAGTTTTAATCCATCCTGCACTTTATAAATGAATGTAGTCCACGCTGAGGGCTCTAATAGAACCGCACTATGTTAATGACCAGTACTCCGAGCTGAGGCAGCATGGCCCCATCAAGACCCAGCCCATGAATTTGCCTGCCCTTTGCTAGTGCCTAGGCCTGTCCCTTTAACATCAAGAGTTCTGCCCATGTGTCTGGTAGTACAATAACAATACATCAATCATACTTCCCAGATGCCAACATGCCTGGTATGCTAGATAAGCATTCCTCCTACAAAATGTTAAGCTATTGATGAAATATCTACCATAACATAAAGCATGTTTTCTCCTAAATAAGGCTAGTTCTTTTAGTCAGGTACATACATTGGTGAGCAACATTAAAATATGAAGTGTGAGAAAAGACTCTGTAAATACCCAGTACACATTAATCATCATGTGATGGTTCTAGATATCAACCTTTTAGATGCTCTTCTTGGAGCATACCAAACATACAAATAGTCAGGTACAGTTTGAACATAAATCTTGGAATGTGTTTAACCCAGTGTTTCAACACTGTCAAAGATTTCTAGGGTTTTTAAGGGGGCAGATTTTATTTAATTTTGAAAGAAGTATACTCAATTATTTGCCATAAAGGAAGTATTCAATGTATTCATCTCTTACAGAGGGGGCAAATGTTTTCCCCTTAGAATACATATGTTTAAAAAAAAATCTCACTAGATGCAATTTGGTTGGTGTTCTGTCTTCACTTTTTAAAATTCAAATATTTTTTATTTCATGCTCTTCTATTTCTACAGGATATTTATCTGAGGGTTTAATTTTTAAAGGATTCACTTGGGATCTTTCTGATTTAGATGCCATGATTATAGGGTTTTTTTGTCCTCAGTTTGTTTTAAGTTTGTCTTTTTTATCCTTTGTGTTCTCAGGCAAGTCATTGGTTTCCAGAGGCTATTAAGCTTTTGGACAGTTTAATGGGCTAGGGGTTTCAAAATTATCCAAGTAAATTGGTAAAATTTTAGGAAATAACAATATTCTTCTTGTTTCAGCCTTTGGCATATTTTTTTTTTCTATGAGGATAGATATACACAGCTAATAACCATTACATTTTTTCTTTACATCTCAGAAATCTGGATATGTTAGCAACTCATAAAGCCACCAAATAGTAGAAGGAATAGTATTGAATCTAGTGACAATTTTCCTAATACTTTCCTTCATTTCATCAAAGAGAATATAATGCACCATCAATGTTAGGATAACCTCTGGATTCCTTAACTGAAGTCTTGAAATATCCATTACTTTCTTCAATTTGAAAACAAACTAAATTGGAATGAAGGAATCATTGTCATCTTCAGTCTTGATTGCAAGAAAAATAAACTGATCCAGCTCTAAACAAACTTCCTTTCCCTTCCTCCTCTCATTCTCAATATAGCTTGTGGTTCAGTATATGAGAGCCCCATGCAGTATATGAGAGCCCCATGATTTATGTGCTACTACTTGGATTTGGGAAAGAGAATTAGGGGAGAAGAGGAGGATGAAGTAGGAGCTTTGGGAGAACTCTCAAGATGTTGAACCAACTGAAAAGTCCAAAGGCTTGTCTAGGTAGAAGTAGTGAGGAGGAATTTATTGTTTTCTTCCATATCCTGCTTTCCAAGTTTTTCAGGAATTAGCAGGGTAGAGTTAGGCTTAGTTCTTTTTACCCTTCCAATTTCCCCCTCATAATATTTTAGACCCTGTGGAAATTTTTGGTTACTGGTTGACTATAACTGGGTTAGTTTTATAAAGTGGTCTATCACCACCCACATCTGACATAGTCTTATTATATTCCTTGAGAGATAAGAAGTCAAGGCAGATGGGATATAAAGATTTATTGGTCCTAAGACTTTTTAAATATTTGGCCTGAGCCGATTGTGCTTTTCTTTTCAGACAATGGACATATATCTGACACTTCTTGGTGATATCTGTGGCCATCTTGCATCAGTAACATCTATTTCTTACTGGTTCTAGGGTCCTTTATGTCAATCCTGGATCCCAGAGGACAGATCTTATTCATTTAGACCAGTATTGCTGGCTATAAAGGCATATGTAGTTTAATAACTCTCTGGTTATGCCAGATTCTAAATTGCCCTCTAAAATGGTTGGATCAGTTCTCAGTTACACCAGCAGTGTATTAGAGTCCCCATATGTCCAAATCCCTCCAGAATTTGTCATTTTACCTTTTTATCATTTTAGCCAATCTGATAAGAATGATATAATATCTCAGAATTGTTTTGATTTCTATTTCTCTAATCAGTAATGATTTAGAGAATTTTTTCATATATCTATAAATGGTTTTGATTTCTTCATCCAAAAGCTGTATTCAAATCTTTTCCCATTTATTAATTGAGGGAAAAACAATTTTTTACACATTTATAATTAACTTACTATCCCACCCGCTACAGCGGCTTTTTAAAACCTTTTCATTCCTCCTCAAATCTCTCATTTCTCCCTCTCATAACACCTTCTCAACTAAGAACTTTGCTTCAAATTTCACTGAAGAAACTGAAACCATTTGTCAAAAGCTCTTTTCCTCTCCACCTAATTTAATATTACTTAGATGCATTCTCTCACTGTCCCTTTCTTTATCCCAGTCTCATTTGAAGAGATGGTTAATGTGCTTTCCCTCTACCTACAAAATGATCTAATTCCATTTCATCTCCAGGATTCTGTCCCTTCAACTATATCCCCTATCTCACTAATCTTTTTTTCTCACATAAAATATATTACAATATTATCTATGTTGCAAAAGAAACTATAAAACTATATAAAATTATGAAAAACAAAAAAGTATTGACATGGGCACTATACCCCCAGAAACCCAGGCAAACTATTATTAGGGAAATTCTTCTGCTCCCTTACATCCTTGTGACTCTGAATCTAAAAACACCCAATGAGCCATCTAGGGTCCTGAGATGATTGTCCTAGCAGGCTACATCTCAGATATCTGTTTGTTTCCTAAAACTAAAAAATCATTATGCCTCCGGGCAGTCCCCAGTACCATCCCACCCCACCAAATGCCTGAGGGTTTTCCACTCTAGAGTCATGTCCACACCATGACATAGCATCTGTTGTAAAGAGTATAAAATCCCCAGAACTGGAGGATTTTATATATATAAAATCCCCAGATCTGGAGGACAGCTTTTCCAGTCATGCTGTCTTCATGGGGAACAGCCTTTCTATTCATGCTCTCCTCCCAAGGAACTGCTCCCCATCTTGCTGTTCCACCTTGCTATCCTCCTGGCCATTCTCAACATTACCTCCTAAATTAATAAATTTCTCTTTTTGTTTTTAAGCTAAGTTTTGAAGTCTTGCATTCTTGCAAAAGGTATCCTTCCTGAACCCCAGGGGTACATCTGTACCCCCATAACAGTATAATTCAATCTTCATCCAGAATTTATCAGTTATTTCTCTGAAGATGGATATGGTCTGTTACAGTTAAAATTATAGTTGAGACTGAAAAAAATCTAAATTTAAATGGTCGCTTAGGAAAATCCCAAATAATAAAATACCCAAGTCAGCTGCCAAATTTTTATTGTGATTTAATTACAACAGGAGGAAGAAAATATTAGAAGGGGAGAAAGAGGGGGAGACAAATTAAGAGGGAGAGAAGGAAAGGAGTTTATCTCAGAACCACTCTGGCTCAGGCTGAGCCAATGCAGGCATTAAGGCCTTGAAGAGCCAAGTCAGGGAAAGGGGTCAGTCCTTATCACTCACATGACCAATCTGAAGGAAAGCAGTCTGTGGGGCTCCTCCAATTCAAGCTCCAGGATCGAACTGAACTCTAGCCCTCCTCACAGGAAGTTCCAAGAACTCCAGAGGCTGTTCACTTCCTGCATCTCACATGTGCCAATGCTGGCTCAAGCTTGACTTAGGACCGCCCAGAGGTCTGTCCTTTTTTTGTACATGTCTGTTGAAGGCCATATTCTCAAATAATTAAATCTTGAGTTTGCTGCAGCCCTTCCTAATCTTGTTACACTGAATAGGGTGGAGAATGTAGTTTCCAAGACCTGATTCTGTTATTCCAAGTATGTCTATTATTATTGATCAGGAAAAAGAATGGTCTGAATAGGGTGGAGTAATTTTGAAATTCACAGGGCCAAAGACCCATGATATATCTCAATAACTCAGTTCTATTGAACTCATACTGCTCTTAAAAAGATAGCCTAAATACTTTCATAGTGTTTTTAAAAGACTGTCTTAAATCTGTGCTGAAACCACTGATTATCTCAGGTTGAAGTCAATCCCTCTTTAACTGGATTTCCAACTGAAAAAAAGGTTCTGGATACTATTAGCCTTCTTTTGTGTAGGAAAGAACCTGGTGCTGATTCTATTCCAGCAGAGATTAAAGTAGTGACTTAAGAAAATTCTTTCATATGATTATTGAAAGCACTGAAGTCTTCTGAAAACTACCTGGTCATATCCTTTGACCACTTAACAACTAGGAAATGGAGCTTATTTTTTACAAATTTAGCTGAGTTCCCCATATGCTTGAGCAATATTCCTTTATCAGAGAAACTTGTGGCAAAGTCATATCCCTCCCACCCATTTTTTACTTTCCTTCTAATTTTGGTTGCAATACTTTTGTTTATGCAATATATACTTAATTTCATGTAATCAAAATTATCTATTTTGCTTCCTGTACTCCCCTATATCCCTTGTTTGGTCATAAACTCTTCCCTTGTCCATAGATCCAAAGATGCACCTCAAGTGCATTTTCTATGCTCCCCTAAGGGACAGGTTATAAGTAATGCATTCAATTAATTTAATTTATTAATGATTTCACCCTTTTTTCTAAATCATTCACCATTTTGATATTATCTTGGTATTTGGTATGGTGTATACAAGTTTCTTCTGAATAACTTTGCATTTTTCCAGCAATTTTTGCTTAACTTATCACAAAAGCTTATATCATGGGGTTTATAAAATACTAGATTATTATGGCCTTTTACTAACATGTGTTGTATACATAATCTATTCCATTTATCTACCACACTATTTCTAATAACAGCACCAGATTGTTTTAATGATTACTGCTTTGTGATATATATATATGTATACATATATATTTACATATATATGTATGTATATATAGTTTGAAATATGGAACTGCTATACTACTTTTCTTAACATTTTTTATTGATTCCCTTGATATACTTGACCTTTTGTTCTTTCAGATGAATTTTCTTACTAATTTTTCTAACTGTACAAAGTAATTCTTTGCTAGTTTGATTAAATATAAAATAATTCTTTGTAGTTTGATTAATAAGGCACTAAATCAGTAGATTGATTTATGTAGGATTGTAATTTTTATTATATTGACTCAATCTACACATGAGTAATTAATTTTTTTTCTCATTGCTAGTGTCTGTCTTTGTGTGAAAAGTGATTGTGTTTATATAATCCTTACCTTTTTCTTAGCAGGTAGACTCTCAAGTATTTTACAATCTGCAGTTATTTTGAATGTAATTTCTCTTTCTATTTCTTCCTGCTGCATTTTGTTAATAGTATATAGAAATGTTGACCTTCTTTCCTGCAACTTTGCTGAAGTTGTTAATTGTTTCAAATAGTTTTTTAGTTTATTCTTTAGGATTCTCTAAGTACAACAGCTACAAAGATTGATGATTTTATGGAGAACATGAAGACAATGAAGAACATTGTATATTTTCATTCCACTAATTTCTTTTTCTTGTCTTATTGGTATAGCTATCATTTTAGCACAATATTCCTTCCTTCTTTCTTGATGTTGTTGGAATGGCTTCAAGTCTACCTCCATTAAAAAACATCTTGTTGATTATTTCAATAGATGCAGAAAAAGCCTTTGATAAAATACATCACCCCTTCCTATTAAAAACACTAGAAAGTATAGGAATAGAAGGGTCTTTCCTAAAAAGAATAAACAGTATATATCTAAAACCATCAGCAAATATCATCTGCAATGGGGATAGACTAGATGCATTCCCAATAAGATCAGGAGTGAAACAAGGATGCCCATTATCACCTCTACTATTTGACATTGTACTAGAAACACTAGCAGTAGCAATTAGAGAAGAAAAAGAAATTGAAGGCATCAAAACAGGCAAGGAGGAGACCAATTTATCACTCTTTGTAGATGACATGATGGTCTACTTAAAGAATCCTAGAGAATCAACAAAAAGGCTAATCGAAATAATCAACAACTTTACCAAAATTGCAGGATACAAAATAAACCCACAGAAGTCATCAGCATTCCTATATATTTCCAACACATCTCAGCAGCAAGAACTAGAAAGTGAAATCCCATTCAAAATTACCTTAGACAAAATAAAATACTTAGGAATCTGTCTCCCAAGACAAACACAGGAACACAACTACAAAATACTCTCCACACAATTAAAACTAGACTTGAACAATTGGAAAAACATTAACTGCTCATGGGTAGGATCAGCCAATATAATAAAAATGAACATCCTACCCAAACTGATCTATCTATTTAGTGCCATATCCATTGAACTTCCAAAAATTTTTTTTACTGAATTAGAAAAAAAACATAACAAAGTTCATTTGGAAGGACAAAGGATCAAGGATATCCAGGGAAATAATGAAAAAAATACAAAGGAAGGAGGACTTGCAGTCCCAGATCTCAAACTATACTATAAAGCAGTGGTCATCAAAACAATTTGGTACTGACTAAGAGACAGAAAGGAGGATCAGTGGAATAGATTCGGGGTAAATGACCTCAGCAAGACAGTCTATGACAAACCCAAAGACCCCAGCTTGACAAAAATCCACTATTTGACAAAAACTGCTGGGAAAACTGGAAGACAGTGTGGGAGAGATTAGGTCTGGATCAATACCTCACACCCTACACCAAGATAAACTCAGAATGGGTGAATGACCTGAATATAAAGTAGGGAACTATAAGCAAATTAGGTGAACACAGAATAATATACAAGTCAGACCTTTGTTAAGGGAAAGACTTTAAAACCAAGCAAGACATAGAAAGAGTCATAAAATGTAAAATAAATAATTTTGATTACAACAAATTAAAAGTATTTGTACAAACAAAACCAATGTAACCAAAATTAGAAGAGAAACAACAAATTGGGAAACAAGCTTCATAACAAAAACCTCTGACAAAGGTCTAATTACTCAAATTTATAAAGAGCTAAATCAATTGTACTAAAAAATCAAGGCATTCTCCAATTGATAAATGGGCAAGGGACATGAACAGGCTGTTCTCAGCCAAAGAAATAAAACATATTAATAAGAACATGAAAAAGTGTTCTAAATCTCTGATAATCAGAGAGATGCAAATCAAAACAACTCTGAGGTATCACCTCACACCTAGCAGATTGGCCAATATGACATCAAAGGAAAGTAATGAATGTTGGAGGGGATGTGGCAAAGTTGGGACATTAATTCATTGCTGGTGGAGTTGTGAATTGATCCAACCATTCTGGAGGGCAATTTGGAACTATGCCCAAAGGGAGATAAAAGACTGTCTGCCCTTTGATCCAGCCATAGCACTGCTGGGTTTGTGCTCCAAAGAGATAATA
Source organism: Monodelphis domestica (assembly GCF_027887165.1). Classification (NCBI taxonomy): domain Eukaryota; kingdom Metazoa; phylum Chordata; class Mammalia; order Didelphimorphia; family Didelphidae; genus Monodelphis; species Monodelphis domestica. Next base: position 254,403,009 of record NC_077228.1, read on the forward strand.
AGGAAAAAGACTTGTACAAGAATATTCATAGCTGCACTCTTTGTGGTGGCCAAAAATTGGAAAAAGAGGGGATGCCCTTCAATTGAGGAATGGCTGAACAAATTGTGGTATATGTTGGTGATGGAATACTATTGTGTAAAAAGGAATAATAAAGTGGAAGAATTCCATGGAGACTGGAATAACCTCCAAGAAGTGATGCAGAGCAAAAGGAGCAGAACCAGGAAAACATTGTACTCAGAGACTGATACACTGTGGTTCAATCGAACTTAATGGACTTCTCCATTAGTGTCAATGCAATGTCCCTGAACAATCTGCAGGGATCATGGAGAAAAAACACTATCCATAAGCAGAGGACAAACTGTGGGAGTAAAAACACTGAGGAAAAGCAATTGCATGACTACAGGGGTTGAGGGGATATGATTGAGGAGAGACTCTAAATGAACACCCTAATGCAAATACCAACAACATGGAAATGGGTTCAAATCAAGGACACATGTGATACTCAGTGGAATCGCGTGTCAGCTTTGGGAGGAGTGGTGGGAGAGGAGGAGGAAAAGAAAATGATCTTTTTTTTTTTACAATGAATAATGTTTAAAAATGACCAAATAAAATAATGTTTAAAAGGAAAAAAGATAAACAAACACCTTGCTTGGTCTCAGTTTTAGGTAGATACTGTTTATAGTTTTAAGTAAGGATCCACTGATATTTAGTAAGGGGGTTTTTATTTTGTCAAAGGCTTTTGTTTGCACTTATTGATATAATCCATGATCTCATAATCACAAAATCCAATGGCCTTTTCTCTTTTCTCATCCTTGTGGACATTTCTACAGCTTTTGACCCTATTGCTCACCTTCTTCTCCTAGATACTCTCTTTTCTCTAGTTTTTTGGGACACTGCTCTCCTGGTTCTCTTCTTACCTGTCTGAATTCTCCTCAGTTTCCTTTGGCATATTTTCATTCAATTCATACCTACTAACTGTGGGTATTCCACATGTTTCCATCCTAGTCCATCATCTTCTCCTATATTGTTTCACTTGGTAATCTTATCAGCTCCAATGGATTCAGCAATCTTATTTATATAATTCTTAGATCTAATTGTCCAGCCCTAATCTTTCTCCTGACCTTCAGTCATGTGTCTCCAACTGTCTATTAGTTACCTTGAAAAAGATTTCTCATAGCCATAGCCAATTCTCAAATTCAATATATCTAAAATTGAACTCATTCTCTTTTTCTCAAAATCCTCCTTCAGTCAGGATGTGGCAAAACTGGTGTACTCGTGCATTGATGGTTGTGTTGTGAACATCTATTCTGTAAGGCAATTTGGAACTATGCCCAAAGGACTATAAAACTGGGCATATCCTTTGATACTGTAATACCACTACTAAGTCTCCATAAAAGAAAAGAAAAGATAAAAATGGAAAAGGACCTATTTGTACAAAAAATATTTATAGCAGCTCTTTTAAATATCGAAAAATTGGAAATTGAGATGCCCATCAACTGGGAAATCGCTGAACAGATTGTGCTATATGATTGTGAAGGAATACTATTGTGTTATAAGAAATGAGTAGGGTGATCTTAGAAAAAGCTGGAAAGAACTACATGAACTGATGATGAATGAACTAAGCAGAACCAGGAAAACATTGTACACAACAATATTGTATAATGATCAACTGTGAAAGACTTAGCTACTCTCAACAGTATAGTGATCTAGGACAATTCTGAAGTACTTATTACAAAGAATGCTATCCACCTCCAGAAAAAGAATTGGTGGAGTTGGAATACAAATCAAAGCATACTATTTTTTAAATTTATTTTATTTGTGTTTTTACTTTGGGGTTTTTATTTTATATGAATATTCTCTTACAACAATGACAAATATGCAAGGTGTTTTGTTTGATAATACATGTAAAACCCAGATCAAATTGCTTGCCATCTCTGGGAAAGAGGAGAAAGGAATAATATTTGGATCTTATGATTTTGGAAAACGTATGTTAAAAATTATTATTACATACAATTGGGAAAATAAAATATTTTTAAAATAATTTTTGCTCAATTACTTATGCTCACAACATATATTTCACATCTTTAATGTCATGCTATTTCTCACAATGCCATAATCAAAAAGTTGTAAGGTCCTGACTCTACCTTTGTAATATCTCTCATGTAAATAAGATTCTCATTTCACATATATGTATATTATTTATTATATATGTGTGTATTTTACTGTATGTATTAATAAAAACTCTTTAGCCTCTAGAAGGGCATTAATAACTTAAATAAATCCCCATTTGATGAACTTTGGTGTGGGAGAAGGGAATATACATAATTGAGTATGATGACATCTTTATAGTAGCTTTTTAATCTCATTATAAAGATAATTTACTTTGCCTATATGCAAAAATCATCTGCTTCTACCATCTTTTGGTTGTATCTTTCAACTGACACTATTCTTTCCAAATTTGCTAATCATTTCATAATCACTTAATTCAGTGTTAATTTCTCATTTTTAATCCTTATTGACCCTTCTGTAGCTTTTGACACTATTGATCTCTTCACCTTGATATTCTCTTTTCTATAGATTTTTAGGACACTAATCTTGGTTCCCCTGCTACCTGTCTGACCTCTTCTTCTTTGACTCTCTTGGTGGATCTTCTTTCAGGTCATTCCTGTTAACTATGAGAGTTCTATTGTTGTTCTGTAATAGCAATCAGTATGATTATTAATCCACACAGATAAATTTTCCTTTCTCTGTCTTTAAGAACTTGATACAAAGATAGTTGGGATAAGTTTAAGGGATCATTAAATGAAACATCTCTGTTGGTGTGAGTCATCATTAGTCCTACACAATCAAATGCAATTAGTCTTTCAAATAGGAGAAAGTAATAATACATAGATATTTTAAAATGTGAAGAACTTCATCTGCTATAATTCCATCATTTTATAGATTTAAGAAGTGAGTTTAAGAGAGATCAAATGACTTCCTCAAGGTCAGACAGGTATTTATGATCATTATGTGAAGTAAACTCAAATAAATCAATAGAAAATCCATGATGTCTTATAAAGATATATTGAAATGTTAAAGCTTAATAATAACCTTTAAAAATAATTTTCATTCAAATAATATCTTAAAGTTTCTAAAATATTTTCAGGGAGGCAATATGATAAAATGAAAAGAACAATGGCTCTGGAATACAAGCCCTCATTTTAAATATTGATTCTGATGATTAATAATTGTGTGACCTTAGAAAAGTTATTTAGCTTCTCTGAACTTTAGTTTCCTCTTCTTTAAAATGAAGAGATTGGACATGGTAGTCTGAAGTACCAGAACAATGTCTGGAAAATCCTCCCATTAAATGTCCTTTAATACAACAATCAGAAATTGTGTACTTAGTTGGTCTGACCCAAGATGGTATTTCTTATATTCATGTTTTTTACTTGTGTGAGATTGGAAAATGTTAAAGGAGTATGGAAGTTATGGAAGGTAAAGAAAGTTGATATTCCTGGAGACCCAAATCTACTCTTTCAGACCCTCTGAGGTTGGTTTTTTTTTTTAAGTTATGTAATAGTGAGCAGTATAATTACCAATACATATAAGCAAATTTTCATTTCTCCTTGTCTCACACAAAAATAATTGGGATTAAACCATTATTTATTACACTAATGTTGAAGGACTCATTAAATTAAGTGTCTCTAATGATGTGAGCAAACTTTTAATGAGCCTTGGGAGAAATGAGAACCTGTGTAGTTTTTACTAATTTGTCTATTAATTGGAAAAGTATAAAATTTTAGTAGGTTCCTGTGGGTGTAGAGAAGGTAATTACTTTCTATATTTCAGTAGATGAATGGTGAGAGAATTTAAAACATCTTTATGGAACCAGAATCATGATAACAATCAAATAGGCCTTGGTAACCTACACAAGGGAGTTGAGGTCTCAAAGCAATGAACTTAGTAGCTAAGTCATCTAGCCTAACTACCAACACAAAGCTCTTTAAAGCAACATATGATTTTCAATTTTTAAAGTACTTGATTTACTTAATTATCATATTTTAGTGAAAAAAACTATTTTTAAATGTTGCATAGACTTATAGTTTCAATTTATCAATATGTCATTATGACATTTTATAGGCAAAACTTAGTACAATAGGAAAAGACAACTAAAATAATATTAATCTATTTCCTGCGTTAACTGGGGGAAAAAACACAGAAGTATTAAATAATCAGAAAGGCCACTTTTTAATTAAAGAAAGGGGTGCAGTGCTAAATTAGGTTTCCATGCAGAGCTATGTGCTAACACCCACGCAGAGTTCCGAGGATTGAAACCACTGGGAGAGACATCTGCACTAGGTTGACAACTCCAAGGAACAAAAGAATTTGGGGAACTTATATACCTTTTGGGATACTGAGGGATAGGGAAATATGATTGATTTGACATTACCAAGGTTACAAGGAAATGGGAGTGTTCAAACTATATTGACAGAATATAATCAAGCTAGGGAAAAGCTAGAGGCTGGGGTATAAGGAAAGGAGCTACTTACCTAAAAGGGTGATCCATGCCCAGGTGTGGTTCTTCTTGGGAAAGGTTCTCTGATACAATGGGGAAGACTACTTAAGACAAAAAAAGTACTTTGCCTTTGCTTAGTCCTACCTGACTGGGATTGTCATTTACCTTAGATCTATTATTCATTTTGAAACTGCTAATCTGAGATTCCCTTTAGGGTAGATTTTCTTGGGAACAGGGAACAAGTACAAACTTTGGGTGAAGAAACAGATTAATATCATGAGAACTTGCCCTCCAGATTAATCCCAAATGGGCCCCATATCCCAAGAACTAAGAATGACATATCCTTATGTTTCACAAGCATATGCTATCCCAGGTTTTACAAGCATATGTTATCTTAGTCTTCACAAGGATATGTTATTCCAGGCTTCACGAGGATATGTTATCCCAGGCTTCACAAAAATATGTTATCTCAGGTTTCACAAGGATATGTTATCTCAGGACTTCAGGTTTCACAAAGATATATTGTCTCAGGGATCACTCATGACCATATGTTGAACATCTGGGTACCAAAGACTAAGATTGATATGTCCTTCCTTTTGGCACCTAAGTGTAAGACCACCCCCTTCCCTTACTGCCCCTATATAAACCTCCTCTAGGAAAGGCTCAGGGTCTCACTTTTTGTGAAGACCCAGGCTATAGCTTGTATTAAAGTACCTCCTGCATATTGCATTATCGTGTGTGTGTCCTCCTTGGAATCAGACACAGAACCAGACATTACATTTGAGGGCTCATCCTATGAGAGGTCCCGGGAGATTCCAAAGGTGTGGTACTACGCAGTGGTAAAAGTACTTGAATCCCTGAAGGGAAATCTGAGTGTGTCTGAGTGTGCTTGTCTGTGTGAATGTTGTATAGGGAAGGAGAGTCTGGATCATGGCATAAAGCTAAGTGGCTGGCAGATTCTGTGCTTCCTGGGTTATAGGGAGACAGCCTATTGCTAAGTCGGGTCCATAAAGGCCTCCTTTCACCTCTTTCTGAGTACAGACTGGCCAAGTACACAGTTTCTGAGTCCCACGAGGGGCCGGGAAGCGAAAGTGTTATTCGAGAGATTGAGAGATTTCCCTTCTAGAGGATTTGTTAAGAGAACTTAGTAGGAACTTTGGAGTGGCTAGAGATCCCCCCCACCCCCCGCCCAAGTTGGACTTGGGATAGGAACTTCGGGTTGTTGGAGGCCCCCCGCCCAAGTTGGACTTGGGACGACAGAGGTTCGAGTCCTCTAAGGACCCTATGAGTCCTAAGGAGCACCATTAGATGGTGAGTGTGAGGGATTTCCACTCTGGAAGATTCGCCAAGGGAAAGGACACTTAAGATAAGCCCCTGGGGTCGGGGGAGTGCACTTTTGACTGCCCTGAAACTTAGTGAAAGTTTGCATCTCTGTTGTTTGTCATCTATGTATATTTGTTGTCTTGCCCTTATTGTTTGTCTCATGTGTTTGTCTATAGTTGGGCCTTTAATAGTACTCATGGGCCAACAAACATCGGTAGATTTAGATTTGGTCCTGGCTCACTTCTCTGACTTTAAGGAGTGAGCCCAGAATCTCTCCCTCACTGTTAAGAAGGGATGCCTTGTCACCTATTGTGATTCCAAGTGGCCTACCCTAGAGCTCGGATGGCCAAAAGGAGGCACCTTTAACTTGGGAATTATCTCCTGCCTCAGCTCTCGTATCCTGGACTCTGGACCCTCTGGTCACTCAGATCAGGCCCCATATATACTTGTCTGGAAGGATCTGGCTCTGAACCCACCTTTGTGGTTGCAGCCTTTCCTACAACCTTTGCAACCTCCCCCTTCTCTACCCACCACGAGGCAGGATTCTCCCCAAGTTCTGGCCTTCCAACTACAGGTGACCGCTTCTCCCCCTTCCTTCCCCAAGAAACCAGTTCTAGCAGATTCAGATAATAGCCCCCCTGATCCTCCCCCATCCCTATATGCCCCCTTGTATCCTGATCTGAATCATCTTCCAGGGGAGGCAGTCGCAGCAGCCAGTCTCCACTCTAGTCCCCCGGCAAGTTGCACTAGGGGAAGGGGGAGGGCATCAACACCAGACCCTGAGACTGAGAAACCTTCTTCTACTAGTGCCATCTTACCTGTGCGGATTATAGGCCCATCAGTTCCAGGGGCCCCCCGACTTTACCAATATTAGCCATTTTCCTCTAGTGACCTTTATAATTGGAAGACCCCAAACCCTCCTTTTTCCCAGAAGCCCCCAAAATTAATTGATCTATGTGAGTCTATTATGTCTACCCACAGTCCCATTTGGGACGATTGTCAGCAGCTTTTTCAGGTCCTTTTCACCCTCGAAGAGCGTGAACGCATCTTCATGGAGGGCCGCAAAAACGTGCCTAATGGGATCAACGATTGTCCCACAACCCAGCAACATCTCATCAACAAAGCTTTCCCTCTCACTCGTCCCAATTGGGATTTTGAGCAACCTGAAGGTAGGGAGCGTCTCCGAGTCTATCACCAGATTCTCATGATTGGTCTCCCGGCTGCGGCCTGTAAGCCCACTAATTTGGCCAAGGTTAATTTAGTTAGACAAGGGGCAGATGAAAGCCCAGAAGCCTTTTTAGAACATCTGCAAGAGGCATTCTGGTTGTATACCCCCATAGACCCCCTAGCAGAAACTAGTCGGGCAGCCATCCTTTTAGCCTTTGTTAACCAAGCGGCGCCAGATATTCGCCGCAAGCTCCAGAAGACAGAGGATTTAGGGAACCAGAGTATATCTGACCTCTTATGGATTGTGGAGAGGGTTTTTAACACCCGAGAAACTCCGGAAGATAGGGCCAAGAGGAAGGATCTGGAAGAAAAAGAGGAGAGTAAAAGGAGAGAAGAGAGGGAAGAGAAATACAGGTAGGAAGAGAGGCAAAAAGACTATAGATGCCAAAGAAAGGTGGTCCGTGTCCTAGCAGCCAGCCTGGTTCAGACTCCTCAGACTCCTCCAACAGGTAACCCAAGACCCCAGGGGATACCCTATAAACCAGTCTCCCAAAGACTGCCAGGGTGGAGGAACGGGTGTTTTAACTGTGGCGAAGAGGGCCACTGGGCATGAAATTACCCTCAACCCCACCGGGGGGGTCGAGAGAGAAGGAAAAATATCCTTGCCCTTCAAGGAGAGGAGGATTGAAGAGGACAGGACTTGTCATCCCTCCCAGAGTCCTGGGAAACTGCTAAAGTGGAGGGAAAACTGGTTAAATTGTTGGTAGATACTGGAGCTGACAAATCCGTCCTTAGAAACCCCCTTGGAGATATTTCTTCATGGGCTAGTTGGGTCCAAGGGGCCACTGGAACCCGCTACTATAATTGGACTATGAAACGCTCCGTTAATCTAGGATCTCATTTGGTGTCCCACTCTTTCCTTGTTATTCCAGAGAGTCCTGCTCCCTTATTGGGCCGGGATCTCTTGCACAAAATTGGGGCCCACATTCATTTTACGAACTCAGCAGCTTCTGTCACAGACAATATTGGCTCCCCCTTACAGGTCTTGACTTTAACCCTCCCAGAAGAATACCGCCTCTATGAGCCCCTCTACTCCCAACCGCCAGCTTCGATCCATAAGGATGGGTGGATCGCGTCCCCAGGGTATGGACAGAACTCTCTGGGGTAGGTCTGGCCAAAAACAGACCCCCCTTTATTGTCACCTTAAAACCATGTGCAACGCCCATTAGGATTAAACAATACCCTATGACCCTGGAGGCCCGAAGAGGTATCTCCCCTCAGATCAACAGACTCCTAGGCTTGGGTATCCTGGTACCTTGTCACTCTCCCTGGAATACTCCCTTACTACTGATCCGGAAGACTGGAGGGGTCGAGTACCGCCCAGTCCAGGACTTAAAGGAAGTGAACTCTAGAGTTGAGGACATCCACCCAACTGTGCCTAACCCCTACACCTTGCTCAGCTCTCTCTCTCCCAACTTGACCTGGTATACTGCCCTAGACCTGAAGGATGCCTTCTTCACCTTACCCCTGGTGCCCTCCAGTCAGCCAATTTTTGCATTTGAATGGTTTAATGAGAGTACCCAGACCTCTGGGAAACTCACCTGGACTCACTTGGACTCACCTGGACTCACTTACCCCAAGGGTTCAAAAATAGCCCCACCTTGTTCAGTGAGGCGTTAGCTCAGGACCTTCAAGATTTTCCAACTACTCACCCTGAGGTCACCCTCCTCCAATATGTAGATGATCTTCTTTTGGCCACCCGCACTTCAGATGATTGTGAGCAAGCCACTCTAGCTCTTTTAAAGACCTTGGACCACTTAGACTACCATGTGAGTGCCAAAAAGGCATCCCTGGTCCAGCGGGAAGTCAAGTTCCTGGGGTATAAACTGAAAGGGGGCCATAGATGGCTAACTCAAGCCATGAAAGATACAATTCTGCAGATTCCACATCCCTCCACAGCTAGGCAGTTCTGTGAGTTCCTGGGCTCCATGGGATATTGTAGATTGTGGATACCCTCCTTTGCTGAAATTGAGCAGCCCTTATACAATCTGACTAGAGAATCCCCAGACTGGGAATGGATTCCACAGGCTGAAGAGGCCTTCCAACACCTTCGTAGGGCCATGCTTGAGGCCCCAGCCCTAACACTTCCAAAACCCCAAAAAACCCTTCCAACTTTTTATTGAGGAGAAACATGGGGTTGCAAAAGGGCCCAAAGGTTAGGGCCCTGGAATAGACCAGTGGCATATCTTTCAAAATGCCTTGACCCTGTGGCTGCTGGGTGGCCCCCTTGTCTTTGTACTGTAGCCACAGCTGCCTTGTTAACTAAGGATGCTGACAAACTGACTTATGGACAATCTCTAATTCTCTCTACCGCCCATGCTATTGAAGGGGTATTGAAACAGCCACTGAGCCACTGGTTTTCACATGCCAAATTGGCACATTACCAGTCACTGCTATTAGATACTTCATGCATCTCATTCAGGGTCATCTCTTCACTCAACCCAGCTACTCTGCTGCCTAATCCATCTCCTACTAATTTGGCCCCTATACATGATTGTGGAGAAGTTTTAGCAGAAGCAATCACTGCCTGACCCGGGTTACAAAAAGAACCCCTTCCAAACAGTGATCTAATTCTATTCACGGATGGCAGCAGCTTTCTTGAAAATGGGTGCCGCTTGGCTGGGGTGGCTATCATGAATGCAGCAGGTGAGACTGTGTGGGCTGCAGCCTTACCCACAGGAACCTCAGCCCAGAAAGCTAAGTTGGTTACTCTAAAGCAAGCAAGCCCTTAGGAAAACAGAAGGGAAAAGATCCACAGTATATACGGACAGCAGGTATGCCTTTGCCACCCTACATGTGCATGCCCCAATATATCGGGAAAGGGGGTTTGTTACTTCTGGTGGAGCTCCAATCCATAATCTTCCTGAAATCCAGGATCTCCTATCGGCAGTTTGGGAACCAAAAGCAGTGGCCGTGGTATATACCCCTGGGCATCAAAAGGGAGACTCCTTGGAAGCTCAAGGGAATAGGTTGGTAGATTGGGCAGCTAAACAGGTGACTCGGGGACAAGTCACGATCCTCACCACAACTACCACCCCTCCACCTCTGGTTGGAGAACCCCAGTACACTGAGGAAGACCTTACTTGGATCAAGAGCCGCCTAGGACAGGCAGAGGGAGCTTGGTACCGTGACCCTGAAGGGAATCTGCTCCTTCCAGAGACATTGGGGCAGCTCCTTACTACCCACTTACACCACCTCTCTCACCTAGGAGACCGAAAACTTGCCCAACTCTTGGACAAGGACAAACTCAAGTATAGAGGGAGAGGCCGCTTCCTTTGCAGGCTGGTTGACTCTTGCAAAGCATGCCAACTCCTCTGTGCAGCCAAACCTGACAAACACATTGGGCAGAGAATAAGGGGACAAAGGCCTTGCCAGCATTGGGAAATTGGCTTTACTGAAATAAAACCAGGGAAGTTTGGGTTTAAATATCTCCTTGTTCTAGTTGACACCTTTTCAGGATGGCCAGAAGTGTTTCCGACTAAGAACCAAACTGCATTAATAGTTGTAAAGAAACTTCTTGAAGAAATCATCCCTCAGTATGGGTTACCTGAGACCATTGCAGCTCTGGGAACAAATTGGAAATTGCTGGTGGAGTTGTGAACTGATCCAACCATTCTGGAGGGCAATTTGGAACTATGCCCAAAGGGCGACAAAAGAATATCTACCCTTTGATCCAGCCATAGCACTGCTGGGTCTGTACCCCAAAGAGATAATGGACAAAAAGACTTGTACAAAAATATTCATAGCTGCGCTCTTTGTGGTGGCCAAAAACTGGAAAACGAGGGGATGCCCATCAATTGGGTAATGGCTGAGCAAATTGTGGTATATGTTGGTGATGGAATACTATTGTGCTAAAAGGAATAATAAAGTGGAGGAGTTCCATGGAGAGTGGAACAACCTCCAGGAAGTGATGCAGAGCAAGAGGAGCAGAACCAGGAGAACATTGTACACAGAGACTAATACACTGTGGTATAATCGAACGTAATGGACTTCTCCATTAGTGGCGGTGTAATGTCCCTGAACAATTTGCAGGGATTTAGGAGAAAAAAAAACACTATTCATAAGCAAAGGATAAACTATGGGAGTAGAAACACCAAGGAAAAGCAACTGCCTGAATACAGCGGTTGAGGGGACATGACAGAGGAGAGACTCTAAATGAACACTCTAATGCAAATATTATCAACATAGCAATGGGTTCAAATCAAGAAAACATGTAATGCCCAGTGGATTTACGCGTCGGCTATGGGGGGTGGGGGGGAGGAAAAGAAAATGATCTATATCTTTAATGAATAATGCTTGGAAATGATCAAATAAAATATAAAAAAGAAAAAAAAATAGCAACAATCAACAAATACTTAGAAAGTACAATAACATGAATTTTGCTAAACATTGTAAATACAAAATAAAATGAAATAAAAATGAAACATAGAGCTAAAAAAAAAAGGAATACATGACCCACTCGCTTCCATTACTTCACTTTCTCCCCCGCCTCTTGGTTTCCCCCTCCCTTGTCACAGAGTATCCCTCAATTGGGAGATACTTATCCCACCCGCAGGAGCGCACTGGCTGTGCCCCCCTTCTGGCCTACAGCCCTGTGTCTCCCCTAGTTTCCTCACTGCCCGCTGAACCCCCTCACAATAGTACCCCGAGTGACCTACTATGCCAAGCAGGACCTCCTCTTCCTTAAGGAGGGGGCCTCTGTGCAGCCTTGGGTGAGGAGTGCTGCTTCTATGTTAACCACTCAGGGATTATTAGGGACTCCCTAAGCAAGCTATGAGAATAGAAGGTCTAGAAACCCTGACTGAAGGAGAGGGAAACTGCCAACCCCTGGTACACCCACCTTTTCAATTCTTCTCCCTAGTCATGTCCCTCATAGGACCCCTCATAATCTTAACCCTACTCTTGACATTTGGCCCCTGCGTTTTTAACCGCCTTGTCCAGTTCATGAAAGGCCGGCTGGGTGCCACCCAGGTGTTGGCCCTCCGACAACAGTACCGACCCCTAGCGAGCCCTGGGCTGAAAGCCACAAGCTGCCTCAGTGGACAGGCACCCCCTCTGCCCTCCTAAGAGAAAAAGAAGTTGGAAATGAAGGAGCCCCAAGCAGGGAGCTGCTTGGTCAGTACAGCACATATCACTATAGGATATCTGACCAACAGACCCCTGTCAGGGAACCTAAATGTACTGACGCCCACTTGTACTGACACCCAAAACATAGATTCCAGGAGAACTTGTGGGCCACGTATGGTGGTTAGTGATATGCTGACAGGCTTTGGGTATAAAAGACTCTGCACTCACAACTGCAGGCGGAACTGTAGTGCTGAGCTTCCCCTGGTGTATACCAGAATAAAGGACCCTCCTGCTTGATTGCATTGTCTGTGGGTTTTTCCTTGGTGGTGGGCGATGCACTGGACCCTAACACTACACTGTCCTCTTTCATCTTATCCCAGAGGTAAATCAATATCATATTAGTAATCTTTGCCTGTTGTGATCAGTTGTGCCTACAAAATGTCACAAAGACCCTCTGAAAATTTTAAATTATGGTTTATGCAATGTTTAACAGCAAATTTGATTTATTTCACTAACATATAAAGACTAAGCTTGTTTTGGAAAAATGCAGGTATCATAACAATAGGCAATTGTGTGTTGCTTTGAAGAGATTTGTGTTGGTAATTAGACTAGATATAAATTCATCATTTTGGGACCTCAGCTCCCTTGTGTAGCTCACCAAGGCAGAACTTGGAAGCATTCATGAATTTCTAAATATCCAATATTTTCCCCTGTGAGATAAATATTATTATTATCTTCATTTTTTTAGATGAGAAAACTTAATCTGAGAATGTTTATTTGCCTATATAGGAAGTGTCTGAGGGAAGCTTAATCTCTGGCCTTGCCATAACAAGACTAAAGACTAATCATTTGCTCAATTCATCTTTTAACACTCAAAACTCTCCAAAATAAGAATTATTCCTACTGTTGCTAAATTTCTTGCCAGCACACCCCACTACCACTGCTGTAGCCCCTATTTTGTTTCAACAAGCAAAAACCTCAATTGGTTGGAGTGGCAACAATGTTTAGTCAAAGAACTGAGGAAAGGAGGAAACTGGAGGAGGGTTCCAGCATATGTGAGCAACTCCAATAGGTCTGAAAAGCTCCTATGGAGTCCAGTCTTATTTCCTCCAAAACCACCTTTTATAAAGACTAGCTAGGGTCAGTAACTAACCTTCCCCCTCTTCTTCCTTCCCTTACCAATCTATTGTTTATCCAACCATGACCTCTAATCTCATTACTTCTTGATTCTCTCCCAAGCCAACTCGCTGTACTAGATACTTTATTCCCTTTTTTCCATTTTGAACCCTTGGTGAATCAATTCATCCCTACATCAACTTCTTGGATGTTGGTCCTCATCATTTTGCCAATTGTTCTTTGAAAAATCTTAACCCTGGATCATATATATATACACAAATCTCATATCACTCTCTGCCTTCTGCTACTATCTTTTCCTTCACCCTGGTCTCACCTGGTGAGGTGGCTATACTCCTTACCAATACTAATTCCTTTACCTGTTCAAATGATCCTGTTCTACCCAATCTTTTCCAGCAGATTTACTTCTCTGTCATCCCCATTCTATCACTCATTTCAGTCTCTCTCTGCCTATCAACATGCCCATATCTTTCCTGTCTTTGAAAAATTCTAACTTGGTTTTTCCATCTCTGCTATCAGATTCTCCTGTCCTTTGTGGCTTAAATCTTTGAAAAGTCTATCTACAATAGGTGTCTCCATTCTTTTCTTCTTTCATTCTCTTTTTAGCCTCTTGAAATCTGACTTCTGACTTCATCATCCAATCAATGAGTTCATGCCAAAGTTATATGGCCAATGACCTTTTCTCAATCCTCATTCTCATTGAATTCTTTGTAGCCTTTGACATAGCTAACCACCCTCTCCTCCTTGATACTCTCTTCCTTTTAGATCCTCAGCTCCTGTGGATTTAATTATCATCTCTGTGCTGATGATACTGAAACTTAACTGTCCCGCCCTAACCTTCCTCTCTAGTCTTGTATCTCCAACTACTTTTCAGACATCTCAAACTGGATTTCCAGAAGATATCTTAAAACCAATATCTCCAAACCCAACCTCACCCTTAAACTCTCCCTCTTAGCCTTCCCTCTTACTAACAAGGGCAACACCATCCTCCCAGGCTCACAACCTACCTGTCATCTTCACCTCCTCACTATCATATCCAGTCTGTTGAGGTCTGTCAATTTCAATTCTGCAACATCATTTGACTATACCATTATCTCTCTCCTGACACTATTACCATCCTAATGAAGGTTCTCATCTTTTTACCTCTGGACTATTGCAAGAGCCTGATGGTTGATCTTCCCACCACAAGTTTCTCTTTACCTGATTCTGTTCTCCATTCAGACAACAATGTGATTTTCCTAAAGCAGAAGTCTATTAACATTACCCCTCTATTCAGTAAAATCTAGTGGCTCCCTATCACTTCTAGAATCAATTACAAAATCCTCTTTTTGGTGTTTAAAGGTCTTTATAACTTAGCTACTTATCTTTTTAGTCTTCTCAAACCTTGCTTCCTACCATTTACTCTTCAATCCAGTGACATTGCTGTCCATGATGTTCCATAAATAAGACACTAGAACTTTAAGCTCTGGGCATTTTCTTTGTGTTTTCCCCATGTCTGGAATGCTCTCCCTCCTCAATCATTCATTAAACATTTATTAAATTCCTATTATGTTTTAGGCACTGTTGAAGTCAAATGCTGAAGAAGTAAAAAAAAGAGATAAAAGACAGTCCTTACCCTCAAAGAAGTCATAATGTAATAGGAGAGACAACAAGTAAATGCATATGTACAAATAAACTATATTCAGAATAATTAGTAGAATAATAGAGTAGAATTAAGTTGGGGAAATTATTATTTAAAAAGTAGCATTTTAATTGGGATTTAAAGGATGCTTGCCTTCCTTTAAAAGATAGAATAGAAGATGGCAGCTTAGAGTCAGCAAAAGTTCAGACCTCTGAAAACCCTTCCTTACCAATTAAAAACCAAATGCTCCTAGGGGACTGAAAACCAAACCTAACAACAGGACAGAGCCAAGTAACCCTCCTGCTGGACTCAACTTAAAAGGTATGCCCCCCCCCCCTCCAAAAGCCTGAATTTGAGAACACTCAGGTTTAAGGGGAAGGAAGAAGGAAGGTCCCAGAACCCCCCCCCCCCCCCCAGAGCACTGAGCCTCCAGCAGTACCTGGAATATCTCGGCGGGCAAGGGCACTAATCTGGAGGGAATACCTTGCGGGCAAAGCTGTGCCAGGCTCAGGGCTTTGAACACAGGTGGTGGGGAAGCAGTTGAGGAAGAAGCACAGAGCAGCCTAGACACTTCATATTCCCCCCTCCTTTCCCGAGGTTTTGGCCTCGGAGCACATCCAGCTCTGCAAGTTCAACTCTGCTGGGCTTAATCTTATCAAGCCTTCAGAGGTCAGGAAAGCTCAAGTCCCAACAACCCTCCCCCACAGACTGAGCTGAGAGCCTTGCTAAACTCTAAGGGTAAAGGTTGACAGAAAGCCCAAAGCCATAGATCCAAAACATCATAAAAGGAGCAAGGGTGCAGTCAACTACAGGGGGGAAAGAAGGGATAAATATGAGCAAACAACAGAAAAAGAAAAAAGAAATTACAATCAACAGCTTCTATCCAGGCAATGAACAAAGAGCAAATGTAACAGAGGAGAATCAAGGAACACCAAGCAAAAACACAGAAACTTCAGTGAATTGGACACAGATTTTGGAAGAACTCAAAATACAATTCAAAACACAATTAAGAGAGGCTGAAGACAACTGGGGAAAGAACTTCAAAAGTAAAATAAGTCATCTGGAAACAGAAAACAGTGTCCCGGAAGCCAAAATTAATCAGCTTGAAAATGAGGCAAAGGAGATGAACGATCAGGAGAAGGATGACCAAAAATCCAGGGATGAAATCCAGTCTTTAAAAACCAGAATACAATAATTAGAAGCAAGCAACTTCACAAGGCAGAAGAAAACTATAAAACAAAATCAAAAGAATGAAAAAATTGAGGAAAATATGAAACATCTCATTCATAAAACAAGATTTAGCAAATCGATCCAGGAGAGACAACTTAAGAATCACTGGTCTACCAGAAGACCATGACAAGAGAAAAAGCTTGGATATTATCCTACAGAAAATTATCCAAGAAAACTGCCCCAGTATTCTAGAACAAGAGGGAAAAGTAGAGATTGAAAGAATCCACAGATCACCTCCTGTACTTAATCCCCAACTGATAACACCCAGGAATGTTACAGCCAAATTCAAGAACTATCAGACAAAGGAAAAAATATTACAAGCTGCCAAGAAGAAGTCATTCAGATACCATGGAACTACGATGAGGATAACAAAGGATCTGGCTGCATTTACACTGAAGGACTGAAAGGCATGGAATATTATATTCTGGAAAACAAGGAAACTAGGTGTACATCCAAGAATCAACTACCCAGCAAAACTGACTATATTCTTACAGGGGAAAGTATGGTCATTTAATAAAATAGAAGAATTCCAATCATTTGTAAAGAAAAGACCAGACCTGAACATAAAATTTGATGCCCAAACACAGAACCCAAGAGAATCACCGAAAGATCACAATAAGGACTTGTAAAGTAACAGGAAAATTGAATTCAGAAAATAAAATTGTATTGAGGATGAAGCAAATAAAACTAAATAAATATAAAATTCTGAGAATATTCGAACAAAATTTGAAAAAAAAGCTGGATTTTTGCCTGAAATAAAAATTCTTGGCAATTTCCCCCTCTAAATGACACAAGAATTTGACCACTTAAGTATAAAACCCCTCAATGAATAGCTTGTGGGAGAGAGGCAGACAGAACAAGGGCAGCCACTAAATAACTGATATGGATCTCAGGATGGAAGTCCATAGAGATTATACGAGGTTGAGTCATGAAAGCAGCCAGGAAGACCCAGGACAACCTAATCTTTGAGACTGCTTATTGAAAGGATAATGTGTTGGAGTAGGGATAGAAAGTTAAACCTTTAGTCACAAAGCACTGGATTTGAGTCTCACTAATGTATAACTATGGGCAAATCTTTCCATTTCTCCATGTAATAATTAAAAACAAATATTTCTATCCATATATATGTATATATATACATATATATGTATATGTATATATAGTATATATATATATATATATATATATATATATATATATTTATAAAGTTTATTGGAAGGGTAGACAGAATTCCTATAAGTAACCTGACCACATGGTGCCTAGCTTGATAGTCTCCTCCTCATTCCCCATCACCTCCCTGCTCTGTCTCTTCTCCTCCTGGTTCCCCCAATTCAGCCCCAAACCTTAACTTTTATTGACTTACAGAACGTACACCAATGCAACCCTGGAGCAACTGTGGTATGTCATGAATGTTTGATAGACAGGTAATGTTACTCAGGAGGGGGAGGGAATTCCCTGACACAGGGAATCTTTTGGGATCCTTTGGGAGATCTGTCTTCCAATGGATCATTTAACTATAACTGTCTTATAACTAAATACCTTCTAGCTAAAAGTACATACAATATTGCATTTTTTGAAAGAAGGAGTTACAATAGTTAGAGATGAGAGTAAAAATACAAAAACTGATTGATAGACACATTGACAAAATTCCAGTTAGGGGGCAGTCCCCTTTGGCATAAGAGTTTACATTCAGAATAAGTATGTTCAACCCCTACAGTTCAGTTCATTACATCCCAGTGTTCATTCTGGATGTAGCTTCTTCAGGTATCTTTACAGCACCTTCTCCAAAAGGATCCACTTTCTTGATTTTGTGATGTTGGCAAGTTTCTTTTCCTGAAATTTCTCCAAAAATTTTAAACATTGAATTTTAGGATAATTACACAATCCCCCCTGAGGAAGGTGTTGACCAACACCAGAATCACACTGGATACATGACTTAGTTATGAAGTATATGAAACAATTGTTAAAAGAAAAACAAAACCAAAACAAACCACCCCCCAAAAAATTCCAAAGTAAAAGATTCTGTATAAAATAATAACTATAGAAATGGTAAAAATAAAAATAAAATAAAATAAAAATCTTATGTGTATAACACTCAAAAAAATATAACCTGTAACAGGTTCTTGAATCACAGCAAGGACCAATTAAAGTGACTTATGTCCCACAAGCCTGTAGGACAATAGCAGCAATATAGCACTTTCCCCATTTGCAGCCAGGACTACAGAAAATTGCCAAACTATAAGAGAGAAAGAACTAAGTTTCAGCAGCAAATGGGAAAAATAATTTCCTGGTCTGGTTTTGCTATCACTGTCATATATAAGGGGAGCCAAGATGATAGCCAAACTGAGGTACTTGTCTCAAAGTATTGCACCATGGAGTGTGGTTCAAGGAAGTCCTGCATCTTAACATATGTCAAGTGTCGCAACCTCGATTCTCACACTAGGTTCAAGTCCTTTTGTATTGGCATAGAAGTTCAACCATCCTCCCTGGATTGGTTTTGGTCTTTTTTGACTTCATGCTACTTGGCTTTTTATAGTGGCTCTTTTGTTCCTTTCTCTTGAAATCAAATATAATCATTAAACAAAGTCCTATAACATTTATCAATAAATGACAGATTTCCATAGTCAAAAGCCTTTTGGGCATGCATATTACTGGGGCTAATAGCTTCTGTAAACTTATACTGTAAACTTTATCTTTCAAGGCAAAAAAAAACACATTAATACTGATCTCATGTACTTTAAACATCACCAATGTTAGGAAAAAGAAAGAAAAAAATCAAATATCATATTACAAGCATAAAGAGAGAAAAAATATAATTAAAAAAACACAATTTCACAGTTCACATTCCATGTGATAAGCAGAGGTGCAACACAAAAGGTGCTCACTCAAAAATGAAATGTATATCACTCTTAACTTGGCCAGGATCCACAGTGTGAGTGTACATAATTCTTTCACCAGGTAAAAACCTTTTAAAAACAGTAGTACAACAACTAAGACAGATTTGAAAAAATACTCACCCCAAATTTTAAGTCCATTAATGACAATAGCAAACAAACCCACTATCATTAGGATTTACATGACTTGCTGTATGACATTTAAAAACCTTTGAAATCATGAATATTTGTCACAAATTCTATAGATTTAGCCAATCTTTCAATTTTGGCAAGCCTGTTATTACTAACATTCAAGAATTTAGTGGGAGAGAAAATCCAGAAAAACCTCTGTACAGTTGATGAAGAGTGACAAATGCAAGAAATGCATTTTGAAGCTACTAGGCTTCACAGGAAAAATCATTCCCACATACTGGATGAGATCATAATACATTGCAGGTTAACTAAGCCACTTGGGCACCTCCCTCCCTCTTGGTATGAGACCAAGTATATAAGATGAGTATAACAGAATTGTCTCCAATATGTCCCATTTTTATGTGGAGCCAAGGACTAAAAAGTGAAAATCATTTTGGATACCTCATCCATTACATTTTAAATAAATGCAGAGATGAGAAATATAACAATGCTATTACCCTCTACTTCAGTTACAAATAGACCTCATTACAAACAACTCATGAGGCAGGAAAATAAATGATCAGTCAGAGGTAGGAATACTCCCAAATATCTGAAAATTATGTCTGAATACTCATTAAAATCAATTTAAATTATTAAATAAGTACATTCTCCAAAACCTGTATACAGATTGAAACCAATTTGATGGAGTCCATCCATCAGCTCTGAGTGACAATTAACAAAGGCAAAAAGGGAACAAAATGCTGTTTATGGGCTTTTACAAAGATATTCTTCAGTACAATCATAGTCATAGGGGAGGTACAAATTAAGACAATTTAACAGAATATTTCAATTTTGATAACTCATGAAGTAGTTAACAATAAATTACATACAACTTATATTTAGAATTGAGTTACAGAGGCTTCTTCATTCTGGGGAGGGGAACAAACTAAAACAGTTAATATCAATAAGGCAATGAAGTCTGAAAAGGCTTAAAAATTCACCTCCAGACTCTTTGAGGTTCTTTCCCCTCCCAAGTACCATCATTCATCACAATTTCTTTGTCCACACCTCTGGGGTCTCCCATGCTGAGGGGGGGTTCCCACATTGAGTACAGGTGTTTAAGTGTGAGTTTTGATTAGCTTCATTGGAATAACTATTCCTCCTATCAATATTACTATCTCTGAAACTTCAATTTCTATTGTCCTGATCTCTCTTCTTACAATTAATAATCACATGATCAACTTTTCCACAAAAATAACATGTTAGTGGTTGCTTAGTGGATTCTTTTTTTTTAAACATTATTTTATTTGGTCATTTCCAAATATTATTCATTGGAAACAAAGATCATTTTCTTTCCCCCCCCCCACCTCTCCCGTAGCTAACGCGCGATTCCACTGGGCATCACATGTGTCCTTGATTTGAACCCATTTCCATGTTGTTGATATTTTCATTAAGGTGTTCATTTAGAGTCTCTCCTCAGTCATATCCCCTCAACCCCTGTAGTCATGCAATTGCTTTTCCTCAGTGTTTTTACTCCCATAGTTTGTCCTCTGCTTGAGGGTAGTGTTTTTTAGATCCCTGCAGATTGTTCAGGGACATTGCATTTACACTAATGGAGAAGTCCATTACATTCGATTGTACCACAGTGTATCAGTCTCTGTGTACAATGTTTTCCTGGTTCTGCTCCTTTCACTCTGCATCACTTCCTGGAGGTTGTTCCAGTCTCCATGGAATTCCTCCACTTTATTATTCCTTTTAACACAATAGTATTCCATCACCAACATATACCACAATTTGTTCAGCCATTCTCCAATTGAAGGGCATCCCCTCATTTTCCAATTTTTTGCCACCACAAAGAATGCAACTATGAATATTCTTGTACAAGTCTTTTTCCTTATTATCTCTTTGGGGTACAAACCCAGCAGTGTTATAGCTGGATCAAAGGGCAGTCTTTTACCGCCCTTTGGGCATAGTTCCAAATTGCCCTCCAGAATGGTTGGATCAATTCACAACTCCACCAGCAATGCATTAATGTCCCAACTTTGCTACATCCCTTCAAGCATTCATTACTTTCCATAGCTGTCATGTTAGCCAATCTGCTAGGTGTGAGGTGATACCTCAGAGTTGTTTTGATTTGCATCTCTCTGAGTATCAGAGATTTGAACACTTTTTCATATGCTTATTAATAGTTTTGATGTCTTTGGCTGAAAACTGCCTATCCATGTCCCTTGCCCATTTATCAATTGGAGAATAGCTTGATTTTTTTTTGTACAATTGATTTAGCTCTTTGTAAATTTGAGTAATTAAACCTTTGTCAGAGGTTTTTATGAAGATTGTTTCCCAATTTGTTGCTTCCCTTCTGATTTTAGTTACATTGGTTTTGTTTGTACAAAAACTTTTTAATTTGATGTAGTCAAAATTATTTATTTTACATTTGTGACTCTTTCTAAGTCTTGCTTGGTTTTAAAATCTTTCCCTTCCTAAAGGTCTGACATGTATACTATTCTATGTTCACCTAATTTACTTATAGTTTCCTTCTTTATGTTCAAGTCATTCACCCATTCTGAATTTATCTTGGTGTAGGGTGTGAGATGTTGATCCAAATCTAATCTCTCCCACACTGTCTTCCAATTTTCCCAGCAGTTTTTATCAAATAAGGGATTGTTGTCCCAAAAGCTGGGGTGCTTTGTGGATTCTTATAAGGGAGCTATGATCTCTCCTTGCTTTACCTTCACAACTGCTTCAGTTAATTCTTTTATTTCCTTCCTCAATGTCTCTACTAAAGTATCATTCTCCTTATCCTTCTCACCCTGTTTAGAAGTCAATTCCTTTATTTCCTTCCTTAATGCTTTCGCTAAATCAGTATTCTCCTTCTCCTTTTCCTTATGACCCTCAAAAGCATAAACTGCCACTCTTTTCAATTCTTCAGGGTCCATAGTAGGCCAAGTTGAACAGCTAGTCATAAAATAATTCCTAACTACCTTACAACTGTTTTTCACAAATTGTATTCTGATTTGTCTAAGGTCCTGTTCCCTATCACGATCAAGCTCAACATATCTTCCTCCTAGCTCGATACATCTGTCTATAAATTGGGGGGAGGGGGGATTTTCGCTATCTTTTTGCTTAAGATTTTCAAATTTAGTACATGTACCAGACCTATCAGAATAGGCTCTTGTAGCTTTTAGCAATTCATGTCTAGTCTGACATAGTTGTAAGTAATCTTGCTCTGAATTTGGGTCCCATTTGGGATCTTCAGTTGGCCAATGAGCTGCTCCCTCTCCTTGGGCCTGATTAACAAGAGAAAGAATCTTATTTCTTTCCCTTTCTGTTAGCAAGGCCTGAAGTAAATCTTCTATATCAAACCATGTGGGATTATATGTGCAAAAAATGCTTTCAAACTTATTTATCACCACCACAGGCTCAGCTTCATATGAAGGTGTTTTTTCTTTGAATCCCTCAAAATCCTGTGGAGAAAAAGTTGTATGATGTCTAATGTTTATGAAATCTCCACATCTGTTATATGTAGGGACAACTCTTAGAGGGAAAAGACTTTAATTTGAATCATATGTGGCAACTGCTGCTTGGCCTGTATTCTGGAGTTCAGGGGAGTGGGTAGTAGTGAGACTGGTAGGGGAAGGGGGTGGGGTGGTAGAATGGAGCTGGTCAGCAGGAGGGGAGGAAGAAGGAAAGGATCAGGGACAGGGCTGGGGTTTGGTGGAGAGGAGGGGTGTGGTTCTGTGGGTGGGGTGGAGAAAAGTAGGATGGGTGAGGTCTAGAAGGGTCATAGTAAGGTGGGTAGGAAGGAGGGTACAGAAAAGAATGGAAGTAGGGATGGTATGGGTAGGGATAGGGAAGATGGGTGGGCAAAGGAGGGTAAAGAGGTAGATTGGTTGGAAAGGGGATGGGAGAAATGGGGGATGAACAAGTTCTGACAAGAAGAGGACCTGAGGGGTTCAAGTCTTGTTTTGGGTCAGTATGAGGAGAAAACTCCTCACAGGCCAGGTGGGATGACAAAGCATGTTTCTTGCTAGATTTCACTGAAGGAGTTAAGCTAAAATGGTTTGGTTCCAAAGAAAGAATGGTTTCCTCACTGGAGGGAATTGTTAAAAAAAATATATCATTATTTAAATTACAAAGTTTAAATTCCTTTTTAGAAGAATTTTAGGTAAAGAGGATGCTACCTCTCTGAATCCAGAAACAGAACTGTTGGAGAAGCCACCATGAAGAAGCCTCCAGACCACAAGCTGCACAAGATCAAAATGAACTTTGGGTGTAGTTTGAACATTTCTTTGTATGTTCATACCAAAGGGGACTGCCCCCTAACTGGCTTTCTGTCAATGCGTCCAGCAATTATTGGTTTTGTTCTTTTTTTTCTCTTATCCTCACATTATTGTAATCTTTTAAGTTGATTATGTTTTTATGATCCTTTTGGGGAAAAAATTAATTTTTCCAAAAATGATCACACGGGAAAATGTAAAAAATGGACTTGAACTCTGGACTTCAGTCCCCACAAGCCCTTGCTCCACTTCCCCAAAATGCTTTGTAATCTCACTGAATTCTCAGGTGGGCCGAGATCGAGAAGGGATTTAACCTGATTGCAAAGGCTTTTGTGCCTCTTTTGGACTTCCGTTTTGGAGCAGACGCGGCTCTTCCATGATGTGAAATTATCTTGTCTAGGCCTCTCTGGCCTAGCTCTGGTAAAAGATCCATGGCCTATCTATAAGGCCTATCCATGCCTTACAAAGCTTTCTAGCTTCTTTCTTTGTTATCCAATTCTCCTTAGGCAATTTTGGATCACTCCAGGAATTTAAAAATTCATACAGGGCTGAATCAGGAGGAATATTTCCTCATTTCCTTTGATGTGTTGCAGTATTTCCCATACTGTCTAGTCTGTATGTCCTATTTAAGCTAGTATGAGTATTGCTAAATGATCAGTTTAAAGAATGAAAAAGTCCTAAAGCATAAAAAAAGTAGTTATTGTGGAAGGCAATAAGAGAAGGTTTAAAACAAAAAGTTAATGTAAGGAACAGTTATCGTTGCACAGCAATAGTATCAGTAATGAATGTGTATTCAGTGTAACAATTGTTATCGATAATTAATAATAATATGTAGTTATTATAATTATTAATAACAACATTAATAATAATATGCATTAATTGTAGCTATTGTTATTAATAATTAACAGTTATAAACCACAAATCAGTATCAATAATCAATAATAACCATTAGAAATTAGTAATAATGACTAATAATAGTTATTGAAAATTAATAATTATTGTTATTGATAGTATAATTAATACTATAGTGTTCTATACTATTGTACTATTGTATAAAATGGTATATTTTATTTTTATTATGTATTTATATTTTATTTTTTAATAATTTTAATATTTTATTATATATTTGTATATTATATAAAATACAATTGTATTTGGTTTTAATTTAAATTTAATATTATTAACATTTCCTATTAATAATTCTTTTATTTAAATGTATTCAATTTAGTAGCATTATTTTAGATCACTAGTATCAGTAGCAAAGGAATTCTTTTTATTTTCCTGCAGTTTTAATTCTCAACAGTGTGTGGTGCTATAAATGCATGTAGAGTGGAAGGCGCCTTTGGGTAGACCTATCTAAGCAAGCAGTCAGATAAAGAGAAGGCAAAAAAAAAATAGTCTTTTAACATGCTAAAAAAAGGCAGCCAGTTTTCCAGGAAAGCTTTGAGTGACTTTTAATATGCTAATGAAGACAAGGACTCCTAAGGAAAATGTGACTTTAGATATGCAAAGGAAGCTAGGCAGTCTACAAGCAACATTTGAGGGTGGGGGTGGGGAGAGATAAAAATGCAGTTTAAAGAAACAAATTCCAAAAAAAAAAAGCACTTCCTCTTAGCCCATGTCTAAGTACTGTTTGAGGGGGAAGGGAGAAGGGGGAAAAAATGGAGTTAAATCCCTTCCCCTATAACAGTCATGAGTTTTCAAAGTTGGGCGGGGCAGGGAACCCCTTTCCCTTGTACATAGTCTGGAAAGACCCTCAGAATTAATTTAATGAGTGACTCTGAGCAGGTCCCTGCTGCAGTGGCTCCTGGGGAAAGTCAGGCAGGCCCTGGGCTGGTAAAGATCCATTGGGTCCTAGTGCCCCTTGGTTTAAAACAAAACTCAGTCCTGTTTGGAATGGGAGGAGGGCCCACTCCTGTGAGCTATTCCTCCATGCTGCAAGGCCATTCTGTGAGGGGGCCCCATCCTTTACCACCCTATTCTCATCTAAAATGGGTCCGGTTGGGTGGGGAGTGTTCATGTGGGGAGAGTGCAGATTCTGGGAAGAAATAGGAGTCTGCATTTCATGCCCATGGGATCCAGCCCTTTAATATAAAGCAGCCACTCTGCTGCCTGGGTCCCCAGTTCTGTTTTGGGTAAAAACCTCCTTTCCCTTCCATACTGCCCCAGGGAGTCTTTAAAGTATACCCCAGGATTGATTTAAGGGGGTCTATCCATGCTCAGCACAGCGCCTAGCTGAGCAAAGCAGCAGTGCCAGCCAGTGGAGTCAGGGGTTGGGCTTGGGCTTCTAAAGTAAGAGAATGGGGTGGGGAAACACAGGGGAGGGAGTGTTTTCTCACCATCTGAAGAGGCTCTTGGATGATTCTGTTTCTTTTTCTCAGCAAGTTTCCATCTATACAGGTAGGCAGCAGCTGCTCCTATCTTACCTAAGTTTTACCTAAGACTCAAACTTCTCTCAGAAGAAAAATAAGGAAAATAAGGTTCTTTCTTAAGCCAATGTGGTTGCCAACTGTAATAATTAAAAATAAATCTCTCTCTCTCTCTCTCTCTCTCTCTCTCTCTCTCTCTCTCTATATATATATATATATATATATATATATATATATATACATATATTAATATGTGTGTGTGTGTGTGTACATATATATATATATTTTTTTTTTATAAAGTTTATTGGAAGGGTAGACAACGTTCCTATAAGTAAACTGATCACATGGTGCCTAGCCTGACAGTCTCTTCCTCATTCCTCCTCACCTCCCTGCTCTGTCTCTTCTCCTCCTGGTTCCCCCAATTCAGCCCCAAACCTTAACTTTTATTGACATACAGAAGGTACACTGATGCAACCCTGGCACAACTGTGGTATGTCAGGAATTTTTGATAGGTAAAGTTACTCAGGAGGGGGAGGGGATGAGCTTCCTTAATACATCCATGAGGTTGTTTCCCTATCTGAAAAGTGATCCAGCAATCAATGAAAATAAGCATCTATCATGGTGCAGGCATTGGGCTAATTTCCCCCAGGATAAAAAATGGAGAAAAAGACAGTCCCCGACAACATACAAACAAATATATACTCAATTGGCTATTTGCAGAATAAATAGGAAATCATTAACAGAGGGAAAGCACTGGAATTAAGAGGAGGTGGGAAAGGCTTCCAGTAAAAGATAGATTTTGGTTGAGACTTAAAAGAAATCATAGAAGTTAGTTGGGAAAGTGGAAGAGGAAGAGCATTCCAGAAAGAGAAAATGCCTACAGCCAAGAGATGGAGTGTCTTGTTCATGGAATAGCCAGGATCCTGGTCAGTGTCACTGGGTTAAAGAATTATGGTCCTGAGTAAGCTCATTCTACAGATGAGGAAGCTGAAGCAGAGAGCTTTAAGTGACTTCCCCAGGATCATACAGCTATTCAGTGTCTGAAGCCAAATTTGGACTCAGGTCTTCCTAACTCTAGGTCCCATGCTCTATCCAATGTGCCACTTAGCTGTGCAAATGGGTAACAGGGTCCTTTAAACTCAGAGGTTTTGAAAATCTGGAAAGAGCCTTTCAAGATCCATTTGAATCCCACATTATCTTCCATGGCTCTATGACTCAGATAAAAGGAAGCATCACTTTTCTCAGAAGCATTTAACCCTAACTACTTGTATGATTTTTATTTAGCTTTTTAAATGCTTCTGAGAATACTTCACCCTTGGTGAAGGATCCCAATCTGGAAAGGGAATCATAGAAGTGTGAGAGTCTAGAAAAATTCTAAGGAAATCCACCCTGAACCAGAAGGGAAAGGACAAGACTATGACTATGATTCAAAAGAAACCTTGAGACACATTTGAATGAGTATGTGATTTCCCTTTGCCCTAAAAATACTGATGAATAAATGTAACTATGTTCATACTCTAGTCACTGAAGGCAAAAGGAGAATGATCCATTGTTCCTGCCAAGGGGCTAGAAAGACTCCCCTGGGGGCCTAACAATGGTCACCCAGAAAATGACGGAGTAACCAGAGTGAAAAATGAAAATTGGGTTTTTTCAGCCTTGAAGAAATGAAGGCTAGGCAGAAATATAAGTCCAAAAAATCCTGAAGGGGATAAAGAAATATTTTATTTATCACATTTACATATACATATTTATTTATAAATTAAAATATTTTATTTCATTTTTTAAAAAAAGAATAAAAAGATGAAATCTTCCTTAAAAAATGGATGGGTTTACTTATTGGTTAGAAATGATATTTATTTAGGATATGGTGGAGGAAAAGTCTGAACCACCATAGAGTAAATCTCACAACTATCCAATGTGAAAAGGGAATTCTTTGTTCTCTTTGTCTATTCTGAGTTTACACTTGTGAAAGGGAATTCTTTATTCCCTTTGTCTATTTTGAGTTAACAATAACTTAAGTACTGCTACTTAGTACCTCATTAATTGTGCAGACAGGATTAACTCTCCTTTGTCTACTCATGAATTGAATCAACAAAGGCTTGAACACCCTACTTAGCCCTAGGTGAAGAGTTCTCCATCCTTTCAACTCAGTGAGCCAGGAAATGAGAAGTCACACTTCAACCAGTCAGGAATCTGTGAATTCTTTTGATGAGTATTGTAACAGTTAAAATTAATTACTCTACTAATAGTATTATATTTTTAGAGGTTTATTAAAGATTATTAGAATTGAGAAATAAAGAAAATACAAAATAAGAAAGCACGTGCAACCTACTCACAACATCCTGCCTGCTAGGTAGAGAGACGCATGTGCTTAGAAGCTGAAGCAGGGAGAGGGCCAAAGTAGGCGGAGAGTCAGTTTAAATACAAATTGTCCTCACTAAGGTGAGGACTTAGGGAGATTATAGGGCATTCTGGGAACGACAAAGGACTTCTGTGAATTGAAGTCTGGGGTTCAAATCTCCATTTTACAGTATTCACCTCTTCAGAAGGTGAGAAATGGTTCCCACAAACACTTCCCCCTGGGCAGTGCTGGGCAATTTTGAAGCTGTGAGTGGCCCTTGTGAAGGGGAGAAGGGACAAAAAGCCACTATAAAAGGCCCTGAATTTCTGGGGCTAGAGAAGTCAACTTCAAGAAAGAAGTCATCTTCAAGAAGGTTGGTTCAAGGTAAAAAGTCAACCTCAGGAGTCATCTTCGTATTAAGTCATCATCTTGACCTGCCTCTTGGAGGGTACTTTGGTGAGTGGATATCTGTCTTCTGGAGAGAGTTTAATTCTGATTGAAGACCAACAAGTCCTGGCTGAGTCCAGCACCGGGAGCAATATTTAGTTAGATAGGTTAATGTCTTCTCTACCCTTTTGTATTTCTCTACTTTCACTCTTTCCACCTCTTTTGTAAATAAAAGCTATTAAAGTCATTTAGACTTTGAGCAATAATACTTTGAATCAGCAACCACCATTATTATTTATAATCTTCATATATTTTAGTCAAACCATTAAAATTTAATTCTTACACCATTTACAACCAAATAAACACTTTTCATGGGATCAAAATGTAAAATTGAAGGGTGCATAAATGGGGATAAGGGTGGAAACAGAAAGAAGGAAATATGCAAAATACTTTAATTAAGTCAATAGTATAAGAACGGAAAATATCTCCTAAAGACTCTCAGGAAAAGAGAAGCTATAGCAGTATAGTTGAATTAGCCAACAAAGGGACTGAAATGGGGAAAGACAAGGGAAATTTTTGATTGAATGGTGGAACAGGATCCCATTGAAGAACACTTATAAGCAATAAAAAGATTTGCACTGATGGGAGTCAGGGAAATTATATTGTAGAGGAAATATTTCTCCTGGTCAAGACAAACCACTAAACATGCACAAGTGATCCCATTTCATCTCTCTTCTACTGCAAATTTCCCCCTCTACCACTTAATCTTTGATTTCTTTATCTACTAACTTCTATAGGCTGCAATCAGGCCAATGTTTCCCCCTTAGTCAAAAACCCCTCACTTTAGCTGCTTTAGAAGATAATGTTTCATCATTGAAAGTCTTCACCAAGAGTCTAAATGATTATTTGTTGCGGGTATTTTATAATAAATCTTTACTCAGGTATAGGTTTTTTTTTTTTTTTAAACCCTTACCTTCCGTCTTGGAGTCAATACTGTGTATTGGCTTCAAGGCAGAAGAGTGGTGAGGGCTAGGCAATGGGGGTCAAGTGACTTGACCAGGGTCACACAGCTAGGAAGTGACTGAGGCTGGATTTGAACCTAGGACCTCCCGTCTCTAGGCCTGGTTCTCAATCCACTGAGCTACCTAGCTGCCCCCCAGTATGGGTTTTATTAGAAGACTTTCCAGTTCTCTATTTATTTAGAAATTCTATGACTAAAATTTCCTTCACCATTTGAAGCCAGCAACAATGAAATTTGTTTACCTCATGGCATTGCTTAGAAATTGTCCTAATATATGAATTTTCCTCAACCTTGAAAGATTGATGATTGTTTGACTCAATGAAGTTGTGTGTGCCTGTGGGTACATGTTTGTGCTTGCATGCTTTATGAAGCCTAGAAACCATTATCTGGGGCCCCTTTGCCTCACTTTTTTTTCAACTGATGATTTCATCAGTTTCATGTATTGAATTATTACCACTATGCATATGATTCCTTAAACTATATATCCAGACTTATCCCCCCAGAAATCCATTCCTGTTACTGTCAACATGGAAATCTAGAGATCCCCAGTTTATTTAGTTTGAGGGTAGAAACCCCAGGTATTGACCTTGTCACAGGAGAGGTTTCCCCCTGAGGGAAGGTCCCTCTTTACCAGACTATGGACATCCTGGTAGTTTGGGTGGGGGCAGCTAATCCCATCCAATATTAAGTATCTCTTTTGTCCCTATGGTTTCTCCCCCTAGGCTAAGGTCCATTACCAAGGTGGCCCAGCCCTGTACTGAGTCTTTTCCTTTTTTGTCCATTGTAGGGCATCAGCCCCTCACTGTCATCCCTGTCTGGATCTCCTCATTTTCCTTTCTCACCATTGTAAAGTCAGTCAACTGTCCCTCTCACTCCAAGCCCCCAGGTCATCTAGAGTGGTATATAGGTCCCCCAAATTCTTTTGTTCCTCGGAGTCTATCCTGGGTCAGTGGCACTCCCAGGGGTCAGTGACCAGGGCATCCAGACTCTGTGAAGTCTCGGGGAAGCAGCTCTGTTGTTGTAATCTAGTAGTGCTGAACCCCTTTTCCCCTTGATTAAAGAGTGATTTTGACTATTTAATAGTTCTGTGTTTTTTCTATTTTTAATTACTATTGCCTGCTGGACACTTCTACTTGGTTGTCCTGTGGGAATCTGTTGACTTTGAAGAGTCTAATTTTGGGGATGAAGTAGAAAACAGAAGCATCAAAAGATAAAATGTGGCAGCGATAAGAATCTCATTAAAAACTTAGAGAAAAAGTAAGTGTTCAAGAAATATGTTTTTATGATAATTATACAATTTTGATATATTAAAATTCCAAAATCAGAAAAAAGAGAACAGGAAAAACTCAGTCAGAATGAAGTATTTTTAGAGTTTTCCAAATGCTTAAAGAGTTAAAAAAAAATAGTCCTTAGAATTTCAAAAGGGGAAAAAGATGTTTCTTTGGACAAGACTTCCACATGAAAGGTTGTATACAGAAGAAAAGTCTCTTAGTAATGAAGACTATAAATGGAAGTAATTGTCTAACAATACAATATTCCATCCACTCTGTTGTATGTTTCTGTACAACATTCATGGTCTTCCTTTCTTATTGTGAAGATTAAATTAACTCTCCCCTGCCCATTTTTAGATTTAATCCCCAGAAGAGTATACACCCCACTTACACTTGATTGGGGGAGGTCCGTCACTGACATTTGCAATAGTGAGTGACAAATCAGAATCAACTGACTGCCCTCTGGGCAGTCCTAAGCAAAGCTTTATCTGTAAAATAGAAGAAAGTCACAGGAAGTGACAAAAAGGAATGATCTTTTAAAATGCCAAGAACTTCCTGTGAAGAGGCCTTTGGAGGTCTTGACTTTGGAGGAGCTCTGACTGAGGATCTCCGACTGCTTCTACTTTTCTTAAAACTACCATGTGGGTTGAGTGAAAAAGGCTGACTCCTTTACTGGATTTTCTGAAGGGACTAGCCTCAAGAGAGGCCTACCCTATTGAGAGAGGCTTCCTATATCCCAAGGTCCTCAGCTCAAGGCTGAGGCCCCTTTAGGCTAAGGGCTAATTAGCCCTGCCTGAATTGAGCCAGGGGCCAGAGCAAAATACTTAGTGCATAGGCTGGACATCTTACCCTATCCTCTCTCTGATTTTCTTACTTTCATTCTTTCTATATTTTATAAATAAATTGTTAAAATAAATCTCTTTGGAATTTGACTAAATTCCTAGTAACCCTACTCCTAAATAATACAGTTCAACCTTTTCTATTAACCCCTTACATTCTGCTCCCTTACAGAGCCCCTATCCCAGTCTTACTTAGACTTACTTCTGTTACTTTCAAGCTTATAAGCCCAAGAAAATGAAACCGAATATAACAATCATTTCAGTTGCAAGTACTCCCCAGCTAAGAATCACCCTCACCAATTCCTTCTGTGAGGATAAAAGAAACCTTCCCCTCTTATTACATCTAAGAATGGAATAATTTCAATTTTTAAAAATTTTATTATACTCTATACCTGTTGGAAGTCAGAATATCCCCATAGTTTAAATAAATGTAAAACTCTTATTATTTCCACATCTGATGAGAGTCTGTTATTTTCTTCATCCATTGGGACCAACTCACTTATCTCCTTGTGGCAGCTTCTCCTCACATTTATTCAGAACTACCTGAATAGGAGAATATTATTTACAGACCTTCTATACCTACAAGGAAGAGATTTTATCTATTGCAATAGCCTCCCTCCAACTCTGTGTGCCTAATAATATTTATTTGCCACTCTATATAGAGGTTTCTAGGAAATCACCTTAGTATTTACATTATATCCCCCATATGTTCGGAGATATCAGAAAAAGCATTCAAGTCCCTAGAAGTAGATGTTTTCACTGAGGCTAATTATTTAAGTGGTTGGTTTCAAAGAGAAGTGTGGAATCATTAAAAGAAGTGCACAGTTTTCAGAAGGAAATTAAATCCTCTTTCCTCCTAGGTGAATTCTTGATCCAGTTACAATCAATATTCATACTCATTGGATGGTCAGGATATTTATACTAATGAATTACCTCTATTCACATACGTATCGTGATAGGGTCAAAGAAATGTTAGGTTTGACCCAGTGAGAAAAGAGCCATGAATAAATATTGGGGTCTGTCCCAGGGAGAAAGATGTCACAAATAATTCTCACAGAAGATGTCTCTGTTTAACATAAGCTGCAAGTATCTTATCTGGGACATATTCAAGGATTGTTTTTGTAAGCCTATAGAGATGTTTTTGTTCTCTCTGGGAAAATTTTAGACCTCTTGTACCACTGTCCATAAACAAAAAATCTTTATGCCATCTTGCAGGCAGATGCCTCACCAGTATACATATATCTTGATATATTGATCTATTGCCTAATAGAACTTTCTCATTATAAAAGCTTGTCTCTTATCTATAATAAATGGAGTTTATGCATAGCCCCTGTTCATATCTACTTTTGTATCTCTCTCTTTCTTCCTCCCTTTTTCTCTCAGCATTGGAACCCTGACACCAACAATATCAGTCAATGATAATATAGCTGTCACCTTCATATGCTTTTCTTACTTCTGAAGAGAGTTAAGGTTGAACTTAATTGAGGGATTATGGAATTCAATGAGAATACTACAATATTCCAAGATTTGACACAATCAGCACAATATCTGTCACAAGCAGGAGTATCTGGATAATACAGTTATATGCATGGAATCTTTCCATTTTGACTCTGTGCTATATATTATCCATGACTGCAAGCACCTTTGATAAACATTTACTATCCTGTTTTCTCCCTTGCTTGATATTAACATTCACAGGGATAGAGCTATGTCATAGAGATAAAAGTTATCTCTAATATGGATCTTTAAATTATTATATTATTTAGATAAATTCTGGAGAGGATGGACTTTAAATTGAGGTTTTAAAAAATTTTAAGACTTTTTAAAGTCAATGAAAATTAAATGCATTGGAATATTTTATTGTTTACCTCTTCTTAGTAATTTTTGTGATGGTTGTGATGTGAGGCAAAGATCTCAGCTTATTCAAAATTAATTAATATAGCAAGAATGTAACATATAGACAGAGATGTACAATGCACAAAAAATTTCAGGTGACTGATAGGTTAGTTATATAATAATATAGAAATCAGGGAGCTTGTTTAAATGATATAAGAAAAATTTTTTCTTTGGGTTTACATTGGTTAGAAGTTTTGTAGATAGTTTCTCTAAATAATATCTCATGAATTATTCAAATTTAAAGTTACGAATAAGGACTTTGGATTAGGAGAGAAAAATGCTCAAATATTAAATTTTGTTCTAAAAGAAATTATCAGAAACAGTGTTGAACTTTAGAATCTGAATAAGTGATACCTGGTGGCAACATGAACATACTGCTACTCTCAAGAAAATTTTCCTAGGTTTACAGAATTATGGAATTTCTTATTTGGAAAGAACTGCAGAGGGCTTTTAATAAACCATACTTGAAAAAGAATTCTCTCCATATACATAAAAGTGATCATTTAATTCTACTTTAAAGAATTAAATTAAAAAAGAACTCTAAAAAGAGCCAGATTTTTAAAAAGATCTATGTTTTACTTATTTCTCTTATTTCTGTTACTCAGATCCAGTCATAGCAAATCTATTCCTACATGACTTCTCTTCAAACATTTAAAGCTGG
Organism: Monodelphis domestica; assembly: GCF_027887165.1. NCBI lineage: Eukaryota > Metazoa > Chordata > Mammalia > Didelphimorphia > Didelphidae > Monodelphis > Monodelphis domestica. Next base: position 254,437,179 of record NC_077228.1, read on the forward strand.
CTATTGTGTCTTTCCTTTCTTCTAAGTTTTTTTATTTCTTTAGGTTAGTCCTTTTCTATTCCTTCATATTATACTTCTATGGCATGAAATCAAAGCCTATCTCTACCCTGGTTGCCTTCCTCTGGACACTTTCCAACTAAATTTTGGTTTTCTGAACTGAATATATAGCATAAGATGTTGAATGATGAAGACAGAATATAGAGGTTTTTCTTGGACTTATCCTCTTAAATGGAACTTAAAATTACATTACCCTTCTTAGCAATCATGTCACATTGTTGATTCATATTGCAATAGCATAATAAAAGAATTTTAATCATTTTCAGAAGAATACTTACCTATTCCTGCTTCTTTCTTCTTATACTTGTACAATTAATTCTTTTGAATATAGATGTGGCTTAAATTTTTTTCTTCAATCTAATTTAATTAATTCCAAGAAATTAATCTGTTAAGATCTTCAGCAGTGTTATTCAGGGTGTTAGTGACTGTTCTATCTCTGTATCTGCAAATTTTATATCTATGCCTTTATTGAAGTCCTTAATAAAATATTTTTGGAATGCTTCATTAATTCTTTTTATATTACTGTCACTTTCCAATGGTTTTGCTCATTCCACCCCAATAGAACCCTTCCTTGTATTAAAGATACACAATGAAGCAAAAGATTCATTCCATTACATTAATTACCTAAATTTTATTGATGTCTTTTCAATTTGGGAGGAGAGAGAGAATTATTAGAGAGAGGGTATTTTTTTTTAAAAAGAAAGATAAATAGGTCATTGACATGCTTTTAATGCACAGAAGACAGAAATTAGGATACCTTTGGAAGGTTGAATTTATTATATATTTTAAAAGAAATTTGAACTATACATAAACAAAAACTCAGAGGTCTATTCCCTATCCCTCTTTTAATTATGTGGAAGAAAAACAACATAATTTTGTGTTTTGTGTAAATGTGTCAGATATATTTTTATTGATTTATAAGCATTCTATTTGGAGAATGAGATTTCTGAATTCTTCCTGCTGAATTAAAAAAAAATCCTCCTTTTAAAAGAAATGTAAGCTCATATTACATAGAAATGCAAAACAAAAGAAGAAATTAAATTATAAAAATAATACTTTATCTCAGAATTATTGAGCAATGGGATCAGTATTAATGTTGGTCTAAAAGCCCTCTAACAGGGACTTGAGCAAAGTATTAGTATTTTTCCAGAGGTTGTGGGAGGAGAGAGAGACAGAGAGACAGAGACAGAGACAGAGACAGAGACAGAGACAGAGACAGAGACAGAGATTAGGGGGCAAAGATAGGGAGAGGGACTTGGATAGAGAGACAGTGAGAGATTTTATCTAATAGTTGTGGCAAGCCAGAACGGTATGAATGAAAAGTGGCTGAGAAGCTTCCTTTCCCAGACCCTTAGAAAGAAGGGGGCAAGCAATGCCTTTAGATAATAGCTGTTTACTTGCATGTCTGGAGCACTAATGTAAGTATATATTTTGTAAGGAATGTAAGGAAAGGACACATAGTCCTTACCTTTTGTTCTTTGACTGGGCATGATGAGCACCCATTTTCTGAGCTCATTAATTTGTAATTTTTACTAATCTAGTTCTACCTATAAATATCTGTGGTAGATCTAGATAGATACATGTTCTTATATGCTTCTGTTTATAGTCCGAGTGTGCAGGGCTCTGGCTATTTTAGCCACACAGAATATTAATTGACTAGGAATTTTCTTTTGTTTTCTTTTTGTTCTGGTTCCAGGTTGGAATTCTCAATCTCTTGTCCATTGCTAGAATATCTGTCTAATTGGAGGTATATATTGTGAGACATTTATCTGTTCTTTTTTCCTTGTAAAAGCTCCTCAGTGCAGAAATCTCAAAAGAAGATCAGAAGAATTTATTTCCTACATTTAATAAGCCTAAAATTCACTGTATATCCCTGGATATGCCTCCCAGGTAAATTTGAGAAGGATAGTATGAAAAACAGTTGTGATTTGTTTTACTTCTGTTTTACATAGACTTCTAAAACCCAGTGACCCCTCATAATGCATTGAAATATACTTAAAAAAACCCCAAAAAACACTTACCTTCCATCTTGGAGTCAATACTGTGTATTGGCTCCAAGACAGAAGAGTGGTAAGGGCTAGGCAATGGGGGTCAAGTGACTTGCCCAGGGTCACACAGCTGGGAAGTGTCTGAGGCCAGATTTGAACCTACAGTCTCCTACAGTTTCTAGGCCTGACTTGGAATATACTTTTGTAGAATATTTGGCTTCTTGGAAAATTAGGCAATTTCACTCTTTCTCTTAAAGATGGTAAATAAAAGGAACAACTCTTTTAATTTGTTCTCTAATAAACTAAGGCAAATGTTCCATCTCAATTTATTAAAGAAAAAAGGAATTAACTTTATTGAAATGTTACTAGCTCTGATTTTGGGGGCAAAAGATAAAAAATAACATTCCTTATGTTGATTCTCATTTAAGGAATTTCAGAACAAAGTTAATGTTATAATATAAATTCTAATTTTTTTATAATTGTATACATCTACATATATATATTTTCTATGTAATATGAATGTAATGATTTTCCATATGGCCAGATAACCCAAAATACAGATCCTCTTGTGAGAGATAGAAGGGGCCTACTTTAATAAGTGCCTTTTAATTGAGTAATTATTATATAGATTGATTGAAACATTTGATGTAATGATAGTAATAATCTCTACGTGATAGGGACATAGATCTAGAATTGGAAGATACATCTAGTTCTATCTCCTCATTTAAAAATGAAGAAGCTGAAGATTAGGGTTAAATGACTTTCCCAAGGTCACAGTGCTGGTCTGCTCTTCTGTGGGATTAAATTCCCATTTCATTTACAAAAACCTCATATTAACATGCAAGTAACTTTACCATTCTGACCTCATGTGAGCACTTTTCTACCTATTAATGTCCTTCCTTAAATGTATAATCTAGACCCAAACAGAGAACTCCACATCACATCTGACCAGTTCATGAGGAGGAGAACTTTTTTTTCTGGCTATTATCACTCTCAATGTAATTTGTGGTACTCTTGATTTGTAATGAGTCTGTAGTACATTAAAATCCTTCAGTTTTTAAAAGACAAATTGATGTTTAAACAAGCCTTACCCATCTTGTTCTTATGAAGTTAATTATTTTAAACCAAGTAGGAATTTTAAAATTTTCTCTATACACCACTGGAGAACTCCTCGCATATTGAACCAATAAGATTACTCTTTGGGTTTGGATATTTAGTCAATTTTTAATACATCTATTCATACTATTACCTATTCATATCACTATCTTTTATATTAGGATAACATATCATTTGCTAATATAGTAATTATGTGCTCCCCACACAGAGGGGCACTTACTTATATTAGAACTTGGGGATTTACTGGAACCCAGTAACCCTTCATAGTACATTGGCACATACTTGGAATCCTATAACTTGGGAAAGCCACAAAAGTATGTACTAAATACTCACCTAAAAACTCTAGTGACTACATAGTTTTATGGAATCCCTTTCCATATGTCCCCAAGCTGTGGAGTGATATGTATATGTATATTAATTTCATTATAATTCATAACTAGCATGGGGCCTCCCATTCCCATGTGATCAAAATCTCCATCCTAACTTCATGTCATTCCCTGACTTATTGATAATAGTACGGGGAATGTTATCAAAAGTTGAAACCTATTTCAATATGAATAAGCTCCAATCACTTATGTCAATATGAATTTCTCATATTGACTTTTTTCATCAGTGATAAAAATGCTTGGCAAAAGTCCTTTGCCAAAAAATTGTTTGATTTCATAATCCCTAGGAAAAAGGGGGGGGGGGGGAGAACCAACCTTTTCGCATTGTTTTATATGGCTAGTATATAGTATGCACTCCCTAGCTGAAAACAACTGTCACCTAATGCTTTCATCAGTTAGTCTTGGGATTTATGTAAAACATATAAATATAGACACATGTAATTCATACATGAATGTATATATAACAAATGTATACACATATATGCATAGACACATTATAGTTTATATAAAAATATAAAATAATATACATATAACAATTTTCATATAAATATTATATGCAATATGTATGTTTACATAAATATGTCAAACTTTGTAAGTAAAGATTAATATTTAAATATTACTTATTAAAATTGTGATTAACCAAAACAAGAGATATATGTTATCTTGAATTCCTTGTTGGCTTCTAGCATCTCTAATCTCTAGTTTTCTCCTGCTGCTATTCTTGTGACTTTTAAAAATGACGGCCTTGTGGTGTGACATTGGAACAACTTCAGGTATTCTGCTTCCATTTCATAGTAGTATTCCCTAACCCACATTTGTCAGTATTTTTGGAGTCTGAAGGATGCATAAAACTGGGGGAACTAAATCTTTTTAAAGAATAACTTACATTCAAATCTAGGTAAACTTTGTCTAACACATTACCCTTCTTCATAATTCTCCCAAGAAAATAAATATTTATACTAGCATAATCTCATTTTTGATGAAGCCATGGCTCTTTGTGATCACATTTTTTCTTTTCTATATAACCCTTTTCTACCTTTTTAATTATGACAATTTAGCCAAAAAACAAAGTAAAATTTGCTGGTCTACAGTTTGTAGGCTTCATTTTCTTCTCTTATAAAAAACAAAAACAAAAAACAAAACAAAACTCAGGACACTTTCCCTTCTCTAGTCCTGTAGTGTTTCAGAGATTAGAAGAACACCCAAAACAAGGGAGGGAAGAAAGTAGAAAATCTTCCAAAATAGAAGAAAGCATATCTTATAAGGAATGATATATAAGCACACTATTTGCATATTTTTACATAATATGCTATTATGTAAAAGAAAGTAGAGCTCAAAAGAATAAGAGTTAAGTTTTTGGCCTTTGGTGATTTGGGGTAGTGAAGGTATTGAAACAACTATTTGTTGGAACAATGAGTATGGAGATATTTGCTGTCTTCTTGAAGCATATGACAAAAACTACAACAAAAAAAATTACAAAAGAATAATCTAATTACATTCAAGTGATTCTTGTGAATATAAACAATATAGCAAAAAACAGAATCAGGGAAGCATTGCTAAAGTATAAAGCCCTAAGCAAGAAGGTGGAGATTTTAGGAGCACATGTGACATTTCCATCTTGGATGCCCATTTTTTCAGAGTTCAGACTCTGTGAAGGGTTGTGGAAGAAGCTATTAGTGTCCAACAAATTTGTTTGACGTTATTTTTCTCTTCTCCCTTTCTTCTCTCCCAGAAGCCTTCTCAGTGCTCCCTTCACTTCCTTGTTTCTCAGTGTATAGATGAGTGGGTTGAAGAGTGGAGTCACTATATTGTAGAAGAGAGTAAGAAACTTGCCCTGGTCCTGAGAGGCATTGTTCCCTGGTTGCATGTACATATAGATAATATTCCCATAAAAGAGAGACACTACAATGAGGTGGGAACTGCAGGTGTTGATGGCCTTCCTTCGCCCTACTGCTGACTTGATCTGTACCACTGCCTGGGTGATATAGCCATAGGAGACCAAAATAAGAACCAAAGGTGTCAAAACTATAATCACTGCCAGTACAAATACGGTGCCCTCAATGATAGCAGTGTTTACACAGGCCAACCGGATCAGTGCTGGCATTTCACACAAGAAGTGGTCCACCTTGTTGTGCCCACAACGGGGCAGTTTCAGAGTTATAGGGGACATAGTCAAGGAGTTGAGCACACCACCAAACCAGGCTATGGACACTAGTCCCAAGCAGAGTTTGGGGTACATAATAACCATGTAATGAAGAGGCTTGCATACAGCAACAAAACGGTCATATGCCATGACAGCCAACAGGAGACATTCTACACCACCCAGAGCTAGGAACAGAAAAAGTTGAAAAGCACAGCCTGTGTAGCTAATGGTTTTATCAGGTCCATTCAGGTTATATAGCAGTTGTGGGATGGAGCTGGTGGTGAAGCAGAGATCCAGGAAAGAGAGGTGGGTAAGGAAGAAATACATTGGAGAGCTCAGGCGAGGGTCAATGTGGCACAATAGGATGATGGTTGTGTTACCCACTACTGTCAAGAGATAGGCAATCAAGATGACCACAAAAAGGACCACCTCAAGCTGTGGCCTGTCTGAAAAACCTAACAGGATAAAATCATCTTGTATGCTCTCATTGGTTCCATCCATCATTCCTAATATACCTGGAGAGAAAGGAGAGCAGAAATAGTGATTCGACAACCAAAGTCTATTTACATAGCCCAATCGCTTTAAGATCAACCAATGAGATATTTACTGAAATCTCAATTATATGAAATCTTTATTTTTCATCTTCCTCAAACTTGGACATTTATATTTAAGACTCCTAACTATTACCATAAAATTCAGTTATAATATATTTCTTGCCATAAAGTTAGACCATAGTATGTTTCTTGAAGATTCACAGTACATAAAATGTCTTCCTTAGCTACTACTAGTTTCCAAGATATCATATTCTCCTGGAGCTCCTCCTCTTTTTCTAACTATTCCATTGTTTCCTTTGTTATCTCCTCTTCCTTCTAAGATTATGATGGAGTGAATCTAGGTGGGTAAATTTAATAAAGTTTCCTGAATAATATTAAATTTTTATGCTAATTTTTATTCAATTGATAAAAAATTATCACATTAGTCTAGAAATTTAGATGATAGCAAATCTGGCCCCATTTTACCTTTCTAGTCTTCTTTCTCAGTTTTCACCCTTACATGTTCACCATTCCAGTCAAATTAACCCCAAATTAACAATTTTTAATTGCTCATAACCTTCTCTATGCCTGGAATACCTTGCCACCACAATATTATTGTGTTCAGTTTAGATAACTCTGAAATTCATCAGTCCAGCCATAACCTTCTATCATATGCTCTCTATGTTTCAGCTCTCCTAAACTGTGGGTAGCCTAAATTTTCTCTCCCTACAGCTTTCAGTCTTTCCATTAATCTTTGCTTTCTCAGGCCATCACCCTTGCTCTTGTCCTTACATTTCTTCCTTCATTTTCTTGACATTTTAACTAACCATTTAAACATAATATTTGTGTATGTGTATGCGGGCATGTGCATGTGGTGGGGGGAAGAGGGGGTTGTATCTTCTATGTACTTGCATCCCTTGCAGTTTTCTACCAAAGTCACTGCTTAATTTTCAAACTTCAATTCTGGACTACTTTCACCATCTGAACTTTATGATTCTTCCTCAAAATAATAGATTGTAGATACTACTGGAGGAATTCCACTATCATATTCATAGGTCCATTACAGAAATAAAGGTTATATATTCCCAGCTTGAATTTCTGAACCACATGACACTTTTACTCTCCTTTCATTGACTCTATCACACTTCCCACAGTGCTTTCTTCAAATATTTTTTCCCCTCCTCAAAATACCTATATTATCTCTTTTTCTTTCTTTTTTTTCTTTTTTGGAATTCTATGGTGATTTATTTACAATAGAAGGAAGAAATTAAGAATGAGGGAAAAGGGAAAAGATCTACTCCAGAGTTCAGAGGACTCTCAGCCAAGGGGCCTTCCCAGAAGATTAAATCTAACTCAGTTTCCAGTTACAGTCCTTGGAGGCTGGTGCCTTCAGAAGGATCAAGGGAAAGGGAAGTCAGCCTTAACACTCACCACATGGTCACCCAAGGGAAGCAGTCTCAAGACCCACGCTTCATAGCTCCATCAAGTTCCACCGCCAAAGTCCACCAAAGCCACAAAGGTCCCCCTCACAGGAAGTGACACAAAATATAAAGGCAATTCTTTACATCACTTCCTGTGTCTCACATGTGCCAATGGTGGCTTAAACTTGTCTTAGGACAGTCCAAGGTTTCAGTTGTTGTTTCTGATTTGTCACTTGCTAGCACACACATAATCATCTTGTACCTCTAAATCTACTAACTGCAGGTGCATATAAAAATATCACCTTCTAAGAGGAAACTACAATAATTAGAGATAAGAGGGGAATAGAAGAGAGGGACAGCAAAACCAATGTTTGCTGGGTACATTGACAAAAACCAATTGGGGGCAATCCCCTTTTGGCATAAGAGTATACATTCAAATAAATATTCAATCAACCTTCAGTTCAATCAACCACACCCACAGTTCATTCTGGATCTTCTTGATGTAGTGTAGGTTTTTTAGGCATCTTTCTGCAAACAGTTCATTCTCTGGATTTTAGGAGTTAGCAAACATCTTTCCTTGAAGATCTTTCTCGAACAAAAAAAAATTTTAAATCTTGGATTTTTATGAAAATGCAACCACCCCCTCCCCCATCAAAGAGGGTATTGAGAACCACCAAGTTCAGCTCAGAATGGATGCAGGGTTGAGTTATGGGGGTGTATGAGTCAACTATCAAAAGAAGAGAAAAAAACTCAAAAACATAAAAAAAAAAATGGAAGAAAGTTAAATTTTTGGGAGAAAGAAAAAAATCAAAATCAGAATCAAAAGATCAAAATCTATGTATATAAAATTTTGAGTAAACAAGAATAAATTCATAATAGGCCCTTGTATTAGGGTCCAAGTAATTTCCATCCCACAAGTCTGTAGGACAGAATGCGGTAATATTTCACTTACCCATTTGCAGCCAAGTCTACAGGAAGTTGCCATACTATAAGAGAGAAAAAGGACCAGCTTTTTGTATACGATAGGGAAGTGTCATTCCCTGGTCTGATTTTTTTGTCATTCTTAGGGATAGGGGGAGCCAGGATGATAGCCAAACTTTGGTACTTGTCTGTATTTCACAAAGAGTGTGGATACAAGGAAGTCCTATATCTTAACATATGTCAAGCTTCGCAACCTCAAGTCTCACACTAGGTTCAAGTCCTTTTGTAATGGCTTAGAAGTGCATCAATCCTACCTGGATTGGTTTCTTTCTTTTGACCTGTGTGCTCTTTTTGACACTATTCAGGTTAAGTCTGTGGTCCTTTTTTGATCCCATTTCCTAGAATCAGACACAAACATTAATTGCAGTCCCATAACATTTATCAATGAATGGCAGGTTTCCACAGTATAAAGCTATTTGGGTATGCATTTATAGTATTACAAGTATATATATTTTAACTTATATCATATTACTGCAGAATAAAAAAATAATATTGATTGATGTACCTAAGTACAATAAATAAGAAAAGGGAAAAAATCAAATATTCTAATCAAAATAAAAGAAAAGCAATAATAAAATAAAATTCAATGTGTTCCCAAAAAACAGTATCCACTTGTCTATGGATTATTGCTCCAATTCATGTGATAGGACACAGTCAATCAGTCAATACTGGTGACATGTGCTTCAGGTGCAAAAAATGAGAGAAAAAATCAAATACTGTATGGCACAAGTAAAGTGCAACAAAATAGTACAAATCCATCAATAGGGAAGAAAAACAAAAATGTTAAAAATGTGTATATTTCATAATCACAGGGGTGCTGTATTCAAAAATCCATTTCTTCTTCTATCTTCCTTCTTTGCTACTATGTAGAGGAGAGGCAAAACTGAAAAGGGTTAATATCTACAAAAAACAATAGAATCTAAACCTTCTGCCCATGTGGCGGGGCAGTAACACCTTTACTATTTCTTGGATGAACTCCACTTAAGATATCCTGTTGTGGGGTCATTTGATTTGAGTTATCATTTTCCCAATTTCCATTCCTATTGTTATCATTCCTAAAGTTGTGGTTTCTATTATTGTTATTATAGTTATTTCTATAATTATTATTTCTGTAGTTGTTATTAAACTGCATATTATTTCTGATTAGCTTTAATAAATTTCTATACTCCATTATTTTGTGACCCTTCTCACAGTGTTGGCAGGTAATGGATAGATAGTTAGATTCTTGGAGAGGGGCAAGTATCATTGGTTGAGTATCATGCCCTTTTTCCTGTTTATCAATCTTATCTCTTAAATATTTCAATTCTTTCCAATTGTCTCCATGAAATCATTAGTATCTTCCTCTTTTTCTTTGTTTCCTTTTGAAATATACACAGCAATGAGAGATGCTAAGGAGAGAGAACTAATTAGATTTAACAAATCATCAGATACTACCAAAGGCAGAAAGAAGCAAGAGAGGAAAACAATTCCCAAGGATGTATTCTGGCACCTAGAGGGAAGGTGACAAAACCAGTTCTCAAAAAGCATAGTCTGTGAGTCCCTCATCATGGTCACACAGTCATCCCTCAGCTAGTCACACAGGTCTAGATATGCTCCTAGTTAGCAATGACTTTCCAAAATGTTAGGCCGCCAACATGAGACTCCAGATGTGGGCTGACCAGCACCTAGTACAAAGGAATGTCCATGTACCCTTCCTAGAAGTTCTGTCTCTTTCAGTACAACCCAAATTTTCTTGGGCTCATTGGTCAACACATCACAATGTTGACTCACAGTAAGATTGTGTTCTCTAGGTCCCCCAGATCTTTTTACAAACTTCTCTCTAACCCCACATCCACATGAGAGATCCCACTTGGAAAATTAGATCTTTCTTCTATCCTAAACATAAGGTTTTCCATTTATCCCTATATCAATTCATCTTTCTCAATAGTCTTCCAAAAATCTCAATATTGCATGGAAAAGTCTCTGATTTCTCAAAAGCTCTGGCAGTGGGGACTGAAGATATGACCAGTCTTTGGACCAAACAGAAGACTCCCAGGGTGGGCCAGGTGACAATGTGGTCATTCTTCCAAACCCCAGATGAGCTACATTTGGAGACTCCTCTCCAGGCTCCATATTTCTCCTATATCCTAGAAAATCCATGATCTCTTTTGTTTAGGGAAGGACCCAGCCCAGTAAGATCATAAAGCTCTGTAATATGGAGTAAGTAATTTTATTTTATTAGATTCAACACATCATCCAAGCCAGCTGGCATCCTGTGGTCTGCAAGTGTGATGTGCATGCCAGCTATACTGCCATCCAAGGCATGACAAATATGGGGACGGATTAAAGCAAGGCACTGACTAGGAATAAAGTAAAAAGGAATCCCTGCCCTCAGTGACTTTACCTAATACTGGAAGTCATAGACTCACTGATGTAAGTGTCTTCTGTGACTCACTAGTAACTTCCCTCCACACTCATTACCTGTTGTGACTCAAAATTAGAGACTCTTAAGGTCATCTAGGTGGCACAGTGGATAGAGCACCAGGTCTATAGTTTGGAAGATCTGGTTTCAAATTTGACCTCAAATACTTCCTAAATGTGTGACCCTGGTCAAGTCACTTAAGCCCATTTGCCAGCTCTTGCCCTTCCATCTTAGAGTTGTTTCTAAGATAGAAAGAACAAGTTTTTTTTTTTTTTTAATAATTATAGAGTTGGAAGGGGCTACAGAAGCACCTGGTCCAATCTATTAACATATCTTAAGAGCTTCCCCAACAATTCCTCATTCTAGCTTCTCCTTAAAGATGTCCATAGAAAGAGAAACCCCTTAAGCCCTGAGGCTGGGAACTCTATCTTTAGGCAGCACTCACTCTTATTAAGACCTCCTTACTTTCATCCACCTAAAATCTTACTTCTTTGTAACATCTACTCTTTGTTCTCAGTTGTGTCTTCTGAGTCCAACCAAGAGATGTCTCCTCCTCTTTCAGCCTGTCAAGTGGTTGAAGAGTGTTGCTTTTACCTCCCCATACACCCCACAAAAGTCCTCATATCTTCAAGATAAGCATTTCCACTTCCTTTAGCTGGCCCCACATATGTCATGAACTTCAGCATCTTCCCCAGCTCAATTGACTTTTGAATACTTTCAAGTTGATCATTTTCCTTCATAAAACATGAAGTCCCAAACTGAACACAATAATCCAAGTCTGGTTGGGCCACAGTATAACAGGGACACCATCTCTTGAATTCTGAACATTCTGCGCATCTTAACACAGTCAAGGCTCACGAGCTTCTCGGTTGCCAGAGGTATATGGGATAATGCAGAGGGAATTAGAACCTCTAGTGAAAGGACTTGATAGTAACAAGGCTTAACAGGGCTGCTCATCCACCTTTGGTGTCTACCTGTCTACCCAACTCTTATCTGTGGCTCCAAAATACTGCAGCATGCTCAGAGGCCACATCCCTATAAAACTGTCTGGCAGACAGGCTAAACCAGGTTGAGGGTAACCAATAGGCCTCAGACCCATTAATGAGTTAAAGGAATGTCTACCTCAAACATGTGAAGACTTCCCCCCCATGAAATGAGAGGAAGATAACAATTTGTTCCAATGTCCATGTAAGTGGCTGAAGCATGCTCTTTGGAGCACTTAAAGCTTAATCAGACATGGAAGATGTCAGGCATCCACTGCATCCCAGGCCATCATCAATCATTCTAACTTTTGTCTTGCCACTGGATTTGAATATCTCTTGAAGAGAGAGTGAGGCTGATGACAAATGAGGAACTCCCTCATTTAAATCCAACTCAATAACAAATCAATATTTCACCTCATGGTGCCATTCATCCTTTCTGAAAATTAAGGATCAATGACAACATTAAACTATTGTCACATACTATGTTTGCAGCCAACTAAGTTAACTAAGTGACAAAAGGGGTGGCATATTGGGTCTGGAGTAAGGAAACTATGAACTCAAATCCAACTTCACACACTAACTATATAACCCCAGACAAGTCACTTAATTTTTGTCTCCCAGTTTCTTTATCTATGAAGTGTGGATAATAATAGCACCTATCTCCAAGGGTCATTGTACAAATAAAATGAGATCCAATTTGTAAAGCCCTTTTCAAGCCTATGCAAGAAATTAACAGTCAGATCTATGCATGAAGAAGAGTTAATGACCAAACAAGAGATTCAGAGAGTCACAGGAAGTGAAATGAATAGTGATTATATCAATTTAAAAGGTTTTGTAGAAACAAAATCAAAGATTCTACAATAAGAACTGCAGAAAACTGGAGAAAAACTTTAAAGCAAGTTTCTCTGATAAAGGTCTCTTTTCTAAAATATATAGGGAATTTGGCCAAATCTATAAGAAGGTAAGCCATTCCCCAATTGACAGGCAAAGGATAAAAATAGTGTAGCTATCAACATCCATATTTTAAAATCCCTAATAATTAGAGCAATGCTGAAGTCTATCTCATGCACAAAATATTGGCAAAGATGACAAAAATGAAAAAAGCTAAATGCTGGAAGGAAAAATAGGTACACTAATACACTTTTGGTAGAGCTTCAACTATTCTCCAAAAGCTATTAACCGGTGCATATCCTTTGATCCAGCAATACCACTACTAAGTCTACACCACAAAGATATCAAAAGAAAAGGACTGGTATATACAAAAATATCAATAGTAACTTTTGTGGTAGCAAAGAACTGGAAATTGAGGGGCTACTCGTCAATTGGAGAATGGCTAAAGAAATTGTCAAATACTGTTGAGCTATAAGAAATGATTAAGGGAAAGGTTTCAGAAAAACCTAGGAAGATCTATATGAACTGATGCAAAGTGATATGAGAAGAATCAGGAGAACAATCTACCCAATAACAGCAATATCATGAAGATAATCAGCTGTGAAAGAGTTAGTAACTGATCAACATAATGACTAAACATGATTCTAAAAGTCATGATGAAGTATGTTATTCATATTCAGATTGAAAACTGATAGACTTAAAGTACAGATTAAAGCATTTTCTTCTTTCTTTGTCTTGCTAGTGGGGAAATATGTTTGCATGACTATATATTTGTAATGGTTTTTGTATTTCTTGCCCTCTCAGTGATTGGATGAAGAGAGAAGGACAATTTGAACTAAAAGCAAAAAAGAATTAAGAAGTATTTGTACTTAAAAAAATAAAATCTGGGCAAACATCTCTAGAAATTTTCTGATCTAGCAACTCTGACAAAAGAAGAAAAGGGTTAAATTAGGAGTGACTGGCTCTTGACAAGACTTCTGTTTCCCTTTCTTGATCTTCATTAACTATCCTTATAATAATATTCTCCAAAATTTCCAAAATCTAAGACACATTCAACTGTTTACATGTACAGACTTCATGGCCTTCCCTTTTTCTGAAAATCAGGACACCTGGTTTGCCTCCAGTTGGGTGGTACCAATTTTATTCTCCACAGTCTTTCAAAGCTCAAAGCTTCAAAGCTCAGCAGTAAATGCTTGCTTGCCTTGTGATTTGAATTAATCAATGGCAGGCAGATGTTCTCTTACAGTCTACTAAGTATCAATTCCCTATGAATCTTTTTTATCTGAAATCATGCTTTTGGGGGGCAGAAAACAGAAACAGAGTTGAGTAAGTTTCCATTTTTTGCATTGTCTATTCCCATCCCACCACCCATACTCTCCAGAGTTATTGTCTTCCATTGAGCTTTGCCCTAACTTTTAAAAAAGCTTCTTTCATCTTCAGTGTCAATTCATTCTGATTTATGCCATGCTTTCCTATTCTTTCAAATATCAAATATGTACAGATTGTCTCTCCAATTAAAATGTAAACCCCTTGAGGGCAAGTACTAGTTTTGCTTTTGCTTTTTATCCTCATCCCCTAAAAATGCACTGAATAAATGCTTGATTAATTGATTCATTGGTCAAGAAATTTCATGTAAATTCCAAAAAGCACTTGACCACATCTGTTTCACTATCTTTGTGGACAAGATGGAAGAATATGGGTCAAGTGACCATACAGTAAGAGAGATTCAAAGTGGTTGAATTACCAGAAGAATGGGGAGAAGGAAAAGAATTTGAAACTAGGGGGAATCCAAGAAGAAGGAAGTTGGTTAGATTAGGGAAAGGGAGGTGAATATGCTTGTCAAGTAACAATAAGGAGATGGAGGAAATCCTTAATTACTTCAGAATTTAGGATCTTCCCAGGAAATTGGCCATAAGAGCTACTAACAAGAATGGCAATCTAATCCTGTCCAATAACATATATCCAGGAATTGTGCTAAGACTGACACTGACTAAGGATCCTACTTGCATAACATTTAGTAAGCAGAGGAAATTTGCACTCAATGTTTGACTTTCTATCCTAATCAATGAAAATGGTTATCTATGTTCAAAGGGGAGATTGGCCATGAAAAGGTAAACATGTTCTAGGAATGTCTCTTTACTCTCAAAGTCGTCAAAGAAAACAAAGCTGCCCTTTCAAAAATGGAAGCGAGACTTGGGGGAGGGGGGAGAAGACTGTGGATCTGAAGAGAGAGAGGGGAGTCATGTACTAATGGTATCACATGGCTGGAGGGTGGAAGAATGGGACATAGAGGAAGAAAGGTAGAAGGGTCACTGGTAGTCTTTAGAGCTGAGAAGCAGATATAAGGCTCTTGGTGAAAGAGAAGTTGGAATCACCAAAAAGGAAACAATTGCTTCTTCCTTAAGGAATGATGAGATGGCCTTCTAGGGACCAACAGTGAGGAAATAAGGAGTGGTGGTTGGTGAAACCCCACCACATGGGGTAATAAAGCAGCTATTTGTCAGTCTGATAACAACAAGAGAGGAGACTGTTGTGTTCCTGGGGCACACATCCAACTGACAATTAACATCTCAACACTTGTTAAACCTGATACTATTACTCACTTCTGGGGATTTACAGGAGCACAAATAATATTGCCTGAAGGAAACTAAGAAGGATTGCTAATTCTTATGAAATCTTTGGCAAGACAATTCATGTCTTTGGGGATCCAGGTAGTGTTTCTATCATTGCTGCCAATCAAAGGCAAAGTCACTAAAAGAAAGGCAAGATGGAAAAGTGAAAGTCTCTTAAGGGGGTCTCCAAAACCACAACCTAAAATAGAGGAATGTCAGATACCTGAGGTCCTTTCTAACCCTGATTCTGTGACATTAAGACCCTTTCCATTTGGACACATTCCACATTGATTAAACAGCTAGTGATGTCTGCTATCATCCAGCCAATAATTCAACAAGCATATTTAAGCATCTATGGTGTGCCAGGAATGTGGTCTTAGATACTGGAAAAACAGACAAAAATGAAACAGCCTCTTCCCTCAAGGAGCTGGCATTCGATTGGAGGGAAATAATGAGTTTGCGGATAAATTGGTACAAAATATATGAAAAAATTAATACAAAGTAATTGGGATTGGGGAGAGGACACCAGCAGACCAATTTCAATATCATCATCATTATAATAGTTACTCCTGTAACTAACCTATAGATGAGTACTTCTCACCTGACCTGAATTGGTCCTTGAATGTGTTAAATTTATGGTTGGACTGAATATTTAATTGCTCACCAGGGATTTAATTTCTAAATCCCAAAAATGAATTACTAAACTCAAATTGAATTTATGGAAGTTTATTTTACAATAAAGGGAAGATATTAAGGAAGAGAGAAAAGTTGGGGGTGGGGGGAGAGAGAGAGAGAGCAAGCAAGTGAGCTCCAGCTTCCTCTGACCCAGGTAGCAATTCTAAGGTCCCAGCCAGGGGAAAGGAGTCTCAAGATGATGGGCCTTTCCTGGAGGCTCACATCTCCAGAAAGGGCAAGGAAGGAAGTCAGTCTTTCTACTCACCACGGTGACCCGTTCTAAAAGAAAAGCAGTCTGAGGTCTCCTGCATGAACTCCTCCAGGGTCGAGTTCCATGGCCAAGTGTGTCTCTTTCAAACTCCCACAGGAACCAACTACCACCAACTCCCACCAACCCCCAAAAGACCCTGCATTATCTCTTATCTATTCAATCTCAGCAAAGGAACTTGTCTCATGCTTCACTGAAAACTCTGATGCCATATAACATGAGCTCTACTTTCTTCCTAATTCTATACCTTAAATAACCTCAACATGATCACTCATCTCCCCTCCTTTACTGCGGTTACTCTTTTTTTGGGAAATTAAATTATGCATATATCTTTATTTATATTATATCTATACCGAACATATGGATATATCTATATCTTTGATTCTATCTCCTCTGACCTGCCCTTTTAATTTTCAGCATATAAAAAATACAGAAAAAAGAGGATTTCATATGAAATCATTCATTTCAATTATGTAAAGTTTATTTTAAGTGTTTATTAACACCCCCACAATAGTAGCAAGAGTGTCTTGTTCATCAATGTGCTCTTCTAAATTTCCTTCTGTTTTTTGCTGAGTATTTTTAGTTTTTAAAATTTCTTCTCTCTTTTTTTTTCTTTTGACATTACTGTCATTACTCATACACTTCAGCCTTGCTAAAGAAAAACCTTTCCATGTATTAAATAAATATGTTTAAGCCAAAAAGATTCATGTGATGGCCATATCTGAACATGCCAAGAGGTGGGATGCATGAGTCATCTATAGTCTTTTGACATCAATTTGAATTTTTAGGCTTTTCAAAGCTTTATTTTTTCATTAGCTTATTTTAGTATTCATGTAAATTGTTCTTCTGTTTATACTCACCTGAATATTTTCAGACAAATTTCTCTAGATTTATGTGAATTCGTCCTTTCATTAGTTTATGCAAAACAATTATTTTTCTTTTAGATTTCTATACCATAATTTATCCAACTACTACATTTTTTATGGGCATACACTTTATTTGTAGTTCTTTGCTATAAGAAAAATGCAACTCAAAATGTTTTTGTACATAAAACTTAAAAACATATATTTTCCCTTTGTTTTTGATATCTTGGGATATCATATGCATCATATGATGGTTCCAAACTGTTTTAAAAAGGAGCAGAATCAAGATGGTAGCTTAGTAGCAGGGAAAGCTGCAACCACTCTTAGAATCCTCTCAAACCAACCTTCAAATAATACCTCAAAATGATAGGAGTTATAAGACCAACAACAAGATGGAGTGAGGTGGTTTTCTCTGAAGAAAACAACTTTAAAGGTAGGAAGAGAGAGTAAAAATAAAGAGAACCAGAAATAAAACTCCACACAGGATCGTAGGTCACCCAACCCCCACCTACTAAGTTAGGCTCCAAGCCTTGGCATAAGTCAACTTCAGGATACTGGGACCATGCCTAAACCAACAGCAGAGTGCCTCATATCCACTCCTTGAAATCCCAATCCTTGAAATAGTGAGGCCGCAAAATCAGTAGTGTTGACTCCTTTCAAGCTTGTGGTGAAGCCTCTAGCTCCAGGGCAAAATAGCTCATAGTGATGAGTCCTGTAAGCCATCAGCAGAGGAGATAAAACCAGTAGTTTTCAGAACTCTTAGTCCACAGGCCAAAAAAGGCTGAGAAAATGAGCAAACAGCAAAAGAAACACCTAATTGTAGAAAATTTCTATGGAGACAAAGAGCAAGTCACAGAGTCAATAGGGGACAGTGAACACAAAGCAGCCACATACAAAACTTCAAAGAAAAATGGGAATTGGTCTCAGGCACTGGAAGAACTTCAAAAGGAATTAAAAATCAAATAGGAGAGGTGGAAGAAAAATAGAAAAAAGAAATGAAAGTAATTACAAAAAGAAAGTATTTTAAAAAGCCAAATTGGTTAAGTGGAAAATAGAAGCATAAAAATCCAATGAAGAAAAGAGTTCCATGAAAAGTAAAATGGACCAAATGGAAAAGGAGGATCAAAAATTCATGGAAGAAAATCATTATTTAAAAATCAGAATTGGAGAAATAGAAGCTAATGACTTCATGAGACATCAAGAAACAATAAAACAAGATCAAAAGAATGAAAAAATAGAAGAAAATATGATGAGACAATCTAAGAATTATTGGACTATTTGAAAGTAATGATAAAACAACAACAAAAAGCTTAGTCATCATATTACAAGAAAATCTCAAAGAAAGATGCTCTGATAGTCTTGAACAAGAGGGTAAAATAGAAATCGAAAAGATCCACAGATCACATTCTGCAATAAATCCCCAAATGATAACTCCTGGGAATGTTAACAATAGCCAAGTTTAAGAGCACCCAAGTCAAGGAGAAAATACTACAAGCAGCCAGAAAGAAACAATTCAAATATCATGGAGTACCAATCAGAATTATATAGGATCTGGCAGCTTCTATATTGAAGGATTAGAAGGCTTGGAATATGATATTCTGGAAGACAAGAAACTAGATTCACAATCAAATTCTTTTAAAAATGGCCAGACTGGGGGGTAGCTGGGTGGCTCAGTGGATTGAGAGCCAGGCCTAGAGATGGGAAGTCCTAGGTTAAAATCTGGCCTCGGACACTTCCTAGCTGTGTGACCCTGGGCAAGTCACTTAATCCCCATTGCCTAGCCCTTACCACTCTTCTGCCTTAGAGCCAATACACAATATTGACTCCAAGATGGAAGGTAAGGGTTTAAAAAAAAATGGCTAGACCAATTTATAGCTCCAACATTGCTTTTCTGTGGTTGTCTTCCTTTCCTGTAATTACATTTTCTTTTCTTGTTATTTTTGACAATATGAGGGCTTTAACCTCATTTTCTTTAAATTGGCATTTCTTTCATTGTTATTGATTTGGAGTATTTTTCCTATGGTTGTTGATAATGACATTTCTTTTTTGATAAATGACAATTTAAATCTTCTGGATTTTTAGTTGTTGAGGAATAGCTCTTGTTCTTATATATTTGTAAAATTTCTCGACATATTAATATCAGAGAAATTTACGTCCTCTTAGATAACTTTTTAAATTCAACTTCTGGCTTCTTTGATATGGTTTGTTAAAAAAATTCATTTTCATGGAGTTTAAATTGCTCATTTTATATTTCATGATCATTTCTATAATTAACTCATCCAGAACTTTCCTCTTCTCTTTAGTTGTAAAATCCACACCCTTTCTTTCACATCCAATTTCTTAAGGTTATATATCTATTTGGAGCTAATTGTTTGAAATGGAGAGATAAAGTCAAGATAGTAGCATACAGTCAGCCTTTAAAATTTCTCTAGACAGATTTAGAAAATCCTGATTTTTTTTTAATTTTTGAAGTGATTTAATGCACAAGAGAAGATCCCAGAAACAGAACAATTATTGGTCTCATTAACAATGAATCACTGCAAACACAGTGAAGTTCCTATCTTACTCTCTTTGTACTGCCATTTGGAAATATCAAGTAGAAGTTTAAGTATCCCCACTTCCTATAGGATAGAGCATACTGGAAAATTTGCTTTATTGACATTGAGTTTCTCTAGAGAGGCAGTTACAATGAGAATAACTGGTTGAGGCAATTTAAAAGATATCTTTTGCAAATGTCATAAAGCTTAACAGTCAATAATGATCTTGATTCCCCTTTTTTATTGTATAAAATGCTGAAATTCAGGAGAAGGGGTCACAAGATTCAGATGTGGGAAAAGTACACCCTCATTGTTCCAAAGAGCGCAACATGTTTCTTTCAAAAGGAATCCTTGAGAGGATACTCTCAGAGTCCCTGATATCCCATCATTACTTTTTTTCTCAAGAAAGGCAACATGCCTTAGAGGACAGAGAGCCAACCTAGAAACCATGAAGATTTCAGTTCCAGGTTTGCCTCTGTAAATTGTTGGCTGGATGAAAGTTGCTTAACTTAGACATTCTAAGCAACTCTCTAAGACTATAAGTTGCAGAGAAGGTACTAACTTGCATTATTATTGGGAGTTTCCCATACCAAAAAACTCATAGACTCAGTTTGATACTGTCATTATCCATATTATTTGTCTGTTAATCCACATTGCTTCTCTGTATTCATCTCTGTATTCATTTTTTAAAAATCTAAGAGTTAAAAGATACCTCAGATGCTATCTATTTCTGATAATTTTATTTTTGTTTCTGGGGAAATTTTAGAATATGTTATTAAAGAGATGAATGAATATCTAATCATAAGTAGTGGTCATGAAGATTTTACATGAGAAAGAGAAAGAAGAGAACAAAGTTTTATATATTCTTTACTTTGTGCCAGGTCCTGTGCAAGAACTATTACTATTAACATTCTGGCATTTCAACACTGTCAAAGATTTCCATATTTTCTTTCTAAGGGCAACAGACTTTATTAAATTCATTTAGAAATGAAATTGATTTCTGAAAGAGGTGTACTCAATTATTTGTCATAGAGAAAGTATTTAGTGTATTCATCTCTTATTGAAGAAAATAAACCTGGAACAATTTCCCTTAGAATATAGAGCTAAAAAATGTCACTGGAAGCAATTTGGTTGTTATTCTGGTTTCAACTTTGGTAAATTTAAATCTTTTTATCTTATATTCGTCAGCTTCCACAGGATGTTTATCTCAGTGTTTATTTTTTAAAGGGTTCCCCTGGGATCTTTCTGATTCAGATGTCAGGATCACTGTTTTTTGTTTTTTTTTTTGTCCTCAGGTTGTTTTAAGTTCTACCATTTTTATCCTGTGTTCTTAGGCAAGCCATTTGTTATCATAGAGGCTGATAAACCTTTGGGTAGTTTACTGGTTTAGGGATTCCCGCACAATTAATGTTAGCACTATCAGAGTAAATTGATAAGTTTCTAGGAAATAATACCATTCATCCTAGTTAAGCACTTAGAACAATTTTTCTCTGATGATGAATATGCATAGTTAATATCCATTACATTCTTTTTACATCTCAAAAATCTAGATATGTACCAACTCATAATGTTACTGAATAGTGAAAGGAATACTATTGAATGCAGTGACAATTTTCCCGAATTCTTTCCTTCATTTCATCATTAAGGTTAGGAGAACCTTTGTGTTCCATAGCTGAAGTTTTGAAACATCCATTATCTTTTCCAATTTGAAAATAAAATAATTTTTAAATTGGAACAAAGGAATCATTCTCTCTCTGTTTTGATTACATGGCAAATAAATGGATCCAGCTGTGAACAAGCTTCCTTTCCTTTCCTCCTTTCAAAGTAGTTTTGACTTGGAATATGAGAAGTCCATGATTTATATGCTGCTACTTGAAGTTTGGAAAGAGAATCAGGAGGAGAAGAGGAGGAGGCAATAGCAGCTTTGGGAAAATTTTCAAGATGCTGAGTCAAGTAAAAAGTCTAAGGGCTAGTCTAGGAAGAAGGTGGGGAAGGATTGATTTTTTTTCCTTCTTTTTCCTCCTCTCTCTGCTTTCCAAGTTTCTCAGGAAGGAGCAGGGTAGGGGTAGGGTTAGTTCTTTGTACTTTTCCAATTTCTCCCCATAATATTTTAGAACCTGTGTAAGTTTCTGGTTGGCTATAACTGGGTTAGGTTTATAAAGTGGTCATCTGACTTAGACTCTTCCTATCTTCTTCTGGAAATAAGAAGTCAGTGCAAATTATATCTAAAGCTTTGTTGCTGCTAATTATCTTCAAATATTTGGCCTGAGTTGATTGTGCTTTTCTTTTCAGATACTAGACATGTATCTGGTGGTATCTGTCACCATCTTGAGCCTGTAACATCTGTTTCTTACTAGCTGTAGGATCCTTAGTCCAGTTAACGCCAAACCTGAGTCCCAGGATGAAGATAAGGGACAAGATCTTATCCAGCCTCTCTGTTTCAGCAGGTAATTCAGGTAATATTGAGTGGTTGGTGACATGAGGAGAGCTTCAATATTACTTTAGATCTTTGAAAAGGTTGCATTCAAACATATATGACTTCTTGGGCACTTTTCTTCAGATGATCCAGAAGCATGATTTAAATGATCACATATTTTATCTTGCCATCACCCAAAAATTCAACATTTTCATCTACATGAACTCTGAAATCACTTTATCTGGTAACAATCATTCCACCTCTTATTCTAGCTGGTAACTTCAAAACTTGTTCTTTGTAAGGACTTGGACCTTTGCTTCAATTGCATAGTTATTTCCTATGTCATAACACTAACTACATTCTCTCGTGAACCAGTTCTTTGCCTGGCAAAACTCAACCTTGATTAGTCTTGCTCTCTGTTGCCATCAGTCCCATTTGTATACTGCTGGACAACTGGAGAAAATGATTAAATTATGCTAATTAGCATAAAATAGCATTAAACATTAACATAAATGAAGCAATTCCTTTTTAAAATTTATTTTATTTTTTCATTTATTTATTTAATAGAATTTATTTTCAGATATCTCAGCCCCTCAGTTTTCTCACCTCATGATAGAAGGAATCACCAAACAAAAAGATATGCATATATAAATTGTGTCTTTTGTGTTTCTATTTTCACAAACTTCAAACATTAATTCTATACCTGTATATAGTGTTCTCTTGATTCTACTCATTTCACTATTCATTACTTCATGCAGATCTTTTCAAGCTTTAAAAAAATTAACCTTCTCATTCCTTATAGCCCAGTAGTATTCCATCACAGTCATATTCAACAACTTGTCCAGCAATTCCACAAATGATGGACATTTCCTCAGTTTCCAGTTCTTTGCCATCACAAAGAGAGCTATTATAAATATCTTGGAACACAAGATATTTCCCTTTTTCTCTGATATCCTTGGGAAGAAGATCCAGCATTTAAAACCGTAGTACTAGGGCTAAAGGTATATACAGTTCTATAACTCTCTGGGAATAATTCCAAATTTTACTTTTTGCTTTCCTTCTAATTTTGGTTGCATTACTTTTGTTTATGCAAAATATACTTAATTTCATGTAATCAAAACTATCTATTTTGCTTCCTGTAATCCCCTGTATCCCTTTTTGGTCATAACTTAATCCCTTATCCATAGATCCATAGGCTCCTTCCCTCCCCACTTGAGTAAACTATAAAGATATTCTTTTCCTTTCCTTTTTCAAGTCAAGGCGTTTATTGGGATAACAGGATGGGAAACTGAGGTAAGAGGGATGATGATTTCCCTAATCTAAATGAGATAAAATTGAGGGTTTGTGGAGTCACAAGTGTGACTCAGACAGTTAGGAAGATGGAGGACAGCAGCCCTTTTAAAATCTTTCTTCTTTACAAATTCAGCATGGCTGGTCTCCTTTCTCAGCTTCAACCCCAGAGAAAAACAAAATTCAAAGTCTCTAAGTTTTCTCCTGGCCAGCTCAACTCTCAAATAGACCACCTACTCAAAAGCTTCTCCCCTTGTCAGCTTTTACTGCTTAGAGTCAGAGAGCCAGAGATCCAGTCCAAAAGCCAAGTTTCTCTTCTCAGTGTCAACTTCAACTGCTCAGAGCCAGAGAAACTCCCAAAACCAAATCAGCCTCACAAAGGTCTTTCGGCCAGGTTCAAACCCCCAGGGAGAGAGAGTGACTTCCAGTCAGAGACAAAGTCCCTTCCCCCCTGTCAGCTCAAACTGCCAACAACTGGGAATATTCCATTTGGAACTCTGGTTCTTGATTGACAGATGATCTTCAGCCCTGGTTCCTGCATCTTGGCTTATAAACTCTCTCTTTATCCCCAGCCTCTACTATAATCCCCCCCTTTTATTAGGCATAAAATGCAACTTGCATTTTATTTTCATGATATTTACCTTATTAATAATAATAATCCTTAATAATAATAATCCTATCTATCTTAACTGTTTGCTATCTGAGATATACTCTTATCCCCCCCCCCCCCCATAACAAATCCTAAACTCATCTTAGCTGTTCTATCTATCTAAATGGTGGTAGTCTCTCAGTGACTGAGAATAACTATTGTCTTTGTGCATTATCATCTAGAAGGGGTTAGGATAGATGAGTGTGCACAAAGATACTTGTGTGTGAAAGAGGTTTACGTGGAAAAGTCGATGCACAGAGACAGTCCCACTCTCTCGGCATTGGAAGCCTGGGTCCATTGGCATGAAAAATCGTTATACCTGGAGACTTCCTCAGCTGCATTGGATGGCCGTGTTGTCTTTTGTGCTCCAACACACCCTGAGCACTTCACAGTGCTTTGCTGCGTCGCCATCTCAGCTGTTGAACCTTCTTATTGGTTTCTTTCGCCTGTTCCGCCGAAGCAGTCTTCACATGCTAGGTTAGCAAAGACTTGGTTCACCAGGGGTCGATGACCCAATGGCTACCCTCACAAGGTTTAGCCAGCCTGTCGAAGCCGTTGCCTGGGGTGTGGCCACTGCCACATGCTAGCAGCTACTGGGAGCCACAAGTGAGAGCTGGGTGTCAGGTGGGGGTCAGAGGCTGGAGAGCGGCTGCCCTAGGAGGGCACGACAAGCCCTCCATACTAGAGATACTACCCCTTCCTAAGCACACAAGATATGAGCACATATCTTCCAATTAGTTACTTTCTTCCATTCCACTCACTTCCCTCAGCTTTTCATTTTCTGGGGATGAGGTCACAGAATTAGCAACATTTTGTTTTTTGGCTGACTCCCCTACTTCGGCCTTTAGTTCTTATCTGTGCTAGCTAGGGCTCTGTCAAGCAAACTTGCAGTAGGCTCCCCAAAGGCCAGATGTCCAAGGCATGGGGTAGATATAATCAGCCAGTACTAAGCTAAGAAAGGGTCATAGGACAATGGTTTAGGTAGGGGAATTACATGAACATAGATTTCCATCTTTGCCATCATCCAGACATGATTGAAGACTCATGTTCTTCAAATCAGGATCCACTGCAATAATCAGGAACCCAGGAACACACGAACAAACCACGAACATGTGTGCAAGTTAGGTTTTTTACGTATGTGTACAAGTATGAGTGAAAAGTTACTTTTGCATGGAAGTGAGTTGAAATCTTCATGCATGCAGAATTTACTTTCTTCATGCATGGGGGTAAGCTTTTGCATTTGTGTCTCTTTGTGCTTGCAAGTTAGGTCAACTTGTGTTTTTCTTCTTGCATGGGTATATGCGTTATGCCTAAGAGTATGGTTTTCAATTTTTCTTTTTTTTTTTTCATCAAGGAGGTCTAGCGTATTGTTACTGTATATAGTTTTTTGAATGGTTATTGTATGTATTACTTGGAGATAGTTCTTTTTGATTTGTTACTATGTCAAGCAGAGACTATTTTATATTTACATTGAGACTTTGTTTCTTTGTGGCTACTACTCTTTCAAATGCAAGTTTTTCCTTGTATTTTCTGTGTTAATGGCTGTATTTCATCATGGGTGCTATCCTTTCAATATTTTAACATATGCAGGGCTCTCTCTATTGTATTCTGGTGGCTAGTATTCTCCAGTGCTTTCCATAGGCTTACATTCACCAGGCTTGATATTGCTTTCTTCTTGGGCTATTCATGTTGTAATTCATGACTAGGACTTTTTTCTCAAATGTCATCAGTATATGTGTCATCACTAATGACATGATCAGATTGTTATGTCTAGTGATATATCTGAAACTGTGAAATAATATTTTAATGGTATACCCTCTCTCCCTTCCTTCCCCTGGATAGACTGTTTTAGGATGAAGGTTGAGAGATATGGATAACCTTTTTCAGTTCTCATCTATAACTCACTGTTAAAGTCATGTTACAACAGATTCAACCAATGTGAATCCATGCTTCTCCAGCATTCTATATGTTTGTGTCTGTCCTAGTTATGAAGTTGGAATATTGCTACAAGTTTAAGAGTGTTCTTGTTGAATTACTTGTTCTTCTTTTGCTGGATGTCTTATTCTTTATGCTACCCCAAGACTAGTCTTTATTCACATAAGGTTTAGTGTAGAATGTTACCCTATGGAACTCCAACTAATCTTGGTTTCACTGTTCCAGCTTGAATGGTACTTGTCATATGTTTGAGGTTAGAGACTAGAAATGAAACTGTGTATCTATGTCTCCTCCTTCAGTTCACAACATTTTTCTTGATATTATCCTTCCCATTCAGAATCTGTATCAGCGTAAGCCATGTAATTCAACTTCTCTATAAAGTCTTCTTCATTATCAACCCCTAAGCTTGCATACATTTTTTCTAATGGTATACAGCTTGTTCTGTGCCCAAAGAATAATTCCTCATCATTGTATTGGTATGAGTTTTTTTTGCACTGGTTCCAGGTATTCTATCTTTTCACTTGCATCCCACACATCCCTTTCTTTGTCTACCTCTTCATAAAGCTTATAAAACTGATAAGGCATTTGTTCTACATCATCTTCATTCATTTTAATCACGCCTTCTGGTATACCTTCAGATTCAGTGTCTGAATCTGAGTCACTAGATGCAATCACTATGCTTTTAGGATTTTGCTCAATACCATGCAAACTTTTGTCAGATATTGGTAACATCTTTGTAGTTTGATCTAAGCCTTTGTCACCAGCTTCTGTGTTACTCAAATCAGTTTCTGGATGTGTCTCACTATTAAGCTTTTGGTTTTCATTTTGAATTGGTAAACTTGATGGTGTGAGGTTAGCTTCTTGTTGCAGATCTTGTACACTGTTCATAATCATAGATCCTAATCTAACACTAGTCTGAGATTTATGTTTAACTCCATTCTCACTTGACTGTGTAGAGATAGAAATCTTTCCCTCTAAGTTATTATTTTCTTCTGGGAACAAGGTTTGTACTTCTACATTTCCCCCTGCACCATCAGTAATAGGATGTGTGTCTTCATGTTGCCCCTCACAACAACCATGTATCTGTTTCTGGATTAGTAGCCAAGATGTTTATAGCTAATGCTACCCTGTTCTAGGTGTATGTGTAACCCAGTTAATTCTTCTTGATTTGATTCATTCCCATTGAAGTCTTCAATGGAACATGAAACCAAACCATGGCAGTTTCTCTGGCTAGATACCCATTTGCCATTTAGAATGTTGGCACTAACTGAATCTTTGGTTGTTACTAAGTCTACCATTCCATCCCCAGATTCAAATTTAACTGAAATGTCACCTCCACTACTTTGAATATGATAATCTTTGTGTTCAAAAGCAATGTCAGCTTCATTATCAGTTAGTTTTTCCTTATCTATAACACTCATTGCTGGATGGAAAGTACTAGCTTCTGGATTCAAACTAGATGTATTTACAAAGGGTACCTCTGCCACAAAGCTATTTACAGAATTAACTAAGCTTGGTGGGACTTCTGTGAATGTTTCTAGAGCCTTGTCATCTTTAGCAGCAGTAACCATTAGGGAACTAAAATTGTGTCTTTGTATCAGTCACTAACTTTTTCTTGAATTCTTGTGACTCTTACTTTCTTTTTCTTTTGCATAATTCAATCCCATTATCCACTCTACACTGGAAAAAGTTTTCTAGAAATGATTTTATTTCCTTTACAGACCTTTCCTGTGTGGTTACTATACAGGTCTTATCAAATTCCCTCATCTCATTTACAATTTGAGATGTTATTTCATTAATTTCTGCCTCATTTTCTGTAATCTGGCTCTGCCTTTCTCTTGCTTTATTGCAATGGCTATCATTCACAGAATCACTTTCTTGAACCAATATTACACCATTTCCCCAGTTTCTTCTATTGATTTTATATGCAGCCTCATTATTACTATTTCTTCTACCTCCAAGTGCTTGGCTTCATAATTCCCTTCTAACCATCTCTGAATACTTTGGCTTAGCTCCAGTTTCTATTGCCTTTTGCATTTCCCTCAAATCAGGAGCTTGTTATGAGGACTTCAACTTGCAGTGTGAGCAGCAAGTTGAGTTTGTCTCTGTTAGTACTTTCATGTTTCTTCTTCAAGAAACAGTTTCTGATCAAGTGCCCTTTATGGTGGCAAAAGGAACACTCCCTAGTTTCTTTTTGCACTGATCTTGCCTGTTAACTAGGTTTCTGGGAAACATGTTTTGTATATGTTCTGACCATGTTCAAATAGTTGATTTCCTCAATTTCCTTCTGTTTCAAATCCTTTTCCGTCCTCTCTAACTTTTCCTTAAGGTCTTGAACTTCCTTGCTCTGATCTGAACTATTTTCAAATAGGTAACCTGTAGCCTCTCTCAATTCAATTAGGGAAACTGAGTCATATCTAGGGAAATAGTTTTTTTAAAAATGTCCTTAAATTTGGTATGCATCCCTTCAGAAATTGTCTATGTACATGACCAGCTGTCTCTTCATTATCTGCTTCTAAACCTAAGATTGCCTCTGCCATTTCTGACAGATGGTCTATGTATATGGCAGGATGTTCTCCTTTTTCCTACCTGATCTTATCAACTTTGGACCATGCACTAGGTTTGGAACAGCATTGCTTAATGACTTGAAGCAAATCCTCCCTGCACTGTTTAAGGTATCACATGCAGGTCAGATTGGCAAAATCCAAATCCTCTCCTTGATCTAGAGTGGGCCAGTTGGTCAAATTGCCTTCAGATCTAGTTGTCTCCACAAATTTCCTTTTTCCATGGGACCTGAAAAGTTCTGTTAAAAGGAAATCAACAGGACTTCCAGGTAAACATGGTGCAATCTAGATGCAAATCTCTTCCTCTCCCACAGCACTTAATGAAATAGACTACCTCAAAAGAGCATAAAAATCATCCTTGGAAGAATGGAGGGACTATCCAGTATGCCATAGCAATGAAGGTATGTGGGGTTTGAACATTTCCACACTATAAAAAGGAGGAAAAGCTTGCACAAAAACGTGAACTGAGCTACCCTCCCCCACCTCACCTATGGAACCAGAGTAGGGGCCAGCGCGCTCACAGGAGACAGCAAGTGAATGAGGAACGTCTATGTCTCAGGGGGCACACCAGGACCCTTGGGATCTAGCCAGGGCTGCCAGGGAAATACCCCTCAGAGTGGTTTCACTGGAGACCCCTGTGTACTGGAGAGTGCACAGACCACAGGGGCTCTTGCAAGCTGTGAACACTATGGAGACTTGAGAAACTGTAGAAACTGCCTGAGGCAAAAGCTCCGCTCCTTGCTGTAGTGAGGGGGGCACACCAGGGTGCTTGGGAGCTGAAAAGGGCTACCAGGAAACTACCCCTCAGAGTGGTGTTACAGGAGACTCCTGTGCACTGGAGAGAAGAGACCATAGAGCATGGGGGCAGGCATGCTAACAAACTGCGGAGGCTGGGAAGAACTAGTCTGAGGCAAAAGCATGGCCACTTAAATACACAGAAAATCCACCCATATCACCCAGACCTCTGACCAAAAAGGAAAGGGAAAACCACCAAAGGGATGGCTCACACTGCCCAAGATAAACCCTACAAGAAGAAAGGGAAAAAAGTGACTATTCAAAACTTTTATGAAGGGAAAACCCAGGCTACAGAGGAAAAAGAGGATGGAATTCAAACAAAATCAAAACATGCATTAAAAAAATGGAAATTATTCACAAGCTCTGGAAGAACTCAAAATGGAGCTTATCCAAAAGATGGAAACCTTCTGGCAAGAAAAATGGGAAAAATTTCAGAAAGAGATCAGCAGCCTGACAGACAAGAACTACCAATTAGAGAAAGAAATGGAAGCCTCAAACAGAAGGACAAACCAAACTGAAAGGCAAAATCAGTCCTTAAAGATCAGAAGTAAGCAACTGGAAGATAATGATCTTGCAAAACAGTGAGAATTAATAAAGCAAAGTCAAAAAATTAATGAATTAGAAGAAAACATAAAATATCTCACTGACAAGGTGACAGACCAGGAAAACAGAGGAAGGAGAGACAACTTGAGAGTCATTGGTCTAATGAAAAACCAGAGATAAACAAAAATCTCAATGCCATACTACAAGAAATCATTGAAGAAAATTGCCCTGATGTTCTCAAGCAAGGGGGGGGGGGGGGGGGAAATAGAAATAGAAAGGGTTTATAGAACACCCTCTATACTAAATTCCCAAAAGACAACCCCCAGGAATGTAATCGCCAAATTCAAGAGCTTCCAAGCTAGGGAGAAAATCTTACAAGAAGCTAAGAAAGGAAACTTCAGATACAGAGCAGTGCCATTAAGGATTACACAAGACCTAGCAGTGAACACACTAAGGGACTGCAAAGCCTGGAACATGATATTCAGAAAGGCAAGAAAACTGGGACTTTAGCCAAGAATCAGCTACCCATCAAAACTGACTATATATTTCCAGGGGCAAGTATGGGCATTCAACAAAATAGAAGATTTCCAAGTATTTGCAAAGAAAAGACCAGAACTCAGTGGAAAGTTTGACAACCAAACACAGAGCAAGAGAAACATGAAAAGGTAAATATGAAAGAAAGGGAAAAGGAGAAAAGTGTTTTTTTTCCCTTTTATTCAAACTCTCTTCTATAAGGGCTACAATTAGATCAAATCATATATAACATATGGGGGAAATGTTATCTGTAACTTTCAAAAATTGTATGCACTAATACAGTAATCAAAAGAATCACCCATAGGGAAAGATTGGGGCATTAACATGATTTAGAGGAAAAAGACAAACAAAAAGAAAGAAAAAGGGAGGGGGAGATCAATGATGGTACTAAGATATACTTGAAGAAATAGAAATAAATTAAATAGAATAATCTTTGTCACACAAAGATACACATGGGAAGGGGAGGGGAAGAATTCTCTTATAAGAAGGAGAGGAAAAGAGGTATTACTTAAACCTTACTCTCAGTGAAATCAACTCTGAGAGGAAAGAGCATCTAGGTCCATTGGGATCTTGAATTCTATCTTATCCAACAGGGTAAGGGAGAAGGGAAAACCAAGGGGGTGGATTAGGGGGGGTACAAAAAAGGAGGGAAGGAGAGAGGGGAGGGGAAGGGAACAAGAAGGGAGGGCCAGAAAGGGAAGCATAACAAGGGAGGGGACTAGGTGGACTGATTTAAAGTAAACCACTGGCTTAAAAGGTTATAGCAAAAGAAGAAAGGTCAGAATTAGGGGAGGATATCAAAATGCTGAGAATTCACAAATGACAATCATAACATTGAACGTGAATGGGATGAACTCACCCATAAAACATAGACGAATAACAGAGTGGATTAGAATCCAAAACCCTACCATATATTGTCTTCAAGAAACACACATAAGGCAGGTAGATACTCACAAGGTCAGAATTAAAGGTTGTAGTAAGACCTATTGGGCCTCAACTGACAGAAAGAAGGCAGGAGTAGCAATCATGATATCTGACAAAGCCAAAGCAAAAATAGACCTGATTAAAAGGGATAGGGAAGGTAAATACATCCTGATAAAAGGGAGTATAGACAATGAGGAAATATCACTAATCAACATGTATGCACCAAATGGTATAGCACACAAATTTCTAATGGAGAAACTAGGAGAATTGAAGGAGGAAATAGATAATAAAAGTATACGAATGGGAGATCTGAACCAACCACTATCAAATTTAGATAAATCAAATAAAAATTAAATTAAAAAGATGTAAAAGATGTGAATGAAATCCTAGAAAAATTAGAGTTAATAGATATATGGAGAAAAATAAATAGGGACAAAAAGGAATACACCTTCTTTTCAGCAGTACATGGAATATTCACAAAGATTGACCATACATTAGGTCATAAAAACATGGCATACAAATGCAGAAAAGCAGAAATAATTAATGCAAGCTTTTCATATAAGGCAATAAAAATAATGATCAGTAAGGGTACATGGAGAGCAAAATCAAAAATCAATTGGAAATTAAATAATATGATGCTCCAAAATCTGTTAGTTAGAGAACAAATCAAAGAAACAATTAATAATTTCATTGAAGAAAATGACAATGGTGAGACATCCTTTCAAACCTTATGGGATACAGCCAAAGCAGTACTCAGAGGAAAATTCATATCCCTGAGTGCATATATTAAAAAAATTAGGGAGAGCAGAGATCAATGAATTGGACATGCAAGTCAAAAAACTTGAAAGCGAACAAATTAGAAACCCCCAGAAGAAAACCAAATTAGAAATCCTAAAAATTAAGGGAGAAATTAATAAAATTGAAAGTGATAGAACTATTGAACTAATAAATAAGGCAAGAAGCTGGTATTTTGAAAAAAACAAACAAAATAGACAAAGTACTGGTCAATCTGAGTAAAAAAAAAGGAGAAAAGAAAAGCAAATTTACAGTATCATAGATGAAAAGGGGGACCTTACCTTCAATGAAGACAAAATTAAGACAATCATTAAAAACTTCTTTGCCCAATTATATGGCAATAAATATGCCAATCTAGGCGATATGGATGGATACTTACAAAAAATACAAATTGCCTAGACTAACAGAAGATGAAATAGAGTTCTTAAATAATCCCATATCAGAAAAAGAAATCCAACAGGCCATTAAAGAACTCCCTAAGAAAAAATCCCCAGGGCCAGATGGATTCACAAGTGAATTCTATCAAACATTCAAAGAACAGCTAATCCCAATACTATACAAACTATTTGACATAATAACCAAAGAGGGAGTTCTACCAAACTCCTTTTATGACACAAACATGGTACTGATCGCAAAGCCAGGCAGGTCAAAACCAGAGAAAGAAAACTATAGACCAATCTCCTTAATTAACATAGATGCAAAAATCTTAAGCAGGATACTAGCAAAAAGATTTCAGCAAGTGATCAGGAGGGTCATTCACTATAATCAAGTAGGATTTTTACCAGAAATGCAGGGCTGGTTCAATATTAGGAAAACCATTCACATACTTGACCATATTTACTTGCAAACAAACAAAAATCACAAGACTATCTCAATAGATGCAGAAAAAGCCTTTGATAAAATACAATACCCATTGCTATTAAAACACACTAGAAAGCATAGGAATAGAAGGGTCTTTCCTAAAAATAATAAACAGTATATATCTAAAACCATCAGCTAACATCATCTGCAATGGGGATAAACTAGATGCATTCCCAATAAGATCAGGAGTGAAACAAGGATGCCCATTATCACCTCTACTATTTGACATTGTACTAGAAACACTAGCAGTAGCAATTAGAGAAGAAAAAGAAATTAAAGGCATTAAAATAGGCAATGAGGAGACCAAGTTATCACTCTTTGTAGATGATATGATGGCCTACTTAAAGAATCCTAGGGAATCAACCAAAAATCTAATTGAAATAATCAACAACTTTAGCAAAGTTGCAGGATACAAAATAACCCTGCATAAGTCATCATCATTTCTATATATTTCCAACACAGCTCAGCAGCAAGAATTAGAAAGAGAAATACCATTCAAAATCACCTAAGACAAAATAAATACTTAGGAATCTATCTCCCAAGACAAACACAGGAACTATATGAACACAACTACAAAACACTCTCCACACAACTAAACTAGACTTGAACAATTGGAAAAACATTAACTGCTCATGGGTAGGACAAGCCAATATAATAAAAATGACTATCCTACCCAAACTTATTTATCTATTTAGTGCCATACCCATTGAACTTCCAAAAAATTATTTTATTGAATTAGAAAAAACCATAACAAAGTTTATTTGGAAGAACAAAGGATCAAGGATATCCAGGGAAATAATGAAAAAAAATACAAAGGAAGGTGGACTTGCAGTCCCAGATCTCAAAGTATATTATAAAGCAGTAGTCATCGAAACAATTTGGTACTGGCTAAGAAATAGAAAGGAGGATCAGTGCAATAGACTTGGAGTAAGTGACCATAGCAAGACAATCTATGACAAACCCAAAGATCCCAGCTTTTGAGACAAAAATACACTATTTGATAAAAACTGCTGGGAAAACTGGAAGACAGTGTGGGAGAGATTAGGTTTGGATTAACACCTCACATCCTACACCAAGATAAACTCAGAATGGGTGAATGACTTGAACATAAAGAAGGAAACTATAAGCAAACTAGGTGAACACAGAATAGTATATATATCAGACCTGTAGGAAGGGAAAGACTTTAAAACCAAGTGATACATAGAAAGAGTCACAAAATGTAAAATAAACAATTTTGATTACATCAAATTAAAAAGTTTTTGTACAAACAAAACCAATGTAACCAAAATTAGAAAGGAAGCAACAAACTGGGAAAGTATCTTCATAACAAAAACCTCTGACAAATGTCTAATTACTCAAATTTATAAAGAGCTAAATCAATTGTACAAAAAAATCAAGCTATTCTCCAATTGATAAATGGGCAAGGGACATGAATATTCAGTTTTTAGCCAAAGATATCAAAACTAATAATAAGCACATGAAAAAGTGCTCTAAACCTCTGATAATCAGAGAGATGCAAATCAAAACAACTCTCAGGTATCACCTCACATCTAGCAGATTGGCTAACATGACAGCAAAGGAAAGTAATGAATGTTGGAGGGGATGTGGCAAAGTTGGGACATTAATTCATTGCTGGTGGAGTTGTGAATTGATCCAACCATTCTGGAGGGCTATTTGAAACTATGCCAAAAGGACCATAAAAGACTCTCTGCCCTTTGATCCAGCCATAGCACTGCTGGGTTTGTACCCCAAAGAGATAATAAGGAAAAAGGCTTTTACAAGAATATTCATGGCTGTACTCTTTGTGGTGGCAAAAAAATGGAAAATGAGGGGATGCCCTTCAATTGGGGAATGGCTGAACAAATTATGGTATATATTGGTGATGGAATACTATTGTGCTAAAAGGAATAATAAAGTGGAGGAATTCCATGGAGACTGGGACAACCTCCAGGAAGTGATGCAGAGTGAAAGGAGCAGAGCCAAGAGATTATTATACACAGAGACTGATACACTGTGGTACAATCGAACATAATGGCCTTTCCATTAATGGTAATGAATAATCTGCAGAGATCAAGGAGAAAAAAACACTACCCTCAAGCAGAGGACAAACTGTGGGAGTAAAAACACCGAGGAAAGGCAACTGCTTGACTACAGGGGTTGAGGGGATATGACTGAGGAGAGACTCTAAATGAACACCTTAATGAAAATACCAACAACATGGAAAAGAGTTTAGACTGAGGACACATGTGATACCCAGCAGAATCGCACATCGCTATTGGGAGGGTTGGGGGTGGGTGGAAGAAAATTATCTTTGTTTCTAATGAATAATGTTTGAAAATGACCAAATAAAATAATGTTTAAAAGGAAAAAAAAATATCAAATGGCATAGAGACAAGAACTGATGCCTAAGGCACTCCATTAAAGACTTTCCCTAAGTTGTCATTGATCATTTTATCAGTTAAAAATGCACTTTGCAGTTAAATGATCTAGCTCAAATCTCTCAAGCAATTTAATTCAACAAGCATTACACTGGGGCAAAGGATAATATGTCCAAAAAAATTTATTGCCTTTAAGGTGTTTATATTCAGCTGTCCTGGGCATAGGAATAGGTAAGTAAATTCAGAAAGTCTGGAAGTAAAAGGGGAAAGAAAAAGAATGTGTGGGTAAATTTGAATTTGGTGGTTCTTCAGGAGAACCATGAAATGAAACTAGGGATTGCAAGAACTGTTTATGAGGAAGGACAACATTTTCAGATTTTTGCAAAGTTAGGAAAGTGTGATGAAAACTAATGAAATTAAATGTGATGGAATGAGGAAAAGAAAATAGGCAATTTTAGCCATAATATAGAGTGCATAAGAGTGCATAATGGATATTCAACCTGGAAAGATGAAATGGAGGGCTTTAAATTCTCAGGAAAGGAATAGACATAGACAGCTACTGAAATTTCTTGAGAAGGGAGTGAACATAATTCTGTGCCTATGAGTATAAATATAACAGCTCTTTCTGGAAGGAAAGCTCCTATAAAGGAAGACTAACTAGGAAACTTCTGAAGAGTAAGAGAAAAATGTCCAAAGTTGTAAGATTACAATGCACAAGAATGAAAGAATTCTAGGTTGTGAATCTAAGTAAGTAGAGGTAGAATCTAGGTGAGAAAAGGTAGTAGGGAACTTTTTTTTTTTAAACAGAATTAGGGAAGTTAGAGAGATGGATGGATTTAGGGGAAAATACCAAGAGTTTTGGACATATTGAATTTGAAATACTATCTGGTCAAGCCAGAAAGGGAATTTTGCTTAGATTAGGGATTAGAGCTGAAAAGTAATTTTCTAATTATTACCTCTTGGACTTTGGTCATGACATCTCTTCAAGCTTTGTTTTCTAGTCTTCCTTCTTGAAATTGGTCAGCTTTTCACCATTTATAGAAATGGCTACACTCCAGAATGCTGTACTTTTAGGTGAAATTTTTTTTGGTATTAGTTCTCATATACAGTTTTGGGGTGTGTTCTTTTCTGTATATTTCCTATTTCTCTAGTTAGATAATAAACTCCTTAAATAGCAAGATGATAATAACAATTAAAATGTCTTATTATTTACATAATTATTTAGAGTTTACAATAAAAGCATTTGCCAAATAAGATACTTAATAAGAAAATTATGAAGTGGTGGTATAAAAGTTATTATCTTCACTTTATAAAGAAATTGAGGTTCAGAGAAAGTGAGTTAATTTTTAGGGTTAAAAGTAGATAGTAATCAGGGGACCTAGATCTTGAACTAACGTTTTCTGGCTATAAGTTCAGTGCTTCAGGCATTACACTGCATTTCCTATGTACATTTTCCTTTTCTTTGAGTTCATTCTACAATTTAACTGAGTATATTGTTATATAAGTAGGAAATAATTATTGAGTACTTTTAAAATTTATAACCTAAAAACTGATGATTGAGACTACATATGGCATTTTAGATGTGATTCTTAATGTCTTAAATACAATTTTGATAAATTGTAGCACATGAAGGAAAGGTGAACAGGATGTTGTGGGATTTTTAAACTACGTCCTAGAAGCAATGATTAAGGGAATTTGATCTGTTTAACATGGATAAATCAAAACTTAGAGAACTATCATGTGGAAGACAAAAATATATCTTATTCTGAATTGGTACAGATGGCACTATGAATACCTATGGTTAGAAGTTACAGGAAGACATTTCAGAACAGCCTAAGGAAAAGCTTCTGAAAAAACAGACCTGTCCAAAAAGTAAGAAGGTGTTTAAGCACAGGAAGTACAATTTACTAGTTGAAGAACTCATTGAAGTATATGGTGACTTTTAAAAATGCTACTTAAAAAAAGTTAGCAAATATTAATTTTATACTTAGTTTCAGATCTACACCTCGAATAAAAACGTAAGGAAGTATGGAATAGTTCATGGGTCAGAAGCCTTACCATTTCTGAAGTCATCAGCATGCCTCCTGGAGACACACGGCTTTACTTAGAAGTCAGGAAATCCAAGTGGGTCAAGGGATTTGTCAGAAGGACTTCAATTATGCCCGTTTTCAATTGCGAGCAAAGAGCTCTCTGGGAGATCTCTAATTTGATGCTGGTGGGTTAGTAGCTAAGAAGGGTTAGGGCAAGGATGCTTTCCTCTCAGAAAACATGGAAAAGGTTGTAGTATGAAAGGTTGTAGAGGATCTCTTCATTTGTACCACTCTTATACAACTACAAAGAACTTTGTACACTGCAGTGCTTTGTGAAGGATTTACTTATAGAAGTGACAGAATGGACTAGGATCTCCTGAGCCTAAGTCTGAAGGGAGATTCAGAGAGAGGACTTGGTTAATTAGGGACAAGGAAACCCCTGAGACCTACAATTCTTTTTATGTCATTAGTGTGGAAACCGAAATGTCTTTGATATGAAATTTCACGGAGAAATCATTTTAGAATTCTCTGTTTTTTAAAGCATTGTGAAACAAAGTAAGGGATCACATACTGGGGACTGGAATATCTGACACTTTCCCCCTTGCCATGGTGTAACAATTTCATTACTTCAAGGAAATATAATCGAAACATTCTTGTCACTAGGGATTGAGTAGTCACTTAGCCACCGTTCTCTAGGAGGACAACACCAGAATCATCTTGCTGATGTTATCACTTCCAACTTCCAGAAGATGATATTTTGTTTATGGGTCAAGGACAGAAATAAAGGTCTTTATTAAAATGATGAGGAAAAGCAATAGAAAGTATCCTTTTTTTTTGTTACTGTTTGAAATAGTAATATCATCAGTGTCTTTTCCAACTGACATTCTCTGACATAGTATATAATAATATTCAACTGGAAAAGAGAAAAAATATATTATCAGGGTTGTAGAAGAAAGCAATTGGGTACAACATTTTATGAAAAGTTAGCTTGGTGAATTCAGTTTCTCTTTTGGATTTAAAGGTAAACTAGAACATTGGCTCACACCTAGCTTCCAATATAATTTACCACTCAGTCTTGGAAAAATCACTGAACTCCTATGATTGAGAAGCACAGGGTATTCAACTCTCCCTTAAATAATTAGAGGCTGTACCCACAAAGTATATTGAAAAGAGTACTGTCTGTGAAATTAGGGCAACTAAATTAAAATCTAACACTTACCACCCATATGACTTTTGGCAATTAAACTTAATCTCCCCTGGACTGGGTTTCTGTGTCTGTGAAATGAAACAGTAGGACAGGCTGGCTTTTGAGGCCTCTTTCAAAGCTACATCTGTGAGTTTAGGAAGATCGATTTATTTGACTGAACTGAGGTGTTCTTTCTTTCTCTTCAGTCATCACATCACTTTTTATAGAAACAATAGATAGAATAAATATCTAATAAAAAATAAAAAAATTAAAAAATGTTTATTTCCCAACAGAGATATATTTAGGTTAAAATAGTTTTTTGTAATTGGTCTCCTTGCTTCTTTCATATTTACCAAAACTGATACCTTTTAAAAATAATTCTAACCATTTCATTCTAGTTTTATTAGCTATTACTTCCTTTCATGCATTTGTTGTGGCATAGATAAATTGGTCTTACCTCATACATGACATTCCTATTCTTTTCTGTGCCACTGTTATCCATACTTGGAATAAGCTGACTCCATTTGCATGTCTTAGAATCTCTAGGGTTTTTTTTTTTCAAATCTTAGCTCATGAACCATCTCCTACAGATATTTCCTAATCCCTACAACTGCTAATACTCTTCTCCAAACAAAACCAATCTGTATTTAATTTTTTGTGTATTTGGTACTTATATGTATGCATGGTGTCTTCCCTAACAAAATATAAGTTCCTTGGAGAGAGAGATTTGCTTTATTTCTATCCTTACTTGTAAAAGACAGTGCCTAGTATGGTATTTTATGCATCATAGATATTAAATACTGTTGTTGGTTCACTGATATTGTAAGACCTCTTATCTTCAAAACTTAAATATATTTTATTTGTGTTTTTTGTTTTCATATCAGAATAATTACCCAGTTGTTCTTTCTAATTAATATTAAAAGAGCACTATGTCCCTTGTAACAAAGTGAAAAAGGCAATCCTGAACTCCAGTCCTTTGACCCTTCAATTCTTTCCTAGGTCATCACTAATGATGAAGAGCCATTCTCTCTTCTTAAACTCCTTTTGACCTATTGGTGGACCAATTTAGCTATACATTATCCCCCCACTTGGGAATCTATCCTTCTTATCATTTTGTTGATTGCACCTTGTTATGGCCTCAGTCTTAGATCAGTTCCATCATTTGCTGCTTATGCTCATACACATGTCTGCAGAATAAAGATGGGGAAAAAAGCACATGATTATTCTGTCTAGACCATTACATATGTTACACAACCTCAAATGAGACTCTGTCTCATTAAGCCATTTACCCATTCTCCACAGTAACCTTCCTCTTTCCCTCCCTTCTTCCCTCCTTCCTTCCCTCCCTCCCCCCTCCTCCTCCTCCTCCTCCTCTTCTACCTCCTCTGCTTTCTATTTTACTCTCTGAATCTTATATATCACGGAAGTTTTCTTTGAT
Organism: Monodelphis domestica; assembly: GCF_027887165.1. NCBI lineage: Eukaryota > Metazoa > Chordata > Mammalia > Didelphimorphia > Didelphidae > Monodelphis > Monodelphis domestica. The sequence continues at coordinate 254,477,372 of NC_077228.1, forward strand.
AATTTCTTGCAGTATGATGTCTAAAGCTTTTTATTTTTTTGCTCATGGCTTTCAGGTAGTCCAATAATTCTCAAATTACCTATCCTAGGTTGTTTTTTTTTCTATCAGTGGTTTTACTGATGAAATATTTCGGTTTCTTCTATTTTTTTCCATTCTTTTGACTATGTTTTATTGCTTCTTGATGTCCAATAAAATCATTAGATTCCATTTACCCCATTATTATTTTTAAGGAACTATTAATTCAAAGAGCTTTTGTATCTCTTTTTTCATTACTTCAATTCTTCTCTTAAATGAGTTCTTTTTTTAAATGAATTTTTGTCTCTTTTTTAACTGCATAGGTCATCTTTGTTTTTTAAGATATTATTTTATTCAATATTTTTGCCTCTTTTACCAGCATATTAATTCTCATTCATATTTTTTTGCATTACTCTCATTTCTTTTCTCATTTCTTCTCTCATTCTTATTTCTCTTAAACTCTTGAGAATTTTTATTTGGCTTATATCCAATTAACTTTTTTTTTTTGAGATTTTGGTTGTGGCTGTTTCAACATTTTTGTCATCTGAATTTGTCACTTGGTCATCCCTTTGAATATAGCAGCTTTTTATGGTTCCTTATCTTTGTTTGGGGTTTTTTTTGGTCCTTTTCCCCAGAACATTTCTTGCCTTAAAACTTTATGTTAAAGTTGGACTCCTCTCATCTGGGCCTGCCAAGGTATTATCTCAAGCTATAGAATTTATAGTGCTTTATAGTTTTCAGATGTAGTTTGGGGTCTGCAAGTTTTGATTTCTTCCAAGGTGGCATGATCTGGGAAAAGATGTGGTTACCACTTTCCTGATGTCTTTCAGGTCCTTACCAAGGAAAGGTCTCAGTTATCCTAAAGCCACAAGCACTAGCATTCCTTTTGGCCCTGGAAATGTGACCAGGCTCCTTGCTTTCCTGCAGCTTCAAGTGCTAATGCTCTTTTCTGTCTTGGAACTATATTCAGGATAACTTGATCCCTTTTGACTGACCACAAGCACTCCTATCCAGTCTAAAATTGTGACCACCCAATTACTATTTCTAGACAAAGAGTTCTCAAAGCTACTTCTTGCTTGTCCCACAGCTGCCTCCAACACCAACCATTGGGGTTATCAATGTATGTGCTCTGAACTAACTCTTAACCCAGTGTCTTTGAGTTCTCCCAAAAACTTTGAATTTGAAAGCTTGAAAATATATTGGCTTTGTTTCTCCAAAATTTGATTTGAGGAATTACTTTAAAATTGTTTGGAGGGGAATGTTGGGAGATGTGGAAGAGGCATGCATTTTGTCTTGTCCTTCAAAACATTTCTCTCTTCATGCCTCTTCCACAGAGTTTGGCTGTGTTAATACCTCTAATCTGCCATCTTCAGGAGCTCCCCAGGAACTCTTTTATTTAAAAAAAAAAGTTTTTAAAAGCTGGCTTACTTTTTAACTTCTTTTCTAATTACACATAGAAATAATTTTTTGGTTCTAAGGCAAAAGAATGGTAAAATCTAGGCAATGAGGGTTAAGTTACTTGCCAGGATGACACAGTTAGGATGTGTCTGAGGTCAGATTTGAGGCTAGGACCTTCCATCTCTTGGCCTGGATGTTAATCCATTGAGCCACCTAGCTTCTCCTAGAAACAATTTTTGACAACTGTTTCCTGACATTTTATGATTCAGATTCTCTACTCCTTTCCCTGACTCTTTGAGGTGGTAAATAACTTTATATAGCTTATATAAGTGCTTTCATTCAACACATATTTCCATATTGTTCATGCCGGGACATGTCACACATAGAATAAAAAGTCACAAATTAAATAAAGCGGAAGATGACATGCTTTGATTTCTGATATGACTCCAACAGTTCCTTCTTTAGTTGTGGGTAGCATTGTTTTTTATCACGAGTCCCTTATAGATATCTTAGAAATATGTTTCTGAAAATAGTTTAGACCTTGATCATCCTACAATATTATGTTTACAATTAATGTTTATTTGCATCTTGTTTTCTAAAGAAAATTTAAAGCTGCTTTAGCAATGTAATATATTAAGCCTGTTTCTCCATGTTCCTATCAGCACTGAAGTCACTTAACTACTTCTGGTTCTTAACTAACATATTATCAGGGCCATATTTAGCTAGATTGGTCCTTAGACAGTACCCACAATCTGTTGCCGGGACCATACTCTTTATAAAACCAACTGTTTCTAGCTTGGTCATCCCAGTGGAACTTTTGTTCCATTGCCACAGCCCCTTAGGAATTCAGGATTATGTCCATAGTAATGGGTATTAAAGTAAGACTTTTGTTGAATATTTATGCTCCCTAAAGCATGATTGTCCCACCAGAAACTATGTTTGGATTATTTGTATGCTTGGGCTTAGATCTACTACTAACCTCATGCAGGTATTTGTGGGATCTCCAGATATCTATCATATTTAACTTACCTTAAGTTCTATTTATCTTCTTAACTTCTTTCTTATTTATCTTTTGGTTAGATTTATCTTGTTCTGAGAGAGGAAAATTAAAGTCCTCCATTATTATTATTTGTTATCTATTTCCATCTGTATCTCATTTAGTTTTTTCTTTAAAAAAAAACTGGACATTATAATGATTGGGGCAAATGGGTCCAATACTGATAATGCTTCAATACTGCCCCTCCCCACCAACATAATATGATTATTCCGTTCATGCCTTCCAATTACGTTCATTTTAGCCCCAATTCTTTCAGAGATAGTGACTGCTACCCCTGCCTTTTTTTTAATTAGCTGAGGCAGAGTATAGTCTTCTTCAGTTCCCCACCTTCATACTATGATTGTCTCTCATTTTTAGTGTATTTCTTGTAAAAACACATTTTTAGGTCCTGAATTTTTATCCTTCCTGTTATTCATTTTCTTCCCATGAGTGAATTCATCACACTCAGTGTCATAGTTACTAGCTGTGCATTTCCATCTACTCTACTTCTCCTCACTGTCCCCCTCCTCCTTTCTTTCCACTGTATCCCTCCTCAGATGTCCAATTTTCTTTGACAATACCTCTAATTCACAATTCTTCCCAAAAAATTTTCCCTTTTCCTCTCCTTCTACCCTTCTCCTTTCCAAATTGGTCCAATTTTCCAAAAGTCTCTCCCTTTTCCCTTTCCCCTTACATTTTCATTCTTATTCTATTCACCTTTCAAAAAACCCCTTCCTTATCCCCATAGCCATTCCCTCCAACTTCTTGATATGAATTTGATTCTAAAAATCCCTCCCTATCATGTCCAGAGAGTCTCTTCCTATCCTCTCACCTTACCTCCCTATATCTTGATATGTATTTCCATTCACAGACCCTCCTTTATCCCATCCCCCTTCCCTCCTCTTTCTCTGTACATGAAGAAAAATTTTACCCTTTTAGTTGTGTGTGCTATTCTTTCTTTACCTCAGGTCTGATGAGAATAGGCTTCTAGTACACCAGACTTTCACCTCCTCCTCCTTATCTCTGTGGTAGTTCCTCCACTCATTCCTTTCCATATGATATAGTCATTCTACCCTTCTGGTCTATTCTCCTACCATTTTAGCTCATTCCATTCACCTTGACCTTGAGTCTTCCATCCATACACAGTCTGTCAAAATACCCAGGCAATGATGCCATTCCCGGGGGGCGGGGGGGTGGTGGCATAGAAGACATTTTCCATTACAGGAATCAAATACTTTGACCTTTGGGATTGTTTTGCTTAACATTTTATTACTTTGGTATGTTTCTTATAGATCAAATTCTCTCTTGCTTTCATGTTTTTCCTTGGGAATAGTTAAAATCCCTTTAGTTCATTAAATACCATTTTTAACCTTTTATAATTATGTTCATCATGTTATTCTTGGTGGTAAGCCCAGGTCTTTTGCTCTATGAAATGTTGTGTTCCATGACCTGCATTCTTTTAATGCTGAAGCTGCTAAACCTTGTGTTATTTTCTGTGGTGTGACAGTATTTACATTGGTTTTTTCTTTTTACTTGTAGAATTTTCTCTTTAATCTGGGAGCTATAGAATTCAGCAATTATGTTCCTATGCATTTTCATCTTTGGGTCTCTTTGAGATGATGATTGGTAGGTTCTTTCAATTTTTATTTTAATGTGAGCCAACATGGAGGAGTAACTAGAATAGCAGCTCCTTTTCACCACAAAAATCCTCTCCAACCAATAGTAAAATACCACTACAAAATGAACAGAGGAATAAAAGAACGAACAGAGATAGAGTGAAGCATCCTTCAAAAAAAAAGAAAAACCCAAAAGGCAGGCAGAGACCAGCTGGGGAACTGAGGTAAAAGGGGAGCAGAGCAAGCAAGAGGCATAGGAGTAAGTGAAGAGTAAGCCAAGAGCAAACTATAATCCACCCACCCCAACCGACCCCTCATTTGTTCTCACAGATTTTGAAGTTAAGCTCTAGATAACAATCAGACCCTGAGATCCTGTTGGGACAAATAGTGATCCAAGCCAACCCATACTTCTTGAAATTTCAAACCTGTGAAGAAGTCCAGAGTCCTAGTTCATGGTAATCTGGGCTGAAAGAGGCCAATCCAAGAGGACACAGAGCAAAGCCAGGAATCCCAGTCTGGGCTTGGGATGAAGACATAATCCACAGTTTGGTGTGAGGACACAGTTCTCAGGGGGACCCTCCCTAGGATCTTTTTGCCCAAAAATAAGGGTGGAGCTCCAGGATAATGCAATCAAAGGTGTGCCTGATTGAATCAAGAATACTTTGAGACCAAAAAATTGAGCCTAAGCCTGGGGCTAGAATTTGAAGAGCCCCTAACATGATCAAGTTCATACTGAGATCAAAAGCTTACATCCAAGGCTTAGGAAAGTCTTTAAGCTATCATTATTTCAAAGGTCAATTGAATCATCAAGGAGAGGGGGCTTTCAGAGCTCTCAACCCTCAGACCATCTGATATACTAATAACAATCCAGAAAATAAGCTGAAAATAGCATCAAGGAAGGACTGAAGTTTAACTTCCCAGAAAAGAGCCCACTTATAATTATAATTATAGTTATATAGTTATATTTATATATATAGTTATAATTATAATTATAGTTAGGAAAAATGAGTAAACAACCAGAAAAGCACCCAACTCTAAAGAATTTTTATGGAGACAAAAAGCAAGGTGCAGACACAGAAGGGGACAGTGAAAACAAAGGAAACACATGCGAATTTAAAAAAAGGAATTGAACACAGAGTTTGGAAAGGTTCAAAAAACTATACAAAAAATCAATTAAAAGAAGTAGCAGAAAAATGAAGAAGTGAAATAAAAGTGATACAAGAAGATGGAAAAGGAATGCAAGAAGAAATGAAAATGATGCAAAAAATGGGTGAAATGAAAAAGGAGAACCAAAAACTGACAGAAGAAAACCAGGCCTTAAAAGTCAGAATTGACCATCTAGGTACTTATGAGAAATCAAGAAACAATAAAGCAGAATGAAAAGTGGGGGTGGGGGTGGGGAACCCATTAAACATGAAATAACTTATTGAAAAAAACAACTGACCTAGAAAACAGATCTGGGAGATCTAGATCTAGAATTATTGGTCTACCTGTGTATTTGATGGAGTTGTTAAGTTGTAAACAAGGGGTTCAGTCTTTCAGTATAGAGAGGAGAACCCCCCCTTCTCAAAGTGGGATTCAGGGGAGACAGCTGATATTTAAGGTTGGCTCAGAGAGAGAAGAAGGGGTTGAAGATTTTCCCTCTTCTGTCTTCCTTCCTTAGCTAAGGCTGCTCTCTCAGATTCGCTCTTATCCCTCTTGTTCCCCTTTCCACTACTCAAGACCAAAAGGTCTCCCCTTGATCTGTTCACTCACACACAGCTTGGGGAAAAGATTAAAAATGGCCATCCTACTCAAACTTATCTATCTATTTAGTGCCATACCCATTGAAGTTCCACATTTTTTTTTACTGAATTAGAAAAAAACATAACAAAGTTCATTTGGAAGAACAAAGGATCAAGGATATCCAGGGAAATAGTGAAAAAAAATACAAAGGAAGGTGGACTTGCAGTCCCAGATCTCAAAGTATATTACAAAGCAGTGGTCATCGAAACAATTTGGTACTGGCTAAGAGATAGAAAAGAGGATCAGTGCAATAGACTTGGAGTAAGTGACCACAGCAAGACAGTCTATGACAAACCCAAAGATCCCAGCTTTTGAGACAAAAATACACTATTTGATAAAAACTGCTGGGAAAACTGGAAGACAGTGTGGGAGAGATTAGGTTTGGATCAACACCTCACATCCTACACCAAGATAAACTCAGAATGGGTGAATGACTTGAACATAAAGAAGGAAACTATAAGCAAACTAGGTGAACACAGAATAGTATACATATCAGACCTGTAGGAAAGGAAAGACTTTAAAACCAAGTGAGACATAGAAAGAGTCACAAAATGTAAAATAAACAATTTTGATTACATCAAATTAAAAAGATTTTGTACAAACAAAACCAATGTAACCAAAATTAGAAAGGAAGCAACAAACTGGGAAAGAATCTTCATAACAAAAACCTCTGACAAATGTCTAATTACTCAAATTTATAAAGAGCTAAATCAGTTGTACAAAAAATCAAGCTATTCTCCAATTGATAAATGGACAAGGGACATGAATATTCAGTTTTCAGCCCAAAAAAAATCAAAACTATTAATAAGCACATGAAAAAGTGCTCTAAACCTCTGATAATCAGAGAGATGCAAATCAAAACAACTCTCAGGTATCACCTCACATCTAGCAGATTGGCTAACATGACAGCAAAGGAAAGTAATGAATGTTGGAGGGGATGTGGCAAAGTTGGGACATTAATTCATTGCTGGTGGAGTTGTGAATTGATCCAACCATTCTGGAGGGCAATTTGGAACTATGCCCAAAGGACCATAAAAGACTATCTGCCCTTTGACCCAGCCATAGCACTGCTGGGTTTTTATGCCAAAGAGATAATAAGGAAAAGACATGTACAAGAATATTCATAGCTGAGCTCTTTGTGGTGGCAAAAAAATGGAAAATGAGGGGATGCCTTTCAATTGGGGAATGGCTGAACACATTATGGTATATGTTGGTGATGGAACACTATTGTGCTAAAAGGAATAATAAAGTGGAGGAATTCCATGGAGACTGGAACAACCTCCAGGAAGTGATGCAGAGTGAAAGGAGTAGAGCCAGGAGAACATTGTACACAGAGACTGATATACTGTGGTACAATTGAACATAATGGACTTCTCCATTAGCGGCAATGCAATGTCCCTGAACAATCTGCAGGGATCAAGGAGAAAAAAACACTACCCTCAAGCAGAGGACAAACGGTGGGCGTAAAAACACTGAGGAAAGGCAACAACTTGTCTCCAGGGGTGGAGGGCATATGACTGAGGAGAGACTCTAAATGAACACCTTAATGCAAATGCCAACAATATGGAAAAGAGTTCGGACCAAGGACACATGTGATACACAGAGGAATCACACATCACCATTGGGGGTGGAGGGGGGAAAAGAAAATGATCTTTGTTTCTAATGAATAATGTTTGAAAATGACCACATAAAATAATGTTTAAAAGGGGAAAAAAAGGAAATCAACATCTTTGAAGTCTGGATCAAAGATCCGGAATGCTCTCTTCAGCTCCTTGTGGGCTTTAAAAGGATTGTCCACAAATTTTAGAAAGCAATGTTTAATGGACTCAAGTTCCTGAGGAGTGAATCGTCTATGGGCCTTTTCGTGAATAACTTCCGCATTAGTTGTTAGCTTGGTGACTTCCTTCAATGGACATATTTTCTCAGGGGCACTAGCAGACTAATTCTCATTTTCACTGCTACCTTCAGTTTCCTGAGGTACATTCTTGGTTTGACCATTCTCCTTGCCCATAACTAGATCTAAACCTTTTTTCCTTAATGAGTTGTTCAAATACTGCCTTAATCATTTTGTCTAAGTTGTTGTCAACAGCCATAACTTTCTCTGTCTTAAGGGGAACCATGAATCTGAAAATTTTCCTCACTAAGGTTAGAGTCTGCAATACTGCCATGAAGAGTACATATACTTACATCAGGACTTGCCAGAGAAATAATTCATTTTGAAAAGGTAATTGTAACACAGTCATTGTCAAGTTTCCTACATAATTCACACTCTCCACTACCATTAGAGTTATTTTGCTATAAAGAATATGGTAAACCCAAAAGCAAGAGATGGCTGCCAAAACCACCACATCAAAAACTACTTGTTTGAACATCTTTTGTCTATCTTTTCTTTCCTGCCTGTAGGATTGTTGGGTACAGTCAGACTAAGGGTTCCACTTGAAATAAAGAATGTAAACTGACTAAAACTGCTTCTTATTGAAGTAGGGGACACAATGGCCTGCTCTGAGATTTGTTCTGGAGTTCTGCCTATTGATCACTATTGATGGCTGATGGATCAATCTATTTCCTAACCTCCTTCCTAAGCAAGTAACAGATTGTTTTAATAATTACTTCTTTGTAATATAGTTTGAAACCTAGAAATGCTAGGCTACTTTCCTTATTCTTTTTCACTGATTCTTGTATTAAAAAAAAGATAAAAGAGGGAAGTTTTGTACCCTGAAGGAAGTTTGGACTTTCAGTATGGAGAGGGGGAAAGAGAGGAGAACCTCCTTCTCAAAACAGGGTGCAGGGGAGACAGTAGATGTAACGGGTTGGCTCAGAGAGAGGAGAGGGGGTTTGAAGATTTTCCCCCTTCTGCCTTCCCTCCTTAGCTAAAGCTACTCTCCCCAATTCACTCTTGTTCCTCTTGTCCCCCCTCCACTACTCAAAGCCAAAAGTTCTCCCCTTGATCTGTTTACTCACACTCAGCTTGGGGAAAAGAAACTTTTCATGTTAACTCAGTCAGAAATACAAAAGGAATAACTAACATGGAAATAATGGGAAAGGAAAGTGGGGAAAAGGGGGTCCCTGTCTCTGTTTAAAACCCTTTCCCTCCCTCCTCGAATTTGCAGGAACTCAGGCCTTAGCAGCCTGAGTCCCCTGAGAGAAAATCAGGTTGAATCACCCCTGGGCAACAGGACTGAGGTAAAGTCTGTTCAGATTTCTCTTCAGAAAGTCCTTTCAATTGGGAGGTATTGGGGGGAAAGATTTCCAGTCACCAGCAGGAAAAATGGGTAACCCTCAGGAGAAAGTCTTTCCCAACTTCTCTCTTCAGCTTCTCAAGACTGAGAGCTTCACTTCTCTCTCAGCCAGAGTCTACTCCTCCTTCAGATTCCACTCCTGGGTCCCCTCCCCCATCGATGTGATCATTTTCACATACTCTTCAGCCTGGCACTTTTTCTCTAGTGCCAGCTTCTGTCACATTCTCTTGACATTTTGTTCTTCCAGATTAATTGTGATACTAATTTTTTCTAACTCTAAAAAGTAATTCTTTGGTAGTTTGATTAGTATGGCACTAAATAAGTCATTTAACTTAGGTAGGATTATTGCCATTTTTATTATATTGACTCAGCCTACCCATGAGGAATCACTATTTCTCCAATTGTTTGGCTCAATTATTGTGTGAAAAGTGATTGTGTTTTTCTTCTCTCTTCCTGCTGGATTTTGTTGATAGCATATAGAAAAGCTAATGATTTTAAAAAATTTTCTTTCTATTCTACAACTTTGCTGAAGTTAATTATTTCTTTTAGTTGTTTCTAATTTATTAATTAATTATTCAGTTGATTCTCTAAACTTCTCTAAGCAAACCATCATATCATCTACAAAGTGTGATATTGCTTTTTCATTAATTATTTTTATTCCTTCAATATCTTTTTAAAAAATTAACCCTTATCTTCTGTCTTAGAATTAATGATGTATATTGGTCCCAAGGAAGAAGAGTGGTAAGGGCTAGGCAATGAAGAGTAAGTGACTTGCCCAGGATCACACAGCTGGAAAGTGTCTGAAGCCAGATTTGAATTTTTTTTTTATTTTAGAGATTTTTGAATCTCTAGGTTTGGCTCTCAAACCACTGAGTCACCCAGTTGCCCCTTCTGCCAATATCCTTTTCTTATTGGTATAGCTAGCATTTTTAGTCCCATATTAAATAATCATCATAATGGACATATTGTTTCACTTACAATCTTGTTAGGAAGGCTTCGAGTTTATCCCCCTCGTAGATAAAGCTTGCTCTTAGTTTTAGATAGATACTGCTTATTGTTTTAAGAAAGGGTCCATTGATCAATAGAAAAGGGAGTTAGATTTTGTCAAAGGCTTTCATATAATAATATGATTTTTGTTATTATTATTGATATATCAAATATGCTGAACCAGCTGCAATGATGCTATAAATCACACTGGGTCATTATGTTTGATCTTTGTGATATATTGATGTAATCTCTCTGCTAATATTTTACTTGAAATTTCTCTCATTAATCTTTAATCTCTCCTGTTTATTGACTACTTCCCCTTTTGTGAAAAATCTTCCCATGTATCCTTCCTCAAGAAACCCTCACTTGATTCATCTATCTCTATTACCTATTGTTCTTTAATTCTTTTCTCTTTTGTGGTTAAATTCTTTGAGACTGTGGCCCATAACTGATGACTCTGCTTCCTTCCTCTCATTTACTTCTTAATTCTCAACAGTCTGGCTTCTAATCTCATCATCCAACTGAAACTGCTCTCCCCAAAAATTACCAAAAATGATCTCATAATCACAAAATCCAATGGCCTTTTCTTTTTTCTTATCCTTATAGATATTTCTGTAGCTTTTGACACTTGTTCACTCTCTTCTCCTAGATTCTCCCTTTCTCTAAGTTTTTGGGACACTGCTCTCCTGGTTCTCTTCTTACCTGACTTCTCAGTTTCTTCTGGTAGATCTTCATTCAGTTCAAAACTGCAGAGTATGGGTGTTCCACAAGTTTCTGATGTAATCCATCTTCTTTTATATTATTTCATTTGGTAATTTCATCAACTCCAATGGATCCAAAAATCTTCTTTATATAATTCATAGACCTAATTGCCTAGCCCTAAACTTTCTCCTGACCTCCAGTCATGTATCTCCAACTGCTTATTGCACCCCTTGAAACAGATTTCTCATAGCCATCTCAAACTCAATATATCTAAAATTGAACTTATTCTCTTTTTCTCAAAATCCTCTTTCAGTCAGGATGTTGCAAAATTGGGATACTTGTATATTGTTGGTTGTATTGTGAACTGATTCAACTATTTTGGAGGGTAATTTGGAACTATACCCAAAGGACTATAAATTGGGGATATTCTTTGATTTTGTAATTCTACTACTAGGTCTGTATAAAAGATTTTAAAAGAGACAAAGGTGGGAAAGGACCTATTGGTACAAAAATATTTATAGCACCTCTTTTTTTTTTTGGTAGCAAAAAATTGGAAGTTGAGATGTCCATCAATTGAGGTATGACTGAACAAATTGTGGTATATGAGAGTGATGGAATGTTATAAGAAATGATGAGCAGGATGATCTCAGAAAAAAAACTGGAAAGAGTTACATGAACTGATGCAGAATGAAATAAGCAGAACCAGGAGAACATTGTATATAATAACAGTAGTATTGTAAGACAATTGACTGTGAAAGAATTAGCTACTCTCAGAATTACAATTATCCAGGACAATTCTGAAGGACTTATTACAAAGAATGCTATCTACTTCTAGAAAAAGAACTGTTGGGGTTGGAATGCAGGTCAAAGCATTCTACTTTTCACTTTATTTTTTTACTTTATTTTATTTGTGTTTTTATCTTAGGGTTTTGGTTTTATATGAATATTTTATTACAACAATGATCAATATGGAAATATGTTTTGCATGATAATATATGTAAAATCCAGATCAAATTGCTCATTATCTCTTGGAAGGGGGTGGGAGGGAAGGTTTGGAGACAATTTGGATCTTACAATTTTGGAAAATAAATGCTAAAAATTATTACATGCAATTGAGAAAATAAAACATTTTAAAAGGATCTTTCCTCAATTACCTATGCTCATAACATATATTTCAAATCCTCAATACCTCACTATGTTTCACAGTGCCCTAACCCAAAATTTGTTAAGTCCTAACTCTATCCTTCTAATATCTCTCATATAAACTCCCTTATTTCCTTTACTACCACTACCAATCTATCATAGGCCCTCATCATTTCACATTTATACTATTGCAATATCCTGCTGATTTGGTCTGCCTGCCATAACTCTACAGTACATCCTTCATTCAGTTTTAAAATGATTTTTATAAAGCACAAAAGTGACCAAATCAACCCTACCCACTTCCAATCAATAAATTCCAGTGGCTCTTATCATCTCTATTATCAGATATAAAATTATTGTTTGGCATTCAATGCCTTTTCTAATCTTTTCCCTACCCTCTTTACAGTCTTCTTACATCTTACAACCCCCCACCCCAAACCTATCCCCATATCCCCAGCACAAACTGTAAACAAATTCCTGGGCGCGGCAGAAAGAAATGGATACAAGGGCATATGATATTGGATTGATTGTAGTGATTAATAAGCATAATTCTTCTGTGAAAAAGGTAGAATGATGATATTGATGTTCAAGCAATGGAAAATGAGAGGTGTGGCTATTACTATCAGATGGCCTCAATCTTCTTAGTAAAGAAGGAAACATCTGCTGTAGTTCTGGAAATTGAGCACAAAGTAAGAGTATGAAAAAGAGAAAAAAAGGCTATGGAACCATTACTGAAGGAATTAAATAAATATTTGATAGGAGCTAAGTAGATAAATTATTATGTAGCAACTTTAGACCAGGGAGAAACCATGGACAAGAACCTTTCATTGTATAGATGAAGAAACTAAGTCATAGAGCTGTGAAGTGACTAGTCTAAGGCAACAGAAATAGCAAGAATTAGAGACAGGATTCAAAACCACATCCTCAGACTCCAAATTCAGTATTAGTAACATTTTGTCTGTTACTTAAATCTAGACAATCCACAAAATCATTCCCTGATTTGTAGTATTTTCTAGTTTTCTGGGTGTTATTGCTCACTTTGAACATTTAACAATTGGCTCTTGGGAGCTGGTTTGAATGAGCCGTTGCACACTTTAGAGCATGAATTGTGTGACGTGAAATAATTCTGTGACTTTCTCTAAGAATGAAGGAAGTCCAAGATACTTAGTGGAGAAATTAGATCAAAAGAGCATATAGTTAGAGCTGAAAGGGAGAAAAACTTAATTTAGCAGTCTCATTTTACAGATAAAGAAACTGCGGCCCTGGAAGGTGAAATGATTCATCCAGGGTACACTTAGGATTTTTTCCCAGGCCATCTGATTCTAAATCTAGTGCTCTTTCAATACTACCACCCTATCTCTCATTTCATTTATACCAAGATGTAAGTGACTAATGGCCATTTGGCCTTTTTAAGGGCATTAATAACTCAAATAAGTCCTTATTTGATGAACTTTGGTGTGGGGGAAGGGAAGATAGGTAATTGGCTTGATGAAATCTTTCCAGTAGCTTTTTAATCTCATCATAAAGGTAATCATTTACTTTACCTATATTTAAGATGATCTACATCTAGCATCTTCTGATTGCCTCTTTCAATTGAAACTGCTCTCTCCAAAGTTGCCAATTATCTCATAATCATGAAATTCAATGGTCATTTCTCATTTCTCATCCTTATTGACCCTTCTGCAACTTTTGACCCTATAAATCACTCCTTCTTGATATTCCCCTTTCTGCAGGTTTTTAGGACACTAATCATGGTTCTCCTTCCACCTATCTGACATCTCTTTCTCCATCTAACTTGGTGTATCTTCTTTTAGGTCATGCTTACTAACTAGAAGTGTTCTATTGCTATTTTATGAGAGCATCAGTAAGATTACTAATGCACACAAGCCAATTTTTCTTCCTCTCTATCTCCAAGTACCTGACACAAAATGATTTGGGATAAGTTGAAGAGATCATTAAATAAAAGATCTCTGATAATGCATTCCAGGATTAGTCCTATACAACCAAATGCAATTAGACTTTCAAATAGGAGGAAAAAATAATAAGCCAGATGCTTTGAAATGTGAGGAATTTTAATTGCTAATTCATTTTGTAGATTAATAAAGGTGAAATGACTTGCTCAAGGTAACACAGTTTTGTTCATTCTGTGGACTGAATATGTAAATCACTTCAAGATAATCTCAAATAAATTAATAGAAAATCTATGATGACTTATTAAGATGCACTTAAATTATTTGAGCTTAATGAGACCTAAAAATAATTGGCAATTAAATAGTGTCTTAAAGTTTCTAAAATGCTAAATCAATTGCACAAAAAATCAAGCCATTCTCCAATTGATAAATGGGCAAGGGACTTGAATAGCATTTTCAATTAAAGAAATCAAAACTATTAATAAGCACATGAAAATGTGTTCTAAATCTCTTATAATCAGAGAGATGCAAATCAAAACAACTCTCAGGTATCACCTCACATCTAGCAGATTGGCTAACATGACAGCAATGAAAAGTAATGAATGCTGGAAGGGACGTGGCAAAGTTGGGACATTAATGCATTGCTGGTGGAGTTGTGAATTAATCCACCTATTCTGGAGGGCAATTTGGAACTATGCCCAAATGGCGATAAAAGACTGTCTGCCCTTTGATCCAGCCATAGCACTGCTGGGTTTGTACCCCAAAGAGATAATAAGGAAAAAGACATTTACAAAAATATTCATAGCTGAGCTCTTTGTGGTGGCAAAAAAAAATGGAAAATGAGGGGATGCCCTTCAATTGGGGAATGGCTGAACAAATTGTGGTATATGTTGGTTATGGTGTTCAAAGGAATAATAAACTGGAGAATTTCCATGTGAAGAGGAATGACCTCCAGGAATCGATGCAGAGTGAAAGGAGCAGAACCAGGAGAATATTGTACACAGACACTGATACACTGTGGCACAACAAACATAATGGACTTCTCTACTAGCAGCAATGTAATGATACAGGACAATTCTGAGAGACCTATGAGAAAGAACACCATCCACATTCAGAGGAAGAATTGTAGGAATAGAAACACAGAAGAAAAACAACTGCTTGATTACATGGGTTGAGGGGGAACATCCTAGTGTAAACATCAACATAGAAATAGGTTCTGATCAAGGACACATGTAATACCCAGTAGAATTGCATGTCAGCCACAGGAAGGGTGGGGGGAGGGAAGGGAGGGAAATGATATGATTCTTGTAACCAAGGAATAATGTTCTAAATTGACTAAAAAAAATTACAACTAAAAAAAAAAGACAAGAAGGGGAAAAACTAAAGTTTCTAAAATATTTTAAGGAAGGCAGTATAATAAAATGGAAAGAACATTGGCCCTGGATTACAAGTGCTAGATTTAAATATTGACTGATGATTAATGATTGTGTGACCTGAGAAAAGTTATTTAGTTTCCCTGGACTTCAGTTTTCTCTTCTTTAAAATGAGAAGTTTGGACATGGTAGTCTCGGAAATACTTTCCAGTAATAGATTAATTATTTTATAAGTCTCTGAGCTTTTAGAACAAGGTCTGGAAGATTTGCCCATTAAATGTCCTTTAATATAACACTAAAACATTAAGTACTGAGTGGGCCTGACTGAAGATGGCATTTTTTTACTCATGTTTTTAACCTCTATGGAACTGGATTTTGAATGGTTATGGAAGCCCACCAGTAAAGATAGTTGATCTTCTGAGATCTACTCTTTCAGACTTTGAGTTCTTTGACTTTAAAGTTCTATAATAGCCATCAGTATTATATTCATTTCTCCCTGTCTCTGAGTATCTGACACAAAGATAATTGGGATAAGTGTGTCTGATGATGTGAGCAAACTTTTAATGAGTCTTGGGAGAGATGAGAACTTATGTAGTTTTTACTAATTTGCTTGTTAATTGGAAAAGCAGAAAACTTTTAGTTGGGTCCCTGTGGGTATTAAGAAGGTAGTTACTTCCCCACTTCAGTAGAAGAATGGTGAGAGTAAAAGGGAGTTGCGGTCTCAAAGCAATGAATTTACTAGCTAAGTCATCTAGCCTAATTACCAGAACAAGTCTCTTCAAAGCAATACACAATTTCCTACTATAGAATTTGTATGTACCACATAGAGGCTTCATTATCATATTTTAGTTTAAAAATTTTTGCTGCTAAATGTTGCATAGATTGATTATAATTTATAATTTCAATGGGTCATTGTGGCATTTTATGGGCAAAACTGAGCCCAACAGGCAAAGACAATTAAAATGATATCGGTCTTTTTCCTTAATAGGTTGAAAGAATGTTTTTATCACACTGTTAGCCTTGTAGTCATATATAAGTTATGGTGTTCACTGGTTCTGTTAGTTCTTAAGAATGTGATTAGAAAAGCCTTTTCACATCTACACTTTAGTTTCTCAACTAGAAAATATGAAATTATGTTACTTTATCTAACTTATAGGGTGTTAGTTAAGAAAGTGACATGTAAATTAGAAGATCATTACAGTTCAGACACAACCTTGGAAGAATTAAGAACTAATCTATCCAAACCTTATCTCTAAGTCACCAATAACCTGTCCCCTAAAACTAATGCTAACTCTAAGCCTAAATCTAACCCTAACCTTAACCCTAAAATTACTACTACACAACCTCAACCTTACACAAACCCATACCCAAAACAACTGTAACCTGAAGCCCAAACCTAAATATATCACTAACTCAACATGTACCCCAACCATAATCCTAACCTTAACTCTAGACTTAACCCAACACTGACCCTATCCCTAAATTCAAGTCAATTCTAATCCTAATTCTAACATTAACCCTACCCCTAAATTTCATGTTAAAAAACACACACACAAACCAAAACAATAACACTAAACCTATCATTACCACAACCCTAAACCTAACCCTAACCCTAATCTAAAGCCCAACTCTAATTCTAATCTTATCTTTAGCCCTAAGGCAACACTAAACCTATCTCTAAATTTGTGCCCATTCTAACCTTCACCCTAACCCTAACCATAACACTAATCCTAACATTAACACTAATCCTAACTAAAACCCTATCCCAACAGTAACCCTTCCCTAAATTTGAGCCAATTCTATCTGTAACCCAAAAGCTAACCCTAACATTAAATTTGACTCCAACTCTATTGAAAACCCTACATTAACATATCCCCTCAATCTAACCCTAATCCCAAATTTACTACTAACCCTAACCCTAATGATCCCTATCCCAAATCCATCACTAACTCTAACCCAAAACATAACCCTAATTGTAATCATATTACTAACCCATAATCCCATAACCCTGACCCTAACTCTGTCCTTAAACCTAACTAGCATAAACCCTAACCCTAACTCTATCCCTAACCCTACACTAACCCATTCCCTAAACCTAACCCTAACCCTAATCCTAAACCTGAATTCCCACTTTTCTAACCCTAAGTGTAACACTAACCAAAACATAGCTCATCCCTAGCACTATTTCTATAACACTAATGTAACACAAACCTTCACTATCATTCCAATCTTATTTCCAACACTAACCATAATCTTAAAACTAACCCTAATATGAATTTTAGGACCAACCCAAACCTTAAGGCTGACAATAACCCTAAACATAACAGTAATGATAAAATTAACACAAAATGTAACACTAATGGCAATAAAACAACCCTATCCCTACCCCAACCCTAACCCTAACATTAATAAAAATATGAACATGAATAAGAACCTTATCCCAAACCAATCACTTACCCTAACCCTAACCCTAAATTCTTATCCCAACCTTATCTCTAAGTTACCTATAACCTGTCCCCTAAATCTAATGCTAACCCTAATTGAAACCCTAACCTTAATCCTATCTCTAACCCTGCACAAATCGTTTCCCAAAACCTAACCATAACCTAAAGCTTAACCCTAAACATATCCCTAACCAAATACTTATTCTAACCATAATCCTAACTTTAGCTCTAGCCTTAACCCAACACTATCCCTAAATTCAAGCCAATTCTAATCCTAACCCTAACATAAACCCTAGTCCTAAACTTTATGTTAAAAAAAATGCAAACCTTTGATACTGCCAGGTGTGTGACATAGAAAGAGAAAGGTGGGGGAGGGCAATGGCCAGACAGGGGATGCAAAATCTCCATTTATTATTACAAAGAAAGATTTTTAATAGAAAATGGAGTGCTAAGCATGACATCATTTTAAAGGGCATAACTTTCCCACAGAATGTTTATTTGGAAAGACTTACCCAAAATATTTCTAGGGCATTTCTACAAACCTAAGCAAATGAGGAATTGTATAAATGGAGATTTTGAACCTTTAAGCCAATACAAAAGGACTTGAACCTAGTATGAGACTCAAGGTTTCGATGTTTGACATATGTTAAGACATAGAACTCTTTGTATCCACACTTTTTGTGAAATACTCACAGACAAGTACTGAAGTTTGGCTATCATAATGGCTCCCCTTATCCCTCAGAATGAAGGTGAAATCAGACCAGGGAATGACACTTCCCTATCAGTCCTTTTTTCTCTCTGATAGCATGGCAACTTTTTGGTTGCAAATGGGTAAGTGAAATATTACTACATTTTGTCCAACAGACTTTTGGGATAGACATTACTTTAATTGGACCATGATTCAAGGACCTGTTATGAATTTATTTTTCTTTTACTTAGAATTTTTACACATAAGACTTTGATATTCTATATTTCATCCAAAAGTTATCTTTTCTCTTTTATTTTGATTTTTAAAATATTTTTGATTGCTCTTGCCAATTGATTCGTACACCTCATAACTCAACCATTCATTCCTAAGTGATCCCTGTGTTTTTCAACACCCTTTTCAGGAGGGAATGTATAATTATTCTAAATTGAAACGTTTAAATTCTTTTTAAGAGTAATTTTAGGATAAGAAACATGCTACCTCTCCAAATCCAGAAAGTAAACTGTTTGGAGAAGACAGCATTAAGATGCTTGCACAGATGACACTCTGCACCAGAAGATCCAGAGTGAACTTTGAGATGTGGTGATTTGAACTGTGTGGGGTTTAAATGCATTTGTTTTGTACATGTACTCTTATGCTGAAGGGGACCGCCCCCTAACTGGCTTTTTGTCAATGCAACTAGAAATCATTGGTTGTGTTCTCTTTTCCTCTTATCCTCAAATTTTTATAATTTCAAAGTTGGTATGTTTACAAGACCCACTGGAGAGACTAGTCTTCCACGGGTCTCAGCCAGGAATATATAAATGGAGATTTTGACTTAATTCCCCAGAATCTTTACTATTTCCCCAAATTCCCTATAATCTCTCCTGCATCTCCACATTGGTGAAATTATGGTGTTGATATTTAACTGGCAGTAACACCTCCCAGACTCTCTTTTGTTGCATGTTGTAGCATCTGCAGTGATGGTGGTAAGGTGGGGAAAATTTAAGAATGGCTAACCAGCCATGGGCACATGGTTTTTATTTTGTATCCTCTTTATTCCTTGATTTCTAATTATCTTTAATAAACCTCATAAAATGTAATATTTGTAGTATTTAAGATATAATTTTTGATTTTACAGAATATTGACAAGAACTTGGGGTTTTCAGGAATCAGAGGAAAAAGGAATCTGGGTCATTTGATCATAACATTACAAAAGTTTTTTAGTCATCAAAATAATGAACAACCCAAGTATTATTATGAAGGAAACATTACAGGAGATATTTTTTTCTGAATCTCAGTCAGACAAAACATTTGAGCTGCTATATTGAGATCTGACCTTGCCATGAAATCCCAGGCAAACTCACATGCATGTCTTATGGCTGCTATTTCTCAGTGAGTCCAATTTGTCGTATGTTCCTCCTCAAACCAAAACACTAACACCAAACCTATCCCTATCACAACCCTAACCCTAACCCTAACTTTAATGATAAGACAAACACAAACATTAACATTAATATCAATCCTATCCCTAACCCTAACCCTAACCCTAACGCTAACCCATAAACCTAGCCCTAACCCAAGACATAAATCTAAATACCCCAAAGTAACCCTAAACCTACTCCAAGCCCTACACCAACACTAACTCTATCTGTTTCTAACTCTTCCTGTCAGAATGTATTGGAAATATATAGAAATGCTGATGATTTATGAAGGTTTATTTTGCATCCTGCAAATTTGCTAAAGTTTTTGATTATATCTACTAATTTTTTAGTTGATTCTTTAGGATTCTTTAAGTAAACCATTATATCATCTGCAAAGAATGATAGCTTTGTCTCCTCATTGCCTATTTTAATACCTTCAATTTCTTTTTCTTATGTTTCTAGTATAATGTTAAATAATAGAGGTGATAATGGGCATCTTTGTTTAACTCCTGATCTTATTTATCTTCTAATTTATCCCCATTGCAGATGTAAATATATACTGTTTATTATTTTTAGGAAAGGTACTTCTATTCCTATATTTCTAGTGTTTTCAATAGGAAAAACTGTTGTATTTTGTCAAAGGCTTTTTCTGCATCTATTGAAATAATCATGTGATTTTTGTTAGTTTGCTTGTTGATAAGGTCAATTATGTGGATGGTTTTCCTGCTATTGAACCATCCTTATATTCCTGGTATAAATTCTACCTGATCATAGTGAATAACCCTCCTGATCACTTGCTGGAGTCTTTTTACTAGTATCCTATTTAAGATTTTTGCATCTATATTCATTAGGGAGATTGGTCTATAATTTTCTTTCTCTGTTTTTGGCCTGCCTGGTTTTGGAATTAGTACCATGTTTGTGTCATAAAAGGAATTTGGTAGAACTCCCTCTTTGCTTATTATGTCAAATAGTTTGTATAGTATTGGGGTTAGTTGTTCTTTGAATGTTTGATAGAATTCACTTGTGAATCCATCAGGCCCTGGGGATTTTTACTTAGGAAGTTCTTTGATGGCCTGTTGGATTTCTGTTTCTGATATGGGATTATTTAAGTATTCTATTTCTTCTTTCTGTTAATCTAGGCAATTTATATTTTTGAAAATAATCATCCATATCACCTAGATTGCCATATTTATTGCCATATAGTTGGGCAAAGTAGTTTTTAATGATTGCCTTGATTTCCTCTTCATTAGAGGTGAGGTCTCCCTTTTCATCTTGGGTACTGTGAATTTGGTTTTCTTCTTTCCTTTTTTTTATTAGATTGACCAGTATTTCATCTATTTTATTTGTTTTTTTTCAAAGTACCAGCTTCTAGTCTTATTTATTAATTTAATAGTTTTTTCACTTTCAATTTTATGAATTTCTCCTTTAATTTCTAATTTAGATTTTATCTGGGGATTTTTAATTTGTTTTCTTTCTAGTTTTTTAATTTGCATGCCAAATTCGTTGATCTCTGCCCTTCCTAATTTGTTGATATAAGTACTCGAGGATATAAATTTCCCCCTTGGTACTGCTTTGGCTGCATCCCATAGATTTTTAAATGATGTCTCATCATTGTATTTCTCTTCAATGAAGTTATTAATTGTTTTTATGGTTTCTTCTTTAACTAACCCATTTTGGAGAGTCATATTAGTTTCCAATTAATTTTTGATTTGTCTCTCTATGTACCCTTACTAATTGTGATTTTTATTGCATTATGATTGGGGAAAATTGCATTTATTATTTCTGCTCTTTTGTACTTGTTTGTCATGTTCTTGTGCCCAAGTACATGATCAATCTTTGTGAATGTACCATGTGCTCCTGAAAAGGTGTTTTCCTTTTTGTCCCTATTTATTTTTCTCCACATTTTTTTTTGGTTTGATTTATATAGATCTGAAAGAGGAAGGCTCAGGGTTCCCACTAGTATAGTTTTAATATCAATTTCTTCCTTAAGCTCTACTAGTTTCTGTAAAGGATAATTTTAGTATTGTGACTTAAATTATATTAATTATTGGTTGCCATGGATATCCCAAATAATAAAATAAAAATACCCAAGTCAGTCTGTAATTTTATGGTGATTTAATTAATATAGTGGAAAGAAATTAAGAAGAAGGGAGAAGAAAAGGATGTAGGATTTTCTCCCACCTGGCTTGTACCAGGAGGGAAGATTAGGGGATCTAGAAAGTAAGGGTTTGGAGTGTGAAAGAGGAAGGAATCAGCCTGAACTCCAAGAAGGCTCAGCCAAGATGCCTGAACCTGAATTAGTTCAAGGGAAAATTCACCGCCAAAACCCAGACAAATAGCTGCCACCACGCCAAGATGTCAGAATGCTTAGCATGCTGCCAGCCAGAGTCGCCTCTCCAGGAAAAGAAGGAGAGGAGGGGAAGTGACATGCCTTATATTGAAGGTTTTACATCACTTTCCAGTGTCTCATCTGTACCAATGATAGCTTAGCTTGACTTAGGATAGCCCAGGGGTCTGTCTGCTGTTTCTGCACATGTCTGTTGAAGGCCATTTCCTCAGATACTTAATCCTTGAGTATGGTGCAGACATTCTTGACCTTCTTAAACTAAGTAGGGTGGAGCAATATAGAGTTCCCAAGACCTGATTCTGTTAAACCAAGTATCTCCATTGTTACTAATCATGAAATAGGTAAATCAGGTCTTCTAAAGTATGGTCTGAGTAGGATGGAGTATTTTTGAAATTCACATTTCTCCTTTAGAAATCTAGATGCTGCACCATTTTGTGCATACATGTTGAGTACTGATATTTCCTCATTGTCTATACTGTATATACTTTTATCAGGATGTGATTACCTTCCCTATCTCTTTTTACTAGATCTATTCTTACTTTGGCTTTGTCAGATATCATGATTGTAACTCCTGCCTTCTTTTTCTCAGTTGATGCCCAATAGATTTGGCTCCATCTACTTACCTTTATCCTATGTGTGTCTACCTTCCTCGTGTGTGTTTCTTGTAGACATACAGTAGGATTTGGGTTTCTAATCCACTCTGCTATTTGCTTCCATTTTATGGGTGAATTCATCCCATTCACATTCAGAGTTATTATTAACACCTGTGTATTCCCCAACATTTTGATATCCTCTCCTAGTCCTGCCCTTTCTTCTTTCATTATTTCCTTCTACACAGTGGTTTGCTTTTAATCAGTCCCCCTAATCCCCACCATTATTTTCTTCTCTTTCCATCTCCTCCCTTTTTATTCCCCTCTTGTTATTTTTTAGGGTCTATTAAATTCCCTCCCCCCTCTATTTCCCTCCCTTTTTGCATATCCCTCACGCCCCCTCCCCTTGGTTTTTCCCTTTCAACTTCCCTGTAGGGTAATATAGATTTAGATACCCCCAGTGGTCTAGATGATCTTCCCTTTCAGAATTGATTCCACTGAGAGTAAGGTTTAAGTATTACCTATTAGCACTCTCTTCCTCTCATTCTTATAATAGTATTCTTCCCCTCCCCCTCCCATGAGACTCTTTGTGGGGAATAGATTATCCTATTATTCTTATTCCTTGAAGTTTCTCTTGGTGCTATCTTCTATTTCCCCTTTGTTCTTTTCTTTTTTTTACATATCATCTTAAACCACTTAGTACCCCAACTTCTACCTATAAATAATTCTTCTTCTTTTTTTTTTTAAACCCTTACCTTCCGTCTTGGAGTCAATACTGTGTATTGGCTCCAAGGCAGAAGAGTGGTAAGGGCTAGGCAATGGGGGTCAAGTGACTTGCCCAGGGTCACACAACTGGGAAGTGTCTGAGGCCAGATTTGAATCTAGGACCTCCCATCTCTAGGGCTGGCTCTCTATCCACTGGGCTACCCAGCTGCCCCCTTATAAATAATTCTTCTAACTACAATAATAGTGAGTAAAATTTTTGAGAGTTACAAATAACATTTTTCCATATAGAAATATAAGCAATTTGACTTCATTGAATCCCTTATAGAAGAAAAAAAAATTCTCCTCTTTCTTATTTACCTTTTTTTTAAATTTTAAACATTATTTTATTTGGTCATTTCCATACATTATTCACTGGAAACAAAGATCATTTTCTTTTCCTACCCTTCCCCCCTCCCACCACCTTTCCCTCTCCCATAGCCGACGCACGATTCCACTGGTTATCACATGTGTTCTTGACTCGAACCCATTTCCCTGTTGTTGGAATTTGCATTATAGTGTTCATTTAGAGTCTCTCCTCAGTCATATCCCCTCCAACCCTGTAGTCAAGCAGTTGCTTTTCCTCGGTGTTTTTACTCCCACAGTTTATCCTCTGCTTGTGGATAGTATTTTTTAGATCCCTGCAGATTGTTCAGGGACATTGCATTGACACTAATGGAGAAGTCCATCACCTTCAATTGTACCACAATGTATCAGTCTCTGTGTACAATGTTTTTTTGGTTTTGCTCCTTTTGCTCTGCATCACTTCCTGGAGGTTGTTCCAGTCTCCATGGAATTCCTCTACTTTATTATTCCTTTTAGCACAATAGTATTCCATCACCAACATAAACCACAATTTGATCAGCCATTCCCCAATTGACGGGCATCCCCTTGTTTTCCAATTTTTGGCCACCACAAAGAGTGCAGCTATGAATATTCTTGTACGTCTTTTTCCTTATTATCTCTTTCGGGTACAAACCCAGCAGTGCTATAGCTGGATCAAAGGGCAGACAGTCGTTTATCACCCTTTGGGCATAGTTCCAAATTGCCCTCCAGAATGGTTGGATCAATTCACAACTCCACCAGCAATGAATTAATGTCCCCACTTTGCCACATCCCCTCCAGCATTCATTACTTTCCATAGCTGTCATGTTAGCCAATCTGCTACGTGTGAGGTGATACCTGAGAGTTGTTTTCATTTGCATCTCTCTGATTATAAGAGATGTAGAGCACTTTTTCATGTGCTTATTAATAGTTTTGATTTCTTTGGCTGCGAACTGCCTGTTCATGTCCCTTGCCCATTTGTCAATTGGAGAATGGCTTGATTTTTTGTACAACTGATTTAGCTCTTTATAAATTTGAGTAATTAAACCTTTGTCAGAGGTTTTTATGAAGATTGTTTCCCAATTTGTTGCTACCCTTCTGATTTTGGTTACATTGGTTTTGTTTGTACAAAAACTTTTTAATTTGATGTAATCCAGATTATTTATTTTGCATTTTGTAACTCTTTCTAATTCTTGCTTGGTTTTGAAGTCTTTCCCTTCCCAGACGTCTAACATGTATATTATTCTGTGTATGTCTAATTTTCTTATAGTTTCCTTCTTTATGTTCAAGTCATTCACCCATTTTGAATTTATCTTGGTGTAGGGTGTGAGGTGTTGATCTAAACCTAATCTTTCCCACACTGTCCTCCAATTTTCCCAGCAGTTTTTATGAAATAGTGTATTTTTGTCCCAAAAGCTGGGATCTTTGGGTTTGTCATATACTGTCTTGCTGAGGTTGCTTGACCCCAGTCTATTCCACTGATCCTCCTTTCTGTCTCTTAGCCAGTACCAAATTGTTTTGATGACCGCTGCTTTATAATGTAGTCTGAGATCAGGGACTGCAAGACCCCTTCCTTTGTATTTTTTTCATTATTTCCCTGGATATCCTTGATCTTTTGTTCTTCCAAATGAACTTTGTTATGGTTTTTTCTAAATCAGTAAAAAAAATTTTTGGAAGTTCCATGGGTATGGCACTAAATAGATAGATGAGTATGGGTAGGATGGTCATTTTTATTATATTGGCTCGTCCTACCCACGAGCAGTTAATGTTCTTCCAATTGTTCAAGTCTAGTTTTAGTTGTGTGGAAAGTGTTTTGTAGTTGTGTTCATATAGATCCTGTGTTTGTCTCGGGAGATAGATTCCTAGGTATTTTATTTTGTCTAAGGTGATTTTGAATGGGATTTCTCTTTCTAGTTCTTGCTGCTGAGCTGTGTTGGAGATATATAGAAATGCTGATGATTTATGTGGGTTTATTTTGTATCCTGCAACTTTGCTAAAGTTGTTGATTATTTCGATTAGCTTTTTGGTTGAATCTCTAGGATTCTTTAAGTAGACCATCATGTCATCTGCAAAGAGCAATAATTTGGTCTCCTCCTTGCCTATTTTAATGCCTTCAATTTCTTTTTCTTCTCTAATTGCTACTGCTAGTGTTTCTAATACAATGTCAAATAATAGAGGTGATAATGGGCATCCTTGTTTCACTCCTGATATTAATGGGAATGGATTTAGTTTATCCCCATTGCAGATGATATTAGTTGGTGGTTTTAGATATATACTGTTTATTATTTTTAGGAATGACCCTTCTATTCCTATGCTTTCTAGTGTTTTTAGTAGGAATGGGTGTTGTATTTTATCAAAGGCTTTTTCTTGTTGGTTTGCTTGTTGATGTGGTCAATTATGTGGATAGTTTTCCTAATGTTGAACCAGCCCTGCATCCCTGGTATAAATCCTACTTGATCATGGTGGATGACTCTTCTTGATCACTTGCTGGAGTCTTTTTGCTAGTATCCTATTTAAGATTTTTGCATCTATATTCATTAGGGAGATTGGTCTATAATTTTCTTTCTCTGTTTTTGGCCTGCTTGGCTTTGGAATTAGTACCATGTTTGTGTCATAAAGGGAGTTTGGTAGAACTCCTTCTTTGCTTATTATGTCAAATAGTTTGTATAGTATTGGGATTAACTGTTCTCTGAATGTTTGATAGAATTCACTGGTGAATCCAGCAGGCCCTGGGGATTTTTTCTTAGAAAGTTCTTTGATGGCCTGTTGGATTTCTTTTTCTGATATGGGATTATTTAAGAAAACTATTTCTTCTTCTGTTAGTCTAGGCAATTTATATTTTTGTAAATATTCATCCATATCACCTAGGTTGGTATATTTATTGCCATATAGTTGGGCAAAGTAGTTTTTAATGATTGCCTTAATTTCCTCTTCATTGGAGGTGAGATCCCCCTTTTCATCCTTGATGCTGTTAATTTGCCTTTCTTTTTTCCTTTTTTTAATTAGATTAACCAATACTTTGTCTATTTTGTCTGTTTTTTCAAAGTACCAGCTTCTAGTCTTGTTTATTAGCTCAATAGTTCTGTCACTTTCGATTTTATTAATTTCTCCCTTAATTTTTAGGATCTCTAGTATGGTTTTCTTCTGGGGGTTTTTAATTTGTTCGTTCTCAAGTTTTTTGATTTGCATTTCTAATTCCTTGATCTCTGTCCTCCCTAATTTGTTAATATATGCACTCGGGGATATGAATTTTCCTCTAAGTACTGCTTTGGCTGCATCCCATAAGGTTTGAAAGGATGTTTAGCCATTGTCATTTTCTTCAATGAAATTATTAATTGTTTCTATGATTTCTTCTCTAACTATCTGATTTTGGAGTATCATATTATTTAATTTCCAATTAATTTTTGATTTGGCTCTCCATGTACCCTTGCCGATCAATATTTTTATTGCCTTGTGATCTGAAAAGGCTGCATTTATTATTTCTGCTTTTCTGCATTTGAGTGCCATGCTTCTGTGACCTAGTGTGTGATCTATTTTTGTGAATGTGCCATGTGGTGCTGAAAAGTAGGTGTATTCCTTTTTGTCCCTATTTATTTTTCTCCATATGTCTATTAACTCTAATTTTTCTAAGATTTCATTCACCTCTTTTACCTCTTTCTTGTTTATTTTTTGGTTTGATTTATCTAAATTTGATAGTGGTTGGTTCAAGTCTCCCACTAATATGGTTTTACTGTCTATTTCCTCCTTCAATTCTCCTAGTTTCTCTATTAAAAATTTGGATGCTATACCATTTGGTGCATACATGTTGATTAGTGATATTTCCTCATTGTCTATACTCCCTTTTAGTAGAATATATTTACCTTCCCTATCCCTTTTGATCAGGTCTATTTTTGCTTTGGCTTTGTCAGATATCATGATTGCAACTCCTGCCTTCTTTCTAACAGTTGAGGCCCAAAAGGTCTTACTCCAACCTTTAATTCTAACCATGTGAGTGTCAACCCTTCTCATATGTGTTTCTTGAAGACAACATATGGTAGGGTTTTGGGTTCTAATCCACTCTGCTATTTGTCTACGTTTTATGAGTGTGTTCATCCCATTCATGTTCAAAGTTATGATTGTCATTTGTGGATTTGCTGGCATTTTGATATCTTCCCCTAGTTCTGACCTTTCTTCTTTGGCTATTTCCTTTTGAACCAGTGATTTACTTTAGGTCAGTCCCCCTAGTCCCCTCCCTTGAGATGCTTCCCTTTCTATCCCCTCCATTTTTATGCTCCCTTCCCCTCCCCCCTCTCCTTCCCTCCCTTTTTATACTCCCTCCCCTCTCCCCCTCCTTAATTTTCCTTTCTTTCTTGCCCTAATGGATAAGATAGAATTCAGGATCCCACTGGATCTAGATGTTCTTCCCTCTCAGATTTGATTTCACTGAGAGTAAGGTTTAAGTAATTCCACTTCACACTCTCTTCCTCTCCTTCTCATATGAGAGGTCTTCCCCTCCCCTTCCCATGTGTATCTTTATATGGGAAAGATTATTCTATTAATTCCCCCCCTATTTCTTGAAGTAAATCTTATTATTATCGATGGTTCCCCCCTCCCTTTTCCTTTCTTTGCCCCCACTTTCCCCAAATCTTCTTAATGCCCCAATCTTTCCCTATGCATGTTTCTTCTAACTACTCTTATGATGCTACAATTTTTGAGAGTTACACAAAACATTTTCCCCACATATTAATATATATAATTTGATGTAAATGTAGTCCTTATAGAAGAGAGTTTGACTTAAAGAAAAAGATAAGATTTATCTCCTTTTCCCTTTCTTTCATATTTACCTTTTCATGTTTCTCTTGCTTTCTGTGCTTGGATATCAAATTTTCCACTAAGTTCTGGTCTTTTCTTAGCAAATGCTTGGAAATCTTCTATTTTGTTGAATGCCCATACTTTCCCTTGGAAGTATATAGTCAGTTTTGCTGGGTAGTTGATTCTTGGTTGGAGACCCAGCTCTCTTGCCTTTCTAAATATTGTGTTCCATGCTTTGCGGTCTCTTAGTGTGTTAGCCACTAAGTCCTGTGTGATCCTTATGGGAGCCCCCTTATATCTGACGCTCCTCTTCTTGGCTTCTTGTAGAATTTTCTCCTTTTCTTGGAAGCTCTTGAATTTGGCAATTACATTCCTAGGGGTTGTCTTTTGGGGATTTAGTATAGAGGGTGATTTATGAATCCTTTCTATTTCTAGTTTTCCCCCTTGCTCCAGAACGTGGGGGCAATTTTCTTTTATAATCTCCTGTAGAATAATATCGAGTTTATTGTTTATCTCTGGTTTTTCTGGGAGACCGATAATTCGGAGGTTTTCTCTTCTCCCTCTGTTTTCCAGATCTGTGACCTTCTCAGTGAGATATTTTATGTTTTCTTCTAATTCATTAATTTTTGGGGTTTGCTTTATTGATTCTTGCTGTTTTATCATCTCACTTTCTTCGAGTTGCTTGATTCTGGTCGTTAGGGACTGGTTTTGCTTTTCAGGTTTGTCTGCCCTTCTATTGGATGCTTCGAGCTCTTTTTCCAATTGGGCAGTCTTATCTGTCAGACTGCTGATCTCTTTCTCCCATTTTTCTTTCCAGGTTTCCATCTTTTGGATAAGTTCCAGTTTGAGATCTTCCAGAGCTTGTTGATAGTTTCCATTTTGGGAGGCATGTTCTGATTTTTTGGGGGTTTGCTCCTCATTCTCCTCTTTTCCTTGAGTACTTCCACCATAAAAGTTTTCAATAGTCACTTTTTTCCCTTTCTTCCTGGAGGCTTGATTTTGGGCCATGTGAGCCATCCCTTTGGTGGTTTTATTCCCCTTTCCTTTTTGGTCTGGGGTCTGGGTGATATGGGCAGTTTTTCTGTGAATTTAGGTTGCTTCAGACTAGTTCTTCCCAGCCTCCGAGGTTTCTTAGAGGGCTGGGTCCCTGATAAAAGCCACATTGCCCAGGTTTTCAGCTCTGCCCAGATAATCAGCGCGTGGTCCACCCCTGGTGTTTAGCTCCACAGAGATGTTCAGAGCAGCCACCCGAAGTACAGCTCCACTGACCCCCATGCTCAGTGCCGGGTTCTCCAGTGAAACCTCCCTGAGACGTTTTTTCCTGGCAGTCCCCAGATCCCAAGGACCCTGGAGTGCCCCCCCCCCCCCCCGACAGAGATATTCCCCACTCACTCGCTGTCCCGGTGAGCACTCAGGTAGCTCACTCTGGTTTGGTGGGGGAGGTGGGGTGAGGGAAGGGTGGCTCAGTTCACTTTTCTGTGCAAGCTTTTCCTCCTTCTTATTATAGTGTGGAAATGTTCAAGCCCCATGTACCTTCACCTCTGTGGGATACTGGGGAGTTCTGTTCCTCCAAAGGTGATTTTTATGCTCCTTTGATGTAGTCAGTTTCGTTCGGTGCCGGGGAGAGGAAGCGTGTGGCGTCTAGATTGCAGCCATGATTACCCGCTTCTTATTTACCTTTTCAGGTTTCTCTTGATTTTTGTATTTGGATATCAAATTTTCCATTTAGTTCTGGTCTTTCCTCTAAAAATACTTGGAAATCTTCTATTCTGTTGAATGCCCATACTTTCCCCTGGAAATATATAGTCAATTTTGATGGGTAGGTAATCCATGGTTGTAGAACCAAGTCTCTTGCCTTTCTATATATCATATTCCAAGCCTTGTGGTTTTTTAGTGTGGAGGCTGCCAGATTCTATGTAATCCTGATTGGTGCTCCTTGATATCTAAATTGTCTCTTTCTGACTTCTTGTAACATTTTCTCCTTAGCTTCGAAGCTCTTGAATTTGGTAATTCCATTCCTGGGGGTTGTCTTTTGAGAAGTTAGTATACAGAGTGATCTATGTATTCTTTCAATGTCTATTTTACCCTCTTGTTGAAGAACATCAGGGTAGTTTTCTTGGATAATTTCTTCTAGTATTATGTCAAGGTTTCTGTTTATTTCTAGGTTTTCAGGTAGACCAATGATTCTCAAAATGTCTTCTAGATCTGTTGTCCTGGTCAATCATCTTCTCAGTGAGATATTTCATGTTTCCCTCTATTTTGGCATTCTTTTGACTTTGCTTTATTAATTCTTGCTGTCTTGTGAGCTTCTACTCCCCCAATTCTAGTCATTAAGCACTGCTTTTCAGCTATGATCTTTTGATGTTCCTTTTCAGTTTGGTCTGTCCTGCTTTTCATGGATTTCAGTTGTTTAATTCTAGTCTCCAATTTGCTTATCATTTAATTTGATTTCTGGACTTCTTTTTCTAAGTGGGAGTTTCTGTCTTTTAAACTATTATTTTTGTTTTGAACTATTTCCCACTTTTCTTGCCAATTTTGTTCTTTTTTTTCTAGTTTGGTTCATCATCTCAAATCTGAGCTCTTCAAGAGCTTGTGACCAATTCCCATTTTCTGGGAAGGTTTTGATGCATTTACTTGTTTTTCATTCTCTACTGTATCCTCTGTATTCTGTTTTTTTCTCCATAAAAATTATCTGGGGTCTCCACTGTAGGACACAGCTTCAAAGTTAATTGGGATTTGGGCACTTCCATGCTATGAGGGGATAAAATAACTCCCACCAAGAAAAACAGCTAATCACCCCCCTCCAACACTCCACCTACTGCGCCAGAGTTAGACCCAGTGCTCCAGAGTCAAAGCATGGGGCAATCTCTAGGTTCTCTGGAGCTAGCTGAAAACACCACAGATTTACTATGGAGAGTAGTGACTCTTGGGACAGCAGGAGCCTGAGGAACATGGACCTTGGGTGCAGAAATAGGGCAGAGAGAGGCGCATACAAGAGATGCCAAGGAGACTCAAAAAGAGCCTCAGAGCAAAAACCACTCCAGAGCTCCATACACAGAGAGCCTGCCCTTCTCTCTCAGACCTCAGGCTGGGAAGGGAAGGAAAAACCAACAAAGCAATGGCCAACTCCCAAGAAATACAAACTACAATCACCAAAAATAACAAGAGAAGGGCATTGACCCTGGATAATTTTTATGGAGGAAAAAAACCAGAATACAGAGGAGACCCTTAATTCATCTGTTTTTGGTGTTTGTCCTTTTGAGGCACTGTATATCATTAGGCGGAGAGAAGAGGAAGGGCCTTGTGTCTACTCTGGGGCCTTCTTAATCTCCCTTGATATTCTTGATCTTTTGTTCTTTCAGATTAACTTTGTTACAATTTTTTATAATTTTATAAAAAGTTTTTTGGTAGTTTGATAGCTATGGTACTGAATAAGTAGATTAATTTGGGTAGGATTGTCATTTTTATTATATTAGCTCTTCCTGTCCATGAGCAATTAATATATTTTCAATTATTTAGATCTAATTTTAATTGTGTGAAGTGTTTTATAGTTATGTTCATATGGTTCCTACATTTCTCTTGGCAGATAGATTCCTAAATATTTTATATTGTCTAGAGTGATTTTAAATGGAGTTTCTCTTTATAACTCTTGCTGTTGAGTTTTGCTGGAAATATATAGAAATGCTGATGATTTATGGGTTTATCTTGTACCCTGTAACTTTGCTAAAGTTGTTAATTATTCCCACTAGTCTTTTAGTTGATTTTCTAGTTTATTTAAGTTTAAGGTTTTAATAAGTTACTACCTGATCCCTTTCTCCCTTAAGTTAAATAAACCCTTTATATGGGTACATGATTTGGGGTTTTGGTTTTAAAAGATTGCTCTATTGCAAAAATGAATAACATGGAA
Source organism: Monodelphis domestica (assembly GCF_027887165.1). NCBI lineage: Eukaryota > Metazoa > Chordata > Mammalia > Didelphimorphia > Didelphidae > Monodelphis > Monodelphis domestica. Next base: position 254,509,850 of record NC_077228.1, read on the forward strand.
ATAGGTATCACATAGATGATAACATTTGTATAACCCAGAGGATGTATGGGGTGTTCAGGGATGGGTAGTATAGATGGTATGAAGGGCTTGTCGTGCCCTCCTAGGGCAGCTCTCCAGCCTCTGACCCCCACCTGACACCCAGCTCTCACTTGTGGCTTCCAGTAGCTGCTAGCATGAGGCAGCGGCCACACCCCTGGCAACAGCTTCAACAGGCCAGCTAAACCTTGTGAGGGTTGTCGACCCCTGGTGAACTAAGGCTTTGCTCATCCAGCATATGAAGACTGCTTCGGCGGAACAGGTGGAAGAAACCAATAAGAAGGTTCAACAGCTGAGATGGTGACGCAGCAAAGCACTGTGAAGTGCTCAGGGTGTGTTGGAGCACAAAAGACAACATGGCCATCCAATGCAGCTGAGGAAGTCTCTAGATGTAATGACTTTTTGTACCACTGGACCCAGGCTTCTAACGCCGAGAGAGTGGGACTGCCTCTGTGCATCGACTTTTCCACTTAAATCTCCTTCATGCACAAGTATCTTTGTGCACACTCATCTATCCTAACCCCGTCCACCCTCTTCAAGACCTGCGGCGATGGGGGAGTGGAGACACAACAGGTGGAGATGACCACTGGCAGTTGTAGTCACAATCCTGCACGGAGGCGGCCCACGGACCAGTGGTCACTCGGCCCTGTAGGGCAGCAGGGATGTTCGGCAGCATCCTGGATGACTGAGCAGCCCTCTCTAGGACAACATTGCTCACCCTAATCAAGGGAGGGGACTAGAAAAGGTGTCCCAAACATTGCCTGCCCTTCAAACATCCGGTCAGCACACCGCGGCTGGCGGGTCATCCCTTTAAGTGGTCGAAACCAAAGAAAACACAATACAAAGAAACTCCTATTAGGAGCATGGAACGTCAGAACATTACTTGATAGAGAGAATACCCGAAGACCTGAGAGAAGAACAGCTCTAATCGGTAAAGAACTGGCGCGATATAACATCGACATTGCAGCCTTAAGTGAAACACACTTACCAGAAGAGGGATCACTTACCAGCGAACCCACCACTGGATACACCTTCTTCTGGAAAGGTAGAGCCTCAAATGAAGGCAGAATCCATGGTGTTGGCCTGGGTATCAAGACCAGTTTGCTCAAACAGCTGCCAGTCTTGCCTGTGGGCATCAGTGAGAGGCTCATGAAGATCCGCTTGCCTCTCAGCAAAGACCGGTATGCCACAATCATCAGCGCATATGCCCCAACACTGACCAGCACAGAAGAGACCATCAAGCAGTTCTACTCTGACTTGAGTGCCGTCCTGCACTCAGTGCCCACAAATGACAAGCTAATACTACTGGAAGACTTCAACGCCCGTGTTGGCCAGGGCCATGAAAGATGCAAAGGAGTGCTTGGCAAACACAGCGTGGGAAAAATGAACAACAACGGCCTACTACTACTCAGCAAATGCTCAGAGTTTGAACTCACCATCACAAACACTGTGTTCAGAATGGCGAACAAGTATAAAACAACATGGATGCACCCACGATCAAAACAGTGGCATCTCATTGACTACATCATTGTACGTCGGCGAGACATCCAGGATGTACAGATCACCAGAGCCAGGAGAGGAGCTGAATGCTGGACAGACAACCAATTGGTTAGAGCGACTCTTCAAATGTGCATTGCGCCTCGCCATTCAAAATGCGCCCAGACAGTTCGCACATTTTACAACGTGAGTCGTCTTAGAGATCCATCTTATTTGGAAACATTCCAGTCCTGCCTGGATGACAAGCTGTCTGCTAAAGGACCACTCACTAGAAGCTCAACAGAGAAGTGGAACCAGTTCAGAGACACAGTGAAGGAAACATCAAAGGCAGTCCTAGGCCCCAAACAATGCAACCACCAGGACTGGTTCGAGGAGAACAACACTGCTATTGAAGACCTATTGAGCAAAAAGAACAAAGCCTTTATGGAGTGGCAAAATAACCCAAACTCTGCTCCTAAAAAGGACAGATTCAAGTCTCTCCAACCCACGGCACAGTGTGAGATCAGGAAGATGCAAGACCAATGGTGGGAAAAAAAGGCAGAAGAAATCCAGGGCTTTGCTGATACAAAAAACTACAAACAATTTTTCAGTGCCCTCAAGACTGTCTATGGGCCATTAAACCCCACCACCACTCCCTTGCTATCCTCTGATGGTGATACTCTCATAAAAGATAAAAAAGGCATCAGCAACAGGTGGAAAGAACACTTCTGTCAGCTTCTTAACGGACCCTCTTCAGTTGACCAAAGCGCCCTTGACCAGATCCCCCAAAACCGCACCATTGAACAACTTGACGTCCCTCCTTCAATAGAGGAAGTCCAAAAAGCCATTAAACAAATGAGTGCAAGCAAGGCACCCGGTAAAGACGGGATCCCAACCAAGGTGTACAAACCTTAAATGGAAAGGTGCTCCAGGCATTCCACATAGTGCTGACCAGCATATGGGAAGAGAAAGACATGCCCCCAGAACTCAGAGATGCCTCCATTGTAGCCCTATACAAGAACAAAGGTGCATGAGCAACCTGTGACAACTACAGAGGCATCTCACTACTCTCCACTGCTGGAAAGATCCTCGCCTGTGTTATACTCAACAGACTCCTGTCATCTGTTTCAGAGTATAACCTGCCTGAATCACAATGTGGCTTCCGACCAGATTGCAGCACCATCGACATGGTCTTCATGGTGAGGCAAATGCAGGAAAAATGCCTTGAGCAGAACCTGAGTCTCTACATTGTCTTCATAGACCTGACAAAGGCGTTCGACACAGTGAACAGGGATGCATTGTGGGTGATCCTCAGCAAGCTCGGTTGCCCAGCAAAATTTGTCAAACTAATCCAGCTCTTTCATGTCGACATGACAGTGGAAGTCCTATCTGGTGGAGAGACTTCCAATCGCTTCAACATCTCCAGTGGCGAGAAACAAGGCTGTGTCCTCGCTCCGGTACTATTCAACCTATACTTCACCCAAGTATTATGACATGCTGTGATGGATCTAGACCTGGGCATCTACATCAAATACCAACTGGATGGCTCACAATTGACCTTCGCTACCTGACTGCAAAATCAAAGGTAACAGAGAGACTCATCCTGGAAGCTTTCTTCGCAGATAACTGTGCTCTCATGGCCCAGCAAGAAAATCATCTCCAAACCATTGTGGACAGGTTCTCCACCACAACAAAACTGTTTGGCCTGACTATCAGCCTCACCAAAACAGAGGTGCTGTTCCAACCTGCAACCAGGGAGGCCAACTAACCAGCCGTGCATTATAATCAAAGGCACTCAGTTTTCTAACGTCAACACTTTCAAGTACCTGGGTAGCACCATTGCCAACAACGGGTCCCTAGACCACCAGATTAATGCCAGGATCCAAAAGGCCAGCCAGGCACTCGGGCGGCTGCACTCCAAAGTCCTCCAACACAGAGGTGTAAGCACTGCGACGAAGCTCAAAGTGTATAACGCAGTGGTCTTCAGCTTGCTCCTGTACGCTTTTGAGACATGAACACTGTACCGGAAGCACATGAAATAGATGGAGCAATTCCACAAACGCTCTCTCTGATCAATAATGAGGATCCGATGGCAGGACCAAATCACTAACTAGGAAGTCCTCGACAGAGTCAACTCTACCAGCATTGAAGTAATGGTCCTCAGAACCCAGCTATAATAGTCTGGACACGTCATCCACATGGACCCACAGCAAATACCAAGACAGGTATTCTATAGTGAACTTTCAGCTGGACTCAGGAAACAAGGTTGACCAAAGAATAGATTCAAGGATCAGCTAAAGTCAAACTTGAAGTGGGCTGGCATTACACCAAAGCAACTAGAACTTGTTGCCTCTGTCAGAAGCAGCTGGCGAACCCATATTAACCATGCCGCCACCCCCTTTGAAGATGAACGACACCAGGCCACAACTGCACCTCCCGTAACAACTGGCGTCCCATGCCCCATGTGCCACAAACTCTTCTCCTCAGTCTTTGGATTTCAAAGCTACGTGAGGGTACATCAATAGATGATAATGCACAAAGACAATTGTCATTCTCAATCACCGAGAGACTACCATTACTACTAACCCAAAGGAATTGTCTGTCAGCTCCAAGAGATGGGAGGGAAAGAAAATAAATCATCTAAACATGGAAAAAAATCTTTTTAAAAAATAAATTAATCATTTAAACAAAAACAACAAAAAATTTCTGGTCACTTATTTCTACTAGTAAATAGGATACTGAAATAGGAAAGGACTAGGTTTCACTAGGAATAGTTTTCTGAAGAATATTCTTGATATTTAACACTGATTATTTTAAGGATGGTGTTAAAAAATTAGATGATATATTAATTTAAAAAATGGGCCAGTCAGGGAGCATCTAGCAGACTTAATGCATTGAGAGCTAGGCCTAGGGGCAGGAGGTCCTGGTTTCAAATCTGGCCTCAGTCACTTCAAAGTTCTGCAACCCTGGGAAAGTCACTTAATCCCCATTGCATAGTCCTTACTTCTCTTCTGCTCTGGAACCAATGCATAGTATTAATTCTACGACGAAAGGTTAGGGTTAGGGGAAAAACAGTCAATAGGAAAGTTATATGTATCTCTATTGTATGTGAGTTTATAAGACACTGGCAAATAAAATTATCTCAAATATACATGCATACAAATACCCAAAAAAGCATGGGAAGGGATAGCTATGGAAATATTTTGTCTGAAGGCACTTAAGAACATAAGGGCCTGACTTAGTTGTCAATTTTCCCAGAAGTAGAATGATGAATTTAATAATTTCTCAAAGCTCCATGCATTTTTGAGAATCTATGAAGGTAGCAGGGAAAAGAATTTATGTATTTCATTTTCTGAGTTTATAATAAAGAAAAACTGAATATAGATCTATTGGGCAGGGTTAGTTAGAGGGATGAAGTTCTCTGTATTGCTTCCTTCTACTCTGCTATTTTTGTTCAACTTTTAATAAACTACAAGTTCTTTTTTTAAAATTGTGTATATATAATAGAATTCATTCTTGGTCACTTTATCCCCCCTCCCTCACACACATACACACACACACCACAGAATGTATCACCGGATAAAAAGATATGTATATATACATAATATCTCTCATGTTTTTTTTTTCTTTTCATTCTCTGGAAGTGAACATTCACAAGTTATTTTTCAAATATTAATTCTATAGTTGTACATAATGTTCTCTTGGTTCTATTCATTTTACTTTTCATTATATTTCAAATTTAAAAAACAATAAGCCTGCTCATCATTTCTTAACATGCAGTGTTATTCCATCATTTGTTCATTCTTCAATTGTTGGATATCCCCTCAACCTTTGGTTCTTTGCCATCACAAAGAGAGCTTCTATAAATATCTTGGAGCATATAGGTTCCTTTCCTTTTTTTCTAATATCCTTGGGAAACAGACCCAGCAATGGGATAAACAGTTTTATAACTCTCTGGTCTTAATTCTGAATTGCTCCCCCAAATGGCTGTTTCAGTTCACAGTTCCATTAACAGTATATTAGTGTCCCCATTTTTCCACATTGCTTTCAACATTTGTCATTATCATTTTTCATTCATTCATTGTCATTTCAACTTTTATCATTTTAGCCAATCTGATAAATGTAAGATAGCATAGGATTATTTTGATTTGCATTTCTCTAATAAGTAGTGAATTAGGGCATTTTTAAATATATCTATATATAACTTTGATTATATATATATATAAAACCTCATTTGGAGGTACCTCTTGTTCAATCATAAATTCCTCTCTTATCCATAAATCTGATCGGTAACATGTACCGTGTTCTTCTAATTTGTTTATAATATCTCATTTCATGTCTATGTCATATAAACAGTTTGATCTTATCTTAGTGAATAGTGTAAGATATTTGTCTATACTTATTTTTGACAAAATATTTCGTGATTGTATCAGCAATTTTTACCAAATAGTTCTTATCCCCAAATTTTGAATCTATACTTTTGTCTAATAGAAGGTTACTTTATTCTTTTATTACTATTTTTTGAACATCAGTCCTGTTCCACTGATCTGCCTTTCTACTTCTTATTCAGTACCAAATTGTTTTGATAATTACTGCTTTATAACAGTTTAAAATATTTAAAAACCTGTTAGGGGGCAGCTAGGTGGCTCAGTGGATTGAGAGCCATACCTAGAGATGGGAGTTCCTAGGTTCAAATCTGGCCTCAGACACTTGTTAGCTGTGTGAACCTGGGCAAGTCATTTAACCCCTATTGCCTAGCCCTTACCAATATACCATATTGATTCTAAGTCAGAAGGTAAGGGTTTAAATTTTAAACAATAAAACCTGTTATATCTCCTTCCTTTACATTTTTGTCATTAATTCACTTAATATACCTGATCTTTTTTTCTTACAAATGAATTTTTTTCCTAGTTCATTAAAATAACTTTTTTGGCAATTTAATTTGGGTGGTCTTGAATAAAAAAGATTATTTTAGGTAGGATATCATTTTAATTATTGGCTCTGTCTGCCCATGAACAATTAATATTTCTCCAATTATTTAAATCTGACCTTACTTGTGTGTAAAGAGTATTTTATAATTATGTTCATTGAGTCTAGGTTTGTTTTTGGCAGGTATAATCCCATTTTCTCTATGGTTATCTTAAATGTGATAGCTCTTTCTATGTCTTCTTGCATAACTTTGTTGGTGACATATAAAAATTCTGATGATTTGTGTGAATTTATTTTTTATCCTGTTACTTTGCTAAAATTATTGATAGTTTCACCTGTTTAGTTGAATTTCTAGGATTTCCTATATATGTCATCATATCCTCTGCAAAAAGAAACAGTTTAATTATTTCTGTGCCCATTTTGATTCATTCAGTTTCTTTTTATTCTCATTGCTATTGCTAGTATTTTTAATACTATATTAAATTACATTGATTTTAATTGGCATCCTTGTTTCATTCTTGATCTTATTGGGAAACCTTCTAGCCTATCTCCATTAAACATAATACTTGCTTATTGTTTTAGGGAGGCTCTTTATATCATTTAAAGAAAAGAATCCATTTATTCCTATGAATCATAGTATTTTAAATAGGAATGAATGATGCTTAGCTTTTTCTGCATCTACCAATATAAACATGTTTTTTTTTCTTTTTGCTTTTGTTACTAGTAAGATAAATTATGTTGATAGTATCACTTATATGAATGCATCCTTGTATTGTTGGTGTAAATCCTATTTCGTCCACATATAATCTTTGTGATATTTTGTTGTAGTCTCCTCACTATTATTTTATTAAGTTTTTTTTGCATCCATGTTCATTAATACAATTGCCCATAATTTCCTCTCTATGTTTTTGCTTTTTCTGGTGTGTAATTGGAATTTTGTACCTTTGAACTACATTACCCACAGCATCCCTTTCCTCTTTTGTCCCCACATTGTGTCCTTACCCATGTATAGATAAGTTCTGTAACTCCACCATTTTGCTCTCTCTTCTTCCCCAGCTCTCCTCCTGGCTCTCTTCTTGCTTTTGGTGGTCTGGGCAACTCCCTCTTTGCTAATGCTATCATTTTCCTTTTTTTTCCAAGTTATTAATTACTATATTCTTATAAGAATTGTATTGATTGGAATCTTGAACCCTGGGGACTACAATCCCCACAATTCCCTTTTCCCTTTCCTGAATGTGCATCGTATGTCATTTCCACCCATGCATGTTCTCTCTCTCTCTCTGGCTTATACCAGCGTGGAGGAAGGGAGCAGGCTTTTCTTTTATATGGTGTCACTTGCCCATTGCTCTAAGTTGATTTTAATAAATAGTATTAAAATAATACTTGTTGTATTAAATATTAATTTTAATCTTTATATTTGGCAATCAGGAAGGGATCTGAACTAAGAATAAGGATTCCTCTGTTGGGAGTTTTCAAACCCTGGCTCCAGCCGCCCAGCTACGGCTAGTTCTCTTCCTCACTGCCAGCAACTATTGCAACTGCAGCTGTGAATATTTTTCCACCCTGATCTGCTGGTCACTCTCCTACTGGCCCAGCTGCTTTAGTTTGGGGGATTTAATGGAGAAGCCGCTCCCTGCCAATGGCCTGGAAAGCAGCCCGGCCATTCCTGCCCATAATTTGGCCAAAACCCGAGCTAACCTGCAGATTCGCTCCTTCCCCACTACCCAAACTGCTGCTTCCAGCAGGTGTGGGTGATCTGCATTCAAACGCTGCAGTTTTAAAAAACTGCTGTTTCAAGCCTCTGCCACTTATGCTGATCCCTGCTCCTCCCCATGGTCTCCAGAGGCTGCTGGAGCAACTCTCACACTTTCTGCCATCTCTACTGAAGCCCTGTTACTATGCCTACCTTAGTGCTGTTCCAGCTGGTGAGTATAAGCTTCCCTTTCCCCAGCCCCAGCCCAGTGCGAATCTCTGCCAGGCTCAGCTTAACTCCTACCCCTCCTTGCTTTACCAAATCTGCCTTATTTCCTCTCTCTTCAGTCTCTGCTCAATTTTGTAGTCATATCCTCCATTTTGGTTCCTGGCAGTTCCTAACCACACCCTTTACCCAGAAACCCATCCCTAACCACACACCTAATCCCTCCCTGTTGTAGTGCTGTCTCTTGGCCACTAGAGGCCAATATTGAGCACTTTTTTCTTTTCCTGATTAGCTGCACTGGCGGTTTGCTGCCACCAAGAGGGCAGCAATAAGTAAATACTTAAATAATTTCCCCCTTTTTTTACAAGTAAAAATCCAATAAAATCATAAAAAACAAAACAAAATAAAATAAATACCTTCACTTCACTCTACCTCACCCCTTACAATAATAATAATTTAAAAAAATAAAAATATATACATTATTTTTTTCTTTTTTTTTTTATCAAAATGCTACTATGCACAAAAGTCATCTGCTTTTTTGCCCAATTAGAGGCATTTAAGATTCTGAATTGCCTGCTTCTCCTTGTAATCCTAGGAAATTTTATTTTTCTGATCTTCAATATTAAGACAAAAAATGCTACTATACAAGAGATTAAAGCAGAAATACAGGCCAATAGGCAAATTCAATCAGAAAATTTCAAACACTACTTACATGATCTAATGAAAAATACTGATCCCAGGGGCAGCTGGGTAGCTCAGTGGATTGAGAGCCAGGCCTAGAGATGGGAGGTCCTAGGTTCAAATCTGGCCTCAGACACTTCCCAGCTGTGTGACCTGTGGGCAAGTCACTTGACCCCCATTATCTAGCCCTTACTGCTCTTCTGCCTTGGAGCCAATATACAGTATTAACTCCAAGACGGAAGGTAAGGGTTTCAATAAAAAAAAAAAAGAAAGAAAAATACTGATCCCATCCAAAACAAGTCTGAATTTTGCAAGCCTGTTCCTGAACCACTAAGAGAAGAAAATTCTATTTCTCCAGAAATGGAGACAAGACACCCCTCTCATATACATCAGGTACAAACCCTTCTCTCTTATACTCTGCAACATCTCTCTCATGCTCTGCAACTCTTGGCTGATCTTATTTCCTCTGATCCTTATTCTAATTCCCCCCATCCTCTCCTGTCCTTCTCCCACCCCACCCTGAAGATCAGCCCCAGCCTGAAGAAATCTCATTCTGCTGCAGTACCTAGTCCTACCAATGTTGCCTTGGTATCCTCACAGTCAACTTCTAAGGGACCACAGCCATCAGATGAATACTTTAAGGTCTTTTCTCGTTAAGGGAAGTGCTCAAAATAGGATGTAATGGGGATGTAGTGACCCTAAGACACCATATATATTTCACTCCTCAAGAAATTAGAGAACTGAAATATAATATCCCTTGTTTTGAATGTGAACCTCTGGTCGTGACCAAGAAGATGGCTGGTATTTTTATCAATATGACGTGTCCTATAAAGATGTTGAGAATTCGCTCAATGCTTTTCTAATGGAATGTGAGAAAAATAAGACCATCTCTCATGTTAACAAAGTCCAGGTGTGTGGTGCAGCAACTGGCCAGCTCAGGATGCTAAATGGGATTATAACAGTTCCGAGGACTGGTTGCAATTAAATCATTGTAGGGAGACCATTAAAACAACCATGTGAGAATGCTCTGAGGATACGGAAGTATGGTCAAAATTTGAAAGCCTTAGATAATCCTATGATGAGACACCTTCACAATTCATGGAAATGTTCATTGAGTTTGGGGGTTGGTACCTAAACCCTGATATTTCTAAAGACAAAGATATTAAGCAAATAAAGAGACATTTTCTCAACAACTCTTGCAGGGTGGTCTATGATTATTTTAAGATGCATTGCCCATGGTGACCTCAGATGGACCTTGATGTAAACCTTAAAATTTCTTAGACTTATAAATGTTGGAAATTTCACCATTGGGAAATTTCATACTTGGAAAATTTCTTAGTGATAGTCTATTGGAATGTGAACCCCATTGGCATGGGAGGTTCCTCCTCCTACCTTCTTAAGATTACTTTAGGACAGAAACCTTTTGCTGAACAATGGCTTTGACCTATGCTTAAGCACAGAACAGGAATTTCTTTGAGTCATGATTGATTTTAGAATTGATACAATAGAGATACTTGGAATGACAGAATCAGGTCTTGGAAAATACAATTTCCACCCCACTCAGTCCTAACAGGATTTAGGAAGGGCTGCAGCATAGATCAAAATTTAATTATTCCAATCTCTACCCTACTCAGGGTAACAGGATTTAGGAAGGGCTGTAGCAAAGGATCAAAGATTTAATTATTTGAGAATATGACCTTCAACAGACATGTGCAAAGCCACAGACCTCTGGGCAGTCCTGGGTAAAGCTAGAGCCACCATTGGCACAGGGAAAATGATGGAAAGTGATTGGTAGATGTGAGAACTGAGGGGAGGGAACTTGGATGGTTTCCTTAAAGATAGAGGGGTCTGAGGACTGGTGGGGTGGTTGGAGAGTTTTGGCTCTGGGTGGTTGGAGAGTTTTGGCTCTGAGTGGTTGGAGAGGTGCTCTGAGAAGCTTGCTCTGAAGGAAGCTGGAGGTGGAGGCCTCGGAGACTGTTTCTCCATTTTGGTCACGTGAGTAATAGGGACTGATCTCCTTTCTTTGCCCCAGCTATCTAAGGGCTTGGGCCTTTTGGCCCAGCCTAAACAGAGGGGCTATTTAAGCCCTATTCCCTTCTCTCCCCTTTCTCTTTCTCTCTCTCTCTCTATCTCTAATTCCTTTCTTCCTCCTGTTTGTAATTAAACTCTATAAAAGGCTGACGGCTGACTTGAGTTTTCATTTAGGAATTACATAGCTGAATTCCTTGGCGACCTTAAATTAATATATATCAGTCTTTTAAAGTGATTTCCTTGTCACGTTGACGAATTGAGGAAAATTGCTGCTTATGTCTTTAAAGGACAAAAAGAAAAACTGGAAGAGACTAATAATGTTATAGAAACTTTGAAAAAAGAAATCAAATCTATAATGGATAGGCTTTATAACCAAGACAAAGGGCATTATGCTCAGCCAATGGCACTAGCCCCTCTCCAAGAACTTAACTATCAGTCTGTTACCTGCCACTTCTCTCAGAGGAAGGGCCACATAATGATGAATTGTAGGAATTTACTCCAGACAATAAGAAATAATACCCACTGGAGAAATTCTCAAAGAAACAATTATAGGAATAATAGTTACAATGGTAATTTCTGGAATCATAATATTAGGACTGATAATAATTCTAGGGACATAAATCAGGCAGCTGACAACTCATACCAAATTACCCCACAGCAGTATATTTTGAGTGGAGCTCATCCTCAAACCACCCAGGGGGCAACTCCCCCTCAGGGGACATGCTGCATCAGAAAATCCAGAGTGAACTTTGAGATATGGTGAATTTGAACTGGAGGAGGGTTGAAATGCTTTTGTTTTGAATGTATACTCTTATGTCAAAGGGGACTGCCCCCCAATAGACTTTTTGTCAATGCACCTTTTATTGGTTTTGCTCCTTTTCCTTTTTATTTTCCTTTTATCCCCAAATTATTGTAGTTTCCCTTTAAAAACTGTAATATTTGTATATATCTCTAGTTCAAGTTATAAATTAGTTATGTTTTCATGATCCATTTGGGAGACTGGTCTCCCAAAGGATCATAGGGGGAATGTATTGATTGGAATCTTGAACCCTAGGGACTACAATCCCCATAATTCCCTTTTCACTTTCCTGGATGTGCATCGTTATGTCATTTCTGCCCATGCATGCTCTCTCTCTCTCTGGCTTATATCAGCGTGGAGGAAGGGAGCAGCCTTTTCTTTTCTCTGGTGTCACTTGCCCATTGTTCTAAGTTGATTTTAATGAATAGCATTAAAGTAATACTTGGAGTATTGAATAATAATTTAATCTTTACAGAATATAATATTTGAAGTACTTGGATATTAATTTTTAATCTTACACTGGTTTGGGTATCAGTACCAATTCATTTCATAAAAAGAGTTTGGTAATACTCCTTTATCTATTATTTTAAATAATTTACTTAATATTGGTATTAGTTGGTCTTTGAATATTTGGTATAATTCACTGTAAATCATTGCAGTCCTAATCCTTTTTTTTTAAAGAAGTTCATTTATGACCTGTTCAATTTCTTTTTCTAAGATGTGTTTATTTAGATATCATATTTCCTTTTCTGATAATTTAGGGTAAACTAAAATTTCACAAAAAATTGGAAACATTTTGCAAACTCTCTTTTAGCCAAAGTAATCGTTTAATGATTAATAAATTAATAGATACATAAGACAAATTACAAATTACTTTCAGACAACACAAAAAGGGACTGATTTTTTTTTGCTAATATATTTTTTAAACCCTTTATTTTCTCTCTTAGAATCAATACTGGGTGTTAGTTTTATGACAGAAGAGTGGTAAGGAGTAGGCAATTGGTGTAAAGTGACTTGCTCAGGGTCATACAGCTAGGAAGTGTCTGAGGCCAGATTTGAACCGAGGACCTCGTTTCTTTAGCCCTGACTTTCCATCCACTGAGCCTCATAGCTGCCCCTACTAATGTGTTTTTGTTGTTGTTGTTTTAAAAACCCTTACCTTCCATGTTAGAATCAATATTGCATATTGATTTGAAGGCAAAAGGGTAATAAGGACTAGGTAATGGAGGTTAAGTAACTTGCCCTTAGTCACACAGCTAGGAAGTGTCTGAGGCCAGATTTGAACCCAGGACCGCCCATCTGGTCCTTAGCTGACAACATGTTTTTAAAGAAAGTATCAGGGGGCAGCTGAGTTGCTCAGTGGATTGAGAGCCAGGCCTAGAGATGAGAGGTCCTAGGTTCAAATATGGCCTCAGACACTTCCTACCTGTGTTACCCTGGGCAAGTCACTGGACCCCCATGGTCTAATCCTTACTACTCTTCTGACTTGGAACCAATATACAGTATTGATTCCAAGATGGAAGGTAAGGGTTTATTAAAAATAATAATAATAAAGAAAGTATCAGTAATTCAATCACATAGGCAAATCACTTCCATTCATAAACAAAGTGCTTTCCCAATCTAGAAATTTCAAATTTATGCTTCTTTCCCCATGGGAAAAAATCTAGGGAGTTGAAAATGTTAATATGAAGCTAGCTTAGGTGCTCTTTCACATAATCTCAGTGGGGGGAGACTTTCTAAGAAGTTCTTTTTAATACTAGAATCAAGTTTTCTTCTTTTGCTGCCATTAAAAAAAAGTCTTGGGTCAAAGATTTCTTCTTTATGATAATTTAAATGGCATTTTTGGATGACCTATACATATACAAAAGGACTCCTAAGAGGAAAGAACCTAATTCCTCCTTTCTGTCTCTGGGATCAGTGTCAAAGGAGCTGAATCACAAATGAAGAAATAGGGTCTAATGATTCCTGATAACACATGGGTGAATGTATAGATGTGGTTTTCTTCTGTGGTGTTGTAAAAGGACACTTCCCCAGCTTCACAGTCTAAGAAAACTCCAATTCCTTTTGGCCGGTTCCTTTGGAAGAATGGAACTGATGGGGTTGCAAGAACCATGTAGTCATTCCCTTCCAGCAGCCACAGTGCCCAGACTCCATTTTCAGGGGATGGTGTGGCCTCTCCCTTTCGTGAGGCTGTATCCAGGCAAACTCCCAACCCCCATTCTGTCTTATCTTCCATAGTCACTATCCAGTAATGTTTTCCTGAAGTGAAACTCTCCATGCCCAGAACACAAGGCCATGTGTCAAATCTCTCTGAGTTGTTGGGAACTTCCTGCCATATATGTCCATCCCAAATGCTTTGTTGATCCTCAGTAAGGTGAAGGCTGGGGTGAGCTGTGGCAGGATCCAACCTCACATTAACTGTGGAGAAAAAAATAGAAGTAATAGGCTGAGATACCTCCCAGAATAGACTGGATCAAACTACAGGATGCAGGGACAAGAGAGATCAGTCTCTATTTCTCCCTTTCTCATCATATAAGAGAAAGTGTAAAAGGCAATGTTTCCTCCACAGGAAACCTGGCACATTCTGGATTTATTGTCCATTATATTCCTAATTGTAACCCTTTTTCCTCCCCCAAAGACAGGTGTTACCATGGACCTCTCTTTCTTACTCTATTCCTTTAACTCACCCTGTGTTCTTTTAGTGATCAATAATTACATGTTACTATGGAAATATTCTAATTCCCTTCTATGCTCATATTTCTGGTAAAAAATGTAGAGTACAATTTAACTAATTTAAATCCAGTTAATTTAGAATTTGTCCACAAACCTATCTGAACTTCAGTTTTCTCATTTGCAAAAATGAGGGGTTGATCTAGATGACCTTCAATGGTCCCTTCCAAAAAGGAATCTATGACATATTATTACTCAACAAGTGATAAACTGAATTTACCTATCAAAAAGATACTCCATTAATACATTATTATATATTATATATATGTATATATTATTATAATTATGCTCAAAAGAATAATGAGCTGGAGGAATTCCATGTGAATTGGAATGACCACCAGGAATTGATGCAGAGTGAAAGGAACAAAACCAGGAGAACATTATACACAGAGACTGATAACACTATGGTACAATCAAATGTAATGGACTTCTCTACTAACAGCAATGCAGTGATCCAGGACAATTCTGATGGACTTATGAGAAAGAATGCGAGCCACATTCAGAGGAAGAACTGTAGTAGAAACACAGAAGAAAAACAGCTGCTTGATCACATAGGTTGATGGGGATATGACTGGGAATGTAGACTCTAAACGATCACCCTAGTGTAATTATCAATAATATGGAAATAGGTCTTGATCAATCACAGAAGTAAAACCCAGTGGAATTGCACATGGTGAGGGGAAAGAGGGGAAGAAAAGAACATGAATCATATAACTATGGAAAAATATTCTAAATTAATTAATTAAATAAAGATTTTCAATTAAATAAAATAAAATTTCAAAAATACTACATTATACTAATTTCTATTGCTAATGTAATCATAGTGAGATATTTTGGTTATTGGAACACAATTTTTAAAAGTGTATAAATGCAATTTAAACGTATACACGTATTATCACATATACATAATACCTATCTCATATTCAGAAATTTAAGTAGTGAGTAACATGTTCTGTCATTAGTCATCTAGAATCACAATTATTGTTCTGATTGGAGTTCCCAACTCCTTTTCATTTGTTTGTCTTTTACAACATTCTTGTCATTGTGTAAGTTGTTCTCCTTTCAACTCAACAAAAATCCTGTTGAGTTGATTAGACCATTTTACTAGCACACATTGATTTGCATAGCAACAATGAAAGTTCTCATTGGGCTTGTTATTTTTTAGGAACTATTTGGCTGTATGTCGCTAGTTTCAGAAAAATTAGTTGGAAAGTAAAAGAATCAGTTTTTGATCAATCAGTTTTTGTTCCTATGCAACACTAAAAATATACAGCTGACCATCCAACTACGTACTCATTTGAATTAGCCAGCTCTTTCAGAATTGTTTATTTTTTAAATTAAAAATTTTAAATCAATTTTAAAAATCTGTCTTCTTCCCTCCTCCCAGGTTGAGAATAAAATAAAAATAAAAATTTTTTTACAAACATGTATAATCAAGCAAAAAAGATGTCTATACTGTCCACATCTAAAGCATGTATGTATATGAGTGTGTATCACTGTATATATGCACATGCATGTATATATCAACACATGCATGCAAAAGCATACCCATCCATATGTACATGTGTACACATGCACATATTTAAATGTATGCAAACAAAACATGCACATATGAATGTAACATATACATATTATTAATATTTCATGTTCTGCAATTTAAGTCTTAATTATCTGGAGATGGGTAATATGTTTTATCATTAGTCATCTGGAATTGGGGGTGATCCTTACTCTGATTAGAGTCCCTAAATCTTTCAGATTTTCTTGTTTTTATAATATAGTTGTGATTGTATAAATTGTTCTTCTGGTTCTTTTTTACCTCATTCTCCATCAGTTCTTCCATTTTCTCAGGTTTCTCTGAAAATATCTTCACCATTTCTCTTAGTTGGATAGCATTCTATCATGTTTTTATACCATAATTTGTTCATCACTCACCAGTTCATGGGCAAACCCTCATATTCCCATTCCTTGCCACTCCCCAAAGTCTATGAACATTTTTTATATCCTTAGTTAGAATTTGTTTTACTTGAGACTCATCCTTGCCTTTAATCTATGTCCCCTTTAATTCCTTTTTCTTCTCTTTTCCTATTCACCTATTAAATGAAATGTATTTGTGTCTGATTGTATGTGTATGTCTGTGTACACATTTGTCCAATTCAAATGAGAATAAGGTTCAGCTCCCACCTTCCCCTCCTTTTTTGTAGTCTTCTACTTGTGTTCTCTGATTATGTAAGATAATTTTTTAACCTTCTTTTACCCTTATTCTACCTAATGTATTCTTTTTCTCCTACTTTTCCATTCTTTTAAGATCATCAAGAGCCATTCCCAGGCTTTCTCTGTTTGGAATTCCTATATGATGATGATAGGGGGATTCTGGGAATGGGGGATTTCAAAGAGTTCAAAAGTAAGATAGGTATGATCCTTTAGAATAAAATGATTGTAAGGAAATTAGCCAAGGAGAATAAAATTCAGAAAACAAAATGGAGTTATGCCAATGAGAAGGAAAATATGGAACTTTATTGAAGGGACCAATGTGATTACACAGGGAACTCATCAATCAATTTAGATTCTAAAAAGAAATGGATAGGAGTATGGAGATTGGGGAATGTTAACCCATAAAAGGAGCTAAGATCCCTGGGGGAAGATAAAAAATAACTAAAAGGAATTTTTAGCTTTGTTTGAGAAAAATATGCTAAAAGAAACAATGTAACCCTTCCTTGGGGTGGATAGGATAATTATTGATAATTGAAAATAGAAGGAAATCATATCTACTCAATTCTAACTTTGTTTCTGTTTTCTCTGCAAAGGAGAGTGACCATTACACTGGAAATGACAGAATGAAAATGAACAGGGAATTTATATCCAATAAAAATAGGGAGATGATGAGAAATAATCTAGCTGCTCTTGACAAATTTAAATAACCTGGCCCAGATGAACCACAACTCCAAATGCTAAAAGAATGGACAGGTATTATTGCTCAGCCACTGTCACATAATTGGAAACTGGGAGACATACTAGTGCTTTGAGAAGGGTAAATGTTCTTTCAGTTTTCAAAGGAATAAAAAGGAAAAAACTTGAAAATTATAAATCAATGAACTTATTTTCAATTCCTGGGCAAAATCTAGAGCACATCATTAATGATATGGCTGGCAAACCTCTAGAAAGGGAAATGGTAATGTCAATTAAAAACAAGTCATGCCCAACTAACCTCATTTTTTGTTTTTGAGTGAATTCCTAAACTAATGATGAGGATACTGAAGATACAGGTTTTTTAGAGTTTAATAAAGCTTTTGACAAACTATCAAAATATTCTTGCGTATTTAGAACTTGTCGATTGACTTGACTCAAAATGTAGATGTTAACAATTTAATGCCAGTATAGCAAATGTAAATGCCATGCTTGTCAAATTTACAGATTATACAAATCTAGGAGGAACAGGTAACATTGGATGACAGTCAGGATCCAAAATGATTGGGACAAGCTAGTAATGTAAATCAGTAGTTGAATCCAAGTAGATGAAATTCCAATGAGTTAAATAAGTCTAGAGGTCCATGAGCTTAGAAAATGGGTTCCATGAGTCTATAAAACCAACTTCATGAATACAATATGGATATCCATCTATTATTCTGTAAAAAATCTGAGGGTGTTCATGGAGTTTAAAAAAATCAATATAAACCATCAGTGTGATGTGGGAGTCATAAAGGCAAATGCAAATATGGACTGCTAGCTTCTAGGCTAATAGCCCCACTGTATTGTGCCCTTTTCAGACTTGAAGTAGTGTGTTCAGAGTGTCCGTAAGAGTATTGGGAGAATGGTATAAGATATTGAGTCCCTATTATATGAGGGTCAGTTGAAGGAACTAACCATGTTGAGCTTAGAGAAGATATGTCTGAGGGTAACATGACAGGGTAACATAACAAATATCTTATGTATTTGAAGGGGTCTTTTGTGGAAGAGGGACTAGACTTATTCTGTGTGTTCACAGAGAACAGCAGGAGCAACTGCTGGAGCTACTTGGTATGAAAAATGTATAGATGATTAGAGCTGTTCCAAAGACTTTGAGAAGTGGTGGGTTCCCCTTCCTATTCTTAAAGCAGAGGTGAGATTATTATTGAGCATACCATACTCTATTCTTTTCATATAATTGTTGTACAAGATGGTTATTGAGGTTCCTTTTAACCACCAAATTGTTTTATTGTGTGGAAAAGCACTAAATAGAGAGGAAATTGGAATATTTGGGATCTCTGCCACTAACTAAATGACATCAGTCAAGATGTATCCTACCCTCATTTTAGCTTCTTTATACAAGGCAGTTAGATTAGGTGATTTCTAAGATTACATTAATCTCTGAATCAATGAACTTCCATTATTGTCTTTTTATAAATTATCTGGATGATGAAAAACAATTATTAGACAAAAAATTATAGAATAGTAGAGGTAGAGGAAACCTTAGTGATCATTCATCTGTGCCACATTTTCCAAATGAGATAAAAAAGGTTATAAAATATTAAAAAGTCAGATGAAATGCCCACCTTTATAGACTTATTTAGCAATATAGCTATTCCACAGAACCAGTCTCCTGACTCAAGCCCAATATAATTTCCACTATAATATACTTTTTTGGCTGACTATGTTTTCTTTGCCTTTACCTGTTGTTCTAAAGTTTTGTGGTTCCCATGGGTACATCCGTAGAATCATTACGAGTCTTTTTTTATTATGCACTACAGTTCTAAATATTGTGTAATAATTTTACAATATAAGATTTGACTATATAAAATGCCATGCAAATGATAATCAACCTTGGATGACTCCAAATTCCAGGGCCATCTACCCTCACAAAGTACAAACTACAATATACCTTGAAACCTCTTGAGCATCATCATCATTCCAGGGACACAACACGTTGTCTTCAGGTCCATTGAAATGAGTTCTGGCTGCTGAAATGTTACCTTCTCACTCCTAAAAAAACAAGTATAGTTTCTCAAGAATCATCTGACTTTTTGTAGATAGGTACAACCTCCTCTCCTATCTTCTTGCTATGTCTTTCCAGATATATCCATATATCACCTAATCTTTATGTAGTCTAAACAAAAGCAGAACATGGACTTACCTTCTCAAGACGTCTTTTACATTCTGGAGAGGAAAGGAAGACAAAGGATGGTGAGAGGAAAACCCATCAAGTGTGTTGCAGCAAAGAGAGATAGGATTATCTGAATAGTTTTCAAAATTTCTTGAAAAATGAGATCCTGATGCATGGGAACAAGTGTGGCTATAAAGTTTCTTCTATGAATGTTTTGATGCAAGAAATACTCCAATTTCTTATTCTCCCCTGCCCTTTCATGATATGGGAGGTAACTCCATGACATTGGTATAGAGTTAACCTTTCTCTAGTCAAAAGTTCATGCATGGGCAGCTGGGTTGATTCAGCCCTGGAGCCTAGAGATCCTAGGTTCAAATCTGGCCTCAGTCACTTCCTAGCTGTGTGATAAGATTACATTAATCTCTGAATCAAGCCACTTTATACCCATTGCCTAGCCCCTTACTGATCTTCTGTCTTAGAACCAATACATAGTATTGATTTTAAGTTGGAAGGTAAGAGTTAAAAAGAAAAGTTCAGGTAAATTGCTATGGTTCTAGGTCAATGAATACAGCTTCTATTAAGCAGTCATTAGAAAAAGGCTTCCCAAGGGACCCAACTATAAGAAACAATTTAATCAGGGAGCATCAGAGATCTTGCCTGGGTCAAGCTATTAATAAATATGCATAGGTCAAATAACACCAGTTTTCTGCTCAACAATTTCAATGAGTCTACACTGTTTGTAGAATTAAATAGAAATTCTGTAACCTGACATTCAAGGCCTTTCATTCAACCTTCTAACCTTATTTGGCACTACTCCTTTTCATGTACTCTGTATTTTGGTGAAAGTAGAATAGACTACTTCACCATTCTGGTCTCTCCTGAATCTATTGATTCACATAGTCGAAACTCCCAGGCTTACATTCTCAGTACATTTCTACTCATTGAAATCTTTTCCTTCCTTCAAGGCTTAATCCCTCTGTCATCAACATCATTATCATATGCCATTTTACAAACATGCTATTATTAGCCCCATTTGATAGTTGAAGAAAGTGAGGCACATACACACATATAAGTCACATAGCTTTGTTGTTTTTTTTTTTTTTTTGTCATTTCAGTCACCTCTGACTCTTCATTACCTCATTTTGGGTTTTCTTAGCAAAGATATTGGAGTAATTTGCCATTTCCTTCTTAATTTCATTTTACAGAGAGGAACTGAGGAAATTAGGGTTAAGTGACTTGTCCAAGATCATACCGGTAGTAAGTTTCTGAGGACATATTTGAACTCAGATCTTTTTAACTCCAGGTCTAATGCTCTATCCATTGTGTCACATAGCTAGTATATGTCAAAACTAGAACCCAAATTTAGGGTTCTCTAATCTATAGATTATAATCTAGTGTTCAGACAATAATCTAGTATTCTTTTATCAGATTCTTTGAAGTTTAAAGCTATATGAAAGAATGGATGCTATGGCATCTGTTCATTTCTAATTGTACATTTATTTATAAGACCTTTCTGCAATCTAAATGTACTCTTGACTCATTTAAAGCCATTTTTGTGAGTCTTTTTCTCCATGTTTATGGACTTTTAAGTCAGTTTGCCTTTAAAATTTGCACAATCCCCTTTTATGGGATATCTCCATTGAAATATTCCAATCAGTTCAAAACTGATAGCTTATAGCTGTGTCCTTTATTTGTTTTTACTTTTGCTCCTCTCATATTGATTAATGTTATGATTGACAGTTGATATTTTCTGATTATTGCAAAAGAACATGCCAGTCATTAGAGGTAGTCCCCAAATGAATTGAGTTGGAGGAGTTTTCTAACATGAATATGGACAATAGAACCTTTATTCAAGGATATCCTTTTGGAATTAAGTCTGCTATCAACAGGGAGGTGACAAAAAGTCAATAGACATTTCATCACTTCTAAGAGGCAGAGTTGAGGAGGCAACTAGAATCATGTGAATTGGTTTAAACAGAAGTAATTGACAGGAATTCTTGATTTTTGACCACTGGGTATCAATTTAAATCTTGATAGGAATGATTTTGTGCCATATGACTGTATTTTTATTAAGCAGAGATAATTTATAATATAGGTATGTTATTTAGATAAGCATACCACTATAGTTTATATAATCATGCCTTTCATTAAGTAACTCTTTCTAAAGCATAAATGTGTAGTTGTTTTATGGGATCAGTGATGCTAAGACCAAAGGCAAAGTATCTCAAGATTTCTGACTCCCTGACTTATTTGGGGATACAGAAGACTCAACAGCTTGTGACTGGACAGGTTTCCTCTTTTAGGAGGAAACTAACACTCTCCAGTCAGCTAAAAGTAATCTCTCTCAGTGAATTTTCTTTGAGGTCAGTTTCTTCTTTGTTTCTCTCATATTCTTACTTGAATTATACTTATCTCTCCATATCCATTCAATTCAACTGAAGAAGCTTTTATTTAATATGAATATGATAAGGTTCTTGGAATAAAATGGCAAAAATGAAATATTTCTTGCCCTCAATTTTTTTTTACATTCTCATTGAGGGACAATATACACAGAGATAAGTAAAGACAAAATAGAAACAAAGAAAATTCAAAGTAGTCTTTTTGGAAAGTGAGAACACTAACAACTGAGGGCATTAGAAAATGCTTCTCGAGGGAGGTAGCATTTCACCTAAGCCCTGAATTAGAGATTATAAGAGAAAGAGGTGAAGAGAGAAAACATTCCAGATTTAGGGAAAGCTTGTCCAAAGACACAAAGTTAAGTTAAAACATTATATGTGGAGAACAGAAAGTGGACTTGTTTGACAAGATTAAAGACTGTAAAAGAAAGCATAGTATGTAATAAATTTGGGGAACGAATCTGAAGTCAGCTTGTAAAAGGCATTAAATATCTAACAAGAGTTTGCATTTTATTCTAGAGACAATAGGGAACCACTAAAATTTCTTGAGTAAAAGAGTGATATGATTGGATCTGACCTTTAAGAATAACAATTTTTGCAATAGAATGATCATTTAAAGTCACAACCCCCAATCATATACTGAACGATGATACATGTATAACCCAGTGGAATTGCTTGTCAGCTCCAGGAGAGTGGAGGGAAGAGGAGAGAGAAAGAAACATGAAAAAATATTCTAAATTAATTAATTAAAATTTTTTTAAAAAATTAAATTCAAAAATTAAAAAGTTTTTTAAAAGAATACCAATTTTGAAGCTATAGGCAGTGAATTGGAGAGAGGAGAGACTGTGTGCAGGTAGACCAATTAGGAGGCTACTGAAATAGTCTAGAAAAGGCGATAAGAATATTAATTTATATGATATCTATTTGAGTCAAAAGGAGAAAGATACAAGAGATGCTATAGAAGTAGAATATATAATACCTGGTACCCTATTTAATATGAGGGATGAGAATTGAGGAGCTGAAGCTGACTTTGT
Source organism: Monodelphis domestica (assembly GCF_027887165.1). Lineage (NCBI taxonomy): Eukaryota > Metazoa > Chordata > Mammalia > Didelphimorphia > Didelphidae > Monodelphis > Monodelphis domestica. The sequence goes on from NC_077228.1 coordinate 254,532,957, forward strand.
AGTTCTGCTCCTATAAGAGAGGTGGATATTTAGATCTGGGGGTCTTCTGCACAAATATGATAACCGGGTCTATGAGTTCATTTAGTGAGAGAATATATAGAAGAGAATTTAAGACAGAATCATTAGGGATGCTAATGAATGGATTTGGGATGCATATGATTATCAAGAAAAAGAGACTGAGAAAATTTCAGTGGCCAAACATATAGAAGTAGACTAGTAGAGACCAAAATTGCTGTTATGAAAATCAAAGGAACAGATAATCTTATCATGACCAGTGTTAAATCTCTAAAAGAGATCAAGAAGAATAAAGATTAAGAAAATACCATTGGATTTAGCAATTAATAAATTTTCCCACAAAACAATAAAGGATTAATATTTCAAAATTACAAAGAAAATGTTTATCCTCAAAGGAGAAAGATAAAAAGACCTATTTTGAATCCTTTATAGAGGTGCCCACAGTTATAGTATATTGAATATATTTTCAAGGGTTTTGCATATTTTTCTTTTCAAAATAATTTTTTTGTTATATGAGATGGCACTTTGAGAAAGACTAAGAGAGGCAATGTTAATAGGAATTTAGGTGATGTAAAAACAAAAGATATCAAAAACCTATTTTAAGGAAAATAAATATTCTTTACTCTTGGAGAAAGTTATTTCAATTAAATGGTAGAGTCAAAAGCCAAATTGCAAAGAGTTGCAAGTGAGATACAAGGTAATGGAGTCAAAGAATTTAGAAAGCATTTATTCCCCTCCTAGGAGATTGGATATTGGATGATAGTTTGAGGAAGTCAAATGAAGGTTGTTTTGTTGTTGTTGTTGTTGTTTTTTAAGGAATGGATGAGATCAGGAGGTTTATAGGTAATAGAGAGAGTGGCATTGGATAAAGAAAAAATTTAGAAATAGATAGGAGGCATAATTTAAATGCAAATTCCCTGGAGATTATAGGTAGGGATGGGATCAATGAAACAAGTGGAAGTAGGCATTGGCAAGGAAAATGACCATCTCTCCCTCAGAGATCAGAGCAAATGAAGAGAAAATGGGAGATGAAGTAAAAAGGATTTGAATTGGAAAGAAGAGAGTTCACAAAGTATAGTCTCAAGTTTCTTGATAAAGTATGAAATGAAATTCCAAGGTTAAACATGTATGGTTGGCAATATTGAAATAAAAAGGATTCTCACATCTCAGAGGAAAGATAATGAATTTTGTATTGAATTTCTGGAATTTAAGGTATTTGTGGGAAGACAAGGAAGAGAATCTTGTCAACAAGTCTGGTGACAAGATTTGGGAATCATCTGCACAAAGGTGATTTTTGAAACCCTTAGGTGTGAATGAGTAGAGGGTATAGAGAAAGAAGACAGTCAATGAAAGTATCTTGGGAAACACAGATCAAAAGTGTTTTTGAGAAAGGGCTTGATAGTATTAAATCAGACAGGGTAGGTAGGTAGGAGAACTAAAAAAACATGATATTTTTGAAACCTAGGGAAGAAGAAGATAGTTAATAGGGTCAAAAGATAGTTCAAGGAAGACAAAGATAGAAAATAATCCTCACATGCTAATGGTGGCTAAAGTTTCCTACAATGCCAGCTCTTTGGTGCTAACTTGATCAATTGTCAGACATAATAGTGGGGGAGGTTAGTGAGATCATGGTGACAGATTGGACTACCTAAGTCTATGTCATTGATGTTACTAATTGTGTTGGTGTGGTGACATGCCCATCACCCCTTAATTATGTGCCAAGTATTGAGATTTGGGAATGTTTATAGTGATTTGAAAGTAGCCTTGACCCATGTTCTCTTCCCTTTTGTTCTTTTTAGTTAGGACTATGCCCACTGTTATAATTACTTCATTTCCATTTCTTCTTTGATCCATATCTTATTTGCCCATCCAGATCATAAGCTCCATGAGGTTGGAGACTATGGCCTTCTCTCTATGCCTCTCAACACAAGCACCTACTGCAAATATTCTAAATCAGTAGGCTTAAGTTGTAGCAAAATAAATAAATAAATGAAAATAAACAATCTAGGCATGAAGAAGAATTTCCTTAGATCAAAGACTTCTAACAAAGGAATGGTTCATGAGACCCTGTTGTAGAGTATCTTATATAAAATGGAAATCATTGATATCTGGGCATGCTGTTTTAATAGACATTTTAGTATAGTAGGAATGTTACTGAACATGTATGCCTGATTTCTAATCCTGGCTCTGCTCTTAACTGACTGAGTGACCCAAGATGAGGTATTTTTCCTTCTGGATCTCAATTTCTTTATCTAGAAAATGAGAGAATTATTGAATGAAAATCCCTTCCATGCTTAGAATTTCCTAATATATTTTTCTCATTGACCTGGGATCAGTCATCAGTGTACATTTTAAGAGTTACAACTTTTTCATGAGTTTTGGGGAGTAAAATATAACTAGCACTTTATGGGAAATAGATGATATATATCTTTGTCCCATTTAACTCTAGGATTCATTATTCATGTTTCTCTCTTCTCTTTTTCCCTCTAACTCTTTCTAGGATTCACCTCCAGTAGATCCCAAGCTGTGCACTGACTACATTCTTCCAGCTCCATAGTTAAATTCCTTAGAGTTTTACTCTGTTGAGCTAGTTTGGCCTTGCTCTCCTTCAGTTTTTGTAGAGTCACTCTCTCCTCCTCTTCTAGTCTACGCAGCTGCTGTTGCTCCTCCTGAATCAGAAATCCATGCTGTTTCTGAAACTCCAACATGAATTGCTGTCTCCATAGCTCCACCTTTTCCTGTAGGGACAAAATTGATATAAGGTAACTGTAATAATTAAAAAATAATACTATTTCTTGCTACCCAGAGGTATATATTTTATAAAGTTTATGATGAAGGGTAGACAATCATTCTTAAGTAACCTGGCTTCAGGCTAGCTTAGCCAGCCTGTCTCTTTCTACTCCCCCTCACCTCCTGGTCCTCTTGTTCATCTCTCCCCTTCTCTTGTCGGTCTTCCCCCCCCCCCCCAACCCTGTTCTCTCGTTGGTCTCCCCTGTCCTGCCCCAAACCTTAACTTTTGTTGACATCCAGAACATACATTGATGCAAGCCAATGCAAACCTGGTGCAACTGTGGTATGTCAGGAACGTTTGATGGACATGTAAAGTTACTCAGGAAGGGGGAAGGGATGAGCTTCCTTGACACATAAGCAATTACTGTGTGTTATGGGATATAAACAATAATGGATGTACTCCAAATAGAACTACACAGATAAAAAGAAGAGCCCAACTTAATTGACAGGAGAAATTAAAGGAACTAGCCATTGTCAATTTGTGTAAGAAAAGGATATGTTATGGTATCATTTAAGAGTCTTCAGTTTTTCAAACAAGGTATCATGAGGGGGTAATTATCATATGTTCCCAGTTTTTAATGAGAGAACAAGAAAAGAAGAATATAAACTATAGCATAAGGACAAGAATTTTCTGAATTAGAATCATTGATAAGTGAAGAGGAGATTAAGAATGGATATCTTTGAAGGGCAAAGAAACTTGAATATTATTCATATGTGGATTGAATAAAATATCCAAGGGACCAAAGAATGACTAATATGCCTTTTTGCGATCACAACTACTGATATTTTCACATTCAAATTTAAAAATATTTTCACCATGATGAAACAGGCATTTAGCAGCATTCATACATTTTATGATGACCTTCTATTGAGGAGAATACTGGATTGGGTAGAAGTTAAATGACTTGCTTGGTGTCATACAAAAAGTAGCAAGGTCAGGATTAAAACCCAATTTCCATGACTCCAAAATTCTTGTTCTTTTCATTACACCAAGATAAATCCCATTAAATTCAACAGCTCAGCATTAATTAAACACCAGTATGTGCCAAGCATTATGCCAGGCTATGAGAAGCAAAGATATTAAATGAAATACTCTATGTCTTCTAAAATGGACTGACTGTAGATCATGCCATCCTGATAGGTCATTAAAATTCCTGCTCACACCTTCAAAAAGATTATCTGAGATGGACTCAAATGTAGAATTTCTATCTTACCTTCCAAATGACTATTTTCTTCCCCACATTAGTTTCATGATTCAACACCTCTTCCATCTCCTGTTTCACATGTTCCAAAGCCAATTGGACTTTTACCTGTAGCAGAAAATCAGCTGGTGGTTCACCTAGAAATGCCCAGGGATCACGTTGAAACTAACTTAAGAAGTAGTTCCAAAGCATAACCCTTAGTCTTCTGGGGAGTACTGGAGGGTTTGAAAGAGATGCATGAATGCTGATCATAAATATGTCAATCATAAATAAGCAAATACATCTTATGTATAGGAAAGTATCAACTATATAGGAAAGTATCAAATCCCTACTATATGCCAAATATTGTTCTTAGTACTAGGGATACACGTAAAGCCAAAAGATAGTCTCTGCCCTTGAGCTTACATGTGATAGGGTATACAATTTGCAAATATCTATGTACAAACAAGCACTATACAGGATAGGTAGGAAACACTCATCAGATGAAATGACTTAGAATTAAGAGAGATTGGAAAAGGCTTGCTCTAGAAAATAGGATTATAGCTGGAATTTGAAGGAAGCCAGGGAATCTAGAAGTTGAAGATGAGGAGGGAGAGTGTTCCATCCATGGGGGCAGCAGGGAAGTTGCTCAGAACTTGCTTCAAAATAAATTTCAAACTTTTAGGAAAATGAAGATACTTTTTATTCTTGACTACTCAATATAGTTACCATGATCATCTCGATAATGGAACACAGGACATTAAAATTCTTGCTTACATCTTCAAAAAGACTTTGAGATAGACTAAAGCTTAGAATTTCTCTCTCACTTTCCAAATGACTATGTTTTTTTCATTGTTCAACACTTCTTCTGTCTCCTATTTCATATGTTCCAAAGCCAACTAGACCTTTACCTATAGATTCTCTTTAAGGAGTAACAGTAAGTTCCCAGGAAACTAGACTCCTAAACAGAAATTAAGGGAATTTTCACCACTTTGGTTTCTTTCTTCCTCCTTTTTATCAAATATTAAAAGTGAAAACTACTCTTTAAGATGCCTTGTCAAAAATAGAAAGAAAAGGTAATTATGGTGTGTGCTCATGGAGTATAGGGAAATCCTTTGTGAGTCCATATCCACATATATGAACTCTAATTATAGAGCTGCTTGAAGGATCCTACATAGGAAAAATGAAATGAGTCAGGCAATAAATAATGCTGCCAGAGATGAAAGTATGAATTAGAAGAGGAAAATAACATTGACTTTACAATTAACCTAGAAGAGAGAAATTACAAAATCATAGAATTTTAGCAATTGAAATAACTGGCATTTGTAGACTGCTTTAAAGTTTCCCCACAAAACATTCTGAAAGATAATTTAGCATGAATGTCAGCCTTATTTTATAGTTGAGAAACCTGAAACTGAAAAAATAAGGTTAAAATGATTTTTTAAGTTAATAAACATCAGAAATATAACTTGAAGCCAGGTCTTATTTCTAGGTCCAACACTTTTTTTTCCTATTGCTACAAATTTTCTCTCTGGAAGAGACCTAACACTTTTCCTCTCATGAGAGAAATAAGGGTTAGGCTTTATCAAGGTCAGTAATGCCTTGCTTATCTGGAAGCCAGAATGTGGGTGGCTTTTACCATCTGGAATACATCCAAGAACCAGAATACAAATGACAAAGCTATCTGTTGAACAAAAATAGCTTTAGGAAAACCACTAAATTTATGAACTTTACTTAAAGAGAACCCTTTTGAGTCCTTACTGAAAAAAATATCAAAGTCTTGACAGGACTGATTTAGTTAAGGGATAATGAGATGAGAAAGAAGTAAAAGTTAACCATAAGTAAAACAAAACAGAAAAAAAAATCTATTAGATGTAGATAACAATCTGGGACTATTTGTGGTAGATTAAAAAAAAAAAAAGCTCTATTCTCTCCATAGATCCTGAGGACATGACTGTATAAAACCAAAGGGAAATGATTGACCTGAATCAATAAGAAAAAGTTGAGGTTCAAAACTTATGTAAGAAATCGGTGGAAAAAAAATAATAAATTTTAGAAAGATTTTCATCAAAATATAATAAAATCAACCCATTAATATGTGTTAATTGGCATAAATGCATCAATTACTGTGTGGGTGCTGGAAATCTGACACAAAAGAAAGTGATAACTGGAAGTAATGATGGAAAATATTTCATAAAGAGGGATGACTATGCAAAGGCAAACTAGAACATATGCAGGGATAAGTAGGCCAGTTTGGACTGTGTATATGAGGAAGAATGATACATAATTAGACTGGAACAATAGTCTGGAACCAGATGTATCCTTTAAATACCAAACAGAGAAGGTCTGTATTTTTTCTTAAGAGCAAAGGGGAGATACTGAAGCTTCTTTAAACAGAGAAATGGCATTATCAGATGTGTCTGAGAAATATTAATTTGGCTTCTCTGAGTAAGAGGGTTTTGAAAAGAGACCGGATATATTCTTTGTAGTTAAAAATGGAGAAACTCTAAACAGTAAGTTAAACAAGACCTAAAGTATATTATGAACTTTTTATTATAAAAGTGAGACTTAAAGTGAAGAAAGAGAAAACTATCAGACCTTATAAGTATGACCCAAATAACATCTCTTATGAATATGAAGTGGAAGTGATGAGTAAATTTAAGGGATTAGATTTGATAAAGAGCCTAGAGAACTATGGTTTTAGGCTTGCAATATTTTATAGGAGGCAGCAATAAAAAAACATTCCAAAGAAAAAGAACAAGTTTCAAGGAGATATGAGTTAACGGGGGAAGATAATAAATTCTATTTTGGACATGTCAAACTTAAGATCCTGTGGGAGACCTATAGACAGATATTCAGAAAGCAATTAGACATATAAGCACTGGAGTTCAGGAGAGAGATGAAGCTAGAAATATGAGCTATATATGTATATATACAAATGTATCTATGTACATATTCATGCAAGTATTTGAACCCATGGAAACTGATGAAATCACCAAGTGAAAGAAGAAGAGGTAGAGCAGAGTTGAGATACATTTATGCACAGAGGGTAGGAAATCAGTAATATATGCCTTTAGAGCAAATTGAGTCCAAAAAAGGTCCAACAGATAGGAAGAGAATCATGATATAACAATATCACAAAATCCCAAACAAATGAGTGTCTAAAATGAAGGGTTGATCAAAGATGTAAAATGTAGACCAAGAAGGATCAGAACTTTTAAAATGTCATTATATTTAGCAATGAGAAAATCATTAGTAATCTTGAAGAAAACAATTTCTGTGGAATAGTGGAGTTTAAGCCAGAATAAAAGGTCTTAAGAAATAAGTGAGTAGTGAAAAAGTGAAGGCAATAAGTGTATATAGTGCTGTTATCCCTCAGAAGTTTGTGGGTGAAAGGATGGGTACAGGAATAAAAGACGATAGCTTGAGGGGTTGGTAATATCAAGTGAAGGGTTTTTGTTTCTTCTTTACAAATTTGGAAGAATTCTAGGCATGTTTGTAGGCAGCAGGGAATAAGCCAATAAATAAGGAAAAGTTAAAAATTAGAGCAAAAGAGATGAGGCTAATTTCTGAAGATTTTCCCTCATCCTTTAAAGTAAAATTAAATGTTACCAAATCCAGGCAGCCTTTTATTTCTCCTAAGAGTAACAAATAAATGTTACCATTATATCTTACATAGTGCTGTTTTCTACATTTCTGATGTAGAATTTTTGCAATATTGTATATAATAAATATCAAATTGCTAGTACATTGTAGGTTCCCTAAGGACTGGAAATGTCAAATCTCAATTTTAAAAAATATCCCTTGGCACATAAAACCGTGCTCTAAATTCATTAATGCTCAAAAAAACAGTTACATTAAATTGAACTCTTCTTCCCAACTCTGATCATATTTGAAGGAAAGGGATATATTTCTTACCTTATAGCTTCTGGTAGCTTCCTCTAGAGGAATGGTCTTATGGGTTCTGTGCTCTGGGGAGGTATCACACATCCAGCATAATGGGATTTGGTCTTCTTCACAGAAGTAGTTCAACTCTTCTCTATGGCTCTCACATAACCAGGTTTTCTTTGGACTAGAGCTTAAGCCCAACTGTTTGATGCTCTCTACCATACTGGCCAACTGTCGATTGGGACGGAAGCTATTTTGGTGAAATTGACTCCTGCACTGTGGACAGGAGTAGACACTCCCTTGAGAACTGTCTGATTTTTCACAGAATTCAGTGATGCATTGGAGGCAGAAGCTGTGGCCACAGTCCACACTGACTGGATCCTGCAAGAAATCCAGGCAGATTGGACATTTTGCTTCTTCTTTAAGTCTTTCTACAGGAAAACCTGTAGCCATGGCTGCTGCTTTCTCTAGCACCAACACACCCACTGCCTGACTTTTCTGATAGCAGCTGTTATTTCTTACCAACCTAACTACACTGGTTCCTCCCTTGTTTTCAATACGGGGAGATGTGACCCAAAGAGGATAAGGACAGGGACATCTGGAAATAAGAGAAATGCAAAGACCATGTGCTTCTCTCCCTGCCACCTAGATAAATACTGAATTAAGCCATACTGTTCAGAACTCAATCCTGTTTATTTTTCAAGACCTCCATAATATCCGATCTATCTCCACTAACCATGAAAACTTTCAACATTCATAATCAGAACTTTATATATGACCAAAAAGCCTCAGTGTAGCTTGAGGATATTCTAGTCTTAGTGGACACTACCATCTTTTCTATAATGCACCTGCTTAAGATTAAATTTTATTAATAAATACAGTGTGCTATAGTGGACAGAGTACTAGATCAAGTCCCATCTTGATGCATTCTTAATATTGCTAGAATTGTTCATGTATTAAACTTTAACAGAGTAACTATGCTTCCTAACTGGGATACTGTAGGAACCTGCTTCTCTGTTCTAAATGGGTACAGCCTCTTTCCACTGGTTGAATAGTTGAATAGTGGTGACTCTGACTCCAACTATCAGAAAGTCAGGTATATTGCATTTCTCCCCTTACCTAGAGTTGTTTTTTTTTAATTACCCATAAGGGGCTGAGGGCTATCTACATTGGCTATTGGCTCAATCTCTTGCCAATTGTGCTCCCTTAATATTAGGGGGTTTTCAGAACCCTAATTCTGATTAGCTAACAAAGTAATATTTACTTAGAGGTATAGCACAGGGTCTGCTAGATAGCACAATGTCTATCCATATCCTGGAGTCAGGAGGTCCTGGGTTCAAATCTAAATTCAGACACTCCCTAGTTGTGTGACTGTGGACGAGTCACCTAACCCTGATTGCCTAGCCCTCGTTGCTCTTCTGTCTTAGAATTGATGCCAAGGCAGATGCAAGATGCAAAGGTAGAGGGGGAAGGTAGTTTTGAATCCTTTAATATAATGGTTCATTTTTTCCATGAGAAATATACTTCCAATTATTTAAGTCTGTCTTATTTTTGTAAGAAGTTTTTTGGCTATATTTATAAAGATCATATGTATACATATATATGCTGTAAGGATGGGTGCATGAGGGATATTGGGAGCTTTGGTATCAGGGCTGAGGGAAGGAGAAGGTCACTTGGAGAGCAAAGGATTCTGGGAAAGGAAACTGACCTGAGGAAGAGCTAGAGAATTCTGGGGGCTTCTGATCTGGGTCCTTGACCTGAGAAGACCTGTTTTGGGCTCAGGATTTCACTGAAGCCACCTGAAAGTATCCTGTATTTACATTCAAGCTTCCTAGAGATCATTCTTCAACCAAACATCTCCAAACACCTATTAACTGTGAAGAAGCTATCTCAACCCCAAAAGGGGCTGTGGACTCCCAGAAGAGAGAGCCCAGCTCTCTTGCCCTCTCAATCTCCTTGCACCTCTCTCCTTGTAGTTTTCTTTAGGCTAGTCAGATAGTTATATAAAATAATTGTGGGATCATTTAGCTGGGAATACAGGTCAGAGAAACCTGGATTTGCGATATCATGCTGTCCAGGTCATGGATTGAATAAGGAAACATTAGGATAACTTCTCCCTACTTTCCATCACCTAGTTTACCTGAAATTCCTTTATTAAACCTTACAAAGCAGTCATATTTAATAAGCCTGTCAATATAGTTTTGATAAAGTACAGGAGTCAAGTACTACAGAAAGTCTCCTGAGCCTACCCTCTTCTGAGGCAAGACCCCTTGCTGGGGTTTGTCCCTCAAGGAGGAGAAAGGGAAACAGGAGCTAACTTCAGTCAAGCTTTGGCTGTCTCACTCTCATACTGACCCTACTCCAGAAACTCTCTCTATACTCCATTGATACACCATCACAATCAGAGGAGGGAATCTTTATTTTACATCAAGAAACCATCATTTTTACAATGCATATATACATACATATGTGTGTGTGTGTGTGTGTGTGTGTGTGTGTATGTGTATCTTGGAAGACCGACTTCTAAATCTTTTATATATTTTCTAATAATTTTTACATGGGATTTGTTGTTCTGTTTTCCTACTTGGTTTTGTTGTTATTATAGAGAAACATCCTTTTTTTGGTGGATTTATTTTATATTCTGCAAGATTGCTAAAATTGTTTCATTTTATTTTAGTTAACTTTAGAATTTTTTAATATACCATGAAATCCCTTGAAAAAAGTGAAAATTTTATTTCTTATTTACCTATATTATTACCTATATTTATTTATATATATATTACCTATATTTCCTCAGTTTTTTAGCTATTCATGCTATAGCCAAAATAGGCCTGCATATCAGATAGTTTGTTCTTGTTCAATTGTGTCTAAGTCTTTGTAACCTTATTTTGGGTTTTCTTAGCAAAGATACTGGAGTGTTTCCATCTTTTCTAGCTTGTTTTTACAGATCAGGAAACTGAAGATAACAGGTTTAAATGATTTGCCTGGGATTACACAGCTAAATAAGCTAAAACTTGATTTAAACTTAGGTCTTCCTGACTCTAAGCCTGGGCATGATATCCACTGAGTCACCTAGCAGCCTGGAGTCAGGAAGATCTGTGTTCAGACTGACTTCAAACGCTAACTGTATGATCCTGTGCAAGTTACTTAAACTCTGTTTGCCTCAATTTTCTCATTGTAAAATTGGATAACAATAATACCTACCTCCCCAGATTATTGTTATAATCAAATAAGATAATATTTGTGAAGTACTTAGCACCATGCCAGGCACATAGTAGACCTTTAATAAATGTTTGTTTCCTTTTGTCATATGTCAAATAGAAGTGATAAAAATGAATATCTTTGTTTTAACCTCTGAATTTTTGGAAAGGACAGCTCTGTTATAATGGTAATGCTCAGTTTTAGATATACATTTTTCATTTAAAGGACAACTACATTTATTTATGTGTTTTCTAGTTGTTTTTTTAACAAGACAGGAATAGATATGGCATTTTGCTCTTTCTTGGGATCCTTTGCTTCATTATTATTTTGTGCTAGCCCTCTCTTTCAAGGCTCTATATCCTCTTCTCTCATCAGTCTTTTTTCTTGGTAATATCATCATTTTCTACAAGTTAAAACAGCACCTCTGTGTAGATGACTTCTAAATTCATATACCCAGAATTAAGTATTTTGAATTCTCACATAATGTGCTAAAGGCTGAAGACAAAAATAAAATAAAATAAAATAAAATAAAATAAAATAAAATAAAATAAAGACTGTACCTGTTCTTGAGGAAGTCACAATCTAGTGAGAGACAAAGCATGAAAACTGCATGTATAAGCAAGTTATATACAGGTTAAATGTGAAATAAATTGGACAAAAGGAAGGCATCAAAATTAAGAGGGATTGGGGAAAGGATCCTGTAAGAAGGTGGAATTTTAGCTGGAACTTGAAAAAAAAACAGTGAAGTAAGAAGGGAGAGATAAAGACAGAAGACAACATTGCAGGTGGCAAGTAGTGGAAATAGGGAGTGTCTTATTCAATAAGGAGAAGCAAGGAATATAGTTTCTTTGGATCAGAGTATACAATGTTATGTGTGCATAAGGAGTAAAGAAAACTGAAAGGTGGTGGTGGTAGGAAATTAAGGAAAAAGTCCTTTAAATGCCAAACAGGATTTTATACTGAATCTTGAATTTTTATGGGGGGGCAGTTCTGGTCTAACTTTTATAAATATTAATATTATTATTGCTATTATAAGGCACTTGAAAACTGGGTAAAGCTGCTATGGCAAAGGAAGGGGTAGAGAAGGATTAAATAAGGCCAACTTTAAGGGGGTCAGTGGGGTTTTTCAGTTATGAGGCAGGGGAGGAAGGGAAAGGAAAAGGGAATAAATAGAAAATAGAAGGGGGTAGGATAGAACCTGGACTCAGAGGGATGAGGTAGAAAACTAGAAGAAGAGGGCTCAGAAAATAGCTTCCCAGGGGGCAGCTCGGTAACTCAGTGGATTGAGAGCTAGGCCTAGAGAAGGGAGGTCCTAGGTTCAAATCTGGCCTCAGACACTTCCCAGCTTTGTGACCCTGGGCAAGTCACTTGACCCCCATTGCCTAGCCCTTACCACTCTTCTGCCTTGGAACCAATACACAGTATTGACTCCAAGACGGAAGGTAAGGGTTTTAAAAAGAAAAAAAAAAGAAAGAAAGAAAATAGCTTCCCAGGAAGGACGAACTGTTCTCACGGCCCATTTCAGTTGCTCAAAGGTGACAAAAATCACTACATCACTACATTCCAGGGGCCCCAGTAGAAGAAGGAAGGCATAAATCATTTATAAAAAGCCTTGGATTCTCTCCATTCAAAGCATAGTAAGGGTACAGTGGCCATTAGCATGCTAGCCTAAGGGAGAGTTTATGTATCTTGATTTGACCATATCCACATGGTGTGGTAATCATGGTGGCCCAGAAGCCATTCCCAAAGGCTAATGGGAAGCAGCATAGAAGGCCATTACTCATGAGGTAGGCCTTCAGTAGGGTGTCTTTCCATAGGCCCTGAAACTATTTCTCTTTGGAACAGTCTTATAGGCATCCACTGTCTAGATGAGCCTGGGCCTGGAAATATACCTTCATCACATTGTGGGTTGGGTGCTCCTGTGGTATAGCTTGCCAAAAAGTTGCTTCCAATTCCTGTGCACTCTGACCCAGCTTGTCTGAGTCATAGAGGTTGATGAGGACAGGGACAAAACTCATCTGGAACTGCAACCCAACCATCTCGTACAGGTTGCGAGGGCCCTTGGTCTTCCCCTTGGTCAGAAGGGTGCTCATGACACTCCAATACTGGATCTTAAAGAATTGTGCTAACTAAGGGAAATGGGGAAATCAAGACTAATATCTTTATACCAGCAAGCTGTCCTTCAAGGATGTCTGGTTTGCTATCCAAAGTATAGGCTCTTTGGCCTTGAATTTGGACGCAAACTCCATTCAACTCAAATTCAATAACCCCTTGAATTCCTCTTACCCCTTCCTTTTAAAGAAATTTTCTCTTATGTCACCTCCCCTAAATTTTCACATCTACCAATCATAGTAGATACTTTTTCCCAGGATTGCCCAGTCTTAGTTCTCATCTTCTTTGGCTCTCACCTTTTCTGGTTAGATTAAATCCTCTGAGTACTTTACACCTCTTTTGTTAAGCTTGCCTTTTGTAAGTTGCTTGACCTTTTAGTGATTAATTTAACCTTTATAGGTTAGCACCTTTTTGTATTAGATCTAAAAATAGACCTAGCTTAAGGTTCTAGCTTTACTATAAGGTATGAGTTAGGGACTTTCATTGTTCAATCAGGAGTTTGTAACTTTATCTTCCCCTAAAGCACTGTCTGAATAGGGTGGAGTAAATTTAGAAGTTCTCAATACATTCCTGATCAAGTACCTCCATTGTTAAAAATGGGGAATAGCTTAATCAAATTTTCTAAAGTAGAGTCTGAGTAGTTTTAAGATTCACAGAGGATTCTTAGAGGGGCTGTGGGCACAGGGTCTTCAGGGGCGTGTCCTCAGCAAATGCCTAAGTACTGAAATCTTGGATACCTGAAGAACATATCCTCTGACTGTTTTCCTTGACTGGCAGATAGCTCATGAGGGGGAAGAGTCAGTCCCTAAGGCAGAAGTATAGAAATCAGTACTGGGGCAAAAACTAGAGCACCAGATATAAACAGAGAAAATTAGTATGATAGAATTTGTTATTAAACATTAACATTTGGAACTTCATCTCCAGAAATCATCCTCTAACAGGAATTGATCACTTTAGGAAATTTGATTCCTAAGTTGTTTGCAGAGTTGTGTGCATTTTGGAATTGTTCTAACCTAGGACTCTCTACCTCAAATTCCTCAGACACCTCCCACTTCCTTTGAAGGAGGTATCTGAGAAAGTATAAAAGAAGAGAGAAGCACCTGTTTTGGTGCCTTTTCTGGAGAAGAGCCTTTTTCCTCAGAGACTCTTGTCCCCCTCCTCCCCCCCGAGCTTTGGACCCTGCATTGCCCCCTGGGGATCCTTCTCTAGTTTTTCCAAATCTTTATCTTCCTAGCCCAAATAAACCTATCTAACATATTCCCCAGAGTCTGGCTTGATATAATTTAATTCCCTAGCCTAGTTATTATAGTTAAGAAGAAACCTGACCAAGTTCCCTACCAAGGTTGGGGGTGGGGGGAGACCCAGCTACCTTCCTTCCCTACCTTTTCCCTTCAAACTTCCCAATCCACATAGTTGGTATGTGATGTTTCTGCTAAAGAATATCCTTTTGCAAAGCCCACATTTACATAGTGTGAATTTTAAAACTATTCCACCCTAATCAGACTGCACTTTAGAAGATCTGATTTAGCTATTTCCTGATCAGTAACAACGGAGATATTTGGAATAACAGAATCAGGTCTTGGAAACTCTACATTTCTCCACCCTTCTTAGTTTAACAAGATTAGGAAGGTCTGCATCAAACTCAAGATGTAATTATCTGAGGAAATGGCCTTCAACAGACATGTGCAGAAAAATAGACAGCTAAGTGATCATTGGTACAGATGAGATGCAGGAAAGTGAAGTAAAACCGTCCATATAAGGCACATCACTTCCTCTCTCTTTCTCTTTCCCTGGAGAGGTGACTCTGGCTGAGAGTGTGCTAGGTGTTTCGACTTCTTGGAATGTTGGTGGTGAGTTTTGCCCTTGAGCTGATTCAGGTTCGGGCATCTTAGCTGAGCCCCTTTGGAGGTCAGGCTGATTCTTTCCTCCTTCACACTCAAAACATTACTTTCTAGATCTCCTTATCTTCCCATCTGGTACTAGCCCCTTCCTTTTTCCTTCTTCTTAATCTCCTCCACTATATCAATCTAATCACCATAAAATTTCCAGCTGAGTTTGGGTGTTTCATTAGGATTTCATAAATAAAGTCCTTGGTGACCAAATATAATTATTATATTCAGTCTCAATCATAATTTTAACCTTACTGCTATAACCACCTGAGCAATGATATTTCAAAAATGAATTTCTTTACCCCAGATCCTGAAGGAAATTCAGAAAGCTTTGGGTTATGTTTCCAACCTCAACTTCCAAATTTTAATTGTGGTAAATCAAGGCTGCATATACAATCCATTTATTAATAACTCTACCTAGTTCTCAAAGTATGTTCCCTATCAATTTGATAATTTTCATTTATTAACATAATAGGTTGTTTGGAGAAATGGAAACTTAAATTTTACAATTTGCAGTATGTACTGATTATGGGAATTTGTCACAAAATAGAAGGCAGACAGGGAAAATATTTCCTTACGTCCCAAGGGACACATAGTGAAGTGCTTCATCTACAGGCCAAAGCTGTCACTGGCTCATGCCATCATTGTGTCACTGTGCATTTTTAAATAGCTCTGAACCCTGGGAGATTATATGTCCCAGGACTCTACCCCACCTTCTTCAGACACATCCTACTTCCTTTGTGGGAGGTATCTAAGAAAGTATAAAGGAAAAGAGAAGCATGGATTTGGGCACCTTTTCTGCAGAAGCACCTTTTCTGGAGAAGCCTTTTCTGGAGAACAGCCTTTTTTCCCCAAGACCCTTTTACCACTGGGTTGTAGATCTATTTTTCTCTAGCCTTCCCAAACCTTTATTTTCCTAGCCCAAATAAACCTATGTAACTATCCCTAGAGTTCTTTCCTGATTTAATTTAATTTCCAAGCCTAATTATATACTAGAAAAGAAAACCTGGTCAATTTCCCTACTGGGACTGATAAACAGGTCAGAAAAAGAGAAACCAATACTGTTAGGATTGCTGAGACTTGTTGAGACTTCTACTTCAATAAAAAAAGGACTTGAACCTAGTGTGAGACTCGAGGTTGTGGTGCTGCAGGACTTCTTGTACCATGCTCCTTATAAAATTTATATCAAGTACCTAACAATTGGCTATTCTGGCTCCATATTCTATCCCTGAGAAGAAGCGATGAAAGAAAAAATATATCAGACAAAGAAATAAAAATTTAGTCCCTTTTCCTAAGTTTCTTGTGGTTGATTGTGGTCCTGGCTGCTGAGTGGGTAAGTGCATGATGCTGGACATAGATTACTTTAATTGGGCATTATTCAAAGTTCTGTTGTAATTTTGTGTTTTTTTTTTCTTATTTAGAATTTTTTTCATATAAAATTTAGGATTGGATGTTTAGAAATTTCATGCAATAGTCATTTGACTTTTATTGTGCTATTTTTCTGATGATTTTAAATGGCAGTGATTCATATGCCTCATGTCTCTAAGGGGAAAAGAGGTTTATTTATTTTTAAGATTGGACAGGATTATTTAAGAATACAGTTGCCAAGAATTTAATTTATTCCAAAAAGATTTATTTACAATTTATTTTCAAAATATACAAAGAGTGAAGTAAGAAAATCAGAGAGAGGTTAAGGTAAGATGCTTAGTTTAAGCACTAAGTAATTTACTCCTGGCCCCTGGCTCAACCTGGGCTGGGAGAGTTAGTACTTAAGCATAGGCAAAGCTGAGGATCTGGGAAAGTCTCTCTCAAGAGGTAAGTCTTTCCTGAAGCTAGTTTTTTCAGAAAAATACAGCAGTTAAGAGTCAGATTTTCACTCATCATGTGTCAGTCCAAAGGAAGAGATTTTTAGAACATCCTCACCAGGAACAGGGTCTTGTGTCCAGTCAGCAGATTTTCCACCAGCCTCCACTACAAGGAATGAAGAACTGACCCTCACAGGAAGTTGTAATTCCTTTTAAAGACATGTTCTTTTGTGTCACTTTCTGTGTCTTCCTCCACTTTTATGTGGACAAATCATAGTCTAAAGTCTTGCATATGACTGCCCAGAAGGCAGTCAGTTGATTCTGATTCATCACCCACTATTGCACACTTGGGTCACAGACCTCCCACTTACTGATTAAATGTGATGTTTACACTTTTGGTGATTAAATCTAAAAATGGGCAGGGGTTACAATTTAATCTTTTCAATTGGTAGTGGGGAGTTAATTAATTTCATTTTCACAATCAGGGGAGAGTTAAATTTAATCTTTACACTTCAGACATGTTTCCCTATGTGATTTCAATGTTTTATATCCTCCTCAGGGGGGAATGTGTTTTTTATTTCATATGAAAAAAAAGTTTAAGTCCTTTTAGTGAAAGAAATTTGCTGCCTCCTGGAATCTAGATGGAGATGCCTGTGGAGACTACATGGAGACCACACACTACTACAGGAGATCCTGAAAGAAAACCCAGATGCACAAAATTGAACTTTGGGGGTTTAGAAATTCACTTGTTTGGTTAAAAAATTCCTTTGTTTTGTAAAAAAAAAATCATTCATTATATATATATATATATATATATATATATATATATATATATATATATGCCACAAAGTTTGTGGCATATGGGGCATGGGACACCAGTTGTTACAGGAGGTGCAGTTGTGGCCTGGTGTCGGCGTTCACGCGCAGCGGCAAGACGTCGACGTCGTTCATCTTCAAAGGTAGTGGCAGCATGGTTCATGTGGGTTCGCCAGCTGCTTCTGTCAGAGGCAGCAAATGTAATGCCAGCCCACTTCAAGTTTGACTTTAGCTGATCCTTGAATCTTTTCTTTGGTCGGCCTTGTTTCCTGAGTCCAGCTAACAGTTCACCATAGAATACCTGTCTTGGTATTCACTGTGGGTCCATGCGGATGACGTGTCCAGACCATTGTAGCTGGATTTTGAGGACCATTACTTCGATGCTGGTGGAGTTGGCTCTGTCGAGGACTTCCTGGTTGGTGATACAGTCCTGCCATCGGATCCTCATGATTGACCAGAGAGAGCGTTGGTGGAATTGCTCCTTCTGTTTCATGTGCTTCCGGTACAGTGTCCATGTCTCACAACTGTACAGGAGCAAGCTGAAGACCACTGCGTTATACACTTTGAGCTTCATCGCAGTGCTTACACCTCTGTGTTGGAGGACTTTGGAGTGCAGCCGCCCAGGTGCCTGGTTTGCCTTTTGGATCCTGGCATTGATCTCGTGGTCTAGGGACCTGTCTTTGGCGATGGTGCTGCCCAGGTACTTGAAAGTGTTGACGTTAGAAAGCTGAGTGCCGTCAATTATAATGCATGGCTGGTTAGTTGGCCTCCCTGGTGCAGGTTAGAAAAGCACCTCTGTTTTGCTGAGGCTGATAGTCAGGCCAAACAGTTTTGTTGTGGTGGAGAACTTGTCCACAATGGTTTGGAGATCATTTTCTTTGTGGGCCATGAGAGCACAGTCATCTGTGAAGAGAACTTCCAGGATGAGTCTTTCTGTTGTCTTTGTTTTTGCAGTCAGGTAGCGAAGGTCAATTGTGAGCCATCCAGTTGGTATTTGATGTAGATGCCCAGGTCTAGATGCATCACAGCATGTCGTAATACTTGGGTGAAATATAGGTTGAATAGTACCAGAGCGAGGACACAGTCTTGTTTCTCGCCACTGGAGATGTTGAAGCAATCAGAAGTCTCTCCACCAGATAGAACTTCCCCTGTCATGTCAACATGAAAGAGCTGGATCAGTTTGACGAATTTTGCTGGGCAACCGAGCTTGCTGAGGATCACCCACAATGCATCCCTGTTCACTGTGTCGAACGCCTTTGTCAGGTCTATGAAGATAATGTAGAGACTCAGGTTCTGCTCAAGGCATTTTTCCTGCATTTGCCTCACCATGAAGACCATGTCGATGGTGCTGTGATCTGGTTGGAAGCTACATTGTGATTCAGGCAGGTTCTGCTCTGAAACAGATGACAGGAGTCTGTTGAGTATAACACAGGCGAGGATCTTTCCAGCAGTGGAGAGTAGTGAGATGCCTCTGTAGTTGTCACAGGTTGCTCATGCACCTTTGTTCTTGTATAGGGCTACAATGGAGGCATCTCTGAGTTCTGGGGGCATGTCTTTCTCTTCCCATATGCTGGTCAGCACTATGTGAAATGCCTGGAGTCTTTCCATTTAAGGCCTTGTACACCTTGGTTGGGATCCCATCTTTACCGGGTGCCTTGCCTGCACTCATTTGTTTAATGGCTTTTTGGACTTCCTCTATTGAAGGAAGGATGTCAAGTTGTTCAATGGTGCGGTTTTGGGGGATCTGGTCAAGGGTGCTTTGCTCGACTGAAGAGGGTCGGTTGAGTAGCTGACTGAAGCGTTCTTTCCACCTGTTGCTGATGCCTTTTTTATCTTTTATGAGAGTGTCACCGTCAGAGGATAGCAAGGGAGTGGTGGTGGGTTTTAATGGCCCATAGACAGTCTTGAGGGCACTGAAAAATTGTTTGTAGTTTTTTGTATCAGCAAAGCCCTGGATTTCTTCTGCCTTTTTTTCCTACCATTGGTCTTGCATCTTCCTGATCTCACACTGTGCCGTGGGTTGGAGAGACTTGAATCTGTCCTTTTTAGGAGCAGAGGCTTTGTTCTTTTTGCTCAATAGGTCTTCAATAGCAGTGTTGTTCTCCTCAAACCAGTCCTGGTGGTTGTGTTGTTTTGGGCCTAGGACTGCCTTTGATGTTTCCTTCACTGGGTCTCTGAACTGGTTCCATTTCTCTGTTGAGCTTCCAGTGAGTGGTCCCTTGGCAGACAGCTTGTCATCCAGGCAGGACTGGAATGTTTGCAAATAAGATGGATCTCTAAGACAACTCACATTGTAAAATGCGCGAACTGTCTGGGCGCGTTTTGAATAGCGAGGCACAATGCACATTTGAAGAGTCGCTCTAACCAATCGGTGGTCTGTCCGGCATTCAGCTCCTCTCATGGCTCTGGTGATCTGTACATCCTGGATGTCTTGCCGGCGTACTATGATGTAGTCAATGAGATGCCACTATTTTGATCGTGGATGCATCTATGTTGTTTTATACTTGTTCGTCATTCTGAACACAGTGTTTGTGATGGTGAGTTCAAACTCTGAGCATTTGCTGAGTAGTAGTAGGCCGTTGTTGTTTATTTTGCCCATGCCATGTTTGCCAAGCACTCCTTTCCATTTTTCATGGTCCTGGCCAAAGAGGGCATTGAAGTCTCCCAGTAATATCAGCTTGTCATTTGTGGGCACTGAGTGCAGGACGGCACTCAAGTCAGAGTAGAACTGCTTGATGGTCTCTTCTGTGCTGGTCAGTGTTGGGGCGTATGTGCTGATGATTGTGGCATACAGGTCTTTGCTGAGAGGCAAGCGAATCTTCATGAGCCTCTCACTGATGCCCACAGGCAAGACTGGCAGCTGTTTGAGCAAACTGGTCTTGATACCCAGGCCAACACCGTGGATTCTGTCTTCATTTGAGGCTCTACCTTTCCAGAAGAAGGTGTACCCAGTGGTGGGTTTGCTGGTAAGTGATCCCTCTTCTGGTAAGTGTGTTTCACTTAAGGCTGCAATGTCGATGTTATATCACGCCAGTTCTTTACCGATTAGAGCTGTTCTTCTCTCAGGTCTTGGGGTATTCTCTCTATCAAGTAATGTTCTGATGTTCCATGCTCCTAGTAGGAGTTTCTTTGTATTGTGTTTTCTTTGGTTTCGACCACTTAAAGGGATGACCCGCCAGCCGCGGTGTGCTGACTGGGTGTTTGAAGGGCAGGCAATGTTTGGAACACCTTTTCTAGTCCCCTCCCTTGATTAGGGTGAGCAGTGCTATCCTAGAGAGGGCTGCTCAGTCGCCCAGGATGCTGCCGAACATCCCTGCTGCCCTACAGGGCTGAGCGACCACTGGTCCGTGGGCCGCCTCCGTGCAGGATCGTGACTACAACTGCCAGTGGTCACCTCCACCTGTTGTGTCTCCACTCCCCCATCGCCGCAGGTCTTGAAGAGGGTGGACGGGGTTAGGATAGATGAGTGTGCACAAAGATACTTGTGCATGAAGGAGATTTTTTAAAAATATATTTTATTTGATCATTTCCAAGCATTATTCGTTAAAGATCATTTTCTTTTCCTCCCCCTCACCCCCCATAGCCAACGCGTAAGTCCACTGGGCATTAGATGTTTTCTTGATTTGAACCCATTGCTTTGTTGATAGTATTTGCACTAGAGTGTTCATTTAGAGTCTGTCCTCTGTCATGTCCCCTCAACCTCTGTATTCAGGCAGTTGCTTTTCCTTGGTGTTTCCACTCCCATAGTTTATCCTTTGCTTATGAATGGTGTTTTTTTCTCCTGGATCCCTGCAAGTTGTTCAGGGACATTACACCGCCACTAATGGAGAAGTCCATTACGTTCGATTATACCACAGTGTATTAGTCTCTGTGTACAATGTTCTCCTGGTTCTGCTCCTCTCGCTCTGCATCACTTCCTGGAGGTTGTTCCAGTCTCCATGGAACTTCTCCACTTTATTATTCCTTTTAGCACAATAGTACTCCATCACCAACATATACCACAGTTTGTTCAGCCATTCCCCAATTGATGGGCATCCCCTCGTTTTCCAGTTTTGGGCCACCACAAAGAGCGCAGCTATGAATATTTTTGTACAAGTCTTTTTGTCCATTATCTCTTTGGGGTACAGACCCAGCAGTGCTATGGCTGGGTCAAAGGGTAGATATTCTTTTGTCGCCCTTTGGGCATAGCTCCAAATTGCCCTCCAGAATGGTTGGATCAATTCACAACTCCACCAGCAATGAATCAATGTCCCTACTTTGCCACATCCCCTCCAGCATTCATTACTTTCCTTTGCTGTAATGTTAGCCAATCTGCTAGGTGTGAGGTGATACCTCAGAGTTGTTTTGATTTGCATCTCTCTGATTATAAGAGATGTAGAGCACTTCTTCATGTGCTTGTTAATAGTTTTGATTTCTTTATCTGAGAACTGCCTATCCATGTCCCTTGCCCATTTATCAATTGGAGAATGGCTTGATTTTTTGTACAATTGATTTAGCTCATTATAAATATGAGTAATTAAACCTTTGTCAGAGGTTTCTATGAAGATTTTTTCCCAATTTGTTGTTTCCCTTCTGATTTTAGTTATATTGGTTTTGTTTGTACAAAAGCTTTTTAGTTTGATGTAGTCAAAATTATTTATTTTACATTTTGTGATTCTTTCTATATCTTGCTTGGTTTTAAAGCCTTTCCCCTCCCAAAGGTCTGACATGTATACTATTCTGTGTTTACCCAATTTACTTATGGTTTCCTTCTTTATGTTTAAGTCACTCACCCATTTTGAATTTATCTTGGTGTAGGGTGTGAGGTGTTGATCAATTCCTAATCTCTCCCACACTGTCTTCCAATTTTCCCAGCAGTTTTTATCGAATAGTGGATTTTTGTCCCAAAAGCTGGGATCTTTGGGTTTATCGTATACTGTCTTGCTGAGGTCGCTTTCCCCCAGTCTATTCCACTGATCTTCCTTTCTGTTTCTTAGCCAGTACCAAATTGTTTTGATGACTGCTGCTTTGTAATATAGTTTTAGGTCAGGGACTGCAAGGCCCCCATCGTATACTGCAAGGCCCCCATCGTACATGAAGGAGATTTAAGTGGAAAAGTCGATGCACAGAGACAGTCCCACTCTCTCGGCGTTAGAAGCCTGGTTCCAGTGGTACGAAAAGTCGTTACACCTGGAGACTTCCTCAGCTGCATTGGATGGCCGTGTTGTCTTTTGTGCTCCAACACGCCCTGAACACTCCACAGTGCTTTGCTGCGTCACCATCTCAGCCGTTGAACCTTCTTATTGGTTTCTTCCACCTGTTCAGCCGAAGCAGTCTTCATATGCTGGGTGAGCAAAGCCTTAGTTCACCAGGGGTCAACGACCCAATGGCTACCCTCACAAGGTTTAGCCGACCTGTTGAAGCTGTTGTCCGGGGTGTGGCCGCTGCCTCATGCTAGCAGCTACTGGGAGCCACAAGTGAGAGCTGGGTGTCAGGTGGGGGTCAGAGGCTGGAGAGCTGCTCTAGGAGGGCACGACAAGCACTCCATACCAGAGATACTACCCATCCCTGAACACCTCATACACCAACAAGATATATATATATATATATATATATATATATCTTGTTGTGAATAAGGGGACTGCCCCCTGATTTTCTTTGTAAAAAGCGCCAAATATTTGGTTTTCTTTTGTTGTAAAAATTGTTGCTATTCCTTCCTTGCTTATATGTATATACCCTTCATTTTATTGGATTATAAACCTATTTATGTTTGTTTTGATCCATTGGGGAGACTAGTCTCCCAAAGAGTCACAGAGGGGAATATGAGGTTTAAAATGGCCTTGAACCCTGGGAGACTACATCTCTCAGGACTCTCTACCCCAACTTCTTCAGATACCTCCCACTTCCTTTGTGGGAGGTGTCTGAGAAAGTATAAAAGAAAAGGGAAGGTCGGGTTTTGGCACCTTTTCTGCAGTAGCCCCTTTTCTGCAGAAGCACCTTTTCTGGAGAAGAAACTTTTTGCCCTGAGACCCTTTTACCCCCCGGGCTAGAGATCTAATTTTCCCTAGTCTTACCAAACCTTTATTTTCCTAGCCCAAATAAATCTATATAACTATCCCTAGAGTTCTGGCTTGCTTTAATTTAATTCTCTAGCTTAATTATACTAGAAAAGAAAAGCTTGGTCAATTTCCCTACTGGGCCTGGGAGACCCAGTCTACTCCTTTCCCTACCTTTTCCCTCCTTTTCCCCATCAATAGTCACTCAAGGATTAGCAGCCTAGATGGTCAGATAAGGTCCAGTCCAAATTGAGCCCTGAATTGCCTCTCTAACCATCATAGGACTTTTTCTGTCTTTTGCATACTTCATCACCATTGGATCCCAGAAGCCTTCTTTTTCCTTAAAAGATAAGTCTGTAATCATGAAAAATGTGGGTTTCAAGACTGTGAATTGCCAAAACTGTAAAGATAATTTTTAGTGTCTTGATTTAAATAAAAAATAAATGGTCACCATGGGAAAAATTCCCAAATATGAAAATACCCAAGTCAGCTGGGTTTATGGAGATTTTAATTAATACAAATGAAGGAATTAAGGAAAGGGAGAGAGAGAGAATAAGAGAAAATAGTATCAAGGGCCTAGGCCAAATGGCTAGAGACTAGTCAGTATTTTATCATTCACCACAAGATTTGTTCCCAGCAAAACTCTAGTTCTTCACTGAAATCCTCAATTCCTGAACTGAGTTCAGAGACCCAGCTCCTCCAACTAACTCCAAACTCCAACCTTCACGGCGAACTCCCAAACTGAACTACGAACTCCAACTAGTCTGGACTCCCACTAGGTTCAGAGAGCCAGTTCCTTTTAAAGAGAAATTTCTCTTATGTCACCTCCCCTAAATTTTCACATCTACCAATCACAGTAGACATTTTCCCTAGGACTGTCCATTCTTAATTCATATCTTCTTTTGTTATCACCTCTGAATAGACTAAAACTTCACACCTGTTTTGTTAAGCTTGCCTTTTATAAGTTGCTTGACCTTTTAGTGATTAATTTAACCTTTATAGGTACTTAGCACCCTTTTGTGTTAGATCTAAAAATAGACCTAGTTTAAGGTTTTAGCTTTACTATAAGTATGAGTTAGGGACTTTTCATTGTTCCATCAGGAGTTTACAACTTTATCTTCCCCTAAGGCACTGTCTGATCAGGGTGGAGTAATTTTAAAGTTCTCAATACTTTCCTGACCAAGTACCTGCATTGTTTAAAATGGAGAATAGCTTAATCAAATCTTCTGAAGTAGAGTCTAAAAATTTTTAAGATTCACAAGTCTTAGGGGGCAGCTGGGTAGCTCAGTGGATTGAGAGCCAGGCTTAGAGACAGGAGGTCCTAGGTTCAAATCTGGCCTCAGACACTTCCCAGCTGTGTGATCCTGGGCAAGTCACTTGACCCCCATTGCCTAGCCCTTACCACTCTTCTGCCTTGGAGCCAATACACAGTATTGACTGCAAGACAGAAAGTAAGGGTTTAAAAAAAAAAAAGATGTCTTACCCATTATAGCTCAGAAAAATTCTGCTTATCAGCAGTCCAGAAACAAATTTCCATACCCTCAAACAAGCCTTTCACATCCTACAAGGCTGATCACACTTTAGTCACAAAACCTGAAATAGGGAACAGGAGTGCTGAATTGAGTAGCTCCACAGTAAATATAAATCAGGGTTGGATCATCTCCTGGACCTAGGCCAACTGAAGGACTAAGATAAGGCCATAACTTTCCAGAGAAATTCCAGAATCATTTGTGATTTTCCAACACCGCATATATTAATTTTAGAAATTATCCCTAGGTCAAGGATCCAATTATAAGAGCAGAACGTCTATCTGTTCTCTTTCACCACCCCCTTTTTCTCCTCTTTCTCTCTCTCTTTTGTATTCAAACACAACATATCTCTTCACTTCCTCTGATTCGCTTTTACCATTATAAAAAGAATCATACCATTTGGTATCCCTGCAACTGCTAATCAATAACTCCCAGAATTGAGACACTGTATCTTTAGCAAATTGTTCATCACTTATAAATTTTAGGTCATATTAAGCAGCAATTCACATAACAGTCATAAAATGCTGAGCAAGCATTTTCCACATATATGTCATTTTTAACATCCTGACTGCTCCTTGGCCACTGTTTGCAACATATATCTTTATACAGAGCAATATAAAAATATCAACTAATATTTGGGGGTCTCTCAAGGAATATTCCCAAAGTTCGTGTGAGGCAACTTATCAATTATGTATTACTCAGCTCATTTTATCATTCTGGACATGGAATGTTGGTGTTAAGATTCCATAGCTTCAAACAAGTCATTTGGTCAGACATGGCTGGCAGCTTTTACTTGCTTGAACATCTCCTTAAAACCTCTGAAGTATATAATTAAAATATACTCATCTTTAATTTCTATCACACAGTGGTTGTCAACTTTTTGAGGTCATACTCATATACTGTTTTGCTATTTCAGTCCCCTGAGTATAAATGTGAAACATTTATAATCACTTCTTTCTCCTTCTTGTGTGCAAGGAAGGGGTTAGTAGCTTATAAGCATTTTATCCTGACTGCTTGACTTGGTTTAGGTTTTTTTACTTAACAACGTTGTCTCTTATCCCTCTTTAACCAGTGAGATCACTGTAATTTAAAATTTTTCATGTATCAAACCCTTCAGAATAAATTATTCTCAATGGATTTTTAGTTTGAACTCCACAACCTCCAAATAACTTGGATTAAAGTTCTTTAGTAATCTTTTAGTGTTTAAACAAACTGAAGGTTTTACCCTTATTCCTTTTAAACCTCTGTATAAAGCAGAATAGAACCTCCAGTTTAGTTTTCTTTTCCCTCAAAACATTAATACATATCTGATTAGATTCCATTAACATTATTTTGATTTACCATTTGTTGTATCTATTTCCCACTAGAATTCACACCTATTATTTCTTTATCCATTACTCTTTATTTCTTCTGGCTTCTCTTTACCATTATTGCAAATAGAGGAAAGGTACTATACTTAACTGCATATAATCCTTATGTCAAACCATTCTTGATTTCAGGGCTGGTCAAATTTCCCTTGTTAAGGCCATACAGTTTTCATATCATGTATCCTTAACCTAGTCAGATGGAAAACTTAATTCTCTTTATAGTACAAATGCATACATGTTTTATATTCACTCATCATTACTTTCTAGCAAACTGTGTCTGATACGTGTCAGTCTCTGGAACATGAATTCCTTCATATATCCTTAGTCAAATACAACACTTTTTAAAATTCCTTCTTTTGCAATATACCAAATTCTTAGTACCTGTATTAAATCCCATGCACAGATTAACCACTTTAGAAACTTCTTGTGTTTCATATGATCACTTGTTGCTAGTTCTGACAGCACATACATTAAAATAATATCTCAATTGAAAAATCTCTAGTTTAAATTCTAGAATAAGTTCTCCTCAACAACATCGGAACTTTTTCTGAATGACTTTTTCATCTACAAAGTAGCCAATACAATTTCTGTCCTTAAGGAATAAACATTCCCTCTCTGTGTCAGGCTGGCTATTAATCACATTAGACAATTCTCAAATTCACTGAAACCATTATGCATTGCAAAGTCTAACAAAATAAACCTCTACCCATGAGTTTTTGTGCTCAACAAAATCTGGCTAACATTTCACATTTAACTGGCAAATAGTTAATACAATAAATGAAATTACATTGTACCATATCAAAATCATTAGCATCCCTTCAAAGTTGCATACATCAACCCTTAAAATTAAATCTTAAGTGAAAAGTACCTCAAATTGTGGAGTAAAATCTCCCTTCTCTGCTTTGAATTTTTTTCTTTTTCGCTCACTTGGAGGCCCATCCAAAGCAAGAAAGAGGAAAAATCACTGAACAGATATTTGCTTTTGTCCTCTGCTGAGGATTTTTCACTGTGGGAAGTTCAATCTTCTTACTCCATTGTTTTGTTTTTGTGAGTGTCCAATTTAAGAATACATAGAAATGAGATTGTGACAAAGACAACAATAAACAGAAACATACAACGTTGTGACAAGCATGCTTTGAAAGGAAAAAAAATCAGTGTTTTAGAATCCATTCTTAAAAGAAATATTTGCAGTGAGAAAATTCATCACAACAGTTTTAGTATACTGTCCCTTTAACTGAGGAAGCTGTGCTGAACTAAGCTAATTCCATCATCCATCTGATTGGCTGAGTTGACTTCCTTGTTCCCTAACTTTCCCTGTGCCCTACACACTGATTGATCTAAACTCACTCTCTTTTTAGCTGTGATTTCTAACAAAATGCTCTTGTAGCATCTGGACAAAACTGCTATCTGCTCTGGGGTTACGGGGTGAGCTGTTCATAAGGCTGAATAATTTAAAATCTGTTACACTAAAAACTACATTTCCCGGGAGCCCACTGACTTCCTGTAGACAGGGGATATTAGGCAGTGGGGTGGAGTGTCCCAGCCTCTTTGGCTTCCTGTTGGGAGCATGGTGATGGTAAGCACAGGGGTTTGAACAGGCTGATTAGCCATGGGCATGTGGTTGTTTTTTCATATTTGTTATCTTTTTATTCCCTTACATCTAATGATCATTAATAAATCTCTTAAAATATAACATTTTTATTATTGCACATTATTTTTAATTTTTACAAGACTGATTGGGTTTCTTAAAGACAGAATTTTTAAAATGTTAACTTTTTTCCCCTTCCTTTGTTTAATCTTAAAGCTAGCTACGCAAAAACAGCAGACTCAACAGAAATCTACAGGACACATTCTCTCACACATTCATACACCTTGGAACCTAAAGGTTCCCCTTCAATCCCAGGAGATGTCTTTTCCTGGATCTGGGCCATAGAATTAGCCACATCCAGCTGTCTACCAGCCTCTACTGGATCCAGATTTCCAGAACAGAACAGCTCCCTAGGGCAAACCAGAACACCAAGGCAAATAGAGCCTTGGAGCAAAACAGAACTATAGAGCAAACCAGAACCCCAGACAAAACAGAGCAATTTACCAGGATGGAAAAGATGGTTCCAATACTGATTAAGATTTGTCCGAGATCTCAAATACCAGAACCAGAGAAATAGGCTTCTCCAGTAGGATCAGAGTTTTAGTAGGATCAGAGATCAGTTGAAACAGTCTTTTAGCCATATACTACAAGGCCCAGAGACCTCTTTTCCACACATACACACTCTTACACACACTCACTTGCAACAGCCCTCTCACAAGTCCTTACCTCCTGATCCTGGGTTCAAGATCCCACTGAGGCCTCCAATAGGAAATGGTACATTTCATAAAATGAGTCCAGACACCCAGAAGTTCAAATGAATGGAACCAATATTTATTTATTAATCTCTTGATTAACAAATGAATCTACTGGCCAGGACAGATTTTCCTAGTGAAAGTTGTATCTGACTGAACTTACAATGCAGTTTTTATATGGTGCAAGATACAAAGTAAACAATGTTCATTAATGAGACATAACCCTGATGAAGCAAGCAAGCCTTATTGTCTAGAAGCCAGATTCATCATTAGTGTGGGGTTCAGGACATCCCATTGTATATCTTGTCCTATACTGGCTTCTTTGTTAGTAAGGGAGTTACTTTCTCATGTATACTGACCATATGTTGTTTTGGTTCTGAGCTGACCTTCATAGGAAACCTCATTTTTGATTTCTGCTTTACACAGGGAGAATCAGATGTTCTTGATCAATAATTTCACTTTGCTATGAAAGGGGAGCAATATTTTTTTCTTGGTATCTTTGACTGGAAACTGAGGCAGCCATTGACCCATCTTCAGGTTACCATAAATAATAACAAAAAGGTTATCTTGTTCAGAGAAACATGCCTTGGTTTATATTTTTGTTAAATTTCATTCATGATAGTTGTGAGCCTGGAGGACTGGAAAGATTGTGGTGCTCCTGACAGTAATAAAAATATTTAGAACAGGAGGGATTGGTGGAAAGCCAGGAGGAGAGACAACGAATTCAGTTTTGGACAAGTTGATTTTAAGATTACTAAAGTATATCTACTTCAAGAGATCAAATAGGCAATTGGAGATGTGAAAACTGAGATTTGAGAAACATCAGCGGAGAGATGATAAAAGAATTTATAGGAACTGCTGGCATCAAGTAAAGATTGAGGAGAAGAGAGGACAGCCCAGAATAGACCCCTGTGGGACATTCACAGTTAGTGGGAATAATCTAAATGAAGATCCAACAAAGAAGACTGAGAATAGCTTAAATATGTAGAAAGAGAAATTGGAGAAAAATAGTATCTTAAAAACCTAGAGAGAAGAGAAGAATAAGGAAAAGAAAGTGGTTGACAGTGTCAAAGGCTACAAAGAGATAAAAAAGGATGTGGATTGAGCAAAGATCATTGGATTTGGCAATGAAGATCTTTGGAGAGTTCAGGGTCAGTTGAATGGTGAAGTTGGAAATCAAACTGTAAAGTTAAGAAGAGAGTGAGAAGAGAAGCCACAGAGGCTTTTAATATAAATGGCCTTCTCAAAAAATTTAGTCAAAAAAAGAAGACAAGATCCCATGTCCTTGGGGAGGCAGTATTCTATCTCCCCTGGCCATTTTAGCCCAATTATTCAACTTACCTTCAATTTAATAAATTTCTCTTTTGTTTTTAAGCTAACTTTTAGAGTTTGTCATTTCTGACAAGGGTACCTGTCCAGATCCAGGGTTTTACTTCAAAGCTCTCCCACATCAGGGTGATATGATATGAAGAAAGAGGAGAGAGGAAGGTAGTCTCAATTTTTCCAGTAAAAAATAAGACAAGGTTCTAATATACCACACTGTCTCTCTATATCACCTTAATCTTGTTAAAATATTTGTTTTATAACTGCTTTGAAATTGTGAGCTAATCATAACCAAACTATTTTTCTTGCTATTCCTCACACACAAATTGAATATATTATCTCCTTGTTTTTGCACAGGCCTATAATGTACCCCTTCCTTATTTCTACCTCTTACAATGCTTAGTTTTCTTTAAATAGAACTTCCTTTGTGATACCATTTTTGATTCCTAGATGCTAATACCTCCTGCAAAAATTACATTTCATTTATTTTGTATTTGTGCTCATGCTTTCTATTCCAGTAGAATGAAAAATCCCTGAGCCCATAGAACAGTGATGACAAACCTACGATACAGGTGCCAAACATGGCATCTGTGGGCATGCACCCTCCCCCCACCCCACCCCAGTTCATTACTAGAAAAGTAGAGGGACTTAGGTAGAGCTGTTCCCCTCCCCCCTCCACAGTGCCTGACAACATTTTTTCACATCCCCTGCCTCTCTGCCCAGCTGCCCAATTCTCATTGGGCACACAGGGTAGGCAGCTCACAGGTGGCAGAGCTGGAAGGGAACAGAGCACTCGCACCACTCCCCTCCCCCTCTCTACACTCGCTGAGGACATTCCTCACTTCATCCACCCCCCACCCACCCAGCAGCCCAATGGGAGTACTTTCTCCCTCCCCTGTGTGAGGTAAGGGGGGGCAGGGTGCTCCTGGAACTTGGTGAGGGGGTGGGCATAGCACTCAGTTGGGAGGGTAGGTTGGGGACAGGCCTGTCACTCTAGCTCTAAAACGTTCAACATCACTGCCCTAGAACATGCCTCGCACAATGGAAGTACTTTCAAAATGCTTGTGATCAATAGAAATAATGACTTAAAAATGAAAGGCAGGCAAAAGAAAAATAATAATTTGTTCTTATACATTCTGAGTTCTAGTCTATACTTTTCTCATTCTCCTTTCATTCCCTTTAACAAACTCATCAAGTTGATATTTACAACCTTCATGATGTGTTTTACTTTCTAAATAAGAAAGATTCCTATAGCAACTCTAGACTCCATGGAGATAGAAAAGTATAATCTATTGGGATATCTTCTCTAAACCATTGTCTTTAGATGCTAATTATTTTGCTATCTCCTTATCTCCATTTGGTGGTAAATTTGAAATTCCAAGAGTGAATACTTTAAAAAAATTATGCTCTTAGAGACTTATTAAAATGATAATCAATGACTAATTTTGCCTTTTTGTGTTTTTTGTTTTTCTTAAGGGGTATTTTCTTAATGGTTCCTTGGAAGGTTGTTTATCTATCATATATAGGTAGTTATTTCTATTCAATAATGAATTTTAATCCCAAAGGGGTTAGTGGAATTTGTCTTATCCCTCCTTTAAATTATTCATTCATGTATTCATTCTCTAAAGTCCCTGGGGAAACTTTTCTTTGTTTCTTGGACATAGATCACTAACCATTTTGAAAATGCTTGTCCTTAGGCTAAAGCAGGAGTGGGCCATAGAATATAAATGACTTAGTTGACCCATCTAATCAACTTAAAAGAACATTGCTGAGTGATCAGTCAATCAACAAGCATTTATCTTCTCTTTTATGATATCGCTGTATAGACTGACTTTATACAGCCTTTTTATTGTCATTTGAAATTGTAATTTCATTAATTAGGGGATCAACCAGTAAGGAAATTTCTCTACAAATGTGGAGGAAAAAGCATTTTGCAATTTAGTCTTAAACAATTGACTAAGGGTACTAAGAGATCTCACAATTTCCACAATTTCACATAGTCTTTGTATGTGGGGCTTGAACCCAGATTTTCCTGACTCCAGAGTCATCATTTTATTATATTATGCCAACTTGACTTTCACCTTTCTTTTATGAAGGACAATGATCATATTGACCCATTATTAGGTGGGATTGTTTGAAAATATTTTGATAAAACTTTAATAATGAGATTGGTTTTAAGTTGAATACTTTCTAATTTTAATTCTACTTCTAATACTTTCTAGTCTTCTTGGTATCATTTGCAAAAGAGCTACTCAGAACTAAATTTATATTGTATCATTTGAATTCAGAGTCTTTTGTGTGAAACTAAAACTGATTAATATGGAGATAAAACCTGACCACCCTGATCTGAATAATAAACTTTTTTCATGTTGTAGCAGTAAGCCACATAGTTGCTGAAATCTCCTGTTTTTGTACTTTAAAAGAATATTTTATAACATCTCTAGATTATTTAGTTATACCTTTTCATTGTATAGCTATGAGAAAAATAAGTCTTAAATTGTAATATAGAAAGTTTGTTAGAGACATTTGAACATTTACCTTCTTGATACCCTATTTCAGTGATGGTGAAACTTTTAGAGATCCAGTACCTAAATTGCAACTCTCACACTTCATGTGAGCCCCCTGCCTTACCTCAGACAGGGGAGGGAGGAAGCACTTCCATTGGGCTGCTGAGCATGTGAGAAATTTCCTCAGGTGCAAATGGAAAGGGGGAGGGGAGCAGTTCCCTCCAGCATGCTCTGGCATATGTGCCACAGGTTCACCAACGTGGCCCTAGTCAATGCTCTTTGTACATCACAGTTCCTCCCCAGATAAATTCTTAACTAGTCTTGTGCCTAAAAGGCCCTATGAAATCACCTAACAAAACAGTGATTTCAATGAGGCAATTAATTTAACCAATGTTGATTGAACATAATTCATTTATTTCCATTAAAATGATTAATTATGTGATTGAATTTACAGAATTGTCATAAGATTATAGGAATATAATTCTAAAGATGGAAGGGATCTTGATTAGGGGAGAATAATCAACATAGCTATCTTCTGGGTATGGTATTAACATTTAATAGCACAGAATTTTTATTGGGCAATGTTGTCCTTGGGGATCATTCTCTTAATGATATATAGATTTCTTTAGCATATTTTCAAGGATTATCTGGGGGAAAGGGCACATAGGGGAAGGGAATCATTCTTCAAGAAATGCTAGATGCTTGAAAAAGAAATTCTAACTCATACTCCCCACACCCATTTCAATCAGCAGCAGATAATGCTCAATTTCCTCTCTGTCAAGGCAATATTACCCTGTCATGGGAAAGATGAAAATATCGCAAAGGTTGCAGAACTGGGAATGGAGAGTAGCACTACAATATTTCCTCGCTAGATTGGTCCTGAATCTCTTGGATGAAGATATCTTTGGCTTTTTCCAGCCCTTTTTCAACTGGTGGAAAATGAGGTCAAATAAACAGGTAAGGAAAAGGAATTTGGTTGAATGAGTGATATAGGTGAAGATGAAAGTGTTAGAGTTAAAGGAAGAATCCATGGATTTGTCCAATGGGGACAAAACCTTGAATCCTAAGACTTGGAGAGAGTAATTTCCCTGATTCCAGGCAGGACAATATTGCCACTTCTGTGTGTACAACCCATAAGCCATTTGATTGAATTGGTTATTTAATGACCACAAAATCATAGCATAATAAGTTGAAATGGACCTTAAAGGTTCTTCTATTTCTAGCAATATCTTCTATAATATGCTAAGTACTACCAGAGATATAAAGCAGCCCACTTCATTTTAGGAAAACTAAATTTGTTAAGTATTTATTATTCTGAGCTACAGTCTGTCTCCTGCAACTTAAAACCATTGATTTTTAGTATTCTCCCTTCTGGAACCAAGCAGAAAAAAAGGAAATACCTTTTTCCACATGATATTTGAAGATCTTATTCTCTTCCACTTCCCAAACCACTAAGTTTTCCTTGACTAAAGAAGCTACTTCAAGCATTCTTCATATAACAATTCTAAAAATCCTACCTTTGTTTTGTCCTAATAGTCCCTTCCTTATCTCCTCACTTTATCCCCCTGTTTCTTGATGATATCACAGTATCAAGTTCCCTCACCATCCATGTCATCCTTCTCTGAATGTGTTCTAGCTTACCAATAACTAACTTTAAAATGTGAATATATAAGATTCAACATTGGACTTATTGATCAAAAAATCCTTCTAGTGAGCCCAAAAAATGGGCTATATTCTTATTACTGAAACCTAAGATTTTTGGCAGCTACATCTCATTGTTGAAGTTTTATTCCACAATAGCCCATTAATCATTTTTCACAAAAATTGTCTTCTAAGTATGTTCCTTTTAACTGTTATATGTAAAGTTCAGTTTTTTAAACTAAGGGTATGACTTCAACTTTAACCCTATTAAATCTTATCTTATTAGTTAACACATCATCATTTTATATTGCCAAGAATTTTCATAGTAGAATTTTGTCAGCTAACATGTTAAGTATTTGTCTCAGTTCTGTATTATTCAAAAGCCCAATTTTGGGGTGTGATCATTCAAATAGCTGCAAATCCACTTCATTGCAATAACAAAACATAAAATTTTTCTATGTTGTCAAAAAAGGATAACCTGAGAAACTGGCAAATATCTTGATGAAATCTAGATAAACTACATTGACAAAATTTCTCTCATCTATTTAATTCCATATTTCATCTTATATATTAAATCATAAAGTCTTCTTGATACTGTATTTGTTTTTTTCTATTCAATCTTGTTTATAACTGCTCTCTGTCTTAATTTGTCATTTAAAAAAATATTGAAAGGAAAGTTTTGAGAGTATGAAACTCTATGACATACTACCAGAGGCTACATTCCAAGATTATGTTTATATATTAGTTAATTACTCTCAGTATGGTCATTCAAAATATTTACAAATCTATCTTAATGTATCAAGATCTAGCCCATGTTTCTCCATATTTTTCAAGGAAACATTTTAAGAAATTACCTTGCTGAAATTCATATGTAATGTTTACAAAATATCTTTTATTTAATAATACTTACATCTTATTATTTAATAATACTATATTACAATTATCATTTAATAATACCTACTATCTTAATTTTTAAAAATATATAAGGTTAGTTTACATGCTTTGTTCTTAAAGAAGTTGCATTGGCTCTCAGTGATCACTGTTTATGCTTATAAGAAACTATTCATTTAAAAATCTATTCTAGAATAATGTCCATTTTAGAATTTTTTTTTCCTGGGACTTAATGTTAAGCTCATTGTTCTATAGTTCCTAGAATTCATTAAAAAACAAGTTTAAGAACTAAATTCTAGACTTCTTATATCTCTACTATTCAGTGCTTAGCACAGTGCCTGGTGCATAATAGGCACTTAATAAATACTTATTTTTTTATTATTATTTTATTCCTTGTGATTATTCAAAATTTTAGACTAGTGCCCCTTGGTCACCTCTGCACATGATTTTGCCGTGTAATTATTTTAAACCTACATATGAATAAATTTAGAGATCCGTATTTTCTTTACTAATTCAACATATTTTTTGGATGTATATTCTCTTTTAAATGTTCTATATTGTCCTGATCAAAGATCATTCTGGTAGGATAGAGTAGATACAGTGCTATACTTGGGGGTCAGGTAAATCACATAATCTTTACCTCAGTTTCCTCATCTATAAAATGGGGATAATAATAGTACCCATCTCACAGAATTATTCTGAGGATCAAATAAGATTACATATATATCTAAAACACTTTCCAAACATTAAAGCACTTATACATCCTAACAATTTACTTTTAGTAATAGTACTATTAGCTTCCCACAATGTCTGGCACATAGTGTTTATTGATTGATTATTAAAGCCACGACACGTAATTCTGCTTTTATTGTCATAATTTCATACTGACTGCTCTACAGTAGCAAGTCAATTCCTTTCTCTTTGTTCTTCTTATTCTAAACATATCTTTTAAACCTACACTTGTCATCTTTGGACTTCATCTCTTTTCATCACTCAGGTTATTTGAGGCTATTGCTTCCCTAACACTGTTCTAGTACTTACATAACATTCTTTTCTATTGATTCTTGGTTTTTCTGTCTTGTACATATCCTTGCAAATCTAAGATTGGATTTTGCAAATCTCTATTGCATTGTCTTTTGATGCTTCTCCTTTTTACTTGATTGTTCACTATTATAGTCTTAATATTTTGTTTTAGAGAGAAATTTAAGCAGCTTGAGCTAGATTTCTTTTTAGAATAACCAATTGTTGGACCACATATATTTTCAGAGCTATTTAAATTCTTTTTTTTAAGTTTAGGGTACTCATTTAATTTATGTAATATTTCCTAATTGGGCATGGTAAATTTCTCCCATGTTTTTTATTATTTCTGCTTCGACTAGTTCTTCCCCATTGGCCAGAAATAAATCCAGACATGCATTTTTTTCTCACCACAAATGATTTTTTTATGAGATTGGCAAAAAATTAATAAAATGAAAATTAAAGAAAATGTCTTAATAGGAGAAATCTCTAATCACAATTATACCTTGCCTTTTGGGGGGTTCATGTCTGCCACATGAGAGATATCAAAATTGTGGGAAATGTTTAAGAAAATAAATAAAAATACTACATAGCACAGATGGTGTTGATTTATCATTTTCTAAGTCAATAATTATGGTCTGCAAGGATCCATTTCTACTGGAGTTTGGCACCACTGGTCTAGATGGTCATATACCTTAAAATTAATCTTCAAATATGTAAAAGATTATCATATAGGAGAGGAATCAGACTTGTTGTCAAAGGGCAGAATCCAATATATAGAAACTATAGGACGTCAGATTTGAATGTGATATAAGGAAACATTTGCTAAAAATGAGCAATAAAAATAAAATGACCTGACTCCATCAGTGCTAAGTTCACTGTCTTTGGAGGTCTTCCAGTAGAGACTGCATGATAGCATTGTTCTATTGTTTTCTTCAACGAAATACTTTATCACAGTTCCCCCACAAGATTTGAGAACTTCTATGCAGACATAATTTTTTTTGATATGTACCAATACTTTGTTTTTCCTTTGCTATTTGTTCCTTTTAAATAAAGGATATACTTCACTATGTTCCAGTCCTACATTTCACCCCTCTCAGTTATTTGAGCAAATAAGTATTGTTACTGGTGTTCCCATTAATTTTTTCCAGGAATTCTTCAGTGAATCCTGTACAATTGTTCTTTCTCTTATTACAACTTTTGAATCCAACTTAAAAATTTCCCCTTAGTCATTCCTTTTTCTTCAATTTTTAATCTTAAGTCTTCTGGTAAGATACATTCTCCTCAGTTCTTATGAGTTGTACTCATTTGTGGTTAAGATATTGTAAATACAACAGCCATTAAGAAAACCAATGAAGTAGACTACACGTTATTGCCCATATCTTCCTTTCTCTGGCAAGATCCTGACTTTAAAATGGCAGAAAAAAATAAGTCATAACTTGAGACCTCAGTTCTTCTAACTTTCAACCAGGTCTTCAAAAGCACTATGAATACATACCATTTCTTTGAGGGTGCATTATAACAAAGCATCATGGGGGTGCATGTGGTAGGATGGAAAGATACATTGCAATTGTCATAGATTTCTATAACATATTGAAATTAAAGATTATACTTCTATGCTATTTTATACTTTTCAAAGTACTTTCACATTAATTCATTTGTTCATTAAAAATGACATATTTAGATTCTCCCGTGTGCAAGACATTGTGCTATTTTTAAATTAAATTAAATTAAATTTTTTTATTTTTTTGGTTATAATACTCACTTTATTTCCCTCCCTTCCCTCCACCTACCCTTCCCTTAGCCGATGTGCAGTTTCATTGGGTATTACTTGTGTCCTTGATCAGAACCTGTTTCCATGTTGTTGTTTGCACTAGGATGTTCATTTAGAGTCTACATCCCCAATCATATCCCTTCAACCCATGTATTCAGGCAATTGTTTTTCTTCGGTGTTTTTCCTCCCACAGTGTTTCCTCTGAATGTGGATAGTGGTTTTTCTCGTAGATTCCTCCAAGTCATTCAGGATCACTGCATTGCCACTAATGGATAAGTCCATTACATTCAATTGTACCACAGTGTATCAGTCTCTGTGTACAATGTTCTCCTGGTTCTGCTTCTCTCACTCTGTATCAATTCATGGAGATTGTTCCAGTCCCCATGGAATTCCTCCACTTTATTATTCCTTTGATCAAAATAGTATTCCATCACCAACATATATCACAATTTGTTCAGCTATTCCCCAATTGAAGGGCATCCCCTCATTTTCCAATTTTTTTGCCACCACAAAGAGTGCAGCTATGAATATTATTGTACATGTATTTTTCCTTATTATCTCTTTGGGGTACAAACCCAGCAGTGCTATGGCTGGATCAAAGGTCAGACAGTCTTTTAGCACCCTTTGGGCATAGTTCCAAATTGCCCTCCAGAATGGTTGGATCAATTCACAATTCCACCTGCAATTCATTAATGTCCCGACTTTGCCACACCCCCTCTAGCATTCATTACTTTCCTTTGCTGTCATGTTAGCCAATCTGCTAGGTGTGAGGTGGTACCTCAGAGTTGTTTTGATTTGCATTTCTCTGATTATTAGAGATTTAAAGCACTTTTTCATGTGCTTATTAATAGTTTTGATTTCTTTAACTGAAAATTGCCAGTCCCTTGCCCATTTATCAATTGGAGAATGGCTTGACTTTTTGTACAATTGGTCTAGTTCTTTATAAATTAGAGTAATTAGACCTTTGTCAGAGGTTTTTGTAATGAAGATTCTTTCCCAATTTGTTGTTTCCCTGATGTAATCAAAATTATTGATTTTACATTTTGTGATTTTTTTCTAGCTCTTGCTTGGTATTAAAGTCTTTCCTTTCCCAAAGATCTGACAAGTATACTATTCTGTGTTCACCTAATCTGCTTATAGTTTCCTTCTTTATATTAGGTCATTCACCCATTCTGAGTTTATCTTGGTGTAGGGTGTGAGATGTTGATTCAAACCTAATCTCTTCCATCCTGTCTTCCAATTTTCCCAGCAGTCTTTATCAAATAGTGGGTTTTGGTCCCCAAAACTGGGATCTTTGGGTTTATCATAGACTGTCTTGCTGAGGTCATTTACCTACCCCTAGTCTATTCCACCGATCCTCCTTTCTGTCTCTTAGACAGTACCAAATTATATTGATGACCACTGCTTTATAGTATAGTTTGAAATCTGGGACTGCAAGTCCCCCTTCCTTTGAATTTTTTTCATGATTTCCCTGGATATCCTTGATCTTTTGTTCTTTCAAATGAACTTTGTTATGGTTTTTTTCTAATTCAGTAAAAAAAAAAGTCTTTTGGTAGTTCAATGGGTATGGCACTAAATAAGTAAATTAATTTGCATCAGATTGTCATTTTTATTATGTTAGCTCATCCTGCCCATGAGCAATCAATGTTCCTCCAATTATTTAGATCTAGTTTTAATTGTGTGGAGAGTTTTTGGTAGTTGTGTTCATATAGTTCCTGTGTTTGTCTCGGCAGATAGATTCCTAAGTATTTTATATTGTCTAGAGTGATTTTAAATGGAATTTCTCTTTCTAATTCTTGCTGCTGAAATGGGGTAGAGATATATAGAAATGCTGATGACTTATGCGGGTTTATTTTGTATCCTGCAACTTTGCTAAAGTTATTGATTATTTCCACTAGCTTTTTGGTTGATTCTCTAGAATTCTTTAAGTAGGCCATCATATCATCTGCAAAGAGTGATAGTTTGGTCTCCTCATATCCAATTTTAATGCCTTCAATTTCTTTTTCTTCTCTAATTGCTACTGCTAGTGTTTCTAGTACAATGTTAAATAATAGAGGTGATAACGGGCATCCTTGTTTCACTCCTGATCTTATTGGGAAGGCTTCGAGTTTATCCCCATTGCAGATGATGTTGGCTGATGGTTTTAGATATATATTATTTATTATTTTTAGGAAAGGCCCTTCTATTCCCATACTTTCTAGTGTTTTCAATAGGAATGGGTGTTGTATTTTGTCAAAGGCTTTTTCTGCATCTACTGCAATAATCATGTGATTTTTGTCAGTTTGCTTGTTAATATGGTCAATTATGTGGATAGTTTTCCTAATATTGAACCATCCTTACATTCCTGGTATGAATACTACCTGGTCTTTTTCCTAGTATCCTATGTAAGATTTTTGCATCTATATTCATTAGGGAGAGTGGTCTATATTTTTCTTTCTCTGTTTTTGACCTTCCTGGTTTTGGGATCAGTATCATATTTGTGTCGTAAAATGAATTTGGTAGAACTCCTTCTTGGCTTATTCTGCCAAATAGTTTGTATAATATTGGGGTTGTTCTTTGAATGCTTGATAGGATTCATTTGTGAATCCATCTGGACCTGGGTATTTTTTCTTAGGGAGTTCTTTGATGGCTTGTTCAATTTCTTTTTCTGATATGGGATTGTTTAGGTAATCTATCTCTTCCTCTGTTATCTAGGCAATTTATATTTTTGTAAGTAATCATTCATATCACCTAGATTGCCATACTTGTTGCCATATAATTGGGCATAATAGTTTTTAATGATTGCCTTAATTTCCTCTTCATTAGAGGTAAGGTTTCCCTTTTCATCTTGGACACTCAATTTGGTTTTCTTCTTTACTTTTTTTTTATTAGACTGACCAGTACTTTGTCTATTTTATTTGTTTTTTCAAAGTACCAGCTTCTAGTCATATTTATTAAATCAATTGCTCTTTGACTTTCAATTTTATTAATTTCTCCTTTGATTTTTAGGATCTCTAATTTAGTCTTCATCAGAGGATTTTTAATTTGTTCACTTTCTAGTTTTTTAATTTGCATGCCTAATTCATTGACCTCTGTTCTCCCTAATTTGTTAATATCTGAACTCAAAGATATAAATTTCCCCCTGAGTACTGCTTTGACTGCATCCCATAGGTTTTGAAAGAATGTCTCATCACTGTCATTTTCTTCAATGAAGTTATTAATTGCTTCTATGATTTGTTCTTTAACAGGTTTTGGAGAATCATATTGTTTAATTTCCAGTTAATTTTTGATTTCTCTCTCCATGTACCCTTACTAATTATTATTTTCATTGTATTGTGATCTGAGAAGGTTGTATTTATTATTTCTGCTTTTTTGCACTTGTTTACAATGTTTTTATGCCCTAATACCTGGCCAATTTTTGTGAATGTACCATGTGCTGCTGAAAAGAAGGTATATTCCTTTTTGTCCCTATTTATTTTTCTCCACATGTCTACTAACTCTAATTTTTCTAAAATTTCATTCACTTCTCTTTCTTCTTTCTTATTTATTTTTTGGTATCTAGTTCTGATAGAGGAAGGTTCAGTCTCCCACTAGTATAGTTTTTCTATCTATTTCTTCCTTGAGCTCCACTAGTTTCTCCTTTAGAAATTTGGATGCTATACCATTTGGTGCATACATGTTGAGTACGGATATTCCCTATTGTCTATACTGCCTTTTATCAGTAATTACCTTCCCTATCTCTTTTAACTAGATTTAGTTTTACTTTGGCTTTGTCAGATATCATGATTGTGACTCCTGCCTTCTTTTTTCAGTTGATGCCCAATAGATTTGGCTCCATCCTCTTACTTTCACCCTATGCGTATCTCCCTTCCTCATGAGTGATTCTTGCAGACAGCATATGGTAGAGTTTTGGATTCTAATCCACTCTGCTATTCACTTTCATTTTATGGGTGAGTTCATTCCATTCACATTCAGAGTTATGATTACCAGCTGTGTATTTCCCAGCATTTTGATTTCTACTCCTAGTCCTGCCTTTTCTTCTTTCACTATTTACTTCTACACCAATGTTTGTTTTTAATCAGTCCCCCTAGTTCCCTCCCTTATTTTACTTCCCTTTCTACCTCCTGCCCTTCTTATTCCCCCCCTTATTTTCTTTGCAATCTTTTTAAAACTATCCCCCACCCTCTCCCTCCCTTTATACTGCTTCCCTCCCCATCAGTCCTTTTGTTACCCTTCTACTCCCCTATAGGATGCAAATCTATTCTCTGCCCCCATGGATTGGATTGTTCTTCCCTCTTTGGGTCACTTTCAATGCACATAAGAGTTGAGTATTTTCTGTCTCCAACCTCTTTACCCTTCTAGTGTATCGATGTTCTCCTCTCTCCCACCACGAGCTTCTTTGTGACATATAAATTTACCCCCATTTGTTTCTTTTCCCATTTCTTTTAGTATTAACCTCTTTTTTTAGCTCTAGCTGTGTGTATATATATATATATATATACATGTATATGTATTTATGCATACATATATCTATATACCTATTTATGTCTTGTTATTTCATCCTATACAGTATGTCACTGTTCCCTCTAAGTGTACTTCTTCTAGCTGCCCAGGTGATAACAACAGTTTTTAAGAGTTACCAGTGACCTCTTTTCTTTTAGGGGTACATATCATTTTAACTTATTGAGTCTCTTTTAAAAAGTTTAGTTTTTTGTTTTGTTTTTCTTTGTTCCCTCTTTTTTAATTACCTTTTCATGGTTCTCTTGAGTTCTGTGCTTGGGCATCAAATTTTCTGTTCAGGTCTGGTCTTTTCTTTACAAATTCTTAGAATTCTTCTATTTTGTTGAATGACCATACTTTCCTCTGTAAGAATATAGTCAGTTTTTCTGGTTAGTTGATTCTTGGTTGTAGACCTAGTTCCCTTGCTTTCAGGAATATCATATTCCATGCCTTTGGTCCTTCAGTTTAGATGCAGCCAGATCCTGTGTTATCCTCACTGTGGTTCCATGGTATCTGAATGACTTCTTGGCAGCTTGTAATATTTTTTCTTTGGTCTGATAGTTCTTGAATTTGGCTATACCATTCCTGGGTGTTGTCAGTTGGGGATTAAGTACAGGAGGTGATCTGTGGATTCTTTCAATCTCTACCCTTCGCTCTTGTTCTAGAATATCAGGGCAGTTTTCTTGAATTATTTCCTGTAGTATTATGTCCAGGTTTTTTCTTTTGTCATGGTCTTCTGGTAGACCAATGATTCTGAAATTGTCTCTCCAACAGAAGATTTTCTAAATCTTCTGTTTTGTGAATGAGATATTTCATATTTTCCTCAATTTTTTCATTCTTTTGGTTTTGCTTTATAGTTTCCTGCTGCTTTGTGAGGTCACTTAATTCTAGTTTTTATATTCTGGCTCTTAAAGCCTGGATTTCATCCCTGGCTTTTTGGTCATCCTTCTCCTTCTAGTCTGATTTTCTTTGGAGGTCATCTTCCATCCTCTTTTCCTCATCTGTCATCTCCTTTGCCTAATTTTCATGCTGGTTGATTTTGACTTTCAAGACACTATTTTCTGTTTCCTGTTGAATTATCTTAGTTTTTAAGTTCTTTTCCCAATTGTCTTCAGCCTCTCTTAATTGTGTTTTGAATTGCATTTTGAGTTCTTCCAAAGCCTGTATCCAATTCACTGGGATTTCTGATTTTTCCTTTGCTGATCTCTCCCCCTCTGTTTCGTTCGCTCTTTACTCGTTTTCTGTCCAGAAGCAGTTTATTGTAATTTCTTTTTCCTTTTTATGTTGTTTGCTCATATTTGCCATTTCTTTGTTCCCTGTATTTGTCCGTGCTCTTGCTCCTCTCATTTTTTTGGTTTTGGGGGTTTCTGTCAGTCTCCCCTCTTGGGGCTTTGACAGAAGGTCTCTCCCTGTAATCTGTGTGTGTGGGAGGGCATCATAGTTTGAGCTTCCCAGTCCTCTGGAGGCTTTTGATTAGATTGAATTAAAGTCCAGAAATCTGTGAGGGAGGGTTGTTGGAGTTTGGGCTTTCCTGAGTTCTGAAGACTTTTGATGGGATTAAGTTCAGCTGGGTTGGACCGGATGTGCCCTGAGGCC
Source organism: Monodelphis domestica (assembly GCF_027887165.1). Lineage (NCBI taxonomy): Eukaryota > Metazoa > Chordata > Mammalia > Didelphimorphia > Didelphidae > Monodelphis > Monodelphis domestica. The sequence goes on from NC_077228.1 coordinate 254,577,153, forward strand.
AAAACCTCCTGGAAGGCTAGCTGTCACAATATGGAGGGTCTTCATAGCTCTGTCCAAACTGCCAGCTCTGTTCTCCCTCTCAGCTCCTTTCCCACCACCTGTGTTCAAAGCTCTGAGCCTGGCACAACCCTGCCTACAAGATGCACCCTCCAGACCAGTGCCTTTGCCTGCCCAGAGGTTCCTGCTGCCACTGGAGCCTTAGTGCTCTAGGTGGGGTGGGGGAGAGGGGTCCTGGAACCTCCCTTCTGCCTTCCCCTTAAACCCAAGTGTTCTCGGATTCTGGCTTTGGGCGGTGGAGTGTACCTTTTGGATTGAGTCCAGCAGGAGGTTTCCTTGGCTCTGTCTTGTTGTTAGGTTTGATTTTCAGTCTCCTAGGATCAGTCAGTTTGTTATTGGTAAGGAAGGGTTTTCAGAGGTCTGAACTTCTGCTGCTTCTAAGCCGCCATCTTGATTCCACCTCCTACTGTGCTATTTTTTAAAAAACAAGACATACATTACCTCTTTTCATCCTCCATTTATAACCTGTAAGTGATTGATTGCTAACTGGTCAATTCAGTTAAATGACTAAAATTCTGAGTGTTTTATAGATATAGTGAAACAATTGATACTCCCAAATTATAATCAGAGGAAGAATTTCTTTCCATTTAGGAAAAGTTCCATAAAAACAATCTAAACTTTTTCTCACTTTAGTGTTAGATCCTTTCCTACTATTCATCTCTTAGATGTTGTTATTGATTGACAAATAGATACAATTGATTGTTAGAAATCAAAAGGCCATTCCACTGTGAGTGATTGACAGACAGCATAATTAGAGAGACACAGGGACTGAGAAAAACCATAGAAATATTAATAGAGATAGGGAAACAAAGTTGAGACAACATAGTCATTGTGTATTGGATGGTGTGTGTGTGGGTGTATTGATGACCTGATTGGTTGGTGTTGACTCCACTGTGTGAAAGACTGAGGAATGCCCCTATTATCACCATTAACTGACCAGCAGGTCTGGAAATAATGAGTCACTGAGTCAATATATCTTTAAATACTCACCTCTACTGGAAGTAATATTCACCTCAATTATAGCACATGATTTAGTAATATTTCACTTATTTTAAAATATCCATTATGGCTACTTTATTCATTTTAATATATGAATTAGTATGTCCCAAATTAGATTATAAACTCTTTTAAGACAATGGAAAATTCTTATTCCCCAGGCCTCAGATAGTGACACACATAGTATTTTTTAAATATTTCTAACAACTAGTAAGAAACAATTCACTTTGATTCATATCGACACAAAAAGAGGACACGATGTTGAATTTGAGAACTAATTTACAGAGAATAAATATTGTCATTGTTCATTCTTGTCAGACTTCTCTTGACCCTGTAGACCATAGCACAGCAATATTGTGCATGGAATTTTGCAATAAGAAACTAGAGTGATTTGCCATTTCCTTCTCTAGTGGATTAGGGCAAATGGAGGTTAGGTGATTTGCCAAGGGTCACATATCTCGTAAGTGTTTGAAGTAATATTTAAACTCAGGTCTTCCTGACACCAGAAGTCAAGAACTCTACCCTAGAAGTCTCTTGAATAAAGAATAGGAAAACCTAAAAATGCAACATATGTAATCAAAGAATCTTAGAAGAGAATTTTATCTCCCTGCTTGGACTGCCAACACATCACCATTTTCTGTCTCTATGTTGCCTCTTCTTTCCTGTTCTTATTTTTAAAAATCAATTATATTGTGACCTTGTGGATTTTAAAGATTGGGAGAGAAATATTCAGAAGTCCAGACTATAGTCCATGTCATATTTTTCAGACAGCTTGGCCCAATGAGGAGCAAAATCCCAATGAAAGTAGTTGACCATGGATATGAAACAAAAGTATCCAGTAGAGTCTAGCAATAATTCATCCATACCAAATTTCAAAATGAACTTGTAAGACATATGCCTTGTAGAAATTACTTTAATGTGAAGCTTTCCAAGGTAGTAGAGGAGAGAGTGATATTCTAAATGGGACAAAGTACTTTGTAAGCTATCTTTTTGCTATATCTTCTGTAAAGGTTAAAATTTAGGGAAACTGAGGCAGGTAGAAATTAGTTTCTCTCTGCACAGAGTATTATAGTTTTAGAAGTTTATTAAAAGTTGAGAATTTAAGAAAATACAGTAAGAAAGGCACGTGCTAGGTGGGCCAAGAGGCCCAATTCAATTTCACTCACATCATGAGAGACATATCTGCTGGGCAGCGGAAGTAGAAAAGAGAAGAGACCCCACCGTGGGCAGATACCCTTTAAATAATAATTGTGTTCTCACCCAGGTGAGAATTCAGTATGATTACAAAGCATTCTGGGAGCTAGCAAGGACTCCTGGGTTTGGAGTCCAGAGTTCAAATCTCCATTTTTAAACTTCTCAGTAAATAACTATTTATAAAAGTTCAATGATGTTAAATGTTTAAATAAAGGAAGCAATATATATTGGAAGGTCTCAATGGGATTTGAGGATATTCTGATGAAATGGGGACATTAAAGGATATGAGAATTATTCTTAATACTGTATAATTTGATTTCTAATATTGCTCTGTAGCATTACATTTTATATCCAAGCCTTTTCCTCATTCCTTTGCCCTGACAGACCTAGAAATTCACCTTACATTCTTTGCCTCAGAGCATCTTCTAAAATTGGAATAGTTAAAATGGAGAATATGAGATCTATCCTTTATGGTAAACAAATCTGGCTCCAGCCAAGCATGTCCAGGGGCCACATGATTGTAACCTTTATTTCCCCTATTAGGATCACTGATGGAAGTCAAACTTAAGCAATCCTAATTTGATTTCTCCATCTAGATCACTAAGGAAAACTGTGATCAGAGATGTAACTTTCTCCTCCCATAATAAGGGGCTCAGGGAGGAACTGGAAAATATTAGCCTATCTAATTAGAGATATTTGGTTGTCTAGGGGAGGGCTGAATAATGAGATTGCAGAATTGTACTTAAATAAGTCAAGACTCTGAATGAATTGTTTCTGATCACCAAGAGAGATTATGGACCATTTATTTATTGACTATTGTGAGCCTAATCAATTCAGAACCCAGTATCCCAGAATTTTTATTCATCACGGATACTAACTATAACTGACTATTGATATTAGGGAGAATGCCTCAGAAAGGATAATCAGACCAATAACATTAGAAATTCACTGCAACCCTTCAGACAAAACAGCTCCTGACTCCTGAAACTTGCTGCTTAAAGAGGTTAAATGTCTAATCTATTATCAAAGTTAAGATTTGAACCAATATTTTCTTAATTACAACTGCAGGACACCAATCATGTAAGCAATTCACATGTCGCACTTGTATAAGAATCATCATGTATCAAAATGCAGTGTACTTGGGAAGAAGCTGAGATGCAGGTGCCCAACATGTTTTGCTAATGTGACCCTATCAGAATTGTTTTTATCTTATCACAAAAAATGTATTATAAAAAGCTGGTGACTTTTGTCCTGTGTGTGAAAGAATCAGGCAAAATATCCCAGCATTTACTTCTTTTTGCCTACCCTATTGTAGTAGCTTCCATATCCCTTGTCTTTTCTTGATCTAACACATCTTTTATACATGACAAAATAATCTTCCCAAGGCACAGAACTGATCATGTTTTTCCCTTGATCAAAGGACTCATATCCAGCCTTTTAGATAAAATTCAAACTTTGTAACCTGTCATTTAAAGATTTTCCCCATCTGGTTTCAAGGCACTTGTCAAAATTTATTTCACATTACTCTCCATGAAATCTATATTGCAGTCAAACTCAACTCCTGGCTCTGTCCTGATATAATTTTTAACCCTGTCCTATTTCTTCTTAGCTTGAAGGTGTAGCTTTCCTTCTGTTTATTTGTTTGTTGAAATACGTTCACCATCATTCTTCAGTCCCAGTTTTGTCATTGTCTTCTCTGATTCTACCCTCATGCACCTCCACATGAACATGATTTTAGTCTCCTCAAATTTTCCTGAAGTACTTTCTCTGGATACTACTTTTGTCTGTTCACACACTTTTTTCCTGATCCTTTCACCAACCAAACTGTTTACTTCTTAAAGAAGTAACTCTCTGTCATTTGACATTTAATATCTCCTTTCAGTAGATTGAAATCCTTCATGAAGGAACTAGGGAACCATGGATTTTTTTGCTGTTTTATCTTTGTGTCCCTGGAGCCAAGTATACTACTTTGCCAAAGTAATCACTTAACATGCTTTTTGCCAATAAAAAAATTATGTCTGAAAGAAACTAACTTTTTATCGTACCTAACCCCTATTTTGCTCTATTGACTTAGGTAAATAAATAATATTAATTCTCATATTGTGCTTTTAGGTTTGCAAAGTATTCTTCTAAAACCAAAACCATGAAGTGACTTGTAGACCTTTTGTGCCTTCATGGGATCCTCATGAAAGTCATAATTACATATTAGTATGTGAAATTCTCTTCTACATGTATAAATCCTCCAAGATCCACAGATCTTCTTGAGTCCATTGTTTCTGCAACAAGGGGTTATGAGATGCTTGAACCTACCTTCATCTTTGGATAACTCTTTTTTGCATCTGTCTTCTTTATATTTCTTAGTCATCTCTATTGATCTCTAGAAATTGTTGAAAAATTTAAGGCTCTTGTCCAACTTGCTATAAATACATCATTTCTTATAACTCCACGAAGCCACTGGTAAAATCATACCTTTTGTCATATACTCCCTATGGTGTTGCCAGATGCAGAGCAAACCTCTGCAGGGGTTCTCATGTGGAAGGTTCTTTGAAGATAATCTAATCCAACAAAGTCATTTTTAAAAATAAAAAAGTGGATAGGGAAACAAAATGGCTCAGTAGATTAAGAGCCAGGCCATAAGACGAAGTCCTGGATTCAAATGTGGCATCAGACACTTCCTACCTGTATGACCCTGGGCAAGTCACTTGACTCCCAATGCCTAGCCATTACAGCTCTTCTGCCTTGGAATCAATATTTGATATTGATTCTAAGGTGGAAAGTATGAGTTAAAAAAATAGACATGGAAGCCCAGAGAATGAATTGGAACATGTTAGGAAAAGAGCTAAAATGAGAAGCAGGATATCTAGGTCAAGTGCTATATGTTTATTAACTATTATTGACTGGCTAGCTCTACTATCAGCCCCTATATGACATTGAGTAAATCACTGCATAGTCTGTATCATATTTTTAAACCTTACCTTCCATCTTAAAATCAATATTAAGTTACTGGGGGTTAAGTGACTTTCTCAAGGTAACACAGAGAAGTGCCTGAGGCCAGATTTGAACCTTGAACCTGCCTTCTTTGGGCCTGGTTCACAATCAACTGAGCCACCCAGCTGAATCCAATCACCACATATCTTAAAGTATCTGTTTTCTCATTGGTAAATTGAAATCATAGCATTTGTTTTGACAACCACAAATGGTTGTAATGAAGATGAAACAATAACATACATCACTTGAAAAACATAAAAGGCTATTATTATTACAGTTTCCCCCTTCTCCTCCCAAATACCATCCCCCATCTATTTGATGAGGATCCTCGTGGGCTTATGATATTATATCTTTTGTTCTGTGTGTGAAAGAATTAGGGAAAATATCCCAGCATTTTTAGGTCAGCATTATGAGAATAAAACCAATATTATATACTTATTTCAAAAGAAAAAATGAAGTAGGCTATCTGGGATTCAATGACCAAAACTTGAACTTCACTTGAAGGTTTGGAACTTATATAGGTGGGAAACCATCACTACTCTCAGGGTTCTAAGGGAAGCCCTGAAGGACTATGTTTCTACCCCCTAAGCTCCTGTACACCCCATTAACAATCACCCAGTAGTCTCAGTTAATTTTTAATGAAGATGTTTACTAAGAAGATTTAGTAAGAACAATTTGTATGAAATATTTTTTCTCCAATATCCCAGAGTGCACTCTCCCATAAATACATTCAGAGCTTATAGAGAGGGCAGAAGAGGTACACATTTTAGAGTACAATAGTAGTGAGATATACATATAGAGAACAGGTGATGCAAAAGCTTCCCAACTTCTGGCCCTCAGAGACCTTTTATGCCTTTGTGTAATTCTCATGATGTTCCCTATTATGTGTGTAATTTTCTGCTACTTCAGCCATTTCTTTGAGCTCCATAGATCCGTACCTTTTTTAAGTCTATGGAGGCTCTTATTTATGCCACAAGGAGTCATAATCCTTGAAGCCAACACAATCCTGGTTGACTATCTTTCTGTATATGTTTTCTGTATGTCTCTCTGCTCCAGATACAAGCACATTTGTTGCCATTGACCACTATAACTATTATGGACACTGCCACTACTATCATAGGTACAGACCAGTGAAGCTCACAGTTACCGTCTAAACAATTAGTATATCTAAAATTATTAAAGAAAAAAACACAAAAGATGCTAAGATGGCCATGTGCCACATGGCAGCTAGGAGGAAAACAAGGCAGCTTCACTTTCCCAGTACATCTCTATAGACTCAGTTCAAAGCACTCTTAGTACCTCAAAATCAAAAGGAAGAGAGAGGAAGAGTGCATTATCCCTTTCAAATGTCCACTAAGTTCTATCTCAACAGCCAACTATCATTTATCACTGCAGTAATATATTCTTCTGAATCACATTAGCATATTTGATCACAAATGACCAGAAGCAAGCTCTTTAAATTACACATGGCAGACTAGAAGCAGGGAAGGAATGTCTGAGCATACCCCATATAACTAGAAATGATAAATCCGGAGTGTTCCATGCCTTTGTTATTATACACAATAAGACATCAATATCTATAATGCAATGTAAAAGTTCCATTAATGAAAAATAAGTGTTCTCAATCTTCAAGACGAGAAAGTTACATCCAATTAGGGTGATCTAATAAGAACTTATGTGAAAGTGGCATGTTAGCAGAATTTGAGCTGGAAGAAACTTTGTAACTCTTCTATTCAAAGATCAAGGATAGAGGAAGGAAAATTTAGAGTAAGCAGGGAAATAGTATGTGAAAAGATAAAATCACAAAATAAGAAGAGCAGGCATCAAGCAAGTGGTTTGGTACATTCCTCTTACTATATGGCACCACCTGTTGAATCATCGAGGCTTAGCTGCCCTTTTGGTTGTATGATTTAAAGACCTTTCATTGTCTTTCCTAATGTTTACTTCCATTAAGAGTGATTCTATTCTTTAGGCTTGAAAACTATTTTATTAAAATGAACACTTGGGGGACTCATGTACTAGTTAGGCAACCAGATAGCAAGTCAATCAATAAACATTTATTTAGAACTTAACTATGTACCATGCACTCTTACAGCAGACAAAATCAAAAGACAGTTTCTTCTTTCAAGGAATTTATAGTCAAATGAGGAGACAACATGGGAATAACTATTTACAAACAAACCATATTCATGATATATGCTTGGAAATGCATCAGAATTTAGGGGGACAAAGAAAGGTTCCTTGGAGTTATACATTTTCCTGGGATGTAAAGGAAGTCAAAGAAGCCAGGAGGAAGAGTATTCTAGGCATATAGGACAGCCAATAAAAATGGTCAGTTGGGAAATGGAATATATTGTGTGATGAATATCAAGGAAGTCAGTAATACTAGATCTCAGAGTCTTTGTGTGTGTGTGTGTGTGTGTGTGTGTGTGTGTGTGTGTGTGTATGTGTATATAAAGTATTTAAAAAATTGGAATGGGGTGAAGGGCAGGTCATGAAGGGCTAAACTTAATGTTATATTTCATTTTAACAGTGATAAGGAGCCCACTGGACTTTTTTGCATAGCAGATGGTATAGTAAGACCTGTTATGCCACTTTAACAACTAAGTAGGGAGGATGGACTGGAATAGAGAGACCTGAGGGAGGCAGACCAAGCAACACATTATTGAAATAGTACAGACATAAGATGATGAAAGTCTATGCCAGGGTTGTGGTAGTATCAAAGTAGAGGAAAGGTTATATATGTGTGATGTTATGAAGGTAGAATTGATAATCCTTTGCAAAAGATCAGATATAGGAAGTTAGAGAGAATGAAGAATTCAGGATGCTATTTATAATGTGGGACTGAGAAACCCTTGATAATACTGGGTAAGTGTGGAAATAGAAAAAATGTTTTGGAGCAAAATAAGAACTGATAAGATCACTAAGAGAAAGAATATATAAGGAGAAAAAAGATTACCCAGAACAAAATCCTGTAGGATGGACATAGTGGGTATGACATTGATGAAGATTCAGCAAAAAAGATTGAAAAAAAATTCAGATAGGGAAGAGGAAAGAAGGTGTGATCAACAGTATCAAAGATTGCAGAGAAGTCAAGAAGAATGAAGACTAAGGCTATTAGATTTTCCAGTTAAAAGATCATTAATGACTGGAGAGAGCAGTTTCAGTTTTATAATGAAGTCAGAAGCCATACTATACAGAGTTAATAAGAGAATGAGAAAAGGAAGCTGAGCTACCTATTATATAATGTACTGTATAAATGGGGATACCTAGCCACAAAAGAGAAGGCAGCTATGGGCCAATAATAAGCATGTATATTTTTGAGTATGGAAGAAATGAGCATAAGGAAAGCAAGGAGTAGACAAACAAAGATTAAAGATAAGTGAGAGAATGGGGTGATAAAATGGGGCAATCTGCTAAAGTCAGAATGGAATCACTTTCACAATAGAGCGGTTTTCTTTGACAAAGAGAAGGACCACCTTGTGTGACAGAACTGAAGGGATAGTGGCAGAAGGCATCTGGGTGACATAAGAAAAGAGGAGAAGAAAAGAGGGAACTCTACAATAACTTCAATTTTTTCACTGAAATGTGAATCAAGGGTTTTAGTTGTGCCTGTGGGGAGGGTTGCCATGAAAAGTTTCAGGCGGGATAAAATGGGTTAGAAAAGCTACTAGAATGATTGGGCTAGTTACTTGGCAACAGTGAGGACCCAGTTGAGTTATATAATATAAGTATGCTGTAGATCCAATCAGGGATACTCTAGCTAGTGCAAGTATGATGGTCTAGAAAAGAAATAAGGGGCAAGGGGATATGGATTGAGTGAAACCCAAAGGAACTGGGAACGACAATAGGGATTGAGAATTCTAACTTCCCTCACCTCAACCACAGAGGCTGGAGGAATGAGTGAATGTGTAGTCATTTCTAGAAAGAGAAGCCAGAGAGACTATGCTGAAAGGTGAGAGCCAGATCTCAGTGAGAGTCAGAAAATGGAAAGGGTGATTTAGGTAAAATTTTAAATGAAAGCAGTATTATTGCCTATAATAGGCATTCCAGAGAGTACAATGGTCCAACTGACTGGCTTTAGAATGGGACATTGTGGGGTTTGGGTTGAAAGGAATGAGAATAAAGGAGAGGACAGTGGGGGTGATAGAGAACAAATTTGAATGACAACAGTCAGATGAGATGGGGAGGGGGGTGTATGACCAGAGGGAAGTTTGCCAGTCAATAAAGAATGAGTTTGGATAGATTTTCATTGCCCTTATCAGTTCAGCTTCAACATAGATTTACCTTATGGCCTTAGGGAGTTTAGACAAGGAGACAGGTTCTTAGGACTAAAGAAATAGTCATACTCTCCTTCCCCCAAAGTAGGAGAATAGAGTGGAGGCTTGATAGAATGGTTTTTTGTCTTTTCCATAGAATGAAGAATCTAGTGTCCAATGGAATGGTGTTTGTCCTCTTTATGAGGAATGCTGGAGAGCAAGGAGGAATCTTTGTGTGATGGAATGGCATTTGGAGGGCAAGGAGTCTAGAGATCTGCATCTGGTTAATTTTTAAAGATTATACATTTTTGGTGTTGGTGTTGGTGGTAATCTGCATTTGTAAGGAATTTTTGCTTACCAGATCTCTGATGCTGGTGAAATTATTGCTTTGGATAACACATACACATGGTACCATAATAGAATCTGTAAATAGAATATGTTCTTCTTTACTTTGTCATCGGTGGACATGTTCTTATGTTTGGCATAGTTGAAAGAAAATAGGTATCTCTTTTTAATGGCTTCTAATTCTTCTCAAATATCTTTTATAGACAATGGAATTTTGGAATGCTACCACCATCATGAAGTTCCAACTCCTAGGCTTTCAGAATATCTCTGAGTGGCAAAATTTTCTTTTTGCCATTTTCCTGTTCTTCTACATTCTGACCATAATTGGTAATATCCTAATAATTGTAGTAGTGAGCCAGGATCAACGCTTGCATTTACCCATGTATTCTTTTCTCAAACACCTCTCTTTCTTGGAGATCTGGTATACTACTACCATTGTTCCCCTTCTCTTAACCAATCTGCTCTCCCAGGGCTTGTCAATATCTTTCTCAGCATGCATGATCCAACTTTACTTTTTTGTATTTTTTGGTGCTACTGAATGCTTTCTACTGGCTATGATGGCTTATGATCGTTATCTAGCAGTCTGTAACCCTCTCCACTACACCACACTGATGAGCTCTGAGGTCTGCATCAAGTTGATTTTTGGATCTTGGATAACTGGGATTGGAACTGGCTTCCTGCCTGCCTTAATGATCTCTGAGCTGAATTTTTGTGGGCCAAATCAAATCAATCATTTCTTCTGTGACCTCCCACCCCTGATGCAGCTTTCCTGCTCCAGTACATTCATCACTGAAATTACAATCTTCATCCTGTCCATTGCTGTACTTTGTATTTGTTTCCTTCTCACTCTGGTCTCTTATGTGTTCATAGTGTCCTCAGTATTGAGGATTCCTTCAGCTTCTGGTCGGATAAAGACATTCTCTACATGTGGCTCCCACCTGGCTGTGGTCACTATCTATTATGGGACCATGATTTCCATGTATGTCCGCCCCAATGCCCATAAGTCACCTGAACTCAACAAGATCATTTCTATATTCTACACAGTGGTCACACCTTTGCTAAATCCTGTCATTTATAGTCTGAGAAACAAAGACTTCAAAGAAGCTGTCAGAAAAGTCATCAAAAGGAAGTGCAGTATGTATAGTGTATGAATAAAAATGGTCATTACTTTCAAATACAGGATACTTGGGGGCAAGGATTGTCATCTGCCTCTTTTTGCATCCCCAGCATTCATCAGTCAACACATAATAGACAAGGGTCTGTTAAAATAATGTTTATTGATTGATTAGCTCTGTGACTGATTGATTGAAAGGGGGGTGATCAAGAGAAACTCAAATGACTGGACATTGAAACAACTTGGCAATAGCCACACAACCTTCACAGACTTTTACATGGCCTTAAAGATCTCTGATTCCCTTTTTGGTTGAATGTTTCCTTAAAAAGACATTGTCACTTGCACTAGGAATCTCTATACAACTAAATAGAATGTACATATAAGTAGAGGTGTTCCTGGGTGAAGGAACTTTCATATTGATAAAATCAACAGGTTCAGCTAAAAAACTTTGATGTGCTTCACTCTGTGCATTTGAATTTATATGTCTCTCAGGCACTTAGACACTTGGGAGGAGAATGTAATCTTTCTGAAACAAAATCAACTTCAGTTTTATAGCACTTATCAAAAGAGTTGTCCTATGCTGCCAGAAAGAGAACAGAGATATTTGTGGAATGTCACTGTAGAATCATAGGTCTTTAGAGATTGAGGGCATTTGAAAATTTAGACAATAAACTTAGGATCAAAAACCATAGGGTCAAATTTTCTCTTTGTACTTGATTAGGCACTTAGTGAAACGCATAGCAAGTTGCTTAAACTCTTTGAGTTTCAGTTTCCTCATCTGTGAAACACAGGTCCTACTAATACTTAGAACCCCTACCTCACGTGAATCTTTTTTGCCATGAGTCTCAAAGGACATAATGCATGCACAACATCTTGTTTTTAAAATGTTCTTTGTACTCTAATTATTACTCCTTAAATATTTGGAAGGTAGTGGCTAATTGATTTGCCTCTAATTTTTTTATAAAGAAGAAAGCTATTATCAAGCCATACCTATGATTTACTGATATAATTCATTATTTTGGTAGAATTATCAGGCACTCACAGTTTATCAAAAGACCATAATAATAAAACCTTGATCCTATATTCCACAAATTAATAGACTTTGGAAACCAATGGCCCGACATAAGTTCATCTCAGGTAATTTAGATGTGGTTTTTCTTTCACCTCTACAGAGTTATACTCAGTAATTAGATAGTGCAGCTAGACGTGGAGTCATTAAGACCTGAGTTCAAATCTGGCCTCAGATACTTGATAGCTGTGTGACTTTGGACAAATCACTTAATTTCTATTTGTCTCAGTTTCCTCAACTGGGTTGTTGTGAAGACTGAATGAGATAATATTTGTAAAGTTCTGACCACAGTGCCTGGCACATATAAGGTATTATATAAATGTTTATTCCCTTCTGTTTTTCTCTACTCTGATACCTCACTGTGGCATGAATATTTGAACTCTCAAAGCTTTGGCATGTTCTACCATTCTGGAAAGGATGCAAAATATGGTTTCTGTTACAGATGGGGTCTATTTTCCAAAGATTAAGCTAGTTAACTAGAGAGAGCCATATCAATAATAAGCTGACCACATGGTTATGAATATTTTGACCATGAAAAAAGAAAAATGCAAAATGATTCTGTTCTTCACTGCCCCTTTCCATTCTGCAGGGATAGTGGTAGAGAGAAATGAGAGTAGAACTGCTAAAGATCAGACATTTTATATTTTGAATAAACTTTAATTTGACCATCAGAACTGTAATTGTGACCCAACTTAATCTACTTATTCAGTGCCAAATCTACAAAACTACCAAAACACTTTTTTATAGAATTAGAAAAAATTATAACAAAGTTCATCGAGAAGAACAAGATATCAAGAATATCAAGGGAAATAATGAAAAAAAAAAGTGAAGGATGGGGACCTAGCAGAAACAAATCTTAAACTGTGGTTTATATATATATATATATTATATAAAGCAGTGGTCATAAAAGCAATATGGTTCTGGCTAAGAGATAGAAGAGTGGATCAATGGAACAGAGTAGGGATAAATGACCTCAGCAAACTAATGTTTGTAAACCCAAAGATACCAGCTTTTGGGACAAGAACTCACTGACAAAAACTGCTGGGAAAATTGGAAAACAGTATGGAAAAAATTACATTTAGGTCAACATCTTACACTCTATACCAAGATAAATTCAAATTGGGCAAATGACTTAAATAGAAAGAGTTAAATCATAAAGAAATTAGGTATAGAATAGTATACTTGTCAGATCTGCAGCAAAGGAAAGAATTTAAGACCAAGTAAGACATAGAGAACATTACAAAATGTAAAATGAATGACTATGATTATATCAAATTTAAAAAGTTTTGTACAAAAAAAAAAACCCAATGCAACCAAAACGAGAAGAAAAGAAACAAACTGGGGAAAAAATTTTATAACAAAACTCTCTGACAAAGGTTTAATTTCCCAAATATATAAGGAACTAAATCAAATTTTTAAAAAATCAAGCCATTCTCCAGTCAATAAATGGTCCAGGGACATGAATAGGTAGTTTTCACATGAAGAAATCAAAACTATCAATAAGCACATGACAAAGTGCTCTAAATCTCTCCTGATTAGAGAAATGCAAATTAAAACAACTTTGAGGTACCACTGCACAACTATCAGACTGGTCAATATGGCAGCAAAAGAAAGTGATAAATGTTGGTGGGGATGTGGCAAAATTGGGACACTAATGCACTGCTGGTGGAGTTGTGAATTGGTCCAACCATTCTATAGTGCTGCTGGGGGCTGTCAAACCCACGCTGTCTGACATGGTCACACGTGGAGACCAGAGTTGCAAAGCAACCCTCTGGAAAGATGGAGACACCCACTCAGCCCTACTCCATGTGATTTCTCCCACCAACTTCTCTTACTAATGGAATTGCTATGATTATTGTTCTCTCACTAGCTTCAGGAAAAATAATATGAGAGCAAAATACTTGCATGTTATCTCCCCAGAATACCAACAAAATATCATACTTACAAAACCAAACCCAAAAGACTATCATGGGTTAACTTCTGCTTATGTATATAAATCCTAACAAAACTGTGTTCAGGAATTCCCTACTCCCAGGCACAGAACAAATTCTCCTAAGCCAATAATCAAATGATTTGTTAAAAGTTAATGTATCACTTATCCAACTATTTGCATCAGAATATGTATGTTGAAAAATGTAGCTGTGTGCCAAGAAAATATGTATTCATTGGGGTATAAAAATAAAAGCTAACCCTGGGCCTGGTGAAGCAGTTCCATGCAAAGCTTGGCCCTAGACTGATACACATAGCTGTCTTTCATCCATCATTTATGCCTTTGCCATCACACCTAACTGAGAACCCTTGAAGTCGTGAGCAAGGCAGACCCTGAACTCATGGCAGAGTGCAATTTGGAGTTTTGCGCAAAGGGCTTTAAAATAGTGACTACCCTTTGATAAAGCCATTACACTGTTGTGTTTGTACCCCAAAGAGATAATATGGAAAAAGACTTATACAAAAATATTTGTAGCCACACTCTTTGTGGTAACAAAAAAAATTGGAAAATGAGAGGGTGTCCATCGATTGGGGAATGTTTGAACAAATTGTGGCATCTGATTGTGATGGAATACTATTGTACTGAAAGGAATAATGAACTAGAGAAATTCCATGTGAACTGGAAAGACTTCCAGGAATTGATGCAGAGTGAAAGGAGAAGAACTAAGAGAACAATGTATACAGAGACTGATACACTATGGTAAACTCAAATGTAAATAGACTTCTCTACTAGTGGCAATGCAATGACCCAGGACAAGCCAGAGGAACTTATGAGAAAGAACGCTATTCACATCCAGAGAAAGAACAGCAGGAACAGAAAAGCAGGAATAAAATATGATTGATCACGTGGTTCAATGGTGATATGACTGAGGGTTTGATGTTAAAAGATCACTGTACTATAGATATGAATAATGTGGAAATGGGTTTTGAACAATGATACATGTATAACCCAGTGGAACTGCTTGTCAGTTCCAGGAGCAGGGGAGGAAACGTGGGGATCATGAATTATGTAACCATGGAAAAATATTCTAAATAAATAGTTTAAAGATGAACTGTAAATGCTAGATTCTTGTCCAATAACAACACATAGTCATTTTTCTGGAGGAACTGAATCATATTAATTTTTTACTCTCTTGCTATAAGTAAAACTAAAAGAAGGGAATTACAGTTAAATGGAAGGCTGACCTAAAGATCCTCCTTGGAGAAGCAAAGAGAGGAGTTGAAAGAGCAGGTTTCATAGTAACAAGGACAAGAAATATTATTTCACGGAATATTTTGTTGTCCAGTATGTACTTATGGTAATTATGAAAATATGAAAATGATTATAGTTTGTATACCAACATTAAATACTAAGCATTAAAGAAATCCTAGAAATAATTTGATAAAATCTTCCAAATTAAAGCAATTTGCTGATATTTTGTAGCTTCAATGAAAATGTAAAAAAAAATGAAGATGAGAAGATATATTCAGGAAGACATGACTTAGGAAGAATGAGAGAGAGAGCAAAGCCTTGTTGATTACACAGAAGCCTTTTGCTATTATATCATTAAAACTCACTTTGAGAATATTTAATAATTAAATTATTATGAAAGGTGTAAGAAATGTAAATTCCCACTATGCTTATTTGTTGATTATGAATAAAAATTTGATTCAATAGAACAAATCATCATCCTAAATTCTCTTACTATGAGATGTCTTCTATCCATACATCAACATCATTCAAGATCATTTTGAAAGATTTAGCAACAGAAATAATTTCATCCAAAGATTTATCAATTTAATCAAGTAAAGTGTAAAACTTGGAAATAAATATTCCCTCAAATTATTTACTTATTTATTTATTTAACATAAAGGAGATGTTACTAGTGAAGAAAAAAAATGCTTGTCACGGGCAGATAATACAGACCCTGGGGTTCTGAAGCTTGGAAGAAGGTAGTTTTACTAAGGAGCCTCATGTTTTCATTAAAGGCTGTACTCAAATTTTTGTTATAAACTCAGATAAATTTGTAAAATCTGTACATCTTCATTAAATTGTAAAACATATACCCCAAAATGTTTGGGGGATTTTTTTACTTCTAGTGGGCCTAGAAATCTTGCTGTGATAAATATGTTGATATTCAAAGAAGTAGAATTGTCCCAGAGATACAGATTTTTTTTTAATGTACCTGAAATACCAAAACACGATCTTGTACCCTAACATATATCCTGAGAGGATAAGAAATCTAAGAAATTGAGATAAATAATGGGAAATCACTTAATTTGAACCACATAAAAATGTATGGAGTATAATTAAGGTCAAATTTGGGGAAATGGACTATTTATCAACAGTATGCTTAAACATATAGTTTCATATGAATTATAGAATCTGTCAAAAATTGAACTCTATACTATCATATTAAATGATTGTAGCAAACATATAAAATAAAAATTGATAATTTTTTCTATATTTAAAAAGATATAATGCTTATCATGTAAGTCAATGCAATTAATTATTTAATTTTGTTCAAAGTAATGTGCATACTATTCTAGGGCCAAATGTTGGAAAGTACTGGAGGTAAATTCTGGCACAACAGAGGGGGAAAGTCCTTACTATTAGCTCAGTTCAAAGATGAAATGGGAGCCCGAGCCTAAGGATCTGGGAAGATTTGATGGACCAACAGTTTGTCTTCTGAGGGTGTCTGGTCTCCTGGATTGATCAAGTCTGCTCTCCTAAAGACCTTAAGAAAAGTTTTCCTGTGATCAAACTGTGGAAGGAGTTTTTTCCTGTATCTGGATGTGTAAAGGTAATTTTAGGGTTGCAACTTAAATCTAATTAATTTTGGTCACCAAATGAAATCCCAAATAGAATACCCAAGTCAGCTGGATATTTATGGTGATTTTAATTAATATAGAGGAAAGGAATTAAGGAGAAGCGAGACGAGGGTATAGGTCTTCTCCTGCCTGCCAGGGAAAGTTCAAAGACCTCCTCCACAAGGTCTCTGAAGAAGATTAGAGGCTTTCTAAGAGGATAATGTTTGGAAGGTAAAGGAGAAAGGAATCAGCCTAAACTTTGAGAGAGCTCAGTTAAGATGCCTGACCTGAACTAGGCTACTCAGCTTCTCCCAGTATAGTATCAAGGAAAACTCATCGTCAAACCAGACAATAGCTTCTACCACACCAAGATGCTGAAATGCTCAGCATGCTGCCAGTCAGAGCCACCTCTCTGTGTAAAGACTGGAGAGAGGAAGTGACGTGAAATATATAGACAGTTTTTACATCACTTTCCTGCATCTCACATGTACCAATGGTAGCTTAAACTTGACTTAGGACAGTCCAGTGGTCTTTCAGTTGTTTCTAATTTGTCATTTGCTAGCACATGTCTGTCATAGGCCATCCTCCTAAATACTTCATCCTTAAGTATTGGCATAGACATTCCTATTTTTGTTAGACTAAGTAGGGTGGAATAATCTAAAGTTCACAGCTGCTGGTAGCACCAGTCTTACTTGGACATCAGGACTTGCTTGGACATCTAACAACAGGTCCTGGCTCTGTTTTTGGACTCCTGCTGTGATATTTGGGTATTTTATTAAGTTTTTAGTTTAGTAACCTAGTTAGTATAGTTTAGTTAGTTTTAAATAACAATGAGCATAAGCAAATTCCTAAGCCATTATTCCTTTCCCTTCCTAAACAATAAAGTAGATTTTTATATGTTTTTTCCTCTTGTGTTTTCCTTACCCCAAATCCTACCTAACAGTTTGGCTGAGCCAGCTAGATTGAAGAATCTGTTTATTGTATTTATTTATTGCATGGTTGCATATTTCTCTGTATATTTAGCTAGCTAGGAGCTTAGGAGGTTACATAGAATTCTGAGGGTTGGCTTCCTGAAGGGGTTACTGAAGCTGCATCACAGACCCCAGCAGCCATCTTGGGGCAGCCATCTTAAGAAAAAAAACTGTTTTGATTATTTTAAATTTAATTTTGATGTTTTTGGTATATGTACAAATTACACTGTAGCAATAATCTTACAATGGAAGCTGACATGTCAGTAGACATGTTTAACAATATGTTGGTATTGTTTTTTAATTTATTAATATATATAACATATTTTATTTTTGTTATGTTCCCTACTTATTGTCATTATGTGTTTGCTATGGACTGTCTGAAACCACTAATGGATGTTAAGCTATGTGACATTATGATGTATGTACCCCTGACTGTAATCTGTGCCTGTGTTGTTTATAAGTCTTGTGCCTCTGTGTGCCTATGTGTTAAGTGTTTAAATTATCTGGTGACCTGGTTCAGAAGGGATGACATGAAGATGTTGGTTATGCAAATGAAAATTCAACTAGATACCGTCGAGCACTTAATAAACCTAAATATGGCACAAGGTTTTGCAAAAGATAACAACAGAGTAAACACTAATGGGAAAATCTTAAACTAGAAAAAGGGGAAGTGGCAGGAATAATTTCTTTGTGCCCACTTAGTGATATGCCAGTGGTAAAACAAAATGAAGTCCATAAAGTGAAAATGCATAAGAGATTTTCCCCAGAAGACCTTGAAACCATCAAGAAGAGAACACCTATTTTTAATGACGAATCTATTAAGGTAATTAAAGAGATGCATAGGGAAATTGATTTGTACAACCCTGACTTTAATGATTTTGCCCTACTAGTGAAGGAGGTCTTGACAAAGAGAGAAAGAACCTAATTTATACAGGAGACTAGAACAGATCCTTTACTGAAATCTTGGCCAGAGGATTTGAAATTAAATCCATCTGATGAGGGGGGTTATGAAACATTGGTAGAGGCAAGAGATGCAATCCTGGAGGTAATGGGAAGGTATGCCAAAAGGTCCAATTCTTGATCAAAATTTAAGGCAATCAAACAGAAGGTCTCTGAAGCTCCTGTGGTTTTCCTGGAAAGGATAACCAAGGCAGCTGAAACTTTATTGGGGATGGATCCACTGGAAGAAAATTCAATTGCACATATTAAGAGGGTCTTTGTTAAAAATGCTGTCCCAAAGATCTGGAAATTTTAAAAAACAAATTACCCAGACTGGGAAGAATTAGACCTCGAGGATCTACAGAGAAAGGCTACATTATTTGATTACTAACTAGGAGGATAAGAATGATGAGAAAGATAATGTTGTTGAGGACTTAAAACAGAAATTGAAAGAAGCTGAATCAAAGGCCAGAGACAGTGAAATCAAAGAAATAAAAGCTGTGGCTGCATTAAGATCTGTACAGCCAAGGTATATTAATAATTCTTATAAACCAAATGAGAGGAGAACAGGCCCTAGACAGTGTTTCCTATGTGATTGCATTGGACACCTGTACAGAGAGCTGCTGCTTTAGGAATCAGGTTAAAAGACAATTGAATAATGGATATAATGGAAACAATAACTGGAATAGTAATGATAATTACAACAATAATAGATGGAATATTAATAACAACAATACTCAAACTAGGTATATCAATCAATGTCAAAATGCTTGTTGCAAGGGAAAACAAGCACCTGATTTAAATACCATGCAGTCTTGGGTAAATGCTGGAGCAAGGCCTTAATATAGCCAGGTTATAAAGGGTGACCAGAATAAGAATAGTGTCTTATGAAGGTTTCCCCTGAGAACACACGATAATGAATAAAGTAATGAGTGTGATATAATTGAAAATGAGTTGAGGATAAATGAAATTGGGAGTAATGACAATAAAATACATGGTGATACAAATGAATTAATTAAATCAAAGGAGGATATAACTGGTGTAAATAATTGTACAGAGAAAGAACATTGTAATATAAATTTAATAGAAAATCATGTGTATAATAAGAGAATATAACCTAAATAATAATAATGAAATTCTAAATGGGAACAATGATATTAAGATGGAGAATTTAAGGACCAATGAGAGTAATATAAAAGCTGATGATGCAAAATCCTGGGAAAGTCATGTAATTCAAACAAGTGTAGACTTAGATGGTGTAACTGTGAAAATGTGGGTTTGTGAATTGCCAAAACTATAAAGGTTTCAGCCAAACTGTAAAGATAATTTTTAGTGTCTTGATTTAAATCAAAAATAAGTGGTCGCCATGGGAAAATTCCCAAATATGAAAATACCCAAGTCAGCTGGGTTTTATGGAGATTTTAATTAATATAAATGAAGGAATTAAAGGGGGAGAGAGAGGGGGGGAGAGAGAGAGAGAGAGAGAGAGAGAGAGAGAGAGAGAGAGAGAGAGAGAGAGAGAGAGAGAGAGAGAGAGAGAATAGTAAAAAGGGCCTAGGCCAAATGGCCTGAGCCTTCAGGGAGACTAGTCAGTCTTTATCACTCACCACAAGATCGTCTTCAAGCTGGGTTCTTTCACTCCAAACTGAAATTAGCTTCCAAACTGAATTCAATTGCCCTGAGCTTGTTCCTTCACTTTGTTTTAAAGAGATTTTTCTCTTATGTCACCTCCCCCAAATTTTCACATCTACCAATCACAGTAGACGCTTTCTCCCAGGACTGCCCATCCTCAGTTCCTATCTTCTTTGGTTCTCACCTTCTCTGGTTAGACTAAAACTTCACACCTCTTTTGTTAAGTTTGCCTTCTCTAAGTTGCTTGACCTTTTAGTGATTAATTTAACCATGTATTTCTTCCTCAGCCACCTTTCCTTCAGTGAGATCTTAACCACAACTTGTACTGTTCCTAAGATGTTGGTTGATTTTCTATCAGAGAAAAAATAAACATCTCTTTTGCTGGATGGTTCTCACATTTTTATTTCTACTTCCTTTCTGGGTGTACTGAATTTATTCTCTTTTCTGTCATGTCTTATGATCATTATATTGTTATCTGTAATCCCTTCAATATCCCACTATCATGACCTGTCCACTCTGTGTTCGACTTGCCATCCTATCTTGGTTAGGTAGTTTTCTGCTCATCTTTCCATCTACAGTCCTTAAGGGGGTACTGCCATATTGTGAGTCCAATGTGATTGACCATTTCTTCTGTGATAGTGCTCCCCTACTATACCTGGCATGTGCTGACATCAGAGCCATTGAACTGTTGGACTTCCTCAGCTCCCTTGTACTTCTCATTGGCTCACTAACACTAACTGTGGTCTCCTATGTCTATATCATCTCCACAATTCTGAAGATCCCTTCAGGTCAAGGTCATTGCAAAGCATTTGCCACTTGTGCCTCACAATTCACCATGCTATCTTTGAGCTATGGGATCTCCATCTTTGTCTATGTTCCTCCCTCACAAAGAAGTAGCCTTCATTTCAACAAGATCCTCTTTGTCCTCTCAAGCATTGTCACACCTCTGTTGAATCCCTTCATCTTCAGTCTGAGGAATGAAACAATGAAAGAGGCATTGAAGCTTCAGTCTGAGGAATGAAACAATGAAAGAGGCATTGAAGGATACTTCAACCAAGATCCAGACATTTCTCAAGAGCCTGAGGTTCAATTGATTTCTTGTTAGCTATTCTATTCCTGGACATGAACAAACTTGCTTCTGAGATTTAATATCTAAAATGATCAGCATCCTGATAGTAATTCAAATGTTGGAATGGAAAGGACCATAAAGATCATCTAGATTAACATCATCACTTTATAGGTGAGGAAATAGAGGTAAAAAATAGAAATATCTTGGAGTTCAAGTATATCACTTTTCTGAATGCTAATATATACCTACAATCTAGCACAGTACCTTATTTAACACATATTTTAGTGTGTTTGGATATTTGTCCAATAATTGTATAGAATTTTATGACATTAAGGTACCAGATGATTATGAATGGCATAGCATTTATATCAATGGCTTCATTTAGTTTGATTCTTTTCTAGTTGGAAGTCAATCTCAGATTATTTGTATCATTTTATGGAGAACATAAGTGATGGGGAAAGTAAAAATATAAACTACTACAAATAATAATAATTAGTCTTCAAATCATTCTCAAAGTTTGGGATGTATAGGAATGTTTTACTCTATTTAATAAACTAGTGTTCAAATAGTTGGGATGGGGATAAGCATCATTCATAATAATGTTATTCCACTTTCTCCAAGAAGTCTTCTCACATTGGTCAAAATTAGGAATGGGATGAAGTTTCTATCAATCACTTACCAACCTGAAGACAGGACTCTAAGAAATTAACTTCATATGTTGTTGAAGAGATTGTGAATCTAGCATAGTGGATAAAGGCACCAGGCCTGGAGTCACAAGGACCTGTATTCAAATAGACCTCAGACATTTCCTAATTATGTGACCCTGGGCAAGCCTCTATTGCCTACCCATTGATTCTCTTCAGTCTTAGAAATGATGCTAAGATAGAAGGTAAGAGTTATAAAGAAAAGAAAGGGAACTTTAAAAGGGATCATGAAGAAAAGAAAGTAAGGAAGGATTGCCAATCCCCAAATCCATCACAGTAAATTTTAGCCTTTATGCATATTTAAGAAATAGTTATTAGGGGCAAATTTGGTGGGATTTCAAATCCCACCCCAAATAGGAGACTTCAAGGAATACCATTAAAAAAACTAAGAAATAAAAGAAGTGAAGTATCACAGGATATAAAACTAGAAAAAATCTTGGGATTACTTAATACCTCCCTCTCCCCATTTCCCCCCTACCCCCTAAGTGATTTGCACAATAACCTCAAGGAAAATAGTAAACTTGGGATTTGAACAAATTCTTTTCTCTTCACATTCAAAGAAACATTATAATACTGCCAGGCATTCCCTCACAGCCTCATTGTCTCCTTCCCTCCCCATTCATTCTTCATCTATTTCAAATCAAATTGTCCCTCCAGTCCAAGCTTTTGGGCTACTGAATCTTTCATTCTTTGCTTCCACCAGTTGAAATGAACCAGATCCTTCACCTTCTTACTACTCCATAATCTCTACACAAACATTACTATAGTCATTGATGTTTACTATACGTGTGGCCTGAACTAAGTCACTTCCCTGGATCTTAGTTTCCTCACCTATAAAATCAATAGTTGACCTAGATGATCTTTGAGAACCCTTCTAGTTTGAGATCGATGACTATCTATGATCTATGATTCTAAGAAACAGAAACATCTGTGCTATTATCAGCCTTCTTGTCCCTCACGATACCAATATTCTTACACAAAGAATACTAAATGTTTTATATAAGAAGTATCAGAACAGTGGATAAAAAGTCAGATTTGCACCTGAGTTTAAGACTTAACTATGACATATTATCAATCAAGAAAGTCAATCAATATGCATTTATTATGCACCCTTTATATGCCAGGTAGTATGCTAAGCTCTGGAGATATGAAGAGGCAAAAAGGCATTTCCTGCTTTAAGGAGTTCATAATCTAATGGTAGAGACAATATACAAACAAATCCAAGGTAAGATAAATATAGGATAATTAGGAAATTATTAAGAGAGGGAAGACATTCAAATTAAAGAGACTGCGGTTTCTTGTAAGAAGCAAAAAAAAAAATCAGTAGACATTTAAAACATTATTAAATAATTTAAATTATTAGATCTCACATTTTAACATTAAATTATAGCTTTGATATTGTAAACCTTAAAATTTCTTAGACTTATAAATGTTGGAAATTTCACCATTGGGAAATTTCATACTTGAAAAATTTCCTACTGATAGTCTATTGGAATGTGAACCCCCTTGGCATGGGAGGGTCCTTCTCCTCCCTACTTAAGATTACTTTAGGACAGAAACCTTTTGCTGAACAATGGAAAGGGCTTTGACCTATGCTTAAGCATAGAACAGGAAGTTCTTTGAGTCATGATTGATTTTAGAATTGATACAATAGAGATACTTGGAATGACAGAACCAGGTCTTAGAACTTACAATCTCCACCCTACTCAGTCCTAACAGGATTTAGGAAGGGCTACAGCATAGATCAAAATTTAATTATTTGAGGATATGACCTTCAACAGACATGTGCAAAGGGGCAGACCTCTGGGCTGTCCTGGGTTAAGCTAGAGCCACCATTGGCACAGGGAAGACATGGACAGTGATTGGTAGATGTGAGAACTGAGGGGAGGGAACTGAGATGGTTTCCTTAAAGTTAGAGGGGTCTGAGGACTGAGGGGTGGTTGGAGAGGTTTTGCTCTGAGAGGTGGTGCTCTGAGAAGGCTTGCTCTGAAGGAGGCTGGAGGTGAAGGCCCCTGAGACTGTTTCTCCATTTTGGTCACGTGAGTGATAGGGACTGATCTCTTTCTTTGCCTCAGCTATCTAAGGGCTTTGGGCCTTTTGGCCCAGCCTAAACAGAGGGGGTATTTAATCCCTATTCCCTTCTCTCCCCTTTCTCTCTCTCTCTCTCTCTCTCTCTCTCTCTCTCTCTCTCTCTCTCTCTCTCTCTCTCTCTCTCTCTCTCTCTGTCTCTAGTACCTTTCTTCCTCCTGTTTGTAATTAAAAACTCCATAAAAGGTTGACTGCTGACTTGAGTTTTCATTTAGGAATTACATAGCTGAATTCCTTGGCGACCTAAATTAATATATATCAGTCTTTTAAAGTGATTTCCTTGTCACAATATATAGTTAACATTAAACTATATCTATAGTTGGGTTGGCCTCATTTCTTTATTAATAATGTTAAAGAAGAAATTCATTCATCAGATTGGACTAATGACTTTCAACTCAAGGACTATATACTTCGAAGTGCAAAAGCCTAGATACAGAAGACTAGGGTTTATGAAAATCTTCATGCATTAATAATTCTAATCACAAATGAATTGTACCAATAACCATTCAAATGTCAGAATAACTTTCTGAAAATTAATATACTTCAAATAGTTACAGTTGCCTGTGAACTATTCTAAATGTTTAATTGATTTATTTTAGATATACCAACATAATTTCCTACCAACAGAGGAAGGCAGAACATTCTAGGAATATGTAGTAAGTTCTTAACTGCAAACTGATTTTTCTAGCAAACAAAATAATCTTTATCAGTCATCATAATATTTCAGTAATTAGAAGGAGGAAAAAGATAATTGCTAAACATGCTATGAAGTGAATCATATGCTTTTGCTGATATTTTTCAACTGCTATTTTTCTCAATATTCAGGAAATGTGCAAATTTAAATGAATTTCCTCCTTTTCAAAGAAAAGTCTTAAGGTACAAATTGCTAAACAAAAGCAGAAAACTTAAAGCTGTCAGGAGAGAATACAAATCTAATGAAGAGTTTAGAAACAATTACAACTGAGATATAAAGGAGCTCAGGGTACTCACTCATTCCTACTCTGTACCTAATCATAGTTTCTTATACTGGATTTATTCCCAGTTACCACTGTGGCCTGAACTCTATTACAAGTCTGCCCCCCCAGAAAGCTCATTATCCTTCAAAATTGCATCAGATCCACCTTGATACTTAAAATGCAAAGGTACGCATGGTACCCTCTGAGCAGAAGAATGGAAAATAAAGCAAAGAACTCCTTTCAAATCCTCCATTTAAAGATATCTGTTCATTTTCCATTTGTACTCCTCTGGATTGGACTCCATCATGATTATGTCCTTTTACCTACCTCTCCAAACCTTGTCTTTCACTGCTTTTCAGCTTTTTCTTTCTCTCTGTCATTCTCTCTCCCTCTCTCTTTCTCTTTTTGGAGTGCCATTCTCCATTCCATTGTGAGTTCCATGAGGATAGAGGCTATTCTTTTTTTTTTCTCCTGTTCTTTTGCCTTGGAACTATTACACAATATTAATTGTAAGACTGAAATTAAATTTTTTTAAAGGAAACAGAGATTGGGACTGGATAAATTTTAAATATTGTACAAAATAAGATGGTTATAAAAATATAAGTAATAATTACATTATTTTTAATATATGTTGGGCTTGGGCAATATACCAAAATAAATGCTATGCTTAATATATCCTTTATTCAGCAAATAATTGAGAACTACGGATAGATACTAACAATAAGATTTGAAGAACTATTTCAAGATTTATGTGACAAGTTCATGACAATTGTATTGGACAAACAAGAGACCAGGGAGAAAAATTAATAGATTATTACCAAGAGTCTGTATTAGTAGAAATGTAGAGAACATAGATGCTAGAAGTAATCAGGAAGTAGGAATGTTACACCTTTATGCAGAGAATTAGGAAGAAGGAGTTGTGAACATTGTTGACTAGTGATTGGTCTTCTTCAGAAATGCTGTTATACTTCAATATGTTGAGGCTGGTTAAACTTGACCACTTCAAAATGGACAACCAGATTAAAGTAAATGAGAGAGCAACCAAACATAAACAAGTAAGAAATATATACACAGATATAGCATTGTACCACCTTTCTCTTCCATCCCTATTAATTTCTCCCAAAGATTCATTACTAGAACTCTTAATGAGCAAGTTGCCCTCTGGGAAGAAACAATGCAAAAAAGGTTATTAAAGAATCTTTTTGTATAGTTTAGTTTGGTGATGAGATATCTAGAGGCCTCAAATGATCATTATGCTCCTTTCACAGTTTTTATCCTTGGAATTAACTAATTTAGGAAGGAATTGTGCTTTACCCTTCAGTCCCTTGGATTAATTTTCAATTTCTCCCTGACTCTTCATCCTTTACCTACAAATATTCCCAGTCCTATCACGTTTACAAAAATTTTCCTAGCCATTCACTGATGCCATTATTCCTTATGCTATTGCTCTCTTATGCTATTAAACTTATAGGAAAAAAAAACCCTACACTCATTTGCTAATCATTCATTCCTCGACTCCTTATGTGGAATTCAGCCTCACAATTTTACTGAAACTACTCACTTGGAAGGTCATCAATAATAACACATTGCTAAATCTGATGGTATTTTTTTAATCCTCATCTCTAACATTCTACAAGATTTGCTAATGTTAACTACCCACATTTCATGGATACATTTTCCTTCACTTCATAACATTGTCTCCTAGTCCTTGCCTTTGATCAGTCTGTCTTAGTCTATATGCTTAGTTTAACCTACTTTTCTCATTTCCTAAACAAGAACATCTTAGGCTCAAACTTCAGGTCTCAAATTAATTTTGTCACCTTCTTCCTAAATCTATCCCTCCTCCTAACTTCAGTACTTCTAGTGATCCAGTTAGCTAGGCTCAATACTTTGGGATCAACTCTAACTTTTTATTTTCCCTCACCACCACCTTCCAGTAAATGCCAGGAAAGCACCAGTATTGTTGATTCTACTTCCATGACATCTATCCATCTCCTTTCC
Organism: Monodelphis domestica; assembly: GCF_027887165.1. NCBI lineage: Eukaryota > Metazoa > Chordata > Mammalia > Didelphimorphia > Didelphidae > Monodelphis > Monodelphis domestica. Next base: position 254,604,314 of record NC_077228.1, read on the forward strand.
TTCATTCACACTGCCAGCCCTTTTAGTCATTCCCTTATCAACTCTAGCCTTCAATCTTTCCCTTTTCCAATCTTTCCACAATTACTGAAATAATCTTCCTGAGGTACAGATCCAGCTCCTTTGCTCAAAAACTTTCAAAGTTTGCCTCTTACTACTGGGATAAAATGTACAAGAATTCTTCTGGCCATCCACATTCTGGATCCAGTTTTGACAACTTTTCCCCCAAAATAATCCCATTTCTTTCATTTTGTGTTCCAGACATACTGCACTACTATATAGTCTCTTAACTTGATTTATTTTACCCTAATTTGCACATTTGCACACTGTCCTCTATGTCTAGAATTCTTATCTATATACATTTCATATTTATTTCATTTTGATTAGTATCACAGGCTGGCCAGCAGTCTGCAAAGTCAGGGGTCCTTCTGACTAGGTGTGATGACAAAGGCGGATAAGGAATGGGAGACAGCTGATTGTTTCAAACCTGTTGCTCAGGCATCACAAGGAGTTGTTCCACAAGGCTTGTCTTTATTTTTATACCTCAGTGATCATATATTTCCTTGGCACATGGTCTCATTTTTCAACATACATGATTTCTTACAGATAATTGGATTAACTTTTAACAAATCATTTAATTAACATTCTATGACCATCTTGCATACCAAGTTGCTATGGATTTCGGTAACAAAGCAAAGTTATTAAATAGATGTTTTCTCATCACAGGCAGGGTAACCAGGGGTCAGTCCCCACTGACCTGTGAGATAGCCAGCTTAGAAAACCATTGTTGCTTTTAGTCAACAATCAATCAGAATTACTTGGGAGATAACTAACAAAAAACACTGTTGCTATGTTTGAGGTCAAAGGATAAAATCAACACAATCCAAATTTAGGTGTTTTTCTAATTCCAGCTTTCATTTTTCTATGTTTCACTAAGGTATCTTAGAAATGTTATTTAGGTTTCAGTAAACACAACAAGTCAGAGAAGTGTGCCATACCAGACTGTGCCTGAGAAACGATTAACATGCCTGTTGTCTCTGGCTTGCAGTGGGGGTGGAGAATCTGAATGTGGTTTTGCTAAAGGCTTAAGCCTAAGAGAAAAGAAGGGGGGTTTTCCACCTGAGTGGTTGTGCTGTAAGAAATGATGAGCAGGATTATTTCAATTTCAGAAAGAGTAGGAAAGACCTATATGATCTGATGCAGAGTGAAATAAGCAGAACCAGGTATAGAAGGACCAACTATGAAAGACTTAGCAACTCTCAACAATACAGTGATTCAAGACAATTCTGAAGGATTTGTAACAAAGAATGCTATCTGTCTCCAGAGAAAGAACTATTGATGTCACAATGCAAATCAAATCATGCAATTTTCCCCTTTGTTTTATTTGTGTTTTTATTATATATGTGTGTGTGTGTGTGTACATATATATATATATATATATATATATATATATATATATATATATATATTTGGGCATTCCTTATAAAAATAAATAATATGGAAATATGTTTTTGCATGATAACACATTTATAACCAAGATCAAATTGCTTACCAGATCTGGGAAAGGGGAAGGAAGGGAGAAAGGCATTTGGATCATATAACTTCAGAAGACTTATGTGGAAAATTCATTATAAGTTACATAATTAGAAAAATTTGAACTCCATCTCCCAGAATTCTTTTTTGTCCCAAGAATCCTTTTCCCCGTCCTTCACATTCTTTCTTATATTTGTATATAACTTTTGGGTAACGCCTTCCTCTTTCTCTCTTTTCACATGTGAGGCTGGTGAGTTTTCTCTGTTTCTCTAGTCTTTTACTTCAAGTTAAATATAAATAAATATTATTAAATATAAATATTAATACTTGGAGCATTGAATATTCATTTTTAAAATTTACAATTTAATTGGTAAAATTAAATATCTTTACCACCAAAAAAGGAATGGAAAGAGAAAGAAAATGTAGATTACTAAAGTGTCTCTTGATATCATTAAAGAACTTGTATTCTATTGTAAGGTTTTAAGGGGTAGCCTAAGTGCACAGATTCTGTCTCCATTATGTGATTTCAACTCATATGTCATCTATGAAATTTCAGAATCATAATCTATTTTACTACTCCAACTGCTTCATTACTTTTAAAACTTCTGTCTCTATTTCCTCTCAAAGTAAGATTTTTAACTGAATTACATTTTTTTTCCTGAGAAACTGTACTTATCATTTTACCCTTTCTCTTTAGAAGGCTATGAGATCTTTATTTATGAACCTAAGAAATATCACATATCCAGTTGTTAATATGAAATTAAGATTAATAACTGAAAATCAATGTAATTATAGGTGGTTCATTCAATAGGTTCTGATGGAGATATCTATATCTTTTGCCTCCACAAGATGGAGCTAAGGCCTTCAAGATGGATTTTTCCCTATGGGGCAGAATCATATGAAGAATTCTGGAACCATACATATATCCCTACTCTATTCTGGTATACACATTTTTTCTCATTTGGGTCAGAATTTTGCTGTAAGCTTCAGGGGTGACTTTCTGTCTTGCCATTCTCTTGGTATATTGCTATTGGGTTGGCAGTTCATTTATTCTCAGAATTTTGTGCAGTGTTTCTCTGGGTCCAGGTGGATTCTGCCATCTGTCTGCTTCCAAGAGAAGAAATAAATAGTAATAGCTAACATTTATGTAATGCCTACTACATGTCAAACATGATACTAAGCATTTTACAAATATAATTTCATTTGAGCACCACAACAACCCTGAGAGTCAGGAGAGTTTTCCATTTTCATATTAGGGAACTGAGGCAAATAGGTCAAATGACTCACCCAGGGTCGCACAGCTAGAAAATGCCTGAGGTCAGATATAATTGAAATCTTCCTAATTACAGGTCCAGCACTCTATCCATTTAGCTACCTAGTTACCTCCTATGGCAAGAGCTTAGCTTTGATCCATTTCTAGGGACAAACCAAAAGTTAATTTCTTGGACCAAAGTTAATTTCTTGCTTCCTTTTTCAAATAAATAGTTGCTTCTGGCTTCAGCTGAAGCTTATATTATTCCTAGAGGACAGGATAAGGGTTTCTCTATATTTCTTGACTTTCATCTGTTCCAGGTGTTATGTCATATGGCAAAACTACCATATTCCACATGATTCTCCTCTAAAAATAACAAGCCCTATATTTTACATTCTAATAATATATATCAAATAGCTTCTTGAAGTACACGAATTTAATATCTTTGTTGACAATTTCCATTATAGAAAAAAAAAGGAATCACATCAAAGAACTGTGGATGTAACATTCCTTGACTCTATTGCAAGTAAATATACATTTTCTATAAAATTTATTTATTTTTCTTTATCATGATGGATAACAACTATTAGTCAGAGCAAAAATACTTATCATTAGAAAATCTGAGTTCTTTCTCTGAATCTGTCAATAATTCTCCATGTTACTTTAGAAATTTACTTAAAATAGATGATCTCTAATGTTCAGTCTAAAATCCTAGTTTTATTTTACAATCATCATCTTCATACATTCTTCATAGTCAGATGATTATATAGGAAAATTAAATAGATTACTTATTAGGCACTGAATTCCTCATAATGAATGTGTTCAAGCAGACACTGGAATATGGGAAAATTGATTTAAGCATCTAATAGACTTTCATGAAAACTCCTTCCAATTTTCAATTTCAATCTTCTATATTTTTTAAGCTACAACTATCAAAATTGACAATTAATTCACAGACTTGAAATTATCTTTTATGTGGAACTTGTCATAACTTCTTGAAAGGGACTAGGTTAGGTCTACCTCTTCCCTTTGTCCACATATCTATTTATTTCCTTATGAACTCATAATATTTCTTGAATACAATGAAACTATAATAGGAAGATTAAGATTAGACATTAGGCAAAACTTTCAGAATGTGGACATTATTATGTAAGTGACTGGTAAAATATGTGGACATTGTCCTTAATTTCTAGCTCATTTGAATAATCTAAATAAATATTCTGCTAGTGTATTCCAGGAGGGGACAACTGTTCCACTAACTAACAAGGATAACAAAATTATTTCACTTTCTGCCCTACTCAGTTGTTTAGGCAATACAACCTAAAATATTTCCTTCAAAGTTAGGTTGATGTGGAAAACAGTAAAGAATATATCTTATCATCAATATCTGATCAAGTTGATAAACTACAGGGGTAGATTCAAGATAGTGGAGTAAGAGGAAGTATTTTTGCCTAGCTCACCTAGCACATTTCCTCTAAATGATTTAAACACACAACCTAACTGTGACTGAGAAAGCTGCTAGTCACTATAAGTCATTTTTATAGCCCAGGTCAACTTAGGGAAATAGAGACATCTTGCAACATTGAACAGAAGGGATGGTCAGAAACCCATCTGGGTGTATTTAAGAGAAATGAAAAGAGGGCTGAGCCAGGACAAAGTATTGGGGAATGGGTGCAAAAGCAGATCTGTTAAGCATTACTCAGTCCTAGGTCATGGATCCTGGTTGAAGAGGAGCAGTCATAAGCCAGTATGGAGCCCTAGCTCAGTACTAAGGGAGGGACAAGTTCTAGAAATGAAATTGGGTGGCTCTAAGCCAAAGAGCAGAGCAGTGACTCCGTTCTAGTCTTAGCCCAGCATGAAAAAGTTCCAAACCAAAGGGAAGCCATTGGTTTGGTTCCTCTGAACATGAACATCCCACCAAGCTAAAAATTACTGAGTCCAGTCTTAGTATACTGACATTCATCCAGAAACAAATTAATGGCTCCAAACCTGGGTAAGAAACATGCTAAAAGAGAGACCAAAGGAAAGTGAAAAGACCTTCCTTCAAATTATAACACTTTGTGATCACTGAAAACTTATAAGTCCCCAAACTGAGCTGTGAAAGCAGAAAAGGACAGAAGCTCAGACTAGAATCCTTCCCCAGGAAGTATCAGAGCCCAACCCTAACATGAAATTCAATGTCTGAAAAGAGGCTGGGAAAAGAAGAACACCAACACCATAACAACAAAGAACATGACGAGAAATAGCTATTGTGATGACAGAGAGGTTCCAGACATAAGCTTGGAAGAAGAGAATGAATTAAAAGCAGCAAAACCTCAAAGAAAGATATTTATTGGACACAAGCCCAAAAAGAATTTGTATAAAAATTAAAGAGTTTTTTTAAGTGTGAAAAGTGATTCTTAAGAGGTATGGAGGAAAAATATTAAAAGAGAATCACAACTTGGTAAAAGAGCTATAGGGCAGCCAGGTGGTATAGTAGATAGAGTGGCAGGCCTGGAGTCAGGAGACATCTTCCTGAGTTCAAATCTGGCCTCAGATACTTAACTAGCTTTGTAGCCATAGGAAAGTCACCTTAACCTGGTTTGTTTTAGTTTCTTCATCTGTCAAATGACCTGGAGAAGGAAATGACAAACCACTCCCATATCTTTTCCAAGAAAATTCCAAATGGTATAAAAAAAATAACAACAAAAAAGTAAAAAAATCTTACTAAAGAAAACAAGTCAACAAAGCCACCAGGATCAAAAAATTTAAAAGGTGAAGTAATTCATAACCAAAGATAAAGGAAGAAGAAAATTTAGAAGCTACATGGCCCAACAATATACCAATAAAACTTATAATCCAAATAAAAAATATATATTTTTAGTTTATGAAGATACACAGATTAACAAAACAAGAAACAAATGCTTAATTAACCCTATATTAGAAAAAGAAATTGAACAATTCATGAATGAATTTCCAATGTAAAAAAAATCCAGAATCACATGGGTTTTTAAATGAATTTTATGAAATATTTAAAGAACAAATAATTCTATTATTACATAAGCTATTAAAAATTGATCAAGAAGATCCCTTCTATGACCCAAGTATGGAATAGGTGGATACTTAAACCAGAGAGAGTCAAAGAGAGATAGAAACCTATAGACCCATTTCACCAATGAATATTGATTCAAAAATTTAAAATTAAGTACTAACAAGGAGATGAAAGCAATATATCGCAAAGATTATACACTATGACCAGCCTGGATTTATAACAGAAATGCAAGTCTGGTTCAATATTAGAAAAATTGTGTGTGTGTGTGTGTGTGTGTGTATAATTAATCATATTTAATCATTAACACCAAAATTTTTAAAAATAATAATTAGTAGTAGTACATTACAGAAAAAAGCTTTTAACAAAATATAATACTTGCTTCTGTTTTTAAAAAAAAACAATTGAGGAGGTGGAGTCAAGATGGCATCATCGAGGCAGCAAAAATTAAGACCTCTGAAAACCCTTCCTTACCAATTACAAACTAAATGTTCCTAGGAGACTGAAAATCAAACCTAACAACAAGACAGAGCCAAGGACTTAATTTAAAAGGTAAATGCCCCCCCCCAAAGCCTGAATTTGAGAATACCCAGGTTTAAGAGGAAGGAAGATGGAAGGTCCCAAAACCCCACACACATATAAACACCTAGAGCTCTAAGCTGCCAATGGCAGCTAGAACCTCTAGGAGGGCAAAGGCTCTGCTCTGGAGGGAGTACCTTGCGGGAAAAGCTGTGCCAGGCTCAGAGCATCAAACACAGGTGGTGGGGAAGGAGTTAGAGAAGGAGTTCAGAGTGGGAAGCCTAGTTGCAACAGTGGAGACCCTCCCTATTGCTCTCCCCTTCCAGGAGGTTTTGGCCTCAGGGCACATCCAGCCCAACCCAACTGGACTTAATCCCATCAAAAGTCTTCAGAGGGCAGGGAAACTCAAGCTCCAACACCACTCCCCCACAGACAACTGGACTTTAATCCAATCAAAAACTCCAGAGGGCAGGTAAATAAAAGCTCCAATACCCCTTCCCCACAGACTGCACTGAGAGACTTATTGACAAAACTCCAAGAGGGAAGACTGACAGAAAAGCCAAAAACAAAAACAAACAAACAAACAAAAAAATGAGAGGAGTAAGAGCACAGACAACTGCAGGGAGAAAATAAGGGATAAAAATGAGCAAACAACAGAAAAAGGAAAAAGAAATTACAATCGACAGCTTCTATACAGGCAATGAACAAAGAGCAAATGGAACAGAGGAGGAGAGAACACCAATTAATAAAACTGAAAACTCAGCAAATTGGACACAGGCTTTGGAAGAACTCAAAATACAATTCAAAAAACAATTAAGAGAGGCTGAAGACAATTGGGAAAAGAACTTAAAAACTAAGATAAATCATCTGGGAACAGAGACACTTGAACTAAAACAAGAAAATAGGGTCTTGAAATTCAAAATCAACCAGCTTGAAAATGTGGCAAAGGAGATGAAAGATGAGGCTAAGGAGATGAGAGACGAGGTAAAGAGGATGAAAGATGACCTTCAAAGAAAATCAGACCAGAAGGAAAAGGATGACCAAAAAGCCAGGGATGGAATTCAGTCTTTAGGAATCAGAATACAACTACTAGAATCAAGTGACTTCACAAGGCAGCAGGACACTATAAAACAAAACCAAAAGAATGAAAAAAATTGAGGAAAATATGAAGCATCTCATTCACAAAACAGATGATTTAGAAAGTCATTACAGGAGAGACAACTTAAGAATCGTTGGTCTACCAGAAGACCATGACAAAAGAAAAAGCCTGGACATCATACTACAGGAAATTATCCAAGAAAACTGCCCTGATATTCTAGAATAAGAGGGAAAAGTGGAGATTAAAAGAATACACAGATCGCCTCCTATATTTAATCCCCAACAGACAACACCCAGGAATGTTATAGCCAAATTCAAGAATATCATCAGACCTGGGAAAAAATATTACAAGCTGCTAAGAAGTCATGCAGATACTATGGAACCACAATGACGATAACACAGGATCTGTCTGTATCTACACTGAAGGACTGAAAGGCATGGAATAGGATATTCCTGAAAGCAAGGGAACTAGGTCTACAATCAAGAATCAACTACCCAGAAAAACTGACTATATTCTTACAGGGGAAAGTATGGTCATTCAACAAAATAGAAGAATTCCAAGCATTTGTAAAGAAAAGACCGGACTTGAATAGAAAATTTGATGCCCAAGCACAGAATTCAAGAGAATCATCAAAAGGTAATTTAAAAAGAGGGAAAAAAGAAAAAGAAAACAAACTTTTTTAAAGAGACTCAATAAGTTAAAATGATATGTATCCCTATAAGAAAAGAGGTCACTGGTAACTCTTAAAAATTGTTATTATCAACTGGGCAGCTAGAAGAAGTACACTTAGAGGGAACAGTGACAAATTGTATAGGATGAAATGACAAGACATAAATATGTATATAGATATATGTATGCATAAATACATATATGTGTATATATATAGAACTAGAGCTAAAAAAAGAAGTTAATACTAAAAGAAATGGGAAAAGAAACTGAAGGGGGTAAATTTATATGTCACAAAGAAGCACATGGCAGGAGGGGGGAGAACATCAATACACTAGAAGGGTAAAGAGGTTGAAGATAGGAAATACTCAACTCATACATGCATTGAAATTGACCCAAAGAGGGAAGAACAATCCAATCCATTAGGGCAGAGAAATTGATTTGCGCTCTTTAGGGAAGTAGAAGGTTAACAAATGGACTAGTGGAGAGGGAAACAATACAATGGATGGAGAGGGTGGGGGGGTAGTTTAAAAGGACAGTGAAAAAAGTAAGGGGGTAATAAGAAGAGAGGATGTAGAAAGGGAAGTAAAATAAGGGTGGGAATTAGGGGAACTGATTAAAAAACAATACGTTGTAGAAGGAAATTGTGAAAGAAGAAAAGGCAGGACTAGAAGTAGAAATCAAAATGCTGGGAAATACACAGCTGGTAATCATAACTCTGAATGTAAATAGAATGAACTTACCCATAAAACACAAGTGAATATGAAAGTGGATTAGAATCGAAAACCCTACCATATGCTGTCTACAAGAAACACACATGAGGAAGGTAGATATGCATAAGGTGAAAGTAAGAGGACGGAGTGAAATCTATTGGGCATCAACTGATAAAAAGAAGGCAGGAGTTGCAATCATGATATCTGACAATACCAGAGTAAAAATAGATCTGATTAAAAGGGATAGGGAAGGTAATTACATCCTGATAAAAGGCAGTATAGACAATGAGGAAATATCAGTACTCAATATGTATGCACCAAATGGCATAGCATCCAAATCTCTAAAGGAGAAATTAGTGGAGCTCAAGGATGAAAGAGATAGAAAAACTATATTAGTGGGAGACCTGAACTTTCCTCTATCAGAACTAGATAAATAAAACCAAAAAATAAATAAGAGATAAAAGAAGTAAATGAAATCTTAGAAATAATAGAGTTAGTAGACATGTGGAGAAAAATAAATAGGGACAAAAAGGAATACACCTTCTTTTCAGCAGCACATGGTACATTCACAAAAATTGACCATGTATTAGGGCATAAAAACATTGCAAACAAGTGCAAAAGACCAGAAATAATAAAGGCAACCATCTCAGATCACACTGCAATGAAAATAATAATTAGCAAGAGTACATGGAGAGGTAAATCAAAAATTAATTGGAAATTAAACAATATGATTCTCCAAAACCAGCTAGTTAAAGAACAAATCATTGAAACAATTAATAATTTCATTGAAGAAAATGACAATGATGAGACATCCTTTCAAAACCTATGGGATGCTGTCAAAGCAGTACTCAGGGGGAAATTTATATCCTTGAGTTCAGATATTAACAAACTAAAGAGGACAGAGGTCAATGAATTGGGCATGCAAATTAAAAAAAAACTAGAAAGTGAACAAATTAAAAATCCTCAGATGAAGAATAAATTAGAGATCCTAAAAATCAAAGGAGAAATTAATAAAATTGAAAGTCAAAGAGCAATTGATTTAATAAATAAGACTAGGAGCTGGTACTTTGAAAAAATGAATAAAATAGACAAAGATCAATAGATCAATCTAATTAAAAAAAAAGAAAGAAGAAAACTAAATTGACAGTATCCAAGATGAAAAGGGAGACCTCACCTCTAATGAAGAGGAAATTAAGGCAATCATTAAAAACGCTTATGCCCAATTATATGGCAACAAAAATGGCAATCCAGGTGATATGTATGAATATCTACAAAACTATAAATTGCCTAGACTAACAGAGGAAGAAATAGATTACCTGAACAACCCCATATCAGAAAAAGAAATTGAACAAGCCATCAAAGAACTCCCTAAACAAAAATCTATAGGTCCAGATGGATTCACAAATGAATTCTATCAAGCATCCAAAGGACAAATAATTCCAATATTATACAAACTAATTGACATAATAAGAAAAGAGGGAATTCTACCAAATTCATTTTACAACACAAATTTGGTAATGATTCCAAAGCCAAGCAGGTCAAAAACAGAGAAAGAAAACTATAGACCAATCTCCTTAATGAATATAGTTGTAAAAATCTTAAATAGGATACTAGCAAAAAGACTCCAGCAAGTGATGATGAGGGTTATTCACTATGACCATGTAGGATTCATACCAGGAATTCAAGGATGGTTCAATATTAGGAAAACCATCCACATAATTGACCACATCAACAAGCAAACCAACAAAAACCACATGATTATTTCAATAGATGCAGAAAAAGCCTTTGATAAAATACAACACCCATTCCTATTAAAAACACTAGAAAGCATAGGAATGGAAGGGTCATTTCTAAAAATAATAAACAGTATATATCTAAAACCATCAACTAATATCATCTGCAATGGGGATAAACTAGATGCATTCCCAATAAGATCAGGAGTGAAACAAGGATGCCCATTATCACCTCTATTATTTGACCTTTTACTCGAAACACTAGCAGTAGCAATTAGAGAAGAAAAAGAAATTGAAGGCATTAAAAAATGCAAGGAGGAAATCACTCTTTGCGGATCACATGATGGTCTACTTAAAGAATCCTAGAGAATCAACCAAAAAGCTAGTCAAAGTAACCAACAACTTTAGCAAAGTTGCAGGATACAAAATAAACCCACATAAGTCATTAGTATTTCTATATATTTCTAATACATCTCAGTAGCAAGAATTAGAAAGAGAAATTCCATTTAAAATCACCCTAGACAATATAAAACACTTAGGAATCTATCTGCTTAGGCAAACATAGGAACTATATGAACACAACTACAAAACACTCTCCACACAATTAAAACTAGATCCAAACAATTAGAAAAACATTACCTGCTCATGGGTAGGACCAGCTAATATAATAAAAATGACAATCCTACCCAAATTAATTTACTTATTCAGTTCCATTCCCATTGAACTACTAAAAAACATTTTTACTGAATTAGAAAAAACTATAACAAAGTTCCTTTGGAAGAACAAAAGATCAAGGATATCTATGGAAATCATGAAAAAATGCAAAGGAAGGAGGACTTGCAGTCCCATATCTCAAACTATACTATATAGCAGTGGTCATTGAAACAATTTGGTACTGGCTAAGAGACAGTGAGAAGCACCAGTGGAATAAACTTGGATTAAGTGACCTCAGCAAGACCCAAAATCCCAGATTTGGGGACCAAAATCCACTATTTGATAAAAATTGTTGGGAAAATTGGAAGACAGTATGGGAGAGATTAGGTTTAGATCAACATCTCACACCCTACACCAAGATAAACTCAGAATGGGTGAATGACCTGAATATAAAGAAGGAAACTATAAGCAAATTAGGTGAACACAGAATAGTATATATGGCATATCTTTTGGAAACAAAAGACCTTAAAACCAAACAAGAGCTAGAAAAATCACAAATGTAAAATCAATCATTTTGAATACATCAAATTAAAAAGGTTTTGTACAAACAAAACTCATGCATCCAAAATTAGAAGGGAAGCAACCAATTGGGAAAATCTTCATAACAAAAACCTCTGACAAAGGTCTAATTACTCAAATCTATAAAGAGCTAAACCAGTTGTACAAAAAAATCAAGCCATTCTCCAATTGAAAAATGGGCAAGGGACATGAATAGGCATTTTTTAGTTAAAGAAATCAAAACTACTAACAAGCACATGAAAAAGTGTTCTAAGTCTCTTATAATCAGAGAAATGCAAATAAAAACAACTCTGAGGTATCACCTCACACCTAGCAGATTGGCTAACATGACTGCAAAGGAAAGTAATGAATGCTGTAGGGAATGTGACAACATCAGGACATTAATGCATTGCTGGTGGAGTTGTGAAATGATCCAACCATTCTGGAGGACAATTTGGAACTATGCCCAAAGGATGCTAAAAGAATGTCTGCGCTTTGGCCCAGCCATAGCATTGCTGGGTTTATACCCCAAAGAGATAATAAGGAAAAAGACTTGTACAAGAATATTCATAGATGCACTCTTTGTAGTGGCAAAAAAATTGGAAAATGAGGGGATGCCCTCCAAGTGGGGAATGGCTGAACAAATTGTGATATATGTTAGTGATGGAATACTATTGTGCTCAAACAAAAAATAAAGTGGAGGAATTTCATGGGAACTGGAATAACCTCCAGGAATTGATGCAGAGCGTAAGGAGCAGAACCTGGAGCACATTGTACACAGAGACCGGTACACTGAGGTACAATCAAATGTAATGGACTTCTCCATTAGTAGCAATGCAGTGATCTGAAGAAATTGGACTGATCTACGAGAAAAAACACTATCCACATTCAGAGGAAAAACTGTGGGAGTAGAAACACAGAAGAAAAAACAACTTCTTCAATACATGGGTTGAGGGGATAAGGTTGGGGATGTAGACTCTAAATGAACATCCTAATGCAAACACCAACAACATGGAAATAGGTTTTGATCAAGGACACGTGCAATACCCAATGAAATTGCATGTTGGCTACAGGAAAGATGAGGTGAGGGGATGGAGGGAAAAAATATAATTATTATAACCAAGGAATAATGCTCTAAATGACTAAATAAATTAACTTAAATTAAAAAAAAATTTTAAATAAAACTCCAATTGAAAACAGAGGAAAAAACAGAACTTTCTTTAAAATGATAAGTAGTATATTTCTATAACCAAAAGCCAAGATTTATAAAATGAAGACAAAGTAGAAAACTCTATTATGATAATAAGTAAAACAAAAAGGTCTATTATTAAAATTACTATTAAATGTTGTTCTAGACATGCTAGCTACAGAAATAAGGCAAGAAAAAGATATAAGTATAGGAAAGGAAGAAACAATATTATCACTTTTTGCAGAGGATCTGACTTTTTAGTTAACTAGAAAGCCAACCTGAAAACAATTGAAGTAATGAAAAACTTCAATAAAGTTGCAGGGTATAAAATAAATCTGCACAATCTGCATATTATCCATAAATTTAATCAGGAAGAGATGGAATAAGAAATTACATTTTAATCAATTACACAGTATAAAAGACTTTGGTAGTCTACCTGCCAAGACATACACAGGAATTATATGAAGATGAATATAAAACATTTTTTACACAAAGGCAGATCTAAATAATTAGAGAAATAGAAATTGCTCACAGTTACTAAATATCATAAAATGACAATTCTACCAAAATTAATTTTCTTCTTCCGTGACATGACAATCTGACTGTCAAAGAACTACTCAGTATACAAGAAATATAAAAAGAAAAACTCATCCAGGGGATAAAAAAGTCAAGAATACCAAAGGAATCACTGAAAACAATGTGAAAGTAGTATGCCTAGATGTCTCTGATCTCCAACAACACCACAATATCATAATTGTAAAAAAATTTAGAAGTGGATAGAAAACAGAGAAGTTGAGTGAAGTATAGGGGCATAAGATAGGGAAGCAAATCAGTCTAGTAACCTAGTTCTTGATATATTCAAAGATCCCACTATTGGTACAAGAAGTCACTATCTGATAAATAAAAACTTTTTAGGAAAAAAGGAAAATACTATGGCTGAAACTAGATGTAGAACATGATCTCACACTGCATTCTAAGATAAGCTCTAAATGGACACAAGTTAAATATAATAGGGGAAAATCATAAATTACTTAAAGGAGCATGGAAGAAATTTTTTGTAAGATCTATAGATAGTAGAAGAGTTCATGAAAAAGACAAAAGATTGAGAGGTTTGTAGAAGGCAAAGGATACTAATGAAGATAAAATCAGAAGAGAAGTAGGAAACTTGGGAAAATATTTATAGAAAATTTCTCTGATAGATGGTTCATTTTTATGATACATAAGGAACTGAGTGAAATTTATGAAAGAAGAACCATTCTCTAATTGACAAATGGCCAGAGGATATGAATAGGCAGTTTTCAGAGGAAGAAATATAAATTATGGTCATTTTAAAAATGCTCTATATCATTAATAATTAGAGAAAACCATATTAGCACAACTTTGAGTTACCACCTCAAAACCATCATATCAATAAAGTTGATTAAAAAAGTAAAATAACAAATGAGGAAGAAATGTCAGGAAACTGGTACTTTAGTTACTGCTGGAAATTTTTTAGAAATTTTTGGAATTTTTGGAAATTTTTGGAAAACAATTTGGAACTTTTCCCAAAAAACTATCAAATTGTACACACCTTTTGATCTATTGATACTGTGTACTAGGTCTATACTCCAAAAAAGTTTGACACGTAAAGAAATATCTATAATGACTCGTTTTGTATAGCCCCCCCCCAAAAAAAAGGAAACTGAGAAAATGCTTTTTCATTGGGGAATAGCTGAACAATGTATTTTTATATGAATACTATTGTGTTGTAAGAAATATTGAAGCAATGTTTTTGGGAAAATCCTGGGAAACTTGAACAGATGCAGTGAATACAATATCAAAAATATTGCAAACAATCAACTCAGATTTAGGAACTCTGATCAGCAGAATAACCAGCTACAATTCAAAAGGTTTCATTATGAAACATTCTATCTACCTCCAGATTGAGAAGCAGACTCAGAAGGCAGATTTAAGGATATGTTCTTTTCATTCCTTTCCTACTCCGTCTTTTCCTTCTTTCCTTTTTTCTTTCTTTTTGGATAAGGTTAATGTGTGAATTTGTTTTACACAACTATACACATTTGTAATGAACTTTGTTTTTCTTGCCTTCTCAATAGATTTGGGCACAGGAGGAGAAGAGAAAGACTGATTATAAAAATAAAATAAAATTAACAAATTTTTAAACTACAAATTTTTCAATGAAAAAATTATTTATTATCATTGGCAGCAATAGAAATTATTATTGTTATTTAAAAGGAAGAATTGTTTAAATCAGAAATCAAATCATTTAGAAATAAGCAACATCTGGAGAATATTTTATTTTAGCAATGTTTTCTTTTATGAATGATATAGTAGAATTGAAATTCATAGTTAAAAGGGAAATCACCTACAGGAATTAGAAAAAAACTTATGCATTTGCAAACTATTCACAAATCCAATTGGAAAAGTTTTACTTGACAAAATGAGAAACTATCCATAAACTTTGGAGTTTCCATTTTGATTAGGAGAAAATAGAAATTTTATAATTAATTGTTATTATATAAAACTTTTTTACAGCATAGAAAGACTAGTAAATGGATTGAAATTTGATTGGGAAATAAAGAAATGAGGAATGGAGAAAGTAATGAAGGACAATGAAGAGTTCAATCAAAGCATTGAAAGAGAGGCAAATATGAAGTTTGTGGAGCTTTAATCAAAATCCACAGACAGAAAGAGAAAGAAATTAAAGAAAGATGGAAGATTATAGTGTCTCGATGAGAAGAAGTTGGATTTTCTAAAGAGCAAGAATAGGGATTTTTAGATTTTTTTGAGTAAAAATTATCAGGATATGAGGTCTTCATATCTGCCAGCTAGAAATGTGTCAGTATAGATTAAAAGAAAAGACTAGGATTTAGTGAAGTATTGCAGATAAATTTAAGGTAAATCATGTCTCCCTTAGATATGGGAATAGTAAGATATACATGACTGTAAAATTGTTGTTGTTCACCCTTAGGTTTTACAGATGGCTGATGATTTAACAAGGGTGTTATCTTGACTTAAGTGTGAATTGAATTTAAGTTAGGCAGAATTGCACAAAGTTGTAGGCCTTACTTTCTCTTCCAGAGTCATCAAAGTCCAGTGGCAGGACAAAAATCAACATGACTACCCATGGCCTAGAAAGCAGCATCTTCATCTAAGTTTTAAGCCAGTGGTTCTCAACCTTTCTAATGCGGTGACCCCGCAATACAGTTCCTAATGTTGCGGTGACCCCAAACCAAAACATTATTTTGGTGGCTACTTCAAAACTATAATTTTGCTATAGCTATGATTCAGAATACAAATACCTGATATGCATTATGTATTCTCATTGCTACAAGTCAAACATAATTTAAACATAGTGATTAATAACAAAAACAATATTTAATTATATGTTGAGAAATATGTTGAGCAGGAGGCAGCCTGAGTGCTGGGGTGGGAGGTAAGTCCTGCCTGGGGAAGGGGTCTGAAGATGCTGCCTTCATCTTCCTGTTGTCTTCCTCCAGCTTAAGCTGAGGCTTCACTTTTCTGGGGTTACTCGGCTCCGTTATCCGCTCCAGGACTCGTTCTTAACCCCTCCGGAGCCAGCGCCTGGGTGCTCTCTCTGGGTCTCTATTTGAGTCCAGTCTCCAGGCAACAGGGTAAATCCATTGCCCCTCATAGGGAGAGGGCTGCTGATAAGTAACTAATATTAGTACAATGTGAGGGCAGCAGGGTCCCTGTTCTTTCCGAGATCTTGCTGTAAAATAGCGTGGTTTCTCAGCAGCTAAAGTCATCAGAAATATGTATTTTCTGATGGCTTTAGGCAACCCCTGTGTTTTGGTCATTTAACCCCCGCGGGGGTCCCGACCCACAGGTTGAGAACTGCTGCTTTAAGCATTCCATAGCACCTACTTCAACTGCCTTCATGGCTATTGGAACAAATTGTTCTAATCTAGCCATTCTGCAGAGGGAGTAGTCTTCACAACTTTGGGTAAATATCTTCTCAAACTCACCAATGGGTTTGAGACCTATAAGGTACCCTCAACCTGGTTTAGTTGATCCTCCAAAATGGTTAGTGTGACTGCTGCACATGCTGTATTTTCTTGGAGCCACAGGTGAGAATTGGGTAACAGATGGACACCAGAAATGGATAAGCAGCCCTAAAAGGTGCTCAGAAAGTCCTTACACCAGAGGTGCTAATCCTCCCTGAACACCCCATAGAAACTGTATATTCTATTTGGAGAAGTGCTTTTTTCCTCCTTAGTTCATTTTGAAATTTCTCACAACCACCAAGCTTTATTTATTTTTTCATCAGTTTTCATATTTTTATTGAAATATAGAAAATATTTCTGGAAAAATATCTGGAATCATGTAGCAAAATTTAACATTGAAACAATTTAAGATTTGTATTATTTGGGGTTATAATAAATGAATTAGGGAAATTTTATGCAGCACATGTTTAATCAGTGCTTTGAATGGTAAATGTTGGTGACATCTTTGTGACTATAAAAATATCAGATTTTAATTAGTCTAAACTGGTTTCTAAAGTATATTCTAAAGTATAGAATGCTAAAATCAATAGATGAATGAAAATATTTTTCTATGTAAGATAATTCAGAAATGTATTCAATTAAATTGAAGTCCTTTAGTATATAACATTATTTTATGCCAGTATTATAAATCTATTTTTTTCCATTGTGATTTGGGACAACCATTACATAAAACTTTGTCAGTTTGAGTAATGATACCCAGAGTGTGATGAATTTGTATCACCAAGAATCAAAATCCTCCTTTGCATACCCTGCTTTGAAAGTAAGAATTTGTACCATCATTTATTAGGGCATTTTGTCCCTACAGTTTAAAAAAAATCCTATAGTACTTACTTGGGTACTTTTTTGCTTTAAAATTATAATAATGATAAATATCTGATATTGGGGAAAAGTGCAAAAGATTTTGTAAATTCTCATTATTTATGAAGTTTTCTAGGGACTTGTCTGACCCTCTGTGTCTAACAAAAATCTTATCAGCCCTGGGAAAGAAGGATCTCCATCAATGCACAAGGCTAATGAGAGTCTCCAAAATTCCAAGACAGTACAATGGTTTACAAAATTGAGATGGCTTATAAGTTTTCTTGTAGTATATGATGATTTAAGTGACTAATAATGTTTATGAAAACTAAACTGCTTTAAATTATAGTGATGATGGTATGTATTAAAGTTATATCTTTGAACCAAGTCAGGATTTCCCTGTTTGAAAGATTTTTTTTCTGAGATATTCAAGCTAATAGAAACCAGTGTCTTTCTCAGTTTTAAGTTTTCCACTAACTTTCAGCACCAGATTGCAGCATCTGTTTTTTTCTTAAATTTTTAATAATTGATTTTTATATTGGGTATGTTTAAAACTAAAAAAGAAAAGAAAAATGATGAATGCATGCATTTGGAAAGACCTATATACGTAGAAAATACAGAAGATAAACATTTTATTAATTATTCACTTTAAAGCTATATTTTTATTATGTTTTAAAAAAGAAAAACTATACCCTACCTTATAACTAAGTTATGAATAGCAAAACTTGCTATGTGAAGTGGAGCCTTTGGGGACTTTAATTTGACTTGCTCTGAATTTTTAATTCAGGAGTAATTGTTTGAATTATATTCTACCATTCAAGAGAAAATGCTGCTCAAAGAGAAAGCTATTAAAAAAAAAAAACTACATGTAGATGAAGGAACCTAAGAAAGGTTACAAGTTAGTCTTAAGAAGATCCTAGAAAAATCCTCTTGACTCAATTTCCTCACCATGTGATTTCCTTTCTGAAAAGTCTCCCACCTAAGTAATTCTGACTATTGAACTCTATTGCATGTTTTGTTGTTACTAATAGATACGGGTGACTTTTAACCTGAAATCAGACATATCTGGTCTTCACTTACAGACACTGCATTTGACTGGGAGTCCTATCTGGTCAGAATTTTGGCATTGAAAATGGTTCCAAGGGCTGCTAAGCAGCTCAGTAAATAGTCAGGCCTGGAGACATATAGGAGGTCCTCAGTTCAGATATGTTACTTCCTAGTTGTGTGATCCTAGGCAAGTCACTTAATCCCAATTGCCTGTCCCTTATTGCTCTTTTGTCTTGGACCCAGTAATGGAATTATTGGTTAGTATTGATTCTAAGTCAGAAGATAATGGTTTAAAATACTGAAAAATAGGGGGCAGCTGGGTAGCTCAGTGGATTGAGAGCTAGGCCTAGAGACGGGAGGTCCTAGGTTCAAATCTGGCCTCAGACACTTCCCAGCTGTGTGACCCTGGGCAAGTCACTTGACCCCCATTGCCTAGCCCTTACCACTCTTCTGCCTTGAAGCCAATATACAGTATTGACTCCAAGACAGAAGGTAAGGGTTTTTAAAAATATATATACTGAAAAATATAAACTGTTCATGTTTTATGAACATGAGGATCAATTAGTTTATCATTATGACTACAACAGCAAATAATGTGTTTCAAAAAATCACATTTATTGCATCCTTTTTCCTTCATTCATAGCAAATTCCTATAACCATGGCAGGTAAACTGCAAAGATTTTATTGAATTGTATTGTTTTGAATGAATTGTATTGTTTTGAATGAATTGTATTGTTTTGAATGAATTGTATTGTTATCTGAACTATTGTAATGAGATACAAGTAAGAAGAATTTCTGTTGCTTTTATTTTTGCTATTCTGAATTTGAGGTCACCACTTAAATTCAACTTCTTAAGTAGACAACTAGGGTAAATTAGTTCTTAGACTTGTCATCTTCTTTATCATTGATTTAAAGTTACATATCCATATATATGAAAATATTGTTATTATAGTAGCACATTCTTTGTGTGAAATAAGATAGATGTGATAAAGATACAAAAGCTCTAATTTTTAATAAAATATGATAATTATTTAAAAAGAAATATAACTAGTTTAGACCTGCCATATGAGAACTAATATATACATATATTTATGTGTATATATTTGTATGTATGTATTTACATATGTGTGTAACTTCCAAATTTAAACAATGACAAAATGGTAGAATAAAAATGATGATCCTAGAAGATGTAACTTAAATTCAGACTTGGAAGAAATAGAGAACAAGCTTGAAAAAGAAACAGAAGAATTCTGAAATTCTTTCCAGTCGCTTTGAATATCCATAGATATGCTCCCTTATGCCATGTGTTTCCCTAGAAGTAAATTATGTTGGACTTCATGGGAGCATTGCAGACTACCAAACCAGAAAATGAGGTCTAGCATTAGACAATAGCTGGAGTACAACATTTTTAGTTGGAATTAAATTAGAACTGAAAAAAAATTGCCTCAACAATGGGAAGAAAATGAAATTCTGAAGACTGTTCCTAGTTCATTAGTCAGTATATTACAGCATTTCATTATATCCCTCTCCTTATATTCCTGTCCTTCTTGGGCAAGAAACAAACCCATCCCTACCTAGAAATATTTCAGAAATTGTCTATCTTACGTGAAAGGAATTCTTTATTCTCTTTTTCTACATTCTCTTACTTAATGGCTAACGAAGTGTTAAGTAGGGGTTTCTTGAATGATTAACTCAAAATAGACAAAGAGAATAAAGAATTCCCTTTCACACTTAGCTAATATGCCTGATTGTGTTATTATGAAAATATGAGCATTTATATGATAATAATGTAATAAGATATTGTGTCATTATCATCAAAAGGACACAGAAAATATCCCTGTTTATTCATCTGGGTTTTTTTCAACTCTTGGATAAAACTTATTTACTACGAATGGGTCCCTTACCACCTAAGACCCAGTCAGGCAAGATAAAAGAAAGTGGAAGACTTTCCCCCCCTAAGGTTAAAAGATCTTTAAGACCTTTTCTTCACAAGGAATATCTAATACTCAGATAATAAATCTCTCATAAGCAAGGCATCCAAACTGTTTTTAAAAATGTAACAATAAGCAGAAAATCTTACAACTGGTTAAAAGACAGGGAAATTCTTCCTGAAAACCACTATAGATGGGGAACAGAAGGACACCCCAGTACTCCCCAGTACCCCACAGAGGCAAAGGTAAGTGGGGTTTGAACATTTCCACACTATAATAAGAAGGAGGAAAAGCTTGCACAAAAACGTGAACTGAGTCACACACACCCCCCCCACCACCACCAAACCAGAGTGAGCTACCGGAGCACTCATTGGGACAGCGAGTGAGTGGGGAATATCTCTGTCTGGGGGGGGTGGGAACTCCAGGGTCCTTGGGATCTGGGGACTCCCAGGAAAAAACGTCTCAGGGCGGTTTCATGGGAGAAACCGGCACTGACCACCGGGGTCGGTGGAGCTGTACTTGGGGTGGTTGCGCTGAACATCTGGGCAGAGCTAAACACCAGGGGCGGACGACACTCTGATTATCTGGGCGGAGCTGAACACCTGGGCAGTTTGGATGTGATCAGGGCCCCGGTGCTCTAAGAAACCTCAGAGGCTGGGAAGAACTAGTCTGAGGCAACCTAAATTCACAGAAAACACGCCCATATCAACCAGACCCCAGACCAAAAAGGAAAGGGGAATAAAACCACCAAAGGGATGGCTCACATGGCCCAAAATCAAGCCTCCAGGAAGAAAGGGAAAAAGGTGACTATTGAAAACTTTTATGGTGGAAGTACCCAAGGAAAAGAAGAGAATGAGGAGGAAATCCAAAAAAAAAATCAGAACATGCCTCCCAAAATGGAAACTATCAACAAGCTCTGGAAGATCTCAAACTGGAACTTATCCAAAAGATGGAAACCTGGAAAGAAAAATGGGAGAAAGAGATCAGCAGTCTGACAGATAAGATTACTCAATTGGAAAAAGAGCTCGAAGCATCCAATAGAAGGGCAGACAAAGCTGAAAAGCAAAACCAGTCCCTAATGACCAGAATTAAGCAACTCGAAGAAAGTGAGATCATAAAACAGCAATAATCAATAAAGCAAACCCAAAAAATTAATGAATTAGAAGAAAACATAAAATGTCTCACTGAGAAGGTCACAGATTTGGAAAACAGAGGGAGAAGAAAAAACCTCCGAATTATCGGTCTCCCAGAAAAACTAGAGATAAACAATAAACTTGATATTATTCTACAGGAGATTATAAAAGAAAATTGCCCATATGTTCTGGAGCAAGGGGGCAAAATAGAAATAGAAAGGGTTCATAGAACACCCTCTATACTAAATCCCCAAAAGACAACCCCTAGGAATATAATTGCCAAATTCAAGAGCTTCCAAGAAAAGGAGAAAATCCTACAAGAAGACAAGAAGAGGAGCTTCAGATATAAGGGGGCTGCCATAGGGATCACACACGACTTAGCGGCTAACACACTAAGAGACCGCAAAGCATGGAACACAATATTTAGAAAGGCAAGAGAGCTGGGTCTCCAACTGAGAATCAACTACCCAGCAAAACAGACTATATACTTCCAGGTGAAAGTATGGGCATTCAACAAAATAGAAGATTTCCAAGCATTTGCTAAGAAAAGACCAGAACTTAGTGGAAAATTTGATATCCAAGCACAGAAAGCAAGAGAAACATGAAAAGGTAAATATGAAAGAAAGGGAAAAGGAGATAAATCTTATCTTTTTCTTTAAGTCAAACTCTCTTCTATAAGGACTACATTTACATCAAATTATATATATATATATTAATATGTGGGGAAAATGTTTTGTGTAACTCTCAAAAATTGTAGCATCATAAGAGTAGTTAGAAGAAACATGCATAGGGAAAGATTGGGGCATTAAGAAGATTTGGGGAAAGTGGGGGCAAAGAAAGGAAAAGGGAGGGGGGAAACCGTCGATAACACTAAGATTTACTTCAAGAAATGGGGGGACTTAACAGAATAATCTTTCCCATATAAAGATACACATGGGAAGGGGAGGGGAAGAACTCTCATATGAGAAGGAGAGGAAGAGAGCATGAAGTTGAATTACTTAAACCTTACTCTCAGTGAAATCAAATCTGAGAGGGAAGAACATCTAGATCCAGTGGGATCCTGAATTCTATCTTATCCATTAGGGCAAGAAAGAAAGGAAAATTAAGGAGGGGGGAGGGAGTATAAAAAGGGAGGGAAGGAGAGTGGGGAGGGGAAGGGAGCATAAAAATGGAGGGCATAGAAAGGGAAGCATCTCAAGGGACGGGACTAGGGGGACTGATTTAAAGTAAATCACTGGTTCAAAAGGAGATAGCTAAAGAAGAAAGGTCAGAACTAGGGGAAGATATTAAAATGCCAGCGAATCCACAAATGACAATCATAACTTTGAAAGTGAATGGGATGAACTCACCCATAAAACGTAGACAAATAGCAGATTGGATTAGAACCCAAAACCCTACCATTTGTTGTCTTCAAGAAATACACATGAAGCGGGTTGACACTCACAAGGTTAGAATTAAAGGTTGGAGTAAGACCTTTTGGCCCTCAACTGATAGAAAGAAGACAGGAGTTGCAATCATGATATCTGACAAAGCCAAAGCAAAAATAGACCTGATCAAAAGGGATACGGAAGGTAAATATATCCTGTTAAAAGGGAGTATAGACAATGAGGAAATATCACTAATCAACATGTATGCACCAAATGGTATAGTATCCAAATTTTTAATAGAGAAACTAGGAGAATTGAAGGAGGAAATAGACAGTAAAACCATATTAGTGGGAGACTTGAACTAACCACTATCAAATTTAGATAAATCAAACCAAAAAATAAACAAGAAAGAGGTAAAAGAGGTGAATGAAATCTAAGAAAAATTAGAGTTAATAGACATATGGAGAAAAATAAATAGGGACAAAAAGGAATACACCTTCTTTTCAGCACCACATGGCACATTCACAAAAATAGATCATACACTAGGTCACAGAAACATGTCACTCAAATGCAGAAAAGCAGAAATAATAAATGCAGCCTTTTCAGATCACAAGGCAATAAAAATATTGATTGGTAAGGGTACATGGAGAGCAAAATAAAAAATTAATTGGAAATTAAATAATATGATACTCCAAAATCAGATAGTTAGAGAAGAAATCATAGAAACAATTAATAATTTCCTTGAAGAAAATGACAATGGCGAGACATCCTTTCAAACCTTATGGGATGTAGCCAAGGCAGTACTTAGAGGAAAATTCATATCCCTGAGTGCATATATTAACAAATTAGGGAGGACAGAGATCAAGCAAATCAAAAAACTTGAGAATGAGCAAATTAAAAAACCCCAGAAGAAAACCAAACTAGAGATCCTAAAAATGAAGGGAGAAATTAATAAAATCGAAAGTGACAGAACTATTGAGCTAATAAACAAGACTAGAAGCTGGTGCTTTGAAAAAACAGACAAAATAGACAAAGTACTGGTTAATCTAATTTAAAAAAGGAAAGAAGAAAGGCAAATTAATAGCATCAAGGATGAAAAGGGGGATCTCACCTCCAATGAAGAGGAAATTAAGGCAATCATTAAAAACTACTTTGCCCAACTATATGGCAATAAATATACCAACCTAGGTGATATGGATGAATATTTACAAAAATATAAATTGCCTAGACTAATAGAAGAAGAAATAGATTTCTTAAATAATCTCATATCAGAAAAAGAAATCCAACAGGCCATCAAAGAACTTCCTAAGAAAAAATCCTCAGGGCCTGACGGATTCACCAGTGAATTCTATCAAACACTCAAAGAACAGCTAACTCTAATACTATACAAACTATTTGACATAATAAGCAAAGAGGGAGTTCTCCCAAACTCCTTTTATGACACAAACATGGTACTAATTCCAAAGCCAGGCAGGCCAAAAACAGAGAAAGAAAATTATAGACCAATCTCCCTAATGAATATAGATGCAAAAGTCTTAAATAGGATACTAGCAAAAAGACTCCAGCAAGAGATCAGAAGGGTCATCCATCATGATCAAGTAGGATTTATACCAGGGATACAGGGCTGATTCAATATTAGGAAAACTATCCACATAATTGACCACATCAACAAGCAAACCAACAAGAACCACATGATTATCTCAATAGATGCAGAAAAAGCCTTTGACAAAATACAACACCCATTCCTACTAAAAATACTAGAAAGCATAGGAATGGAAGGGTCATTCCTAAAAATAATAAACAGTATATATCTAAAACCATCAACTAATATCATCTGCAATGGGGATAAACTAAATCCATTCCCATTAAGATCAGGAGTGAAACAAGGTTGCCCATTATCACCTCTATTATTTGACATTGTACTAGAAACACTAGCAGTAGCAATTAGAGAAGAAAAAGAAATTGAAGGCATTAAAATAGGCAAGGAGGAGACCAAATTATCGCTCTTTGAGGATGACATGATGGTCTACTTAAAGAATCCTAGAGATTCAACCAAAAAGCTAATCAAAATAATCAACAACTTTAGCAAAGTAGCAGGATACAAAATAAACCCACATAAATCATCAGCATTTCTATGTAATTCCAACACAGCTCAGCAGCAAGAAGCAGAAAAAGAAATCCCATTCAAAATCCCCTTAGACAAAATAAAATACTTAGGAATCTATCTCCTGAGAAAAACACAGGATCTATATGAACACAACTACAAAACAGTTTCCACACAACTAAAACTAGACTTGAACAATTGGAAGAATATTAACTACTCATGGGTAGGACGAGCCAATATAATAAAAATGACCATCCTACCCAAACTCATCTATCTATTTAATGCCATAACCATGGAACTTCCAAAATTTTTTTTACTGATTTAGAAAAAAAACATAACAAAGTTAATTGGAAGAATGAAAAAAAAAATACAAAGGAAGGGGGTCTTGCAGTCCCAGATCTCAGACTATATTATAAAGCAGGGGTCACCAAAACAATCTGGTACTGGCTAAGAGACAGAAAGGAGGATCAGTGGAATAGACTCAGGATAAGTGACCACAGCAAAACAGTATATGACAAACCCAAAGATCCCAGCTTTTGGGACAAAAATCCACTATTTCATAAAACCTTCTGGGAAAATTGGAAGACAGTGTGGGAAAGATTAGGTTTAGATCAACACCTCACACCCTATACCAAGATAAATTCAAAATGGGTGAATGACTTGAACATAAAGAAGGAAACTATAAGAAAATTAGGCAAACACAGAATAATATACATGTCAGACCTTTGGGAAGGGAAAGACTTCAAAACCAAGCAAGACTTAGAAAGAGGCACAAAATGCAAAATAAATAATCTAGAATACATCAAATTAAAAAGTTTTTGTACAAACAAAACCAATGTAACCAAAATCAGAAGGGTAGCAACAAATTGGGAAACAATCTTCATAAAAACCTCTGACAAAGGTTTAATTACTCAAATTTACAAAGAACTAAATCAATTATACAAAAAATCAAGCCATTCTCCAATTGACAAATGGGCAAGGGACATGAACAGGCAGTTCTCAGCCAAAGAAATCAAAACTATTAATAAGAACATGAAAAAGTGCTCTACATCTCTTATAATCAGAGAGATGCAAATCAAAACAACTCTGAGGTATCATCTCACACCTAGTAGATTGGCTAACATGACAGCTATGGAAAGTAATGAATGCTGGAGGGGATGTGGCAAAGTGGGGACACTAATTCATTGCTGGTGGAGTTGTGAATTGATCCAGCCATTCTGGAGGGCAATTTGGAACTCTGACCAAAGGGTGATAAAAGACTGTCTGCCCTTTGTTCCAGCTATAGCACTTCTGGGTTCGTACCCCAAAGAGATAATAAGGAAAAAGACTTGTACAAGAATATTCATAGCTGCCCTCTTTGTGGTGGCCAAAAATTGGAAAACGAGGGGATGCCCACCAATTGGGGAATGGCTGAACAAATTGTGGTATATGTTGGTGATGGAATACTATTGTGCTGAAAGGAATAATAAAATAGAGGAATTCCATGGAGACTGGAACAACCTCCAGGAAGTGATGCAGAGTGAAAGGAGCAGAACCAGGGAAACATTGTACACAGAGACTGATACATTGTGGTACAATCGAAGGTGATGGACTTCTCCATTAGTGACAATGCAGTGTCCCTGAACAATAGTAAAAACACCAATGAAAAGCAACTGCTTGACTACAGGGGTTGAGGGGATATGACTGAGGAGAGACTCTAAATGAACACTCTAATGCAAATGCCAACAACAGGAAAATGGGTTCGAGTCAAGAACATATGTGATAACCAGTGGAATCGTGCATCGGCTATGGGAGAGGGAAAGGTGATGGAAGGGGGTAAGGGGAGGAAAAGAAAATGATCTTTGTTTCCAGTGAATAATGTTTGGAAATGACCAAATAAAATAATGTTTAAAATTAAAAAAAAAACACTATAGATGACTAAGTATTAAACTGATCCAAGAAACTCTACACCTATGAGTAGGGTGGAGAGTTACATTATACCTCTTCTATTTGGAGAACCCTGACCAAAAAAAATTTCTCAAAAAATATATATAAGTGAAGTACCAAAATCCATTAGAATGAGACTCTCTCCTTATTATCAGAGATCAATGCCCCAGGGTTGCATAAGGAACAGGGTAGAGTTAATGAGAGCAGAACAAAGAAAAGCCTTGCTTTCAGTGAACTTCTTTGAATTCTTCAGGTGTCATCAATCTCTTCAAGGACTTATAGTTGCTGAGGTACTTCTGGTTTCAAATTCAAAAGAGAAGATGGAAGATGCCAACCCCACTTCAGGTTACTGAAAGAAATGATTCTTTTGCTAATATATATACAGTTTTTTATAGGTTTTGTTTGTACAACCCTTTTTAATTTAATGTAATAAAATTATTCATTTTATATTTTATAATATTCTCTATTTCTTGCTTGATCTTAAATTCTTTCCTTTCCCATACCTCTGGCAGGTGTACTATTCTATGTTCACCTAAATTACTTATAGTTTCCTTCCTTTATTTAAGTCATTTACCCATTCTGAATTTATTTTGCTGTAGGGTGTGAGATGTTGATCTAAACCTAATCTCTCCCATACTGTTTTCCAATTTTCCTAGCACTTTTTGTCAGAGTGGGATTTTGTCCCAAAAACTGGGATCTTTGGGTTTATCATAGACTGTCTTGCTGAGGTCACTTACCCCAAGTCTATTCCACTGATCCTCCCTTCTGTCTCTTAACTAGTACCATATTGTTTCAATGACCACTGCTTTATAGTACATTTTCAGATCTGGTGCTTCTAGGCCATCTTCCTTCTCATTTTTTTTTCATTATTTCCCTTGATATTCTTGATCTTTTGATTTTCAAAATAAACTTTGTTATTGCTTTTTCTAATTCAGTAAAAAAGGTTTTTGGTAGTTTGATAAGAATGGCACTAAATAAGTAAATTAGTTTGTGTAGGATTGTCGTTTTTATTACGTTAGCTCATTCTACTCATGAGAAATAAATGTTTTTCCAATTATTTAGATCTAGTTTTAATTGGGTGGAGAGTGTTTTGTAGTGTTCATATAGTCCTTGTGTTTGTCTCAGCGGATAGATTCCTAAGTATTTTATATTGTCTGTGGTGATTTTAAAGGGAATTTCTTTTTAATTCTTTTTTTTAAGTTTTTAAAACATGATTTTATTTGGTCATTTTCATACATTGTTCATTGGAAACAGATCATTTTCTTTTCCTCCACCCCAACACCCCACCACTCCTTCCTAGCCGACATGCGATTCGTCTGGGTATCACATGTGTTCTTTCTCTGAACCTTGTTGGTATTTGCATTAGGGTGCTCATTTAGCATCTCTCCTCGATCATGTCCCCTTAACCTCTTTAGTCAAGCAGTTGCTTTTCCTCAGTGTTTTTACTCCCTCAGTTTGTCCTCTGCTTGAGGATAGTTTTTTTTTTTTTTCTCGTAGATCGCTGCAGATTGTTCAGGGACATTGTAAAGCCATTACTGGAGCAGTCCATTACGTTCTCTTGTACCACAATGTGTCAGTCTCTGTGTACAATGTTTTCCTGGTTCTGCTCCTCTCACTCTGCATCACTTCCTGGAGGTTGTTCCAGTCTCCATGGAATTCCTCCACTTTATTATTCCTTTCAGCACAATAGTATTCCATCACCAACATATACCACAATTTGTTCAGCCATTCTCCAATTGAAGGGCATCCCCTTGTTTTCCAATTTTTGGCCACCACAAAGAGCGCAGCTATGAATATTCTTGTACAGGTCTTTTTCCTTATTATCTCTTTGGGAAACAAATCCAGCAGTGCTATGGCTGGATCAAAGGGCAGACAGTCTTTTATCGCCCTTTGGGCATAGTTCCAAATTGCCCTCCAGAATGGTTTGATCAATTCACAACTCCACCAGCAATGCATTAATATCCCTACTTTGCCATATCCCCTCCAGCATTCATTACTTTCCTTTGCTGTCATGTTGAACAATCTGCTAGGTGTGAGGTGATATCTCAAAGTTGTTTTGATTTGCATGTCTCTGATTATAAGAGATCTAGAACACTTTTTCATGTGCTTATTAATAGTCTTGATTTCTTTAACTGAAAATTTCCTATTCATGTCCCTTGCCCATTTTTCAATTGGAGAATGGCTTGATTTTTTGTACAACTGGTTTAGCTCTTTATAGATTTGAGTAATTAGACCTTTGTCAGAGGTTTTTGTTATGAAGATTGTTTCCCAATTTGTTGCTTTCCTTCTAATTTTAGTTACATTGGTTTTGTTTGTACAAAAACTTTTTAATTTGATGTATTCCAGATTATTTATTTTGCATTTTGTGACTCTTTCTAAGTCTTGCTTGGTTTTAAAATCATTCCCTTCCCAAAGGTCTGACATGTATGCTATTCTGTGTTCACCTAATTTACTTATATTTTCCTTCTTTATATTCAAGTTATTCACCCATTCTGAGTTTATCTTGGTTTAGGGTGTGAGGTGTTGATCCAAACCTAATCTCTCCCACACTGTCTTCCAATTTTCCCAGCAGTTTTTATCAAATACTGGATTTTTGTCCCAAAAGCTGGGGTCTTTGGATTTGTCAAAGACTGTCTTACTGAAGTCATTTACCCCAAGTCTATTCCACTGATCCTCCTTTCTGTCTCTTAGCCAGTACCAAATTGTTTTGATAACCTCTGCTTTGTAATATAGTTTGAGATCTGTAACTGCAAGGCCACCTTCCTTTGTATTTTTTTATCATTATTTCCCTGGATATCCTTGATCCTTTATTCTTCCAAATGAACTTTGTTATCGTTTTCTCTAATTCAGTAAAATAGTTTTTTGGTAGTTCAATGGGCATGGCACTAAATAAATATATAAGTTTGGGTAGGATGGTCATTTTTATTATGTTAGCTCATCCCACCCATGAGCAATCAATGTTTTTCCAATTGTTTAGATCTAGTTTTAATTGTGTGGAGAGTGTTTTGTAGTTGTGTTCATATAGTTCCTGTGTTTGTCTCGGCAGATAGATTCCTAAGTATTTTATATTGTCTCGGGTGACTTTAAATGGAATTTCTCTTTCTAATTCTTGCTGCTGAACTGGGTTGGAGATATATAGAAATGCTAATGACTTATGTGGGTTTATTTTGTATCCTGCAACTTTGCTAAAGTTGTTGATTATTTTGATTAGCTTTTTGGTTGATTCCCTGGGATTGTTTAAGTAAATCATCATATCATCTGCAAAGAGTTGTTCTCCTCATTGCCAATTTTAATACCTTCAATTTCTTTTTCTTCTCTAACTGCTACTGCTAGTGTTTCTAGTACAATATAAAATAATAAAGGTGATAATGGGCATACTTGTTTGACTCCTGATCTTATTGGGAAGGCTTTGAGGTTTTTCTCCATTGCAGATGATGTTTGCTGATGGTTTTAGGTATATACTGTCTATTATTTTTAGGAAATGCCCTTCAATTCCTATACTTTCCAGTGTTTTCAATAGGAATGGGTGTTGTATTTTGTCAAAGGCTCTTTCTGCATCTATTGAGATAATCATGTGATTTTTGTCGGTTTGCTTGATTATATGGTCAATTATGTGGATGGTTTTCCTAATATTGAACCATCCTTTCATTCCTGGTAGGAATCCTACCTGATCGTAGTGGATAAAGCTTGTGATGACTTGCTGGAGTCTTTTTGCTAGTATCCTATTTAAGATTTTTGCATCTATATTCATTAGGGAGATTGGCCTATAGTTTTCTTTCTCTGTTTTTAAACCTGCCTGGCTTTGGGATCAGTACCATCTTTGTGTTGTAAAAAGAATTTGGTAGAACCCCTTCTTGGCTTATTCTGTCAAATAGTTTGTATAGTATTGGGGTTAGCTGTTCTTTGAATATTTGATAGAATTCATTTGTGAATCTGTCTGGACCTGGGGATTTTTTCTTAGGGAGTTCTTTGATGGCCTGTTGGATTTCATTTTCTGATATGGGATTATTTAAGAAATCTATTTCTTCTTTTGTTAATCTAGGCAATTTATATTTTTGTAAGTATTCATCCATATCACTTAGATTGCCATATTTTTTGCCATATAATTGGGCATAGTAGTTTTTAATGATTGCCTTGATTTCCTCTTCATTAGAGGTGAGGTCTCCCTTTTCATCTTGGATACTGTCAATTTGGTTTTTTTCTTTCCTTTTTTTAATTAGACTGACTAGTACTTTCTCAATTTTATTTGTTATTTCAAAGTACCAGCTTCTAGTCTTATTTATTAAATCAATAGTTCTTTGACTTTCAATTTTATTAATTTCTCCTTTGATTTTTAGGATTTCTAATTTAGTCTTCATCTGAGGGTTTTTAATTTGTTCATTTTCTAGTTTTTTAATTTGCATGCCCAATTCATTGACCTCTGCCCTTCTTAATTTGTTTTTATATGAACTCAAGGATATAAATTTCCCCCTGAGTACTTCTTTGGCTGCATCCCATAGGTTTTGAAAGGATGTCTCACCGTTGTTATTTTCTTCAATGAATTTATTAATTGTTTCTACGATTTGTTGTTTAACTAGCTGGTTTTGGAGAATCATATTGTTTAATTTCCAATTCTTTTTTGATTTATCTATCCATGTACCCTTACTAATTATTATTTTTATTTCACTGTGGTCTGAGACGGTTGCATTTATTATTTCTGCCCTTTTGCACTTGTTTGCAATGATTTTGTGCCCTAGTATATGGTCAATTTTTGTGAATGTACCATGTGCTGCTGAAAAGAAGGTGTATTCCTTTTTGTCCCTATTTATTTTTCTCCATATGTCTACTAACTCTAATTTTTCTAAGATTTCATTTGCTCCTCTCACCTCTTTCTTATTTATTTTTTTGAATTGATTTATCTAGTTCAGATAGGTAAAGGTTCAGATCTCCCACTAATATAGTTTTTCTATCTCTTTCATCCTTGAGCTCTTCTAGTTTCTCCTTTAAAAATTTGGATGCTCTGCCATTTGGTGCATACATATTGAGTACTGATATTTCCTCGTTGTCTATACTGCCTTTTATCAGGATGTAATTACCTTCCCTATGTCTTTTAACTAGATTTATTTTTTCTTTGGCTTTATCCGATATCATGATTGCTACTCCTGCCTTCTTTTTATCAGTTGATGCCCAATAGATTTGGCTCCACCCTCTTACTTTCACGCTATGGGTATCTACCTTCCTCATGTGTGTTTCTTGCAGACAGCATATGGTAGGGTTTGGGATTCTAATCCACTCTGCTGTTCGTTTGCGTTTTATGGGTGAGTTCATTCCATTCACATTCAGAGTTATGATTATTAACTGTGTATTTCCCAGCATTTTGATCTCTACTCCTGGTCCTGCCTTTTCTTCTTTCACTATTTCCTTCTATACCAATGTTTGTTTATAGTCAGTCCCCCCCATTTCCCCCCTTATTTTACTTCCCTTTCTACCCCCCTCCCTTCTTATTCCCTCCCTTATTTTCCCCTGTAGTCTTTTTAAAATTTCCCTCCCACCCTCTCCCTCCCTTGTACTGCTTCCGTCCCCACCAGTCCATTTTTTACCCTTCTACTCCCCTATAGGGCGCAAATCTATTCTCTTCCCCAATGGATTGGATTGTTCTTCCCTCTTTGGGTCAGTTTCAAAGTACGTAAGAGTTGAGTATTTCTTATCTCCAGCCTTTTTACCCTTCCAGTGTATTGATGTTCTCCCCACTCCTGCCATGAGCTTCTTTGTGACATATAAATCTACCCCCATTTGTTTCTTTTCCCATTTCTTTTAGTATTAACCTCTTTTTTTAGCTCTGTTTATATATATATATATATATATATATATATATATATATATATATACACACACACACATACATGTATATGTATTTATGGATGCCTATATCTATATACCTATTTATGTCTTGTCCTTTCATCCTATACAGTTTGTCACTGTTCCCTCTGAGTGTAATTCTTCTAGCTGCTCAGGTGATAGCAACAGTTTTTAAGAGTTACCTCTTTTCTTATAGGGATACATATCATTTTAACTTATTGAGTCTCTTAAAATTTTTTTTGTTGTTTTATTTCCCCCTGTTTTTTAATTACCTTTTGATGATTCTCTTGAGTTCTGTAGTTGGACATCAAATTTTCTGTTCAGGTCTGGTCTTTTGAATGCTTGGAACTCTTCTGTTGTGTTAAATGACCATACTTTCCCCTGTAAGAATATAATCAGTTTTGATGGGTATTTTATTCTTGGTTGTAGACCTAGTTCCCTTGCTTTCTGGAATATCATTTTCCATGCCTTTTGGTCCTTCAGTGTGGATGCAGCCAGATCCTGTGTTAACCTCACCGTGTTTCCATGGTATCTGAATGGCTTCTTCTTGGCAGCTTGTAATATCTTTTCTTTCATCTGATTGTTTTTGAATTTGGCTATAACCTTTCTTTTCTGTTGTCAGTTGGGGATTAAATGTAGGGGGTGATCTGTGGATTCTTTCAATCTCCACTTTCCCCTCTTGTTCTAGGATCTCGGGACAGTTTTCCTGGATAATTTCCTCTAGTATTATGTCCAGGCTTTTTCTTTTGTCGTGGTCTTCTGGTAGTCCAATTATTCTTAAATTGTCTCTTCTTGAACGATTTTCTAAATTGTCTGTTTTGTGAATGAGATGCTTCACATTTTCCTCAATTTTTTCATTCTTTTTGTTTTGTTTTATAGTGTCCTGCTGCCTTGTGAGGTCACTTGATTCTAGTTGCTGTATTCTGGCTTTTAAAGATTGGATTTCATCTCTGGCTTTTTGGTCGTCTTTTTCCTTCTGGTCTGATTTTCTTTGAAAATCATCTTTCATCTCCTTTACCTCGTCTTTCATCTCCTTTGCCTCATCTTTCATCTCCTTTGCCTCATTTTCCAGCTGGTTGATTTTGGCTTTCAAGACACTATTTTCTCATTTTAGTTCAAGTGCCTGTGTTTCTAGATGACTTATCTTAATTTTTAAATTCTTTTCCCAATTGTCTTCAGCCTCTCTTAGTTGTGTTTTGAGTTCTTCCACAGCCTGTATCCAATTCGCTGGGATTTCTGTTTTATCGTTTGCTGATCTCTCCCCCTCTGTTCCATTTGCTGAGTAGTAGCTGTCTATTGTAGTTTCTTTCTTCTTTTTCTGTTGTTTGCTCAAATTCACCCCTTCTTTACTTCCCGTATTTGTCTGTGCTCTTGTTCCTCTCATTTTTTTTTGTTTTTGGGGGGGACATCTATCAGTCTCCCCTCTTGGAGCTTTAACAGAAGATCTCTTGGTGTAGTCTCTGGGGATGGGTTGTTGGGGGTTTGAGCTTCCCTGTCCTCTAGAGGCTTTTGATTGGCTTACAGTCTAGCAGTCAATGAGGATGGGTGGGGAGCCTGGGCTTCCCTGTGTTCTGGAGACTTTTTATGGGATTGGGTTTAGCTTAGTTGGGCTGGGTTTACTCTGAGTTTTAAACTTCCTGGACAGCTGGAGCAAATATGGAGGATCTCCAAAACTCTGTCCGCGCTGCCAGGTCTATGCTCCTACTAGGATGCCATCTTGACTCTGCCTCTAGGTTCCTGTTTTTCAGAAGACCCTGCTCTCTAAGAGGCGAGGTCTTTTTTAACTCTTGCTGCTGGGATAAGTTGGAAGTATATAGAAATGCTAATGATTTATGTGGGTTTATTTTGAATCCTACAACTTTGCTAAAGTTGTTGATTATTTCCACTAGCTTTTCAGTTGATTCCCTAGGATTCTTTAAGTAGACCATCATATCATCTGCAAAGAGTGATAGCTTGGTCTCCTCATTACCTATTTTAATATTTTAATTCCTTTTTCTTCTCTAATTGCTACTGCTAGTGTTTCGAGTAAAAGGTCAAATAATAGAGGTGATAATGGGCATCCTTGTTTCACTCCTGATCTTATTGGGAATGCATCTAGTTTATCCCCATTGCAGATGATGTTTGCTGATGGTTTTAGATATATACTGTTTATTATTTTTAGGAAAGGCCCTTCTATTCCTAAAATTTCTAGTGTTTTCAATAGGAATGAGTGTTGTATTTTGTCAAAGGCTTTTTCTGCATCTATTGAAATAATCATGTAATTTTTGTCAGTTTGTTTGTTAATATAGTCAGTTATGTAGACGGTTTTCCTAATGTTGAACCATGCTTGCATTCCTGGTATGAATCCTACGTGGTCATAGTGGATAACCCTTGTGATGACTTGCTGGAGTCTTTTTGCTAGTATTCCATTTAAGATTTTTGCATCTATGTTCATTAAGGAGATTGGTCTGTAGTTTTCTTTCTCTGTTTTTGATCTACCTGACTTTGGAATCAATACCATATTTGTGTCATAAAAGGAATTTGGTAGAACTCCTTCTTTGCTAATTATGTCAAATAGTTTGTATAGTATTGGGAATAGTTACTCTTTGAATGTCTGATAGAATTCACTTGTGAATCCATTAGGCCCTGGGGATTTTTTCTTAGGGAGTTCTTTGATGACTTGTTCAATTTCTTTTTCCAATATGGGGCTATTTAAGTATTTTATTTCTTCTTTTGTTAATCTAGGCAATTTATAGTTTTGTAAATATTCATCTATATCACCTAGATTGCCATATTTGTTGCCATATAATTGGGCAAAATAGTTTTAATAATTGCCTTAATTTCCTCTTCATTAGAGGTGACATCTCCCTTTTCATCTTGGATACTGTACATTTGGTTTTCTTCTTTCCTTTTCTTATTAAGTTGACCAGTACTTTCTCTATTTTATTTGTTTTTTTTTCAAAGTACCAGCTTCTAGTGTTGTTTATTAATTCAATAGTTCTTTTACTTTCAATTTTATTAATTTTTCCTTTAATTTTTAGAATCTAATTTAGTTTTCATGTTGGGATTTTTAATTTGTTCACTTTCTAGTTTTTTTAATTTGTGTGCCCAATGTTTTTACTTCAGCCCTCCCTAATTTGTTAATATATGAAGTCAAGGATATGGATTTCCCCCTTAGTGCTGCTTTGGCTGCATCCTATAGATTTTGAAAGGATGTTTCATCATTGTCACTTTCTTCAATGAAATTATTAATTGTTTCAATGATTTGTTCTTTAATTTTGGAGAATCATATTAATTTCCAACTAGTTTTTTATTTGCCTCTCCATGTAACCTTACTAATTATTATTTTTATTGCATTATGATCTGAAAAAGTTGCATTATTATTTCTGCTTTTTTGCATTTGTTTGCCATGTTTTTATGCCCTAGTACATGGTCAATCTTTGTGAATGTACCATGTGCTGCTGAAAAGAAGGTGTATTCCTTTCTGTCCCTATTTATTTTTCTCCATATATCTATTAACTCTAATTTTTCTATGATTTCATTCACATCTCTTACCTCTTAATTAATTTTTGGTTTGATTTATCTAGATCTGATAGAGGAAGGTTCAGGTCTCCCACTAGTATAGTTTTACTGTCTATTTCCTCCTTTTACTCCTCTAATTTCTCCTTTAGATATTTAGATGCTATACCATTTCGTATAGCCTACACTAATAATATTAAGAAACCAGTTGTTATAATTCTGGCCCATTATCCCCACTATTTGAGGAGAGAAAAGTTACCATATTTTTCCTTCCTTCCTTTCTATCATACCTCTGATAGGAAATAAAATCTCCCTTGAAGAAGGAGAGGGGAGAGAATAGACTAATGTTGCCTACTCTGCTTCTCTTTGAGCTATACAACAACATCTCAATTTTACAAATGGACAATGGCCTTCCTTATACACGGAATTCTCTTCATGACTGAAAATGGTCACCTAGATGTCCAAAATGTAAAACAGAATTAACTCTATAATAAGTATTCCCTAGTCCGGGGGGGGGGGGGGGGGTTCTTATAAAGTATTTCCTTTGCAATGCACAAACAGATTTAATCTTATCTCTAATTATTGAATTAATGATGCTGAAAATTAGAATTCAACTTTCACCAAATGATGCTCAATATTTTATGTTCCTAGAAGTGGTCACCACTCCTCACATCCACAGGAGACTTCCTGGAAACTCTCATAGGAGATAATATCTTGACTCTCACTTTTATATATGTGGAGAAGGTATCTGTAAGGCCCTTTTACCCAACTGAATGAATTATGCATTATAGGGTATATCTTCCCTTATCATGTTAAAAAGAAATTTTTCCCCATGTCGCCAACTTTGGCAGTTTTTCCACAAGACAAAGATATATCTTAATAACCATTTTGTATAGAATAACTTTCATCATGGAGTAAGTTATCCTTCCCCTGACAGGGGTCAATAATGGGTTATTTTCATTATTTTTCCAGAGTTAGAAGAAATATGTAAAGACTCAATGAAAGTCATCCAAAGCCATTTTCATGTGTGTAAGCGAAAATTTTTTTTATGTAATGAATTTCTTAATTTGTGATTGTAAGGCAATTATTATATTCCTATGTGGTTGATTGCAGAGGTTAATGATATTTAAGTCTAGGCTTGCGATGGATATTTGTATATATGTTTACTAATTCTAAGGGATTCTAAATCCACCCAAATAAACTCCCAGGTTCCACAATGAACCACTTTTCCTGTGTTTCATAGGTTACATTAATCCTCCCTGATCTAACTAGCCCAAATTTATACTATCTGTGTGGTGCATTATTCTGTTTTGGTTTCACTATCTCTGTTAAGTATCTCTAATTTTTCTTGTCAAATTTTGTTGGATTCATGGGCTCTATTTATCAAGGGTTGTTCTTGGGGCATCTGTGTTTGAATATATTCTTGGGCTTCCATTAAGTTGTCTTTTGGCATGTTATCATGGGTGTCATGATGTTTAATGTGAGATGCGAGAGACCAAGAATCTTTTCCTATTACTTTGATTGATGTAGGAGTGATGAGAGCTACATTGTATGGGCAATCCATCTGGGCTCTGTGGGTTTGTCTTTGGTAAAATTTTTCACATATACTTTGTCCCCTGGTCTGATGTTACGTAATGAGAAATCTAGAAATCAGTTCTTCCAGCCTAGGTGTGTAACTGGCATTCCCCTCCCAGCATGGAAACATAAGATTGTTTAGCAGTCCTTCCCATCCATACTGGCTGTCCATACAATATCTCATATGTGGAAATATGCAATTCTCCTCTGAGCTTCATCCTTAGATAGAACAGTGCAAGTGGAAGAACCTCTGTCCATTTAAGATGAGTTTGAGCACAGAGTTTAGCTATTGTGGTTTTTAACTCATTCATTCTTTCCACCTGTCCTGAACTTTCTGGTCTATATGCATTATGGAAATTACCCTTTATCTGCAGAGACTTAGACACTTGTTGAAAAATGCTAGATGTAAAGTGACTTCTCCTGTCTGAGTCTATGGCATCTGGAATGCCGTATCTAGGAACTATTTCTTTAAGCAATGTTTTCACTACCCTTGCAGTGTTCTTTTTCTTTTATGGATATCTTCTGTCCATCGAGTGAGTCTATTCACTATGACATATTTATACCCTCAGTCTCCAGGCATGTTAATAAAATCAATCTGCAGACACTGAAAAAGGCATATAAGTTAGGGGTCACCCTCCCAATGTCTTGCATTTTAAATGACCTTGATTAAACTTTATACAGAGGCCACATGCCTGACACACTCTTATAGCATTTGTTGATATCCCTGGAGCTTCCCAAAACCTCTCTTCCCCAGTGTTCCAACTGAACCAGAATGGCAGTTGGTGACTGGCTTCTACTCTGCACACCAGGAATCAAGATCTCTTAGATCCTGTGTGGAAACTCCTAGGCAGAGCCAGTGACTTTTGTCTGCTAGGCTCAGGAGTTACAAGTGACAGTTGGTGGCATTTAGTGACAGTTGGTGACAGTTGGTCACTAAAGGTTTTTTTAATGGAGTTCTTCTAAATCTGGGGTGCCATTTGTATTTGAGAGGTTGTTTATTTGTGTTAGAGGGGTTAAGACTTTCAGTATAGAGAAGGGGAAAGAGAGGAGAACCTCCCTTCTCAAAGAGAGTTTCGGGGGAGACAGCTGATGTTTAGGGTTGGCTCAGAGAGAGAAGAGGGGGTTTGAAGATTTTCCCTCTTCTGCCTTCCCTCCTTAGCTAAGGCTGCTCTCCCAGATTTGTTCTTGTCCTTCTTGTTCCCCCTCAACTACTGGAGACCAAAGGGTCTCCCCTTGATCTATTTACCCACACACAGCCTGGGGAAAAGATAACTATTTTAATGTCAACGCAATCAGTGTAATACAAAGAAATAACTAGCAGGGAAAGAATGGTAGAGGAAAATGGGGGAAGGCAGGTCCCTGTCTCCATTCTAATTCCCTTTTCTCTCCCTCCTGAAGTTTGGGAGGAACTCAGGCCTTGGCAGCCTGAGCCCCCTGAGAGAAAGTCAGGTTGACTCATCCTGGGTTTGGCCCTTTGGCAACAGTTCAGACTCAGGGCAACAGGAGCTGAAATAAAGTCAGACAGAGATTTAAAATGTCTTTCTCAGGTTTCCTCTTCAATAGTCTTTTCAATTGGGAGATGTTGGGGGGGGGGGTACATTTCCTGTCATCAGCAGGAAAAGTGAGTAACCCTAAGGAGAAAGTCTTTTCCCACCTTCTCTCTTTGACTTCTCAAGACTGAGAGAGCCTCACTGCTCTACCAGCCAGAATCTTCTCCTCCTCAAGATTCCAATCTCCTGGGGCCCCTCCGCCATCGAAGTGAACAGTTCCCCATACTCTTCAGCCTGGCACTTTTCTTATATGCCAGCCTCTGTCACAACTGCAATGATTAGTCAACTTTTTTTTGGTACTTTGATTCATGTAATTGTAGATACTAGTAGCTGAATTGTGAAATACACACTTTTCATCAACTGCTAGTGAATAGCATTCACAGTCTGAGCATATACACAGCAGTAAAACCTCTAATTCTCATTCTGGCTCATTGATACTGACTAGTTAATAATTTCTCATAACAATATCAAAGAAAAAACATATTATCCCTCTCCTAATAGATAAGTAATGGATTCAAAGTACAATGAGAAATGTAATTTTGTACATGACTGATGAAGGAATTTGCTTTGGTTGAGTATACATATTTGATATTAGAGATTTCCTTTTATTCAGGGGAGGAAGAAAGTAGAAGAGAGTAAAAATAAAAGCTTATTAAATAAAAAAGTTAATTTTGTGTGAAGATTAAATTAACTCTCCTCTGATTCTGAAAGTGAAATTAACTCTCCTCTGATTGTGAAGATTTAATTAACTCTCCTCTTCCCATTTTTAAATTTAATCACCAGAAGTGTAAACACCCTACTCACAATTGAGTGGGGGAGGTCTGTGACTCACATGTGCAATAGTAGGTGACAAATCTGAATTGACTGACTTCCCCTTGGGAAGTCCTAAGCAAAAGTTTTATCTGTAATTGGTAGATGTAAAAGTGGAGGAAGGCACAGGAAGTGACACAAAAGAAGTGTCTTTAAAAAGGAATTACAAATAGGCAATTTTCAGATAAATAAACCAAAACTATTAATAAGCACATGAAAAAATGTTCTAAATCTCTTATAATCAGAGAGATGTAAATCAAAACAACTCTGAGATACCATCTCACACCTAGCAGATTGGCTAACATGACAGCAAAGGAAAGTAATAAATGTTAGATGGGATGTGGCAAAATTGGAATATTAATGCATTGCTGGTGGAGTTGTGAATTAATCCAACCATTCAGGAGGTATTTGGAACTACGCCCAAAGGGCACTAAAAGACTGTCTGCCCTTTGATCCAGACATAGCACTGTTGGGTTTATACCCAAAAGATATAATAAGGAAAAAGTCTTGTATAAGAATATTAATAGCTGCACTCTCTGTGGTGGCAAAAAAATTGGAAAATGAGGGGATGCCCTTCAATTGGTGAATGGCTGAACAAATCGTGGTATATGTTGGTGATGGAATACTATTGTACTCAAAGGAATAATGAATTGGTGGAATTCCATGCAAACTGGAACAACCTCTAGGAATTGATGCAGAGTGAAAGAAGCAGAACCAGGAGAACCTTATACACAGATACTGTGGTACAATCGAATGCAATGGACTTCTCTGTTAGCAGCAGTGCAATGATCCAGAACAATTTGGAGGAATTTATGAGAATGAACACTATCCACATTAAGAGGAAAAACTGTGGGAAGAGACATAGAAGATAAACAAGTGTTTCATCACATGGGTCGAAGGGGATATGATTGGGGATATAGACTCTAAATGATCACCCTAGTGCAAACATCAATAATTTAGAAATAGACTTTGATCAAGGACACAGGTAAAACCCAGTGGAATGGTGCATTGGCTATGGGAGGGGGTGGGGGAGGTAACAGAAAGAACATGGTTCTTGTAACCAAGAAAAAATATTCTAAATTGACTAATTAAATAAAATTTTAAAAAAAGAATTTACAACTTCCTGTGGATCCAACCATTCTGCTAGGTATGTACCCCAAAGAGACAATAAGAAAAAAGACATGTTGTGAAGATTGGATTTATCTATCTCCTGATTTGTAACAATGAAGATGCTTAGTCTAACAAAATCAGGGATATCTTGGGAAGTTTGCATTATTCCACCCTTCTTTGTCTAACAAAATCGGGAATGTCTATGACCATGCTTGAAGATTGAGTGTTTAGGAGGATGGCCTTTGATAGAGAAATTTACAAATCAGAAACGGCTGACAGACCCCTGGGCTGTCCTAAGTCAAGCTTAGGCTACAAATGGTGCAGAGGAGGTGCAGGAAAGGGAGGTAGAATCTTCTAGGTCCCCCCCCACACACACACACACATGGCTTCCTCTTGTCTGTCTCTTTTTCCCCAGAGATGTGGCTCTGGCTGGCAGGATGCTAAGTGTTCCGACATTTTGGCATGGTGGCAGCTAATTGTCTGGGTCTTGGTGGTGAGTTTGCCCTTGAGCTAATTCAGGTTCAGGCATCTTGGCTGAGCCCTCTAGGAGTTCAGGCTGATTCCTTCTTCCTTTACTCTCCAAAACCTTATCTTCCTAAAGCCTCTAATCTTCCCCCCTGGCACAAGCCAGGTGGGAGAAATCCTGCAACCTTTCCTTCTCCCTTCTTCTTAATTTCTTTCCACTATATTAATTAACTCACCATAAATTTCCAGCTGTCTTGGGTATTTTATTTGGGATACCCCATGGCGACAAATAACTATATAGTTTAGGTCACAACACTAAATTTATCCTTTACAATGGACAAGAATATCCATAGCTGTGCTTTTTGTGGTGGCAAAAAATTAGAAAATGAGGGGATGCCCTTCAATTGCGGAATGGCTGAACAAATTGTGATATATGTTGGTGATGGAATACTATTGTGCTCAAAGGAATAATAAAGTGGAGGAATTCCATGGGAACTGGAACAACCTCCAGGAACTGATGTGTAAAAATATATGTAAAAATAAAAATGTATAAAGGAAAAATAAATCTATAACAGGTCCTTGAATCAGGACCCAATTAAAGTTATTTAAGCAATTATGCATTTACCCAATCAGCAGCTAGGATTACAGAAAGTTTTGTCACACAATGAAAGACAGAATAGGGACTAGATTATAGGAGCCCAGTAGGAACCAAATTTGAGATACTTGGTAGAATGTGGGACAAGGAAGACCTGCCTTTGACATATGTCAAAACAGCCACAACCTCGAACCCCAAACAAATTCAAGTCCTCTTGTCTTGGCTCAAAATTTCATCAATCCCATTAGGATTGGTTGGTCTCTTTGACCTTGTGGTTGATTGGCACTATGCAGTTTAGCTTTATGCTTCTTTGGCACTGTGCAATGGCTCTTTTTGTATTTACTTCTCCTGGAATTAGATAAAATCATTAAGCAAAGTCCCATAATTTTTTTAAATAATCAATGGCA
Source organism: Monodelphis domestica (assembly GCF_027887165.1). Taxonomy (NCBI): domain Eukaryota; kingdom Metazoa; phylum Chordata; class Mammalia; order Didelphimorphia; family Didelphidae; genus Monodelphis; species Monodelphis domestica. The sequence goes on from NC_077228.1 coordinate 254,647,434, forward strand.
ATCAATGGTATAATCTAAAGCTTTTTGGGTATGCATTAATATTAGAACAAATATATTTTACACTTATATTACTGCAAAATTTTTTTAAAAATTAAAGAAAAATCTTCTCAATACTGTTGATGTGCTTCAAATACAAAAAAGAGAGAAAAAATAAAACAGATGCTATATTGCACGTGCAAGGAAAAACAATAATAAAAATTTTTTTTAATAAAACTATATAGCTTATAATAATTGACACACTTGAGTCAGCTAGGGAAAGGTAGAATACAAAGGTTTCTCATCCAAAAATGAAATCTATTTTCTTTTCAAACTTGGCCATGATCCACTATTTATAAAATAACAGTTTTTATAAAGAACAGTAGTACAACAGGTAATGCACATTCAAGAAGTATCAAAATCCCCAAAGTTATAATAGCCAATTTAATGACAATAGCAAACAAACACACTATCATAGTTTACATGAGTTTGCTGTATGACATTTAAAGCTAATGGATACTTGTCACAGGTTTTTCAGGTGTAATAAATATTTCAACCTTGGTTAAGATATTTGTAAACAAAGTAAAACTTATTTGGGTCTAGAATATTACTAAGAAATCTAGATTGTTCTGGTGGAAGTAAATTAAACTAAAGAGTTACAAATGAGGGGGCCATTCAGGGGTACCATGCCCTGGGATCAACTTCCCAGCTCCTTTGGTATGAGACTCTTATGTCCCATCCATTCACATTTTTACAACTGTGGGAGGTGGAGATTATAATTGTATGTCACTCCAGCTACTAAAATGGACCCTTTTCCTCTTGTTACAAATAACTCAGAGGTAGGCAAAATGATCAGTCAGAGTTGTTGAAAAAAATTTTAATCATGTCTAAAGACATCTTAAAATCAATTTAAGATATTTAGCTCATTAAATTTACCAAAGGTTGTTAACCAGGTTGATGGAGTCCATACATTATCTGTGAGACAATTTACAAAGCCAAAATAGAATAAAAAGCTGTTTTTATATGAGGTTATTCAACAATATTTGTTCAGTATAATTATAGGGGAAAGGTAACAGAATAAATCAGTAGTTAGAACACAGTAGATTAAACTGATTCAGTGTAACAGAATAGTATTGAATATATTATTATATGAACTTAAAACAACAAAATTAAATCTTAAAGCAGACAATCAGGAAAATATGATAAAATACAGAGACTTTCATAAAACAATGTAGTCTGAAAAGGCTTAAATTTTCACCTCTAGTCTCTATAAAGTTCCTTTCTCTATCCATCCAGATTCCTTTTTGTCAGATTTTTTTTGGTTCCCCCATAGTGAGGGAGAATTCCTCGATGAATATGGTGAGTAGGAATCCCAAATTGGATGAATCTTAGAGACTGGGCAGGCCCAAATGGCAAAGGGTTATAGGGAGAAGAGTTTTCTCCCCTGAATCTTAGACAAGATAAGTGAAAGGATTAGTGCACTAATGAAAAAACATCCTAATCCTGGAAGTTGTTTGAAATAGGTACTGCATGGCTCTTTCATAGAATGAACCATGCTTGTAATTAATTTCCTGTTTGGAAGTGTAACTTCTGTCTTCCCTTCCCCCCTGAGGTAAAATGCTAGTTTCCCCAGCCACGTGGAGAGGGAGTTAGGAGGCTAATCGTTGCCTAAGGAAAATACACCCAGGTTTTCACCAGCTAGTTTGTGATTCTGAAGATAAAGCTGCAGCTACCAACAGCCTAACAGGACTAGGGCTGGGACTGGGCTGGGGCCGGAGATCAGGAGGAGGATTCAGAAGTAGGAGCAGGCAGTATCAGTAACAGCAATGCCAGAGGCAGCAGTGAGGAACTGAGGAACATGGGCTCAAGCAGATGGGCAAGAGAAAAAGATTATCTCTTCTGCTTTAGTCCCATGGCTAAAAAATAGACTGGCCAATAGGGCAACTGGGCAAAAAGTAGGGAAAGAAAAAGGCAGCAGCTCCAAAGAGAGTGTGGGTTAAAAGCTTTGGCAGAAGAAATGTGACTTAAAATTTATCTGGGCTATCTTTTAAAAAATGAGAGTTTTTCTCATCCCTTCTGGTTGCCAAAAATGTAAAAATTAAAATTAAATCTCAATAACAAAAATGTTATATTTTAGGAGGTTTATTAATGATCATTAGCCCATTTAAAATCCCAGCACTTAGTTTACCACCTCCACCATGCTTGCCACAAGCCCAAGAAAGAGGCCCAAGAGGACCACCCACTCACTAATATCCTCTGTGGGCTCCTGGGAAATGTAGTCCTTTTTTAGGGTAAGAAATTTTCAATTATACATTTAAATCTGCAAAAATAAGGAAAGCAAACTCCTATGAGACAAATACAGTCTTCATATCCAAACACAGTAAATATAAATAGATGAATCAAAATCAATGTAGGATGCAGTGTGTTCTCTAAGGAAAGGCTGGTAGGGGCAGGCTGGTGTCTTCCATTTACATAAGGAGTTTACCATTTCCTTTTGCCATCCTATAGCCAGCCTTTTCTGATGAGAAGACCCAAGTCAGAGGGTTCACTAGCACCCTGAACCTTTCATCTTATGCTGGGAATGGTGATCCCCTGAAGAAAGGCTACTAGAAAAGAGGTCAGGCCATGAATCTTCTATCTGCCCCCAAACAACTGCTTCTATCTGCACCAACAGGGCATCTGCCGCCTCCTGCTGCCAGACTAATCTCCCAATTAGGAGAAGAATTCTCCATAGTGGAGAATCTTCTATGCAAACAAAAGTAGCTCTCCCTTTAACTTCAGGTCTCTCATTTCCTGCATCTTTTGAAATTACAGGAGAGGCACCCTTAGTGATGAACCTGGTTATATCTTTCACATCTCTGTGATTCTAAAGTCCTATAGATCATCATCCAAACACCAATCCTTACTACCTACCACTTGATTTCTCATTTTCATGTCTCTCAGCCCTCCTATCCCAAAGTTTCATCCTAACTCTGCCTAATCCTTCCACTATTCCCTCTGGAATGTCTGTTCTATACCAATAAACTTGCCTTCATCTTCATCATTGCTCTTATACTTCTTCCATCTACTAATTATTACTGAAATGTGAGTTTGCCCTGAAAATACAGACTCCTTGACCATCTTATCCAGTAATAACTAGACTTCACTTTTCAGATCATTAGTTAAAGGGGGGAGAGTTGGAATATTCTGTACACTCTGTGACATTTATAGGTTCTTTCCCTTCCTCCATCACTTAGTAACATATCTTTCTTCCCTTGTGATTAATGCTTTCATAATTATGATCCAATCAAAATCCTGGCAGCTATCCCTAAGTCATTCCTCTTCCTTCTACAATGAGGTTAATTTCTGTCTTACAATTTTTCTTTCCTCCCCAACTCATGCCATCATAAAGTAGGGAATTTCAACATATGTATTGGTTCTCCCTTGAATACCCTAACCATAGGTTTTTCTGGACAAAGATGCTGGAATGATTTGCCATTTTTTCCTAGTGGATTATGGCAAACAGAAGTTAAATGACTTCTCCATGGTCACATAGCAAGTAAGTGTCTGTAGCTGGATTTGAACTCAGATTTTCCTGACTTCAAGCCTGTGGGGCTTTATCCATTAAGTCACCTAGCTGACTCAAGCCTGAATTCCCTTACATAGCCTTATTCTACATCTGCACCATGTCCTCCAAACCCTTGACATCTCAATTCTCTCCTCAGTCATTTCTCCTGTAACTGCCTTTCTCTTCTCCTCTTTTTGGCTTCTTGGTTGTCAACTGGGTTTTGGGGAAGACCAAGTTCACTCCTGTCCTCTGAGAAAACTATCCCTGAGAGAAGTCCCAGACTGACCTGATTCATACTGAAAAATAGACCTTAAAATACTTAATGATCCCAGTTTAGGTGACACTAGTAGATAGAATGAAAAATGTTAAGTACCCTTTTTTGGAAGTTTCTCCCATTATATCAGAGTCCTCTCCCTGGTAGTTCCATCCTTGCCTGGACCCTTTCCTTTTGTATCCATTGTGAAGCATCAGCCTCTCCCTGATAATTCTGTTTTGGACTTCTCATTTCCTTGTAGTCATGGTAAAACCAATCAATCATACTTCCCTGTCCTTAGCTTCCAAAAGGTATGTAAGTCCCCAAGTTCTATTGTTCTTTGGAGAATCATCTTGTGGTAATTCTCTCAGACATTCTGTTCCCAGAGACCCAGAGCTCTTGGCTCCGTATGGTTTTTATGCATTTGACTCTATGTGGTGGCTGAATATTGAACACTATTTTTTTCATGATTAAAAACTGGGTTTTACTGACTACTTTAGTGGTTCTGTGTTTTTTTCCAGGTTGACATGTTGAATCAATTCAACTCTACACTGTCATCCTCTCTTGAATCCCTAGACCCTTTATCATATCATTCATCATTCTCAGTCAAATGTCAGCCTTGGGTCACTCCTACCCTTTACATAATTGCTGTGGAACAAAGGTAGAGAAAATCATACACTTGTTTAGACTAGATCCACTACAAATTTATTATGTAACCTACTCTGGCTCCTCACTGCTACTAGACAATCTTACACCTCTCTTATCAATTCACTATCAACTCTCCACAACAGTGACTCTTCTAGACCTTTCAATCCCTTCTCAAACACCAATGGTTTCCTTCCCCCAACTCTCTCAAAGAATCTTACCTCATATTTTACAGGAAAAAAAATTTTGAACACTTGCTATGAAATCCTTCTTCTCCCCTTTCCTTTATTTCCTATCACACTGGTACCTTCTACTATGCTCTCCTTATTCATTCTTATCTCACATGATGAAGTAACCTTACTCCTTTCCAAGATACACCTCTTTACTGGTTCAAGGAATCGGAATCCCATTACATACTATCTCTTCCAACAGACTGATACTCTGTCATTCCTACTCTTTCCCTTGTTTACCATCTCTCCTCTTCTGGCTCATTTTCTATTGCTTATAAACATGTTCATGTCTCCCCTATCCTGATGTTTGAGAATCAGTAGTAATAGAACTCAAGTTCTATTGTTAAGAGAATAGTATTAAGAGAATAAAGAAGGTTATAAAGGAGTTACCAATAAATTAGAGATGTTGAACAAGATCAACTAGATTGGTGGTCTTTGGAAATATATTTTGGGTAATTAGTAACATTGCTCTTTTAAAATGGAATATTATACAGAACAAAACTAAAAAAAAGACTAGTCAAACATAAATGAATAAGAAAGTAATCATTCAATTATCTTCCACTATTACAAAGTGGAAAATATAAATTACCTAGGAAAAAATTCTCATTTGATAAAAACTCTTAGGAAAATGAGAAAAAAGTCTCCCAGAAATTAGGCTTAGACTACTACTTTATACCACATTACTCAATACATTATAAGTGGATATGCAATGTTAATATTAAACATTATACTATTAAAATTAGAAATAGATAATAAACTAAGGTATATTCTTAACCAAATAAGAGATAGATACAATTATAAAAGATATAATAAATAAATTTGATTATGTGAAACTGAAAAGCTTCTGCAGACAATCGATGCACCGAGCAAAAGAAGAAAAGTGGTCAAGTAGGGAAAAATATTCATAGCAAATTTCTCAGATGAGAATTTGGTATCTAAGTAATTTAAACAATTTAAAGTACCAAAAGTTAATGTTGGAAGAGTTATGGAATGTTCAACATATTAATTAGGTGGGACTATAAAATGGTACATCCATTTTGAAAAGTAATTTGGAATTATTTCTAAAAATTACTGAAATTTCCACTCCATTTGAACCAGATACTCCATTATGAATCATATATTCCCCAAAATGGCCATTGAAAATAAGGAATTCTTCATATACAGCAAAGAAGATATAGAAGTACTTTTTTGAGATAGCTAAAAGTTGGAAACAAAGTTACTTCCTATTATTTTTGAAATAGATAAAAAATTATGGTAAATTAATATAATTGGATATTATTGTGCTATAAGAAATTATGTGTATGATGAATACAGAGAAAAATGGAAATATCTATGTGAACTGATGTAAAGCAAAGTAAGCACAGTGTAGAAAATAGTATACACAATTACTACAACAGTGTAAATGAAGAAAAACCCATCTACAATCCAAAAATCAAGAATAAATGTAAAAATTTGTTGAGATTCAACAGGACACAATGAAGAAATATGAGGGGTCTACCCCTGCCTCTAACCCACTCCTTTGTGGAGATACAAGATCCAAATATTACACATTGCACATATTTTTAAACTTTTTCTAGATAGTATTTAGTTATGCTGATTTTTTCCTCTCTAAAAAATCTATTTGTTATATGGGATAGCTCTCTCTGGAATAACAAGAGGAAGATATACTTGGGATTACTATGATCATAAGATAAATAACAATAAAAACATTTTTAAAAATTAGTCTGGCAAGTCATGTCAATTTTAATGGAGAGAAGACTCATAAAAGGAAGAACAATGAAAAAATCACCATCTTTATTTAGTTAATGGTGTATTAAGAATATGAATTTGGAAAATATAGTACAAAGTACAAATAATCAAGAATTCATATTATTAAGAGAATAAAGAAGGTTATGAAGGAGTTACAAATAAATTAGAGAAGTTGAGCAAGATCAACTAGATTGGTGGTCTTTGGGAATACATTTTGGGTGATGAGTAACATTGCTCTTTCAAAATGGAATATTATACAGAACAAAAGACTAGCCAAACATAAATGAATAAGAAAGTAAGCATTCAATTATCTTCCACTACTATATTGATGAATTATCTCCTGAGGATTTGTTATTCTAACTCCAATTTTTAATGAGCAAAATTTCCTAAGGGGAAAAAAAAAGAATTGGTTGTGGATTTACAGAGATTTTGTTTGGGGTGGGTTGTGGTGAGGAAGAGATAAGGAGTGAAGGACTCACATCATTTGAAATCTACCTTGTACAACCTTTGTTCAATAGTTAAATATTTCAATACTTTATAATACAAGGGAGTACCCTTGCCCTTTTGCAATTTTAATTTGTCCTAATCTTTAATGAAGAAGCTGTCATTTGAATTTTTACTATTTAATCTATGGTAATCCTCAATGAAAAAAATGTAATATTTTTAAATTTAAATTTTATTATATTTTGACTTCTGAATGCTCTCTTTTCCATCTCTCCTTCTCCAATTAAAGAAAAAAAAAAACAAGAAAAATCATACTATAAATATGTATGGCCAAGCAAAAGTTACTGAATTAACTATATCCCCCTCCAAATATGATTCAATCTCCACTCTGAGCATATTACTTCTTTATCTGAAAGTAAATAACATAATTCATAATGAGTTCTCCAGAAATTGTTGATTCTGGACTCCTAAATATTTCAAAGTTGTTTGTCTTTATAGAAATTTTCATTATTGTGTAATTGTTTCCCTGGTTCTGCTCACTTCACTTTATATAAGTAAGTTAATACATGTCTTTCCAAGTTTTTCTAAAACAACGTCTCACATCTTTTTTTTTAATAATAATATAATTCCATCACATTCAAATAACATATTTTATCTACTTCTCAACTGATAAACACCTCCCTCAGTTTTCAATTCTTTGCCACCATTAAAAAAACTTTTGTAAATATCAATCCTTTCCCTATTATTTGTTCTATTTTCAGGACAGTTCTAGTAATGCTATTTATTACTAAGTCAAAGAGATCAATTTTTTTTACATAGTTATGTCTATGCAGAATGGTCACACCCATTCATGATTTCTCTGATAATGTATTAAAGTCCCTATTTTATCACACTCCTAGGATTTTATCATTTAGCTTTTTGTCAACTTTGTCAATCTAATAGGTGTGTGGTATTGCCGTTATTTCAATTGGTGTTTAATCATGACTTATTTAGAATATTTTTAACATGGCTATTTAGTTTAGATTTCTTCCTCTGAAAACCACCAATTTATATTCTGTGATTATTTTTCAGTTAGAGGATGACTTTTATTATAAATTTGTAACATACCAGGCATGGAAGTATGGTTGATATATTAAATACTTGATCAGAGCAGTTAATGATCAATGTATAGGCAGTTCTAAGGGCAAGAGAATTACTGGGCCTAAGCCACAAAAGCTTTGCCCTCACCTTGTCAAACCTCATTCCTCTGAAAAGCCCATGTCAGGTGAATCCCCACCTACTCTGATCGTGTCATTGTCTATGCAACCAAAGTGAATCAACTATGCTTTGTTGGGAATTCATTGATCCTTGCAATCTACAATAAAGCCTTGGGTGAGGCACACTGTTCTTTCTTTTGTTTCCTGCAACCTTGGAATTCTCCCTGCGGTCTCTCTTTATCTTTCCTAGCACCACTCTTGGCCACAAGTGCTCCGAAATTTTACTTCCACGTGTTCTATTATTTCTCACATTTTCCTTTAATTATTTTTCTAAGGTAAATGTCATCAGGGATCAACACTGCCCCATACTAAAATTAACTTGTCTGTGTCTCTTTATTTATCATCCATTTTCTCACACTCCTTGCTCCTTCTTGAGCCCAAACCCACTAAGGAAAAATTTTTTATAACAGCCGCTGGAAGACAATGTTTAATATGATACCTGACACATAGTACTTAGGTACTTAATAATAGGTACTTAATAACTGTTTATTGACTGACTGACTTTTATACATAAATCATGTTCCCATTTGGAGATTGCCTAATTCCTTCCAATTTTCCCAATTGTCCCAGTTCTTTGAGTGTATGAGTATGTCAAACAGTCAGATACTGTATTCACTTCCTTTTATATATTATGTGCCTAATCAATATAAATAATCAACCTTTCTACTTCTTACCCAGTATTAAATTATTTAAATGGTGATAGTTTTATATTCTAATTTGAGATCTGGTAATGCCATACTCTCACTTTTGTTCATTGATTCCCTTGATATTCTTGGCTTTTGTTCTTCCAGTTGTATTTTGTTATTAATTCTTCAAACTATAAAGTAAGTTTTTGGTAGTTTGGTATAACACTGTAAAGGAAATTAAGTAGTATTTCCATTTTCATTATATTGACTTCATCTACACATGAGAAATTAATTTTCCTCCAAATAAATCTTTCCTTTTTCATGTGAAAGGTGTTTTATAATCCTGTTCATTTAGTTCCTATGTGATTTTTTTGGCAAGTACATTCCTAAATGTTTTATACTAAGTATAGCTGTTGTTAATGAAATTTCTCTTTTTTAATCTCTTCTTGCTGACATATGTTGATGATGTACAGAAATGTTGATATGCATTTAATTTGTATCCTAAAACTGTGCTGTTTTAATTAGTTTTTAAAGTGAATCTGTAGGGTTCTCTGATAAACTGTTGTATTTGCAAAATAAAGATAATTTTGTTTCCTCTTTGCCTATACCTATTCCTCCAATTTCTTTTTCTTGTCTTAAACTATAACTACTATTTCTAGTGCTGTATTCAGTACAAATAATGACAAAGGACATATTTGCTTTATTCCTTATCTAAGTGGAAAGTTCTCTCTAATCCCCATTATATATAGTGCTGGCTGTTGCTTTTAGATAGATACAATTTGTCTTTTTAAAAAATTTTTTTATTCCTTTCTAGCATTTTAAGCAGGAATGGGTGCTATAATTTGTTAAAAGCTTTTACTGCATCTATAATATGATATTGTGATTTTGTTGTTTTTGTTATTCTATGACCAATTATGTTTATAATTTTCTACTATTTTACCAGCCTTACATTCCTCATATAAGTCAGTATGGTAAAAGTAATTTGGGAATATTTTATTGTATGCTCCTTGTTAATATTTGGTTTAAAACTTTTTGCATAAATATTCATAAAGGATATTGGTCTCCAGTTTTCTTCCTCTGTTTTGATTCTAAGTATCAAGATCATATTTCTGTCATAGAAAGAATTTGATAAAACTTCCTTTTCTACTGATTTTTTTCAAATAGTTTATATGATATTGAATTCATTTTTCTTTGAATGTTTCATAGAAATTTCTTGCAAAACCATCTGATCCTGGTGATGTTTTTCTTTGACTTTTCATTCATGGCTTGTTCAATTTTTTTTTTTACCCTAAGAAGAGGTTAAGTACTCTGTTTTCTACTCTGTTAATCTGGGGAATTTATATTTTTGTAAATATCCATCATTTCACTTAGATTATTTTATTGGCATGCGGATAGGCAAAATAATTCCAATAACATCTTTAATTTTTGCAAATTCATGGGTTTTTTTTTTCATTTTTATATGGTATTTTGGTTTTCTTCTTTTTAAAAAAATCAAGTTAGAAAATAATTTTGGCAGCTAAGTGCTAAATAGAAGGGAGAAGAGAGAGCCTTATCATCCACATATTCTTGATCCTATTTGAGGGAATTCAGTCCCACAACTTGACTGAAACTGCTCTCAATGATCATCAGTTTAATATTCCACTGTCCTTTTCACAATTCTTCTTTTATTTTTCTGTAGCAACACTGTGACTCCTCCCCAATTCCTTCTAACTATTCCCTTTCTCCTGGTACTCCATTTACCTCTATTGAACACTTTTTTTTTTTGGTTTCTTTCTTTAGTTCATCTTAAGTATTACTTAGTTTATCTTGATCCCAATCTCTTTTGACTAAAGAGTTGAATTATTGGGTCAGAAAAAGTACTGTTGCATCCTTCTTCTATGTTACTCTTTTCTCAACTGCTAGTCAAAAGCATAAATTTAAGTTAAAGATGAATCTTTCATTATGGAATGATTTGTGCAATTTTTGTTATCGGAAAGAACCTCACAGAAGGTGGATTTCAAGGAATTGGAAATTTCTGATTTGTTTTCAAGGAAAAGGAGAGATTAGAAATAGAACAGGGGCAGAAATAAGAAATAATTGGAAGACTAGTACTGTACTTGTTGACCTATCTGGAGACATGTATATTCTGTCAAAGTACTCTTTTGGGGTGACATAATCCTGATAATTATCTCAGCTTGTATTTGCACTACATTACTTCCCTACTCGAATGTCTTCCACAACTAATCACAAAGTCCAGAAGTTGGTTTTTAGTATAAATTATCACTCCATATTACCACAATCACTTTTTTTAAAACTTTTCAAGTTCCCTGGTCCTTTGAATGAAATGTTTCAGTTGACAAAAACTAAGTTTTTTCTTCTGAAAATTAGAATTTTTATATTCATAGCCACGTTCTTTGTGGTGGCAAAAAATTAGAAAACGAGGAGGTGCCCATTGATTGGGGAGTGGCTGAATAAATTGTGGTATCTGATTGTCATGGAATATTATTGTACTGAAAGGAATAATGAACTGGAGGAATTGGTGCAGAGCAAAAGGAGCAGAACCAGGAGAACATTGTACACAGAGACTAATACACTATGGCACAATTGAATGTAATGGACTTTTCTACTAGCAGCAATTCAATGACCCAGGACAATACAGAATCTCATAAGGTTCTTATGAGAAAGAATGCTATCCACATCCAGAGAAAGAACTGTGGGAGCAGAAATGTAGAAGAAAAACATAATCAATCATATAGTTCAATATGGATATAATTAGAGTTTTGATGTTAAAGGATCACTCTACTGCAAAAATGAATATCATGGAAATAGATTTTGAACATTGATATATATATATATATATATATATATATATATATATATATATATATATATATATATAACCCAGTAGAACTACTTGTCAGCTCCAGGACAGGGTAGGGAAGGGAGGAAGAGGAGGAATCATCAATCATGTAACCATGAAAAATATTCTAAATAAATAAAAAAGAAAATTAGAATTTTTATTTGGACCTGTATCCTTGAAAAGCTATGTGATCTAGAGAACCTTGTTACTTCATTTACAAATCCAAGAAATACCACATATCTAATTGTTCCCCTAATCTGAAGGCTAATAACTACAAATCCATTTATCTATATGTGTCATATTCTTTCAATTGTTATAGAAATATTCACATGCTTTATCTCTATGCAACTCATCTTGTCTTCCTTGAATAATCAGTTGATTTAGCTCCCTGAGATAGGATGGTATTCAGGCCTGGAAACACATTTATATCTATGCTTCATTATCATATATGACATCTCTGTCATATGGAATTTAGCCTGGTCTTGAAAAGAGAAGAGCAATACATTGTCTTAAACATAATTGTACACTTGCTTTCATAGAAGAAAATAGATTTCCTTTTTTTTTTAGAATTCCTGTGGGATGCATGTTTTAATGAGTTCTCCAATTATACACTCTTTCAGAGCAAGAGAAGATTTTTTTTTCCCCAACTTTAGACATTTGTCTCTCCTGTAGGGACCTGTGTGGAGCTAAATTTATAGTTAGTACAAGGCTCAGAGGTGGCATACTTTAATTCATTACTTTTGGCACACTTTAATTCATTACTCTGTATTAGGTTGGCAATTGGTTCATTTCCAGAATTTCTCTCACTATTGCATTTGGCCCAAGTAGATTCTGCCCTGAAGTTTGCTTCCAGAAGAAGAAATCTACCAGATCTGAGTTTTCCTCTACCAGAGCTGAGTTTTCCTCTTGTTCAGATGAGTAAATGCCACTGGCTTCATCTAAGGTGGATATCATTTCTGAAGGTCACATATCTTTTCTGGGAAAAGGATTATGTACTGATAGAATATGCTTCCTGCTCTTAGAGTGGGAAATAGGACAACCTTTTTTAGGATTAGGACATTATCTAGACATGATCACAGAATACTATTGCCATTAGTATCTCTAGTTCAATATCAAAAGTGATGCTTAGGGAAGATATCATTTGTTAACATCTATTAATTGACTTGCCAGTTTGTCATTTAGCTTGATGATATATTTTATAAAGTTTTACCATCCCAGGGGCCACAGAACTTTCATGCTACACATTATACCCCATCCAATATAACAATCTATAGTTATATTCTAATTATTTTTTTATAAAAAAGCTTCATAAAGTGGGTAGATTTAATATCATTGTCGTCAATTGCCAGTATTAAAAAAAAAAGAATAATTATGAGTTTTGTTAATTATATTTCAGGGCTCAATTGCAAGTTAATTTATGTTTGCATTAGAAAAATTTATTTTTACAATTAAAATACATGATATGGCATAGTGAAAAAAAAAAAAACAAGACGTGCAGATAAGAAATCCTAGTTCATACACTGTGTTTAATATTTATTTCCTGTGCTACATGTGGAAAGTTACTCAAAGTCCAGATGATCTCTAATGTCAATTCCACATAAAAAATTCCATCTTTTCATTCCATAATTATGACCTTCACATTATTCTTCCTTAACTGATGATAGTGATGGTAATATAAAAAAAAATTAAACTGATTGCCTTGTTAGGAAATAAATTCCTAATTATTAAGCAGGCACTAGCCCACCAATTGTCAGGAATATGGCAGAATGGAATCATGTACCTAGCAAATGGTTGAACTGAGTAATCACTTAAGATCACTTCCTAATCTCAATTTCTGAGACTAAAGTCACTACTTTGGTTTTATTAGTACTGTGTTCTTAGGTGCATACATGACTTTTCACTTTAAAGTCACAAATTCAATAAATCAGTCACTTTTTCTTCATATGCTGACAATCATATAACTGATTTTTCCCTTTATATAGGACATATTGTTTTGCTTCATGGACATCCTAAGTAGATAGGTATAGTTATTTCAGTTCTAAAGTGACTAGAATTATAATGCCAAATCAAATTTTGTTTTTATTTTTTCTATCTCTAACACAAAACACAATGTCTGGTGCTTAATAAATGTCTTTTGAATTTAAGTGGGTTGGGCTCAGTTTACTATCTCACCTAGAATTCTATTACTCTAAGCAAAGGATAATCCCTGGAAGGTGGAAGGACACAACAGTTTACCCAGTTATCTATCATTTCTGTCCCACCTGTGTATTTCTTTCCTCCTGACCCACATGCTAAATATCTGTAGTTTTTTCAAGTACAATTTAAGGAGTTCTATTCAAACATTATGTGAACTCTCAGTTTTACAACAGGTCTCAGATATAATTTTTATAATGAGACTATGCTCTTGTTTGGGATGTGAGGGACATTAATACCAAAACTAAAAGAGAGAGAGAGAAAATGATTGGACTTTCAATTTGTTCTACCTAGTTAAATTTAATCTTCTGGAGATCAGCTCACCTAATATCTCCCAATTCTTAAAGACAATATTATGATAAGAGGATAATGGTGTTTAGAGATAGTAGGAGCTTTAGAGATTATCTAGTTCAATCAGTTTATTTAACACATGAGGAAACTGAGGTCCTTATCTACCCAAAGTCAAAATTTAATTCAAATCCTCTAACTGCAAATCTAGAAAACTAGTACCATATATTTTAATGAACTGAACATTTATCCAATATTCTAATTGCTTCTAAATCACCAATACCAAGTTGCCTTTGGTATCCAATTATGGTGAAGCTTTTTGAGAGTCTGATCAGTTTATATTCATCTCTTCCCTTTGTCTTCTTGCCTCTTTCTCTATTCATGAACTCTCATAATAAGTGACCTTCCTTGGAATATGATAGTGAAATTATAGCAAGATTGTGATGAAATACTAGGCAGAACTTTAAGAATGTAGCCACATTTTATATGTGTATATATAAATATATGTATACACACACACACACACACACACACACACACACACACACATATATATGTATAGATATCTACTTGTTGATGCATTTTGGTATTTAGACCCATTTGTCATTTGTTAGGGTGACCTACTGTATTTCATTTTGGGATGAAATCATCACCCCATTGAAGAGACTGATGAACAGTCTTTTTTCTCTATTAGTTTTATAAGTTGTGTTTTTAAAAATGGCTTGACATGGAAAACTGAAATGAAAATGCCAGAAAATAAATAATTTATGTAATGTAAAATCTGAAGCAATGGCTTTTTAAAAAGTAAAAAAAAAAGTTTTTAAATAATAATGATATTGTTTTTACAAAACATCATAGCTTTATAAAGTAGGTAGTGATCTAATTAAGCCTAATTTATCAAACATTTATTAAATGCTTGATAAATTGCAATTTGATAAAATGCAACTATACACTAGGGAATAAGGAAAGTTCTGGAAATACTAAGGAAAAATAAAAAACAGTCCCTACCTTCAAACAATTAACAGTCTACTAATCACTGATCAGACCTTATACTATGAAGACTTTGAGCTCTTCCCTGGTTAAACTGATTTAAAAGTAGAGCTAACCAACTTGACAGTCAAATTGATAGACTGTCCAGACCTGCTATAGAGGAACTATCACTGAAAGGTAAATGTGTATTCTAATCTTGATTGGAAACTCCTAATTGGGTACAATATTGGTTACAAAGAAGCAGAAGAATATACTTTTTTTTAACACCTTCCGTCCTGGAGTCAATACTTCCAAGACAGACGAATGGTAAGGGCTAGGCAATGGGGGTTAAGTGACTTGCCCAGGGTCACACAGCTGGGAAGTGTCTGAATCCAGATTTGAACCCAGGACCTCCCACCTCTAGGCCTGATTCTCAATCCACTGAGCTACCCAGCTGCCCCCAGAATATACTCTTAATAGGCACATAATACCTTCCCCATAAGAATGTAAGCTCCTTGAGGGCAGGAGAAATTTTGTTTTTTTTTCTTTATATCCCAAGACTTTAGAACAGTGCTTTGCACACAGTTTGTTGATTGCTTAAAGAAATACCCTCTCCTCCATTCTTAACTAAGAGTTCTTTAATGGGTGGGGCTCATCTGCCTGCTTTCTCTTCTGTGACTATCTCAGCAGGGAAGATCAAGGGCAAGATGGAGAAGAGGAATTGGACAATGGTGACAGAGATCATCCTTGTGGGAATCCCCACTACTCATGCAGTTCTGGGTGGCCTTTTGTTCCTATTATTTTTATTGGCCTATTTGGTGACTGTTTTAGGCAATTTCCTCATCATCATACTCATTTGGGTGGATTATAGACTTCATTCACCCATGTATTTCTTCCTCAGCCATCTTTCCTTTAGTGAAATCCTTACCACAACCTGTGCTGTTCCTAAAATGCTGGTTGATTTTCTGTCAGAGAAAAAAACCATCTCCTTTGCTGGATGCTTCTCACAATCTTATTTTTATTTCCTTTCTGGATGTACTGAGTTTATTCTCTTTGCTATCATGTCTTATGATCGTTATATTGCTATCTGTAATCCGCTTCAGTATCCTACTATCATGACCTGTCCACTCTGTATTCGACTTGTCGTTCTATCCTGGTTAGGTGGTTTTCTGCTCATCTTTCCATCTACAGTCCTTAAGGGAGGGCTGCCATATTGTGGACCCAATGTGATTGACCACTTCTTCTGTGATAGTGCTCCCTTGCTACACCTGGCATGTACTGACATCAGAGCCATTGAATTATTGGACTTCCTCAGCTCCCTTGTACTTCTAATTAGCTCACTGACACTAACTGTGGTCTCCTATGTCTATATCATCTCCACAATTCTGAAGATCCCCTCAGGTCAAGGTCAACGCAAAACATTTGCCACTTGTGCCTCACATTTCACTGTAGTATCTTTGGGCTATGGGATCTCCATCTTTGTCTATGTTCGCCCCTCACAGAAGAGTAATCTTCACTTTAATAAGATCCTCTTTATCCTCTCGAGCATTGTCACACCTCTGTTGAACCCCTTCATCTTCAGTCTGAGGAATGAAACAATGAAAGAAGCATTGAAGGATATCTCAGCCAAGATCCAGACCTTTCTCAAGAACTTGAGGTTCAATTGATTTCTTGTTGCTAGATATTCTATTCCTGGACATCAACAAACTTGTTTCTGAGATATAATATCTAACTATATGCAAAAATGGGGAAGGATCAGTATCCTGATAATAATTTAAATGTTGGGCTATTCCAGCTGGAAAGAACCATAGAAATCATCTAGCTCAACACTATCATTTTGCAAGTGAGGAAATTGACACTATATTGTAAGATAGGAATAATATCTTTGAATTCAATTGTATCACTTTCCTGAATGTTAATATGCACTGAAGAGCTAGCACAGTGCATTACATATAGTAAACAACATATAATTTAGTAAATTGAACATTTGTCCAATACTTACATAATATTTTAGTACAATTGAGGTGCAATATGACTATGAATCGTATAGCATCTACATCCACAACTGCATTTTGCTTGATTCTTCACTAAGTGGAAGTCAATCTCAGGTCAAGCTATGTCATCTTATGAAGAACAAATGTGAGTAAAAAACACATATAAACTACAATTGAACAATTAAACTTCAAATCACTCTCAAAGTATGGGATGGAAGGGAAGGGAATGTTTGCCTCCATTTTACAAACTAATAGTATAAATAGTTGCAAAAAAACATCATTCACAGTACGCAATGTAATTCCACCTTCTCTAGGAAGTCTCTTCAGACTAATCAGTTGGGAATTGGGAACCTGAAAATAGGGCTCCCAGAAATTAATTTCCAATTTGATGAAGAGTACTGCCAGGCATTCACTTGCAGCCTCATTGTCTCTTTTCTTACCTCATTCATTCTTCATTCATTTCTAAATAAAATTTCCCTTCAGACTCTGTGTTTCTGAATCTTTCATTCAAAATAATTGTATTTTTTTCCACCACTGATCATAAACTAGACCTTTCACCTACATATTACTTTATCATCTCTACAAACATCATTTTAGTCATTGGTATTCACTAACTGTGTGGCCTGACAAGTCATTTAATTTCCCTAGGTCTTAGTTTTCTCACTTATAAAATCAAGGAGTTGGCCTAATTGAACTCTGAAGTCCCTTCCAGCTTGAGATATATGATTCTATGCTCTATGATTCTTTTTATTTCATTTTTATTTTTAAATATTTTTTCATGTTTACATGATTCATTTTCTTTCCCTCCTCTCTTCCCTCCCCCCTCCCAAAGCAGAAAAGCAATTTCACTGGGTAATACAAATGTTATCACTTGATATCTATCTCCATATTATTCATTTTTGCTATAGAGTAATCTTGTAAAGCCTAAATCCCAAATACCATACCCATATATACATGTGATAAGTGATGTGCATTTCTACTCCCATATTTCTTTCTCTCAATGTGGTTAGCATTCTTTCCCATTCACTGCTACTAGCAGCAAAGTCCATTACATTGAATTGTTCCACAGTGTTGTACTTTCTGTGTACAATGTTCTTCTGGTTCTGCTCATTTCACTCTGCATCAGTTCACTGAGGTTCTCCCAGTTCATATAGAAATCATCCAGATCATCATTCCATATAGCACAATAGTATTCCATCACCATCAGATACCACAATTTCTTTGGCCATTCCCCAATCGAGGGATAACCACTCATTTCCCAATTTTTTGCCACCACAAAGAGTGTGGCTATGAATATTTTTGTGCAAGTATTTTTCCTTATTGTCTCTTTGGGGTACAAACCTAGAAGTGGTATTGCTGGATCAAAGAGTATGTTTTCTTTTTTTTTTCAACTCTTACTTTTCATCTTAGAATCAATAAAGTACATTGGATCCAAGGCAGAAGAGTGTTAAGGGCTAGGCATCCAGGGTTAAGTGATTTGCCCAGGGTCCCACAGCTCAGAAGTGTCTGAAGCCCGCTAGGCCTGGCTCAATACACTGAGCTACCCAGCTGCCCCCTACATTCTTTTAAAACCCTTTGTGCATAATTCAAAATATGAGTATTCTCTTAAAAAAAATAAACAACTTGAAAACATATTTTGCATGATAATATGTGTATAACCCAGATCATATTGCTTACCAGTTCTAGGAAGGGGAAAGAAAGGAAGGGAGAGAGGCAATTTAGATCATATAACTTCAGAAAATTTCAGTGGAAATTTGTTATTACATGTAATTGGGACATTAAAATCTTTTTACAGAATTTTTTTTAAAGAACTTGATTAACACAACTAAAGGCCATTCTCATTAAAATTTGCTAGTATCTGCCTACTTGTATAGTAAAAAAACTGATAACCAATGGTAAAGGAATAAATAATTAAAAATATAAAATAACTGGAGTCAGAAGAAATAGACAAATAATTTAATGTTAGAAAAAGGAAGTTGAATAATTCATAAATAAGTTAAAAGAGAGAAATAACTAAGGAACAGATGGATTTACAAGTAAATTCCATAAAAATTCAAAAAGTGATTCTAATATTACATAAATTATTTGAAATAATAAGATAATATAAATAAGAAAATGTTCTAAGATTTTTCTATGATATGAATAGGATTTTTATTGCTAAATCAGAAACAGAGAATATAGAGAAAGAAACCCTATCAATATCCCTAATGATCATTTATAGAAAAAGTTTTTTTAATACAAACATTTTATATAAAATATTAGCAAGTGAACTACAGTAACACATTAGAAAGATTATATACTCTTCCTAGGATGAATTTTTACCAACAATGCAGGGGCAGTTCAACATAAGGAAATTATAAATATAAGTCATGTCAATAACATAAATAATAAAATATGATTATATGAATAGCTACTGAAAATTTTTTGACAAAATCTAGCTCCCATCTTGATGAACTAGGTCATTTTTTTGATCCAGACCAGAAATAGGAATTATGTGGCATCATATCCAATCTGGATGTTCACTTTATGAGATCATTGTTGTATAGGAATTGGGCTAAAAGTAAGCCTCAAAGGCTGAGATACTGTAAAGGAGAGCCTATGCCTAAGATGCTGGGTAGGGAGGGAGGTGAGGAGAAAGAATGCTTCTAAATTTGTTCTTGCTTTATCTTTGAATATTCCATTTTAAAATGTAATTGATAACTTAAGTAGTTTAGTGGGAATTGCAAAGGAACAACTAATAATTGTATAACAATGGAGAGAACCAGTAGGTAAGGTTTCAAGCTTATCCAGCAAATTTGCAGGATACTTTAAAACTCTTAGAGGCCTAGTTCTGGAAAGAACCAAAGGGTATTCACTATATTTTAAATGCCCCAAAGAGAATAGAACAAAATTCAGAAGGAAGCAGAGGTAAGCAGGAAAGTTATAAAAATTATATGTAGAATTTATTATATAATTTTTTAAAAACAAGAATGGAATGAAACCTCAACATCATATTCCTTTTTGTGTTCTGCTGTGTAAATAACAATTCTTTTTCAATATTTAAGTTAAGAATGAAAAAGAAAATGTATTTTTAAATAGAAACAATATGAAGAATTCAGAGAAGTGTGAGTAAAATCAATGTGGCCAGAAGGAAAAACTAAGTAACTATATACAAAATAGCTTTAACTATTGTCAACATGGAAATCTAGAGATCCCCAGTTTATTTAGTTTGAGTGTAGAAACCCCAGGTTTTGACCTTGTCACAGGAGAGTGTGAGGGAAGGTCCCTCTTCACCAGACAGTGAAGTTCCTGGTAGTTTGGGTGGGAACAGCTAATCCCATCCAATGTTAAACATCCCTTTTGTCCCACTGGTTTCTTCCCCCTAGGCTAAAGTCCATGACCAAGGTGACCCAGCCCTAGGCTGAGTCTTTCCCTTTTGTGTCCATTGTGGGGCCCCAGCCCCTCACTATTATTCCTGTCTGGAACTTCTCATTTTCCTTTCTCACCATTGTAAAGTCAATCAACTGTCCCTCTAATCCTAAAGCCCCCAGGTCATCTAGAGTAGTATATAGGTTCTCTAAGTTCTTTTGTTCCTCGGAGTCCATCCTGAGTCGGTGGCACTCCCAGGGGCTGGTGACCAGAGCATCTTGACTCCGGTGCAGTCTTGGAAATCAGCTCTGTTGTCGTAGTAGCAGCGCTAACCCCTTTTCCCTTGATTAAAGAGTGATTTTGACTATTTAATAGTTCTGTGTTTTTTTCTAGTTGACACTATGGAAGAGAGGCAGAGAGACAGATGCACTGGGCCGCCCAAGCAGAAAGCCACTCTGCCCCTGTGCATCTGTCCCACGGGCAGAGAACGGGCACCCTGTGGGGACAGCAAGGTATATTTGGGTACGTCTCCATGTCTTGTGAGGAAGTGTGATCTCCGTGTTCACTCTCTGTGGACAACATATAAACAGGGAGACATGTACAGGGGAGATGGGGCTCTCCAAGATGGGGACTGGTAGCTAAGGAAGGAGAGAGGGAGGGAGACTGGGAAAAGCTTCTTGCACAATGTGGAGTTTGAGCTGAGTCTAGGAATGGGACAGGTTGTGAAAAGCTTCACATGCCAAATAGAGAAATTTCTATTTGATCCTGGAGGGACTAGGGAGCCACTGGAGTTTATGGAGCAGGGGGATGACTGCATAGGTCTTGTACATACCTTGTTTTTACATATTTTTCTCTTCCATTAGAATGTAAGCTCCTTAAGGGGGGAGGAGGATGGAAAAGAGGGAGATGTCTGAGAAAGGCTTCCTATAGAAGGTGGAATTTGAGCTCAGTCTTAAAGGAAGCCAGAGAAACTTAGAGGCAGTGGTGAAGTAGGACAGCAATCCTGGCATGGAGGATGACTGAGGGCAAAGGCAGGAGAGGCAGGAGATGTAGGCAACTGGGTGGCAAAGGGGATAGAGCACTGGGCTTGGGGTCAGGAAGACCTGAGTTCAAATCTTGATTCACACACTTACTACCCATGTAACCCCGGGCAAGTCACTTAACCTCTGTCTACCTTAGTTTCCTTAACTCTAAAATGGGGATGATAATAATAGCACCTTCTCCTTAGGTTGTTGTGAGGATCAAACAAGATAATATTTGGAAAGGGCTTAGCATAGTGTCAGGCACACAGGAGGTACTTAATATATTTTGGTTCCTTTCCCCATTCTACCCCCCTCAACTTCCTTCAATCTCTTCATCCCTGATGCTTAACACAGTGCCTGACACTATATAGTAATTGCTTCATAAATGCTTGCTGACTGATGTGCACACATGCCTTGTGAATTTTTATGTTAGTCACATGCTAAACGACACATATGTGTATACCTCCAATGTGTCCTCCATTAGCCTGTGTGGTTTTCTGCATATAAGCACCCAACATATACACTTATGTATCCTCCATGTGTGTGCCTGCATGCATGTTGGGCCAGTCAGTATGCACCCAAGAAGAGCATGTCTCCCAGGTGCATCCCAGAGTCCAGGGGGCAAACCTTTGGATTCAGGAGAAGATCCACAGATGGGCAGAACTTTGAGGGCCAATGTTCCCAACACCTTCATTTTTGTGACAGAAAGGATGGACAAAACCTAGGATCAAAGCTGAGGCAAAAACAGTGACTGATGGGGGAGCTGGGTTGCTCAGTGGATTGAGATCCAAGACCACAGACAGGAGGTCCTGGGTTCAAATGTGACAGCAGACCCTTCCTAATTGTGTGGCCCTGAGCAAGTCACTTAACCTCCATTGCCTAGCCCTTGCTGCTCTTCTTCGTTGGAACCAATACACAGTATTGATTCCAAGATAGGAGGTAAGAGTTTAAAAAAAAAAAGTGACTGAATACTCAGGCAGAGGAATGAAGGCTTGGGTGAGCCTGTTTAAGGAAGATGCTTCTCCAGGCTGCCAATGACCTCGATCAATGCCAACAGACCTTGTACCTTCATGGAATCAAAGATATCCAAGAGCTGGGAAGACTCTTGGAATATAGAATGTCAAGAAAAGACCTTGAAGTATGGATTATGAAATATCAGAGCTGTAAACCTTAAAATTTCACAGACTTATGAATGTTAAAAATTTTACTCCACATTGAGGAATCCTCCAATTCCCTACTTGAAATAATTCCCTACCAGATAGTGAGAACTCTACTTGAATGTGAAAACTCCTTGCTATGGGAGGATCTCTAACCCATCCCTACTTGGGACTGCTTTAGGGGAGAAAACTCCTTGCTATTGGAAGACCTCTATTCCACCCGTACTTAAGAATGCTTTAGGGCAGAAAACTCCTTGCTAAACAATGAAAGTACTTGAAAACCATACTTATAAAGGAAAGGAGTTCTTTGAGTCATGCCTGTTTTTGGAATTGATACAATGGGATGCTAGGTGCCTATAAAGGTGGGGCAACTTGTAAACTACTTAGACCTAAAAGGTGAAAATTTACTCAGAGGTTTTCTCTTAATGAAATTAGTCGACACAGCAGCATTTTTTTTCTGACTTACTAAAGAGATTAATCTACTCAGCTGTGAATTCAAAATGGGCTGTCTTTTGAAAAACATCTACAGTGATTGGTAGATGGAAGAACTTAGGGGAGGTGACATAGGAGATTTTGCCCTTAAAAATGAGAGCTCAGAGAAGAGCTGGAGGTCATTCTGAAACATTCAGATGGAGAAGGACTCATTCTGAAACAGTCAGATTGAGGAAGGTCATTCTGAAACATTCAGATGGAGGAGGGAGCTGGTGAAAGCAGCTGAGATGATGCCGGCCTGGTGTGACTAGAATCCTTGCTTAGACAGACCTTGTGGTGAGTGTTAAAAGACTGACTCTTTCTCTTTCTCTTAAGACTCAGGTCTAGGCCATGTTGGCTTAAAGCCCTTCATACTTATTTCCTTTTTTCTCTCTTTCTCTCTTTTCTTTAATTCCACATTTGTATTAATTAAAATCACTATAAAACCCAGTTGACTTGGGTATTTGAATAATTGGGAATATTTCCCTGGTGACCACCTTATATTTGATTTAAAAGCTGTAGTGAAAACTGTAGTGAAACGTATTTTCTGCTGTCAAATTTACTCTACCTCTCTTATATCTATCACAATTTATATCTTCCACCATTTTAACTCACTACAGTTTAAGACCTCACCATTTTAAATCTAACAGAGCTAGAGGGGAACATGGAATAGGGATTATAGAAGGTCAGGGATGGAAGGGACTTCAGAGCACAGAACAAAGATTAAGAGCTGGAAGGGACTTTAGGACCTCTTAGCCAACACACTCATTTTATAGATGGAGAGTCTGAGGCCCAGAGGAGGGAAGGGACTCACCATGGTCACACAGGCAGTGACAGAACCAGGACTCAAACTCTCTTCATCCATGACTCATTCCCCCTTTGCAGGGGCACTCTGAGTTAGTGTGGCTTTATCTAGGAAATATATTTACTCATGTTGGGGCCAGCACCATCCTGAAACTCCAGAGGTCCAAAAAAGCCCTCTTAAGAGAGAAAGGATTATTTTTCCATGGAAGAGGTCATGAGGCAATAGGGAAAGCCTCAAAAGGAAACTTTGGAAAGATGCTCAAAGCAATGGAGTACAGTAGAAAGAATACTGAATTTGGGGTCAGGGGATCTGGGTTCAAATGCCATACTTTCTCCTTGCTGACTGTCCAGTTCCTTCTTTCAATTCTTCAGGTTTTTTCTCAGCAAAACAAGTGGTTTATATTGGATGATTTCTCAGGCCCCTTTTAGCTCTGCCAATACTAGAGAACTTTAAGGTCTACAAAAACTTCCTCACAATTGTAAGGTAGGCGTGCAAGAACTAACATCCTCATTTTGTACATCATGAAGTTGAGACTCTGGTTGTGAAGTGAAGGCTCAGAAAAAAGATCCCCAGAATTCTTTGTGACATGCATCCTGGTCTCTGATGCTAGTGCCTTAATTGATCAGCTTCGGAAAACTGGTGAGAGCAGGTGAGACACAGCCCCAGCATGTGCGACTATGTGGAACATGACAACCAGTGTCACAGAAGAAGATGGAGTAGCCACAGAAAAGTCATCTCCAGATAGAAATTTTTTTTCAAAAGCCAATGCCTCTGTTTCTCCTACAGCATCAGAACAGCATTATTCAAGAACACAATCAAGGTCAAGAGAAATAAAATGGAAGTCAGATAAGAGAACACAGAAGCCAGAGCCAACTAGAGAGGGAAGGAAACAGGAACCTCAAACCAAGTCCTTAGGGAAACACAAGTCTGAGGACTATAATAACAAAGAACTTTCTTCTGAGAAGGAAAGAGATTAAATTCATCTGAAAATGGTGAGGACAGACACAAGCAGAAAGAAAGGAAGGCATCAAAGAAACAAGTCATTCAAGATTTAGCTCTCATGAAAGGCATCCTTTTAGCAGAAGCAGAGCTAAAGAAGTCAAGATACAAGGGCAGGGGAGAAAACACTGGGTTAGGTCTTGATCAAAGTCAAAACATGGGCATAGAACTGGGAGCAGAAAGAATTGAAAAACCACAAAGATTTAGCTTAAGTTTATTTTATTTTTTTAAAGCCCTTACCTTCTGTCTTAGAATCTGTATGGGGTATTGGTTCCAAGGCAGAACAACGGTAAGGGCTAGGCAATGGGGGTTAAGTGACTTGTCCAGGGTCACACAGCTAGAAAGTGTCTGAGACCACATTTGAACCCAGGACCTCCCTTCTCTAGGTCTGGCTCTCATTCCACTGAGCCACTTAGTTGCCCCCTAGCCTAAGTTTAAATGGACTCTCAGGCTATCTTCTTTTAGAGGGCGAAACACAGCAAAGGATATGCATAAGAAGCATTAGCTTAAAGGCTAGGAAAAAAACAAACAAAGAAATCACAAGAATCAAGAGAAAAAGAAATAATTGGAAAACGGGGAGCAAGAAATAACAGCAATGACCACTGGAGGGTCTGCTTCCCTTCTGACATCTAGAGCACTCTTCAAACAGCTATGGCAGTTCAAATGGCCACACAACAGGCCAAAGCACTGGCAGAGATGGAGAGGAAGGAAGGAAGGAAGGAAGGAAGGAAGGAAGGAAGGAAGGAAGGAAGGAAGGAAGGAAGGAAGGAAGGAAGGAAGGAAGGAAGGAAGGAAGGAAGGAAGGAAGGAAGGAAGGAAGGAAGGAAGGAAGGAAGGAAGGAAGGAAGGAAGGAAGGAAGGAAGGAAGGAAGGAAGGAAGGAAGGAAGGAAGGAAGGAAGGAAGGAAGGAAGGAAGGAAGGAAGGAAGGAAGGAAGGAAGGAAGGAAGGAAGGAAGGAAGAAACAAACCTAGAGACTGATATTGGCCCTGGATAAGAATTGAGAAAACACACTTTATTTTCTCAGAAGTGGAGTTTATGGTTGTGAAATATTTCATAGCTGATCTTTTGCTGAAAAAAGAACATGCACCTCTTCAGTTCCTCTACCGCCGCCCCCCAGCCCTTCTCTCCAATTGGAAAGTAGAAAGATCCTTCCAGAATCTACATTTAATCTCTTAACTTCCATCAAGATGCATTTCTCTGGACAACTCCATAATGCCCCAGGAACTGTATACCTTCCCTCTTCCTCTCCTTTTGTGTATTCTCTTCCATTTGAATGTAACCTCCCTGAGGGAAAGGATAGTATTTTACATTTCTTTATATTCCCAGCTCTTAGTAAAGTAACTAACATTTAAGAGGTATTTAAAATACCAAGATCATTGGTTTTGTTGAACTGCTTTTTTCTACTTTTTTCTTCTTCTGTGCTAAAAAGGCTATTCAAATCTCTAGGTAGAGAAAAAGGAAGGCCTATATTAAGAAATGACAATGACATATGTAAGAGTTAAATTAATATCCAATATTTTAAATATTATTTTAATAAAGTTTATTATCTGACAAAATAGAACATGACTAAACAGGGTCCGCTCCACCAAAGCCACCAACAGGAAGGAAAGAGAGTTAATCATGGAACTCCACCCTATTTATATCCTGTTTATGTCAGCCCATAATGACAGGAAGTGAGTGGGGTTCTGGGAATTG
Source organism: Monodelphis domestica (assembly GCF_027887165.1). Lineage (NCBI taxonomy): Eukaryota > Metazoa > Chordata > Mammalia > Didelphimorphia > Didelphidae > Monodelphis > Monodelphis domestica. Next base: position 254,673,941 of record NC_077228.1, read on the forward strand.
TAGTTTTTGCTGGGGGTTGTAGTTTTGAGGTTAAGAGATTCTAATTTCATACAAACAAAGATGTCAATAATAGTGGTTTAACCAGACCTGTTTATTCATTGGTTTTAGTAAGGGCCCAGAGTCTATCCATTTACTCTTCAACTCATAGTCTAAGAGAGTTGTCTGTGACATTGAAAGTGTCAAAATCACACAACTAGAATTGAAATTATATGCACCATTAAACACCATAGCCTTCCAGTTCATCCTTTTCTTCCAATACTATGACCTGTATCTTCACTGTACCTCAGCCACCCACAAGGAAAGCATCCTAGTTAAATTCAGCTGCTTTTGTGGGTCTTAAAGACTACTATAGAAGTAAATTATAAAATCAGTGTTTTTATTCTATATATTGGCTGAAAAAGAAATTCACCTCCCTTTGTTTTCTTTGATGTAATCAATCAGCAACCTTTAATGTAATCAGTCAGAAACATGAAGATCCTTTAGCAGTGATTAAAAGTTACAGACAAGCCCTCAAAGAAAGAAGTGGAAGCCAACAAGACAGGAAATTGAACCCATAAGCACTGCCTCCCTAGGCAGTGCCAGACAAATTAAGAAACTATAATTGGTTCCTGAAATGTGACATGGTCAAACTAGTGGGTGGAGAAAAATGTTTATAAGGTGAGACCCAGCAGAAAGGGAGAATTCTGATTCTCATTTGCTCTCTGAGATTTGGACTCTGGTGCTGGTGGCTCTTGCTGAAAGGACACTTCAATTCCCATTTGGATTCCTTTCGGCACTGGTGACTTGGATTTGGATTCAGGCACTAACTGAAGATGCTTGCTGAAGAGACTCTTACTCTGGATCCTCTTGTTGAAGGGACTCTTCCACTCTTCTGACTGGAAATTGGACCCCTGTCAGAAGTGGGGGGTAAGCTGGATTTCATCAGATCAGCAATTGTGTTATTTAGCTAAACTGCTCCCTTCATCTTTCCTACATTTCCCTCTCTTTACTATCTACTTTGCTGTAATAAAGCTACTAAAGCTACTAATAGCTTCATAATTTTAATTGTAATTATTACAATTTGGTGACCATAATCTTTTTAACTATTATAGCACTCACACAAGGAAAATCTAAAAGCTAAATATTAGATACCCAGAGGCCTGAGAAGAGCGTAGGGGACAAAGATCTACATGTATCACCAATACTGGAAAGACAAAAGCTAAATCTCTGAAGAGAACAGTATACATGACTCAGCCACATCTCAGGTGAAATGATTTTCAGGTCAGGACAGGAGGAAGTAGAGGACAGATGATCCAGTGAGAGGTGACTTTCCTGATCTAGCAGGCAGATTATACTAAATTTTTGTTCCTCCAGTAAGTTCAGAACAGGGACAATAAGGGTCTCACAAAACAGAGTTAAAGGTAGAGTTGTGCTGGAGCCAGATGGAAGCAACTCATGAGTGACTATTATTAAATTTTTGGTGTGGAAATTTACATCTTGGCAATCAGCAATCACTACATATCTGGGCTTGATGATTGTGTTGATTGTCTAGACTTTAAAAAGGGATGGAGAAGATATTAGTTAAGCAGGTTAAATGTAAAATGTATTTTTCCCCCAAAATGCCAGGTGGCAAACATTTATCATCATACTCCTGCTTGAAAGATAATGTGGACAGGCACTGGAGATTCTATAAAGGGCTTAAGGATCCCATTCAGGAATATCTTATTGGGGGGAAAAAGGAGCATCTGATTGGTGATACATAAAAGAAGTGGCATTTTGCAAGATTAAGGTTTCTGCTAGATAGGGGTGTTTCCAAAAAAGAAAAAAGTAGGAAAACCAATAAGGGGGAGTAAGGAAGTCTAGAGGAAAGATAATCTGTCACATGAAAGGTTGGTTTCAGAAAATCAGAGATTTGTTTAACTACCATGAAAGCAGATATATTACATCTTATTATCCCATGTAACTAAACTACTTCTATAATCCTGAACTCTGAAATTCTCCTCTCTGATCTATCCAATCATTCTAGTAAAATTCTTCTCTCTACAGTTGTTTATAAGAAGCCAAGATGGCAGCTTAGTAGCAACAAAAGTCTGAAATTGCTCAATATCCTTCAAAACTGATCTTTAAAAAGTGCTTCAAAAGGACAGGAGTCAAAGCAGGATGAGTGAGGGTGATCTCCCACTGAACACAATATGAAAGGTAGTCAGAGAGAATGAATTCCACAATATAAGGGGGAACTGAAAGCAAAACTACACACAAAGGAGTACAGGTTGACCACCCCCCTACCTACTATGCCAGACTCAGAACCAGGGTATAGGCAACTTTGGGATCTGTAATAGATAATAATGAGGAGTCTGACTTTTAGTCACTATCACCAACAGAGCAAATCAGAGAGATTATTCCAAGTCCAAGAGATAAATCAGCTCTTCCTTCCCTGGTATATGACAACCAGCAGTAGTAGGGTCCAAAGTTCAGCCACAGTTGACTTTTGCCTTCAACTGTTTCCCAGTAACATTACAAATGGACCTTTGGTTTAATTGACAGGTCTTGGGCTTCATCAACAAAAGAACATCTTAGACTCACCTCTAGGCCCTGGTAATGAGGTTATGAATGACATGAAAAGTAGAATGAACCAAAAGGAAAAGGAGGATCAAAAGGTCATGGAAGAAAGTCAGTCTTTAAAAAATAGATTTGGGCAAAAAAAGCTAATGATTTCATGAGACATCAAGAAACAATAAAAACAAAACCAAAAGAATGAAAAAATAGAAGAAAATATGAAATATCTTATTGAAAAAACAACTGACCTGGGAAATAGATCCAGGAGAGATTTAAGAACTTAATTTAAGAACTACTGGACTACCTGAAAGTCATGCCCCCCCCCCCCAAAAAAAAAGACCTACATATCATATTATAAGAAATTATCCAAGAAAACTGATATTCTTGAAACAAGAGTATAAAATAGAGAATGTAAGAATCTACAGATTGCCTCCTGCAATAAATCACCAAATGACAACTTCTGGAATGTCATGTTCAAGAGTTCCCAGGTCAAGGAGAAAATACTACAAACAGCCAGAAAGAAACAATTCAGTTATAATGGAGCCCCAGTGAGGATTACACAGGATCTGGCAGTTTCCACATTGAAGGACCAAAGGCTTGGAATATGATGTTCCAGAAGGCAAGAGAACTGGGTTTACAACCAAGAATTACCTACACATGAAAACTGACTATATTCTTTCAGGAGAAGATATGGTCATTTAATAAAAAATAGAAGATTTCCAAGCATTCTTGAAGAGAAGATCAGATATAAATAGAAAATTTGATGTCCAAATGCAAAATTCAAGAGAAGAATAAAAAAGCAAATAAGAAAGAGGAAAAAATTTAAAGGCTTCAATAAAGTCAAGCTATTTATATTCCTATATGAAAAGATGATATCTTTAATTTAAAAATAGTTATCATTATCATAGCAGTTAGAAGAAGTATACATAGACAGACTGTGGTAGTAAACAAAAATAGATTTGATTAAAAGGGATAAGAAGAAAATTACATCTTGATAAAAGGCAGTATAGACAATGAAGAAATATCAGTATTTCAACATAGCAACCAGATTTTTAAAGGAGAAACTAAAGCAGCTTAAGGAGGAAATAGATAATAAAACTATACTTGTGGGAGACTTCAACCTTCCCCTATCAGAACAAGATATATCTAGCAAAAAATAAGTGAGAAAGAAGAAAGGGAAGTAAATGAATTTTTAGAAAAATTAGAGTTAATAGATATCTAGAGAAAATTAGAGAGGGATAAAAAGAAATATATTGTACATAAACAAAGATTAACCATGTACTATGGCATAAAACCATCATAACCAAATGCAGAAAAGCAGACATAATAAATGCAACTTTTTTCAGATCATAATGTGATAAAAATTATAATCAATAAGGGTTTATGTAGAGACAAATTAAAAATTAATTGGAAACTAAGTAATCTAATTCTTCAAAACTAGTAGATCAAGGGAAAAAAATCATAGAAACAATTACTGATTTCTTTGAAGAGAAAGACAATGAGGAGACGACATATCAAAATTTATGGGATACAGCCAAAGAAGTACTCGTGAAAAAATATATATACCTGAGTGTTCATATCAACACAATAGAGAAAAAGGAGATAAATGAATTCAGCATGCAACTAAAACAACTAGAATTACAGAATCATAGAAAACAAATTAAAAATTTCCAGTTAAAGACTAAATTGGAAATCCTAAAAATCAAAGGAGAATTTAATAAAATTGAAAGCAAAAAAAAATTGAATTAATATTTTTAAACCCTTACCTTCCATATTAGAATTAATACTGTGCATTTGTTCTAAGGCAGAAGAGTGGTAAAGACTAAGCAATGGGGATCAAGTGGTTTGCCCAGGTTCATCCAGCTAGGAAGTATTTGAGGCCAGATTTGAACCCAGGAACCCCTATCTCTAGGACTGGTTCTCAATCCACTGAGCTAAACTACCTGCCCCTCCATTAAATTAATAAATAATACTAGGAGCTGTTTCTATTTTTAAAAAAAAAAACAAATAAAAAGATAATGTATTGGTTAATTTGATTAACAAAAAAAGAAACAAGAGAATCAAATTACCAGTATCAAAAATGAAAAGGATAATTTCACCTCTAATGAAGAGGAAATTAAGGTAATTATTAGGAACTATTTTGGCCAATTATATGACAATAATTCTGACAGTCTAGTTGAAATGAATGAATATTTACAAAAATATAAATTACCTAGATTAACAAAAGAGGAAATGGATTACTTAAATAATCTCATCTCAGAAAAAGAAATCAAACAGACCATCAATGAACTCCCCAGGAAAAAATCCCCATGGCCAGATGGATTAACAAGTGAATTCTATCAAACATTTAAAGAACAATTAATCCCAATAATATACAAACTATTTAACAAAATAAGCAAAGAAGAAATCTTACCAAATTTTTTATTTGACACAAATATGGTAGTTATCTAGGCAAGGAAGAGAAAAAAACAGAAAAAGAAAACTACAGACCAATCTCCTTAATGAACATAAATGCAAAAATCTTAAACTAAGAGACTACATTGTAACATAGCATAAGGATTATTCACTATAACCAGGTGGGATTTATAACAGGAATGCAAGGCTAGTTTAATATTAGGAGAACTATCTGCATAATTGACAGTATTAATAATCAAACTAACAGAAATCACATGCTTATCTCAAAAAATGCAGGAAAAGCCTTTGACAAAATACAACACTAATTCCTATTTAAAACATTAGAAAGCATAGTAATAAAAGCACCTTTCCCTAAAATAATAATAAGTATTTATTTAAAACCATCAGCAAATATCATCTGCAATGGGGAGAAGTTAGAAGCCTTCCCTAAAAGAAAAGGAGTTAAGAAAATATGACCATTATCACCACTATTATTTAATAGTGTACTAGGAGTGCTAGCAGTAGCAATTTGAGAAGAAAAAGAAACTGAAGAAATTAAAGTTGGCAATGAGGAAACGAAACTCTCACTCTTTGCTGATGGTATGATAGTATACTTAGAGAATCCTAGAAAATCATCTAAAAAGCAAGTGGAAAAATTGATAAAAAAAAAAGTTGCAGTATACAACATAAACCCACACAAATCATTAGCATTTCTATATATTACCAACAAAAATCAGCAAAGAGTTAAGAAGAGAAACTCCATTTAAAATCATTCTAAATAATATAAAATATTTGGGAATCTATTTGCCAAGACAAACACAGAAATTATATGAACACAACTACAAAACATTTTTCACACAAATAAAACTAGATCTAAACAATTGGAAAAAACATTAATTTTTCATGGGTTGGATGAGCTAATATAATAAAATGATAATCCTATCTAAATTAATTTGCTTATTCACTACCATACCTAACAAACTACTAAAAAACTATTTTGTAGAACTAGAAAAAATAATAACAAAATTCATCTGGAAAAAAAGGTCAAGAACATCAAGGGAACTAATGAAAAAATGTGAAGGATGGTGGCCTGGCATTACCAGATGTTAAACTGTACTATAAATTAGTGATCATCAAAATAGTCTGGTACTAAGAGATAGAAGTGGGGGAAATCAATGGAATAAACTAGGGGTAAATGACCTTGGTAATCTAGTGTTTGATAAACCCAAAGATCCCAGATTTTGGAATAAGAACTTGCTATTTAAAAAAAAAACAACTGCTGAGAAAATTGAAAAACAGTATCAGAGAGATAAGGTTTAGATCAACATCTCACATCCTATACCAAAATGAATTCAAAATGGGTATATGACTTAAACAAAAAGAGTGATACTATAAGGAAATTAGTTGAAAATACAATAGTTTACAATGCCATATTTATGCAGAAGGGAAGGATTTAAGACCTCGCAAGAGATGGAGAACATTACAAGATATAAAATGAATAATTTTGATTATATTGAATTAAAAAGGTTTTGTACAAATAAAACTAATGCAACCAAGATTAGAAGGTAAGCAACAAACTGGGGGGTAAAATTTATAACAAATTTCTCTGATAAAGGTCTCATTTTTCAAATATATAAAGAACTAAGCCAACTTCATAAGAAACCAAGTCATTCCCCAATTGACAAATAGGCAAGGGATATGAATAGACAGTTTTCAAAGGAAGAGATCAAAACTACCAATAAACATATGAAAAAATCTTCTAAATCCCTCTTGATTATAGAAAAGCAAATCAAGACAACTCTGAGGTATCACCTTACACCTAACAAATTGGCCAATATGACAGTAAAGGAAAATAATAAATGTTGGAGGGGATGCGGCAAAATTGGTACACTAATGCATTGTTGGTAGAGTTATGAATTGATCCAACAATTCTAGGAGACAATTTGGAATTATGTCCAATGGGCTTTAAAAGAATCCACACCTTTTGATCCAGCAATACCACTACTAGGTCTGTATCCCAAAGAGATTTTAAAATATAGGGATGGACCTGTCAGTACAAGAATATTTATAGCTGCACTTTTGTGGTGGCAAAAATTTGGAAACTGAGGGGATGTCCCTTGATTAGGAATGGCTGAACAAATTGTGGTATATGATGGTGATGGAATACTATTGTACTATAAGGAATGATGAAGTATTTGATTTCTTGAAAAGACCTACATGAACTGATGCTGAGTGAAACAAACAGAACAGGAGAACTTTGTACAAAGTAACTGAAATATTGTGGGATAATCAAATGTTTCCTACTAATATCAATATAATAATCTAGGACAATTCTGAGGGACTTATAAAAGGAATGCTACCCATATCTAGAGAAAGAACTATTAGAGTAGAAATCAAGATGAAAACATATGATTTATCATGTTCTTATTTGGGCATATGATTTAGGATTTTGGTCTTATATGATTACTCTCTTACAAAAATGAATAAAATGAAAACAGGTTTTGATAATACATGTATAACCCAGTGGAATTGCTTGTCAGTCCTGGAAGAGCAAAGGAAAGAAGGGAGGGAGACAATGTGAATCATGTAATCTTGGAAAACTTATGTGTAAATTTGTCACTTGAATAAAATAAAGGAAAAATAAAATCCCAAACAATTAAAAAAAATTTAAAAACACAGCAGCAAGAGTTAGAAAAAGAAATTCCATTTAAAATCACCCTGGACAATATAAAATAAAAAAGGAATCTATTTATCAAGACAAACGCAGGAATTATATGAGCACAAATACTTTCTACACAATTGAAACTAGATCTAAATAATTTGAAAAACATTAATTGTTCATGGATAGGATGAACTAACATAAAAATTACAATCCTGCCAAAATTAATTTCCTTATTTAGTGACGTACTTATTAAACTGCCAAGAAGCTTTTTTACTAAATTAGAAAAAATTATAACAAAGTTCATTTGGAAGAACAAAAGCTTAAGAATATCAAGGGAAATAATGGGAAAAAAAATGTGGATGGGGGCCTAGCAGTACCAGATCTTAAACTGCACTATAAAGCAGTAGTCATCAAAACAATGTGGTACTGATTAAGAGACAGAAGGAAGGATCAATGGAATAGACTTGGGATAAATGTCCTCAGCCAGATAGTGTACTATAAACCCAAATATCCTACTTTTGGGACAAAAACCCACTATTTGACAAAAACTGCTGGGAAAATTGGAAAACAGTATTGGAGAGATTAGGTTTAGATCAACATCTCACACCCTTCACCAAGATAAATTCAGAATGGGTAAATGACTTAAATATAAGGAAGGAAACTATAAGCAATTTAGGTGAATATAAAATAGTACCCCTGCCAGAGGTATGGGAAAGGAAAGAATTTAAGATCAAGCAAGAAATAGAGAATATTATAAAATATAAAATGAATAATTTTATTACATTAAATTAAAAAGGGGTTGTACAAACAAAACCAATGCAATCAAAATTAGAAGGGAAGCAACAAATTGGGGGAAAATCTTTATAACAAAAACCTCTGACAAAAGTCTAATTTCTCAAATTTATGAGGAGCTAAATCGATTATACAAAAAAAAATCAAGCCATTCCCTAATTGATAAATGGGCAAGGGACATGAATAGTTAATTTTCAGATAAAGAAATCAAAGCTATCAATAAGCACATGAAAAAGGGTTCTAAATCTCCTATAATTAGAGAAATGCAAATCAAAACAACTATGAGGTACCACCTCACACCTAGCAGATTGGCTAAAATGACAGCAAAAGAAAGTCATAAATGTTGGAGGGGATGTGGCAAAATTGGGACATTCATGCATTGCTGGTAGAGTTGTGAATTGATCCAACCATTCTGGAAGGCAATTTGGAATTATGCTGAAAGGGCTTTAAAAGACTGTCTACCCTTTGATCCAGCCATACCACTGCTGAGTTTGTACCCCAAAGAGGTAATAAGGAAAAATACTTCTGCAAAAATATTTATAGCTGTGCTCTTTGTTGTGGCAAAAAAATTGGAAAATGAGGGGATGCCCTTCAATTGGGGAATGGCTGAACAAATTATGGGATATGTTGGTGATAGAATATTATTGTGCTAAAAGGAATAATAAAGTGGAGGTATTCAATGGAGATTGGAACAACCTCCAGGAAGTGATGCAGAGTGAAAGGAGCAGAGCCAGGAGAACATTGTACACTGAGACTGATACACTGTTTGGCACAATTGAACATAATGGACTTCTCTGCTAGCAGCAATGCAATGATCCAGGACAATTCTGAGGGACTTATGAGAAAGAACACTGTCCACATCCAGAGAAAGAACTGTGGGAGTAGAAATCCAGAAGAAAAACATATGATTGATCACATGGGTCGATGGGGATATGATTGGGAATGTAAACTCTAAATAATCACTCTATTGAAAATATTAATAATATGGAAATATGTCTTGATACACATAAAACCCAGTGGCATTGCTCATAGACTACTGGAGAAGGGAAGGAGGAAGGAGGAAAAGAATATGAATTATGTAAACATAGAAAATATTCTAAATTAATTGATTAATTTTTGAATGTAAAAACATAATAAAGTTATCTATGTTATCTTAACTTCTAAATTTGATGGCCTTTCCACTTTCCTAAGCCTTCTTTATTCATACTTGCTTTCTCTTCCCTTGGATTATATGATATTCTTCTCTCCTAGTTCTCTTTCTCATCATAATGATCCTTCTAAGTTTTCTTTGCTGGGTCAAAGTCTATCTTCCATGTCTTAAATGAATGCCCAACAATGCCCTATCCCAAGCAGTCCTCCATTTATACTAGTTATACTGATAATCTCATCTGTTCCAAAGCATCCAATTATCTCCTGCATTATTAATTACCTGAAGGATATATTCCTCAATCTTTATCTTTTCTCTTAAACCTACTCTCTTCTAAACTTCCCTCTACAGGCTTGGTGTCAATCTTGATGTCTCTTTCTCTCTCCCCATACAAATACATTCAATAGTTGTGAGTTCTTTACAAGCCTTTCTTCATATCTCCCAAATCTTCATCCTCTCCATTTATATAGTCACTTTCTGACTTAAGTACCTTAAGTACCTTAGTACTTGTTCAGGGAGGGGTAGTATCTCTGGTATGGAGTGCTTGTTGTGCCCTCCTAGGGCAGCTCTCCAACCTCTGACCCTCACCTGACACCCAGCTCTCACTTGTGGTTCCTAGTAGCTGCTAGCGTGCGGCAGTGGCCACACCCCGGGCAACGGCTTCGACAGGCCGGCTAAACCTTGTGAGGGTAGCCAGCGGGTCGTCAACCCCTGGTGAACTAAGGCTTTGCTCACCCAGCATGTGAAGACTGCTTTGGCCAAACAGACGGAAGAAACCAATAAAAAGGTTCAACGGGCGACACAGCAAAGCTCTTTAGAGTGGTTAGGGTGTGTTGGAGCACAAAAGACAACACGGCCATCCAATGCAGCTGAAGAAGTCTCCAAGTGTAACAATTTTTTGTGCCAATGGACAGAGGCTTCCAATGCCGAGAGAGTGGGACTGTCTGTGCATCGACTTTTCCACTTAAATCTCCTTCATGCACAAGTGTTTTTGTGCACACTCATCTACATCACATATGAAAGCACACAAAGATAATAGTCATCCTCAGTTACCGAGAGACTACTACTAGTTAAGGTACTTAAGTAAATAGCCTCCTCCCAATTGCTCTTTTGGCTTCCAGAATCTCCTTTCTTTGATTCATTTTCTGCAAAGCTGTCAAAAGTTTTTCTGGAGGAACTTACCAATACTTATCATAAAAGATTTCAGTGGTTTTCTATTCTAGGATAAAATATAAACTCTCCATACTGGTATTTAAATACCTCCAACTTAAATTTCAAGATTTATTTCTTAGTATTCCCCTTTTTCACACAATATGGTTTTTTTTTTCACTTTTAAACATTATTTTATTTGGTCAATTTCAAACATTATTCATTGGATACAGAAATAATTTTCTTTTCCTTCCCCTCCCCTCCCACCACCCCTCCCATAGCCAACGTGCAATTCCATGGGGTATCACATGTGTCCTTGGTCTGAACCCATTTCCATGTTGTTGGTATTTGCACTAGGATGTTCATTTAGAGTCTACATCCCCAATCATATCCCCTCAGCCCCTGTAGTCAAGCAGTTGCATTTCCTTGGTGTTTTTACTCCCACAGTTTTTCCTCTACTTGTGGATAGTGTTTTTCTCCCAGATCCCTGCAGATTATTCAGGATCACTGCATTGACACTAATGGAGAAGGCCATTATGTTCAATTGTACCACAGTGTATCACTCTCTGTGTACAATGTTCTCCTGGTTCTGCTCCTTTCTGGGGGTTATTTCAGTCCCCATGGAATTCCTACACTTTATTATTCCTTCGAGCACAATAGTATTCCATCACCAACATATACAACAATTTGTTCAACCATTCCTCAATTGAAGTGCATCACCTCATTTTCCAATTTTTTGCCACCACAAACAGTGCAGGTATGAATATTTTTGTACACATCCTTTTCCTTATTATCTCTTTAGGGTAGAAACCCAGCAGTGCCCTTTAGGCAT